>NC_064417.1:22061197-22666197 GCF_023375975.1 Astyanax mexicanus | reverse complement strand
AAAATATATTTTTCTAAGAGTTTGTTCTAAAGATTTGTTTGCTAGATTCTGACAGATAGTCTACATCAGACTGGTAATGGGTTTTGGAACTGCAGAGTTGTTCACAGCTCCCGTCTTACAGTTGTGAATCCCATTAAATCCCTCGTAAATAGAACAAATAGCAAACAAGAAAAAACTCAGAATTTTTTTTATAAACAGGAGAAATCAATCACCAGCAACAAACACAGTTGTCGTCTTGGATTGACTGCACTGACAGTGATGCGCTAAAAGTATCTCCATTTTGTTGATTTTTTTACTGCACAATTTAAACAAACAAACTGTCCCGTATAACGTGCCAAAATGTCTTGATGAATGGACCAACGGAAATTCTTCAAAATTACCTGAAATAAATTACTTTACATTGACTTCTATTGAAAGTTGAAAGGTTTCTGTCCTCTCTCCTGTAATGTTACTGTGATAAGTTTCTTTCATTTTACCCGAATATAATCAAAATGAAGATGGATAATCTCCAGTCATCAAACCAAGCTGAACTGCTTGGATTTTTGCACCAGGAGTGGCATAAAGTTATCCAAAAGCAGTGTGTAAGACTGGTGGAGGAGAACATGCCAAGATGCATGAAAACTGTGATTAAAAACCAGGATTATTCCACCAAATATTGATTGTTTTCTTTGCATTACTTGAGGTCTGAAGCTCTGAATCTTTTTTGTTATTTAGCCATTTTTCATTTTCTGCGAATAAATGCTCTTAATGACAATTTTCTTATTTGGAATTTGCATACTCAAACATGTACCTATAAATAGCTTAAAAATCTACAAAACTGATTTTGAAACTGAAGTGGTCTCTTGATTTTTCCAGAGCTGTATGTCACCAAGTTCTGTAAGATTAAATTGCAGGAAAGAATTAGGGCCTATCTAAATCTAAAATGAACATGTTAATTAACTACATTTCTAGATTAATTGCATGCATTAGCACGTTAGCGTTGACAGCACTTGTTTTAAGGTACCGTTGTTTGGTTGGCGTGTTCTGGCCTTCAGAGTGTCCTGGATGTAAAACACCAACAGCATATTAATTAAACATAATGACTGTAGTGGGACTTTGGGGAGGAACACATGCAGCCTTGGCAGGATTGCAAGACCTGCTGACCTTAATAATCAAAGATGCCCCCTGTGTTTTTGTAACTGTGGGCAGTATATGTGTGTATTTGTTTGCGTGTGTCCGGGTTTGTGTGTGTGTGTGTGTGCACTCATTTTATGTTTTAAGGCCCGGCCTGTTAATTTGCTCCAGCATGACTCATAATGTAGGCGCTGCATGGGGACACCGCTGTTCAGCTTCATGAATAAGAAACGCAATAAAGTGCAAAGAAATGTTCGCCACTAAGAAAATAGAGCAAGAAACCTCTAACTATGTATTGATATGAATATTTGATCATTTATGTAAGCATACAGAACGATGGCAATCCCTCTCTGGTTTTAGGGACGGCAGATAGGGGTTCTGAGAGGCTTCCTGGAGAGAGGGATGGATTCATTAGATTTAAGCGAAATCCTGAAAAAGACACAAACACCAAAAACAGAAGGAGTCTCGCAGCGGGGGGACGCAAAAATCCCGTTTCCCAACGAACCTGATTATAGCTGGTATAACGCTGTTACCCGCAGCCCAACACGCAGCGTTATTGCCAAGTATTCAGGCGGCCCATAAGTGGAGCTCAGCAGGGATCGCCTGGTTTGACCAGGGCATGACCAGGATGCACCAGGCTTTCAGTCATTCTGAAAACTTCACTCTGATGCTGTTATGAAAGAATGATGACAGAAGCAATAAATGCAGAAGAAGTTTATTCTCTCATTTTTCAATCCAGACCACTCTTCCATACACTGCAAGGTGAATTGAAGAACATTGATTATCTTGTCACAATAGCATCTGTCAAAAAGTAAAATTTTAGTCGATGGTTGGAAACAGACAAAAAATTGCAAGCTAGGCAAGTGTACTAAAAGTAGGGTCATGGGCACCCAAGCCTCAAATCAATGTGATCCATGAAGGCACCATAATGGACGTCCATGTAACAGCTCCAGCTGTTTTGGTGGAATGATGGGTACCTAGTTTTAATGTTTTGGCCAATGGATGCATGAATTATTACATTTCAGGTCAAATGTTCATTTTTCTTTCATTTTTTTTGCTAATTCTCATGCAATTTGCACTACTACGCTATCACTAGATATCTTAATTTTTACATATAAAAAATGACCTTAAAATGGGCTTAAACTGAAGTAGACACTTGGGAGAAAACAATAATTATTATTAATAATTATTTCAATTATTTAGGTTCCGTTTGAGAACATCGAATGCAGAAGAAAATGTAAAAAAAAAAAAATAGCGCCTGTTATATTTGGAGTTTACAATGTGTGTATGGATGTTGGTGATGAAAAATCAGTCATTCTCTACATTTCCTTGTTCAGTAGGGTCTTGACAAACAAATTACAAAATTTGAAAAAGATACAAGCAAGTGTAAGGAAACTACACAGCATTATATTAGTTGTCCACTGGGTGTCTCCAAAGGGTTCAAAACCTCTCCAGAGAGCCCCTAAACCAGGGGTGTCCAAACTACGGCCCGCGGGCCATTTGCGGTGCCATTAGGTGTCAGAAACGGGCCAAAGAGTCTAAAAACGGAGAGAGTGCGCATTTCTAGCACAAAAAACGACCAAAGAGTCTAAAAGCGGAGTGAGTGCGCATTTCTAGCGCAGAAAAACGGGGCAAAGAGTCTAAAAGTTGCAGTAATTAAGGAGTTTAATATTAAGAGACATCATGAAATTAAACATCAATTTGAAAAATCTTAGTTTACACAACACTGTCAAAGATAAAGATAGTAAGTCAAGTAAAATGGTGTGTAAATGAAATAATCAGGAAAAAAGTATTATATAAAGTGGTATATTTCATTATTTGTTTTATTACAGAGTCTGTGGCCCGTGACTTTAAATATATTTCTCCTTCTGGCCCCCAACAAAAAAGGTTTGGACACCCCTGCCCTAAACTCTCTTAATACAAAGAAGAAAGCTATAAGTATATATATTATATAAATATATATATATATATATATATATATATATATATATATATATATATATATATATATAATTTTTTTTTGGGATTGAACAAATGAATGAATGTCCATTTCAGAGTAATATTAATAAATTTTTGATAAAATGACACATAAAGTCACACGTGTGCGCGCTGTGTGCGTCATTGAGTTCAGTATTCTTTTTTTTTGTGACAGCGCACCACGTGGTGACGGTTTGGTATGCCCCACCCCCAGCCATTAGGAGACCAATCAGGGCAAATTAAGTATCAATGTATCGTCTGAGGGTGGACTATTGGTTGAAATAGGTGTCAATCACTTTTGTTACCCTGGAGAAAGACTATGACCTGATTTGATTGGACATCTCTGAAAACCAACGTGATCCAGCGCTCCCGCTATTGGTGCAGAAGACTGCCACTCAAGAAAAATTGTTGTTTGTGGACCAATAAAAAGCACAGAATCTAGAAGAGGACATCCTTAGCTTTGTATTCAAGTACAACTTTATGTGAAAACATTACATTGTGTGGTCGCTAGGAGCTTAAGAATATTACGGTCCGGTTGCGCTGAAACTAAACGTGTTTGTGAGGAGAAGTGAGCAGGGGAAAAAAGGACTTTTTTAATATTTTATTTACGGTTCAGTGCTGTATTGTGGATGCTGTGATAGTAAGTGAATTTTCTATAATTAAATCTGATGTTATTTTACATACTATGTAAATAATGTGGAAAAAAACAGGCTGTTTTCAGTTAGAGATTTCTGGCGACTGGTTCCATGTAGATGGCTGAAAATGTGCATGCAGGTAGTCATAGTATTACTAAACAATATGCGTTGGTTAGTTGGTCGGTGTGTTTAGAATATTGGATGCTTTTAAGCATTCTAATTTACATAGTCAGAACAGGCCCGCCGGCGGGCCCGCTAGAGGGTGCTTCTGCAGTAAAAGGTAAAAATTTAAATTAAAAAGTAATTTCAAAATTTCCTGGACATAGTTTAATAAATAAAATTTACATTCATCAAACTTTAAATTCTCTTGTCTCTTCTTTTAAGAGGAAAAGCTGGACAACTGACCAATTCCAAAACCCCAATAATGTTACATAACAGTCCTGACTGGTTTTATTTACATCTCCAAAATAACCCTAGTGTAGATAATATGGTTTTAATACACTTCTGTAATCTTTACTTACTTCCTACTTCTGTAAGAGTCCTGTAACACTGAACTTTTTCTCTCTCTCTCTCTCTGGCTCCTCAACCCGCTGACCAATGGCTGGAGTATTGGCTGGAGTATTGGCTGGAGTATTGGGGGAGGGAGCCAATAGAATTACTCTACTGGAGAATTTTACCTGCATGTTCCATAAGTTTGCTTTAATGAGTTTTAGGGATGCACTTTGTTTTAAGCTATTTTATTTGTAGTTCCTAACTTTAGTTTGTTTGAGCCACCCGGAGTTTCAGACAGATAAAAAAAGATGCACCTGTACATTTCACACCATGGGCCCTTACCTACTCACCTTCTCTTTTTCAATGTGTTTTCTTTATTTTCATGACTATTTACATTGTAGATTCTCACTGAAGGCTATGAAAAAACTATGAATGAACACATGGAGATATTTACTTAACAAAAAAAGTTGAAATAACTGAAAACATGTTTTATATTCTAGTTTTTTCAAAATAGCCACCCTTTGCTCTGATTACTGCTTTGCACACTCTTGGCATCATTCTCTCAATGAGCTTCAGGAGGTGGTCACCTGAAATGGTTTTCCAACAATCTTGAAGGAAGGAGTTCCCAGAAGTGTTAAGCACTTGTTGGCCAGTTGGTCCAGCTCGCCCCAAACCATCTGGATTGGGTTCAGGTCCGGTGACTGTGGAGGCTGGGTCATTTTTTGTTAAGTACATAAAACTCTTAAAGGTCTCTGTAAAATGTGGAATCCACCGGAGATCCGATGTAAACCTATAGTTACTTACACAAGATAGCTTAAGCTAACTATCTGGTTTAAACAGAGCTGTAAGCTGTAAGCTCTGTGGGCGGTGGTAAAAAAAACACTACTCAACAGCAAGGTTCTTTAGGGAACTCACCCAGCAACATTCATGAGTGCACAGGTCTGGAATCAGCAGGGCTTTTTCTCAGCAGTCCCTGGAACAGCTGCCATAAGTGAAGTGTTTTAAGCGAACGCTGCCACACTATATTAACTTGGATTTCTGTCAGCTTAGTTTGAATGCAAAATCGGCAACATGTGACGGAGGAAAAGTTTACAAGCAGTCTTCAGAGATCTGTTGTTGTTGTGCCTATGCAAATCTGCACCTTGGTGTCATGGAGTAAATAAAATAGATTGAAGGAAGGGAGAAAACAGGGCTGTGTGTGCTGTGTGTGTCTATGTGCAGTTGTGTATGCTTGTGTGTATGTGTGTGTGTGTGTCCGTAAGCATGGCTGCAGGCAACGCGCCCTGTTCGCTGCGTCGGTAAGGCGGAGGGGGGGGGGTGGGTTTAGCAGGTGCACCAGCGCCCCACAAGACCTCTTCTCACTTCTCAAATCGTCTGATTCTCCCTTCACTTCCTCTATCAGTCATCCCTTCATCACCCTCTTCTGGAGCAGAGTGTAACCTCTGAACGTAAGAGCGACTTTTCAAGCCTGAAGTCCCTTAACTGTCACGCGCTGTCTCAGCCCTTTCTCTTTTCCAGGGTTCGGCAAGGCTGAATCTTGATTTGACAACATAAGTTAGTTTGGGAATCTTTCACTGTGTCAGGTCGTCAGTACGTAAAAGAACAGACTGTTTGTTATTTGTCATGTTTCGTTGTTGTTGTTGTTATTGTTATTATTATTTTCCTTGTTTAGGCATATACTAAAAAATAGCATATAAGCACATTTTTTCCAGATTTGAACAATAGAGATCACACTGTCACTGTGTTGTGACTATAATAAGTATCTTGGATATTGTAGATATTGTTTTTGATCTTGTTATCCTGCATGAAAACCGTTAAACTAGGCCTCGACTCCGTGGAGAAAAGCACAGTAAAGTTTTCCCTGGTCTAATAATCTGAATTCAACTCATGAAGGCTTTGCTAATTAGCTGATGAGTTGAATCAGGCGTGGTTAATGAGGCAGGCTGAGCGCTGTGGCCCAAGAGAACTGAAATCTGTGAAATCTGTCTTACATATCTTGAATTGCTTTTGTATAATATTTGTGTAATTCACTATTTTCACACAATCATTTTCTTATATTTTCTATAATTTTAATGCCTTAGAATTAAACAGGAACCTCCCTCCAAAACTGGGGGCCCTATTTTCTGTCATCTGTGGGTGGGAATTCTCTTCTTTCTGTCTCTCTGGGTGGATAAAATGGATCTTACATCTCACTTCTATCACTCAGCACATTGCAAATCAGCATGTGCATTTCTTGGCGTGGCAGTTAGCATTCTCCTCCAAGCGTGATGAGCTGTCAAATGACATTAGTGCATTAGTTGTCAGAAACTGGAAAGTGGTATAAACAAATAAACCACTTTTACTTACTGCTTTTTTGGTATCTAATACATGGCTCATTTTTCACAACCTCACCCCAAGCTGGATTCTTCTATCAGCCACCATTCAAAGGAACGAATGGTAATTCTTCAATAGATCTCGGCGTAAGTTTCTCATTTTGTCATTGTGAGTTTGATAGAAATAAATGTGATCAATGCTATAGCTTTTATATAGCATTTATGTATTTTTAAAAAAATTTATCCAGTGTCTTATCTAGTGGCCCTATTATCTATCGTCCAAGAACTATATGTAACATTCTAACCATCTCTCTGGATGGTTAGAATGGATCTCATTTGTTTATTTGTTAGCTTGGCAGTTAGAATTCTCCTCCAAGCATGTTGGGCTGTCCAATGACAATGACAAGGCATACATAGAAATGCAATGATTTGACATTATTTGATTTGTGATGGTTTGACACATAGCCAGCTGTTGGAAACTTTAAACTAGAGTAAACGAATACACTACTTTTACTTACTAGCTTTTATATAATATTTGTGTATTGTCCTATTTTCACACAATCATTTTCTATAATTTACTTACTGTTACATAGAAACAATCCGCCTCCAGGTGGCAATAGCTGTTATATAATATTTGTGTATTTTTCTATTTTCACACAATAATTTAAAATAAAATCCATCATTTTTATGCCATTTTATTGCCATTGGACAGCCTCTCCCACATTGTCTGATGTGCCTGGTCGAGTAAAGGGTTGCTGGCCAGACTAAGTTTTTCTTTCTACCATAGTGATACAAACTTTGTTGTTCCCTTGCACTCTTCTCGTCTTTCCTTTATCTTGATAATTTGTAGTTTGCGACAGCGCAACCATGATTCCAGACCATTGCTTTGCGTTTTCAGAACTCTAGTAACCAACTATTTTCCATCCCCTTGTATTTTGCGTTTGGATTGGCCAATTTTAGCTCTCCTCTTAGCTGGTGCATTCTTCAAGCTCTTTTCATGTTTCTTACACTTTTTCCGCTTCTTTCCACTCAAACCTGCTATAAGCTCTTCCTTTCACTTCTACACTTCTAAATATTTTACTTAATTGAAGACTTAAGTAGCTGCTTTAATTGTGAAATATCACTTCTAGCGCGGAGCTCAGTAAAAACGTATCCTAACATGGCGGTTCTGCTCTATATTACCTACCAGTTCCAGGTACCAAATTTGGCTAAAGAAAAGGCAAAGAAGCGTTGTAGAGCCGATTAGTGGAGGTACCATGCAGTGTAAAAACACCAAAAAGCTGAGCAGGCTGATTTTATCTGTTACTGTGGTGTGAAAATGAGCTCTGTTCTAATTGGCTTCCATGTGTTCAGATTTTTTCAAAAGCAGGCTGTGAATGTGGGCTAAACTGCTGTAGGCTGAATAGGCGGAGATATGTAAATGATATAATGAATATCAAAAATCTTAAATATGTATGAACTGCATGAAAGTGTAGTCCTCTCGATTACTTTTCCAAGCCCATTTTCCAACCTGTATATCCCTTACCCTGCTTTCTGTTTCCCTTCCAGCTGCATGAACATACGATACAATCTTTTTTGAAACTTATAAAACTATAAAAACTCCATTTTGCATTGATATAGGCCCTTTAATACATGTTGTATAGGTAATGAGATTATAATTGCAGTAATTTGGAATCATTTGTTATAAACGGTGCACGGCGTATAAAGGGCAGCGTGCATTTAATTTTCAAACAGTGCCGATCCGGATTCATTGGGCTATTGTTATGACAGCTATGATATGTATGCCATACGCAGTTCACACTCTAACTACGGTAACCAACCGGTGCTCTGTGTGTGAACGTGAATATGTATTGTGCGATGGAAGAGCGCTCATTGTTTTCACGCGATTATAGCAAGCACCTTTCTGCAGCCCGGCTCGGTGTCAGAGCACCATGAGAACCAAGACTTCAGTAGGATATATGATCGCATTGTAATCTTGCACATTCTTGAGTCAGAGCTACAACAGGAAATGTGATGGTTAATTGTATATTGCAAAAGCTGTAATTGCTTTAATTCCCTGTAATTAATCAGTAATTGCAGCAAAGAGTGCTTTTCATGGGTCTACTCGAGTTGCACAGACCTTTTCAATATGGAGAGCATGAATATAGATGAGCGAGAGAGGGAGGGAGCAAAAAGAGAGAGAGAGAGAGAAAAAGAGAGAGATATGACTATTCTATATTTAGGATTCTTTAAGAGCTGATCTTGAAACCTGGCACCATACAGCCCCATTTATCATTTATGTATTCGTACGGTGCGTACGCAGAAAATTATCACCCACAACGAAGCTCTCCTGGAACTCCACCTCGTAGATAAAGACTCGTTGAGTTTGCAGTCGAAGGAAACTGTGTTTTCCTCCTTTTTTCCCCCTCCTCCAGTTTCCCCCAGAGACATTCTTAGTAGGGAACACCTGGTAGGCTGTTCCCTGGACCCTCTCCTACGGCGAAAGCCCACACCCCCCTGCCGGGTACCAAAATGTGATTTGGGGCTCCATCGCCATGGCAGATGTTGAGTAATTGCGCAGCTAAAAATGGTGACGGCACATCCCATCTGCCCAGAGGAGACACCTGAAGAAAAGCAATGGTTATCTGGGTGGCTGTGTGGACTTGTTGCTGTTAAGCTCAAGTCAAAGCACTTTCCCAGAACTGCTGTTTGTTCAGCGTACTTTTTTTAGATGTGAGGGAAAAGAGTAAATCACATGTTTTGAAGGTTTGCTATTTTATTTTACTTGAGGCTGTGTTTCCTCAATAGCGAGGTGACTTTTTTCCACTTCAGAGGAACGAGTCAAAGTAAACACACCAATCTTGCGAGTTCTTAAAAGCACAGAGTCGTACCCTTTACAGTATGTGATAAATGAAGTGGTAGCCAAATTTAAAATGCAGTAAAACACTAAAACTAAGGGTTATGATAGTCAGAACAAGCCTGCAGGCCAACGACTGGTAAAAGCTGTGTATTAAAAAAATATGGAGATATTTATGTAGAGTTTATATGTAGTTGGAGCTTGTTCTGAAGTGTATAACAAAGCACTAGGGGACTCAATGAGGGGTCATTGGGAGCAACCACAACCAAGCATGGCTAAAGTACCCTCTAAAGTGGCAAGAAAGAGACAAACTGACCTATATTGTGCCTTTCTTGTGGGGAAAAAGAGATTGAGTGCCTATTAGAGTGCCTCTTCTTGTAAATAATAATTAATGATGATGAAGTGTCTCTAGAGCAAGACATTTTGATAATGTGTCTAAATGAGTGCCTTTATATAAGTGCCCTTCTGCTGTTTCAGTAGAAAATAGTGTCATTTTCGGCAGAGAAGACAAGACAACCAAATATAACCATACTTGGGCAGGACACAGATAGAATTGAACCCATTTATGCAACAAACACATACATACCCTAGTGAGTACAGTGTACAATTGTACAGTGAGGACATGTGCCCAGAGTGGTGGGCAGGTCTCGCTGAGGTGCACTTAGAGAACTAAGGGTTAATCCTTCTGGGTGCTCTAAGAATTAAGCCACCGCTGCTCAAATGAGATGCTATGCTGTACAGGGGTGTTAAAAGTCCTACAAGTAGATGACGACAACCAAGTTAAACAAATGAGGCAAAAATGTTATACTTGGTTATTTATTTACTGAGGAAACTGATGCAATTTTACATATTTGGGAATAGCAAGGTGTCAGGTGTTTTCACAAAAGACCCCAGGGTAACTTCTAAGCAACTGAAGGCCTCTTTCACATTGGCTAATTAGTTAATCCACCATCAGGATGAAAATACATCAGGAGGTTCCCCACCAGTGGATAAATATGATATGGTGCATTAGAGACTGATCATACAAAACAGATTACATTGCTGTCAATAATTGAACTTGCATTTATTCCATCCACGTTTTCAGTTTTAGCCATACCCCCTCTAAAATGTCACGCCCCATGTTGTTCTGTCGGTGCCCTTATTATACTAGAGGTCAAAAATGTTGGTTGAAAGAATCCCTCTTCCCAGATGCAAAACTCAGACTCCTAGGCTTCTGTTGGCCTTACTTTTTTGTCAAAACTTTACAAGTTTTGTCACTGTTGAAAGCCTGTGTCATTCTATAAATGTAACACATATTATAATAGCGGTCACATGGTTTTGTTGAAGGAAGAGAGACTGGTGGATCTACAACCAGCCAACTTCAATAGAATGTTCTCAAGCTTCCTGATGATCAGAATGTTCCTTGTTGTAGGATATCTTGGGGATTGCATAAATTAATGAATATGTTCCCAATGTTGTAGCCTTAGACTTGCCATTCAGCCTCATGGACTCATGGACAGTTTACACTGACATGCCAAATGTCATGGGACATAGGTCTAGTAACATGACAGTTTGGCAGTCTGATTTTCTTTGGAAACCCTACAAGCTGTGTCGTGGTTGAATGCCTGTGTCATCCTAGCTCAATTCAATCCAATAAGAACTCCAAAATTCTGAATTCTAACCTCAAAACTAACCTTGCTGCAGAAAAACGACTCCAAACGTGCTGCAAAAACCAACTACTGAATTTTTCAGAGCTGAAAAATGATGCAGGATGCTCTTCAATGGCCAACTCAGTGACCTGAAGTGCACGGCATTAAGTATGCATTTCACACTGAAGACAAAGCTGAAACCTGCAGAAAGGAACAGTAAACGGAAATGTCTGTATCAGACAGACATCAGGGTTTTTGTACTGCATTACCTATTAATTAATTATTATATTATATAATAGGTTATGAAAAAGGTTTACTTTTGTGTTTTTTTACATTCCACAAATGGTCATAATGTTTTGTACACAACAGTCTTCAACCTCTTCTTATCTTTATCATTATCCCACAGGAAACATCTGAGCTGCAATGAAGAAGTTGCCACAATAAAAGTCATGGGATAGCATTACTGTATTTTTTGCATAATAAGGCGCACTTAAAACATTTTAAATTTCCCAAAAATCATCAAGGAACCTCATAATTTTATCAGTCAGGTTGTAAGGAGCAGTATAACCACTCTGCTAAAGTACAGCGTTATACAGGAGTTTCAGCCATTTGGCCATTCAAAGGTTAGTATTATCAGCCGGTAGCCTGCTGCCAACCCAGGCTAGCATTGCTGGAGCAGTATTAGCATTACCCGCTAAGCACTAGCCATTTGGCTGTTCAGAGGTGAGTATTATCAGCCTGTAGTCTGCTGCTGACCCCAACTAGCAGTGCTGGAGCAGTATTAGCATTGCCTGCTAAGCGCTAGCCATTTAGCGGTTCAGAGGTGAATATATCAGACTGTAGCCTGCGCACTTACTGTGTTAAAACAAGCTTTGTGGGACTAACCACTACCTAATATTGCCCTGGTTTACTAGAACACTCAGGGTTCCTCAGTATAGCGCTGTCGGGTGGCATTAGTGGTTAGCCGCTAATGCTTATGCTCCAGCCTTAGTGGAAATCTGGAAATCTAAGTTTACTGTAAATAAACAGAAGTGCTTTACTCACCCAAATAAACAGTTTTCAGAAGAAAAATCTGTGTAGATTAACATCTATGCACCTTATAATACAGTATGCATTATGTATAAAAACAGACCAGAAAATAGACGTTGATTGATAGTGCGCCTTACAATCCGGTTCGCCTTATAGTCCGAAAAATACAGTATGTGAACTGATCCTAAAGTGTTACCTCAAGAGACAGCTTGAGAACACTCACACCTGTGTAAGTTGTGAGGTGTGATCTTGTAAGCAAGGTTACATATAGGCCATTATAATGGGAGCCAGATGGATGGTACATTCCATTTCTGAAGCTGTGGTGGGCATTTAATATTCCTAAATCTGCACGTGTCATTGGGTAGGCCGGTCACTGCTGGGAAGGTTTAGCAGTGTTCCATGTTTTCTCTATTTGTGAATAATATCTCTCACTGGGTCGCTGGGGTCTTGGAGCCTTAGAAATGACTTTCAAACCTTTTCCAGGCTGATGGATGATCAGTGACTTTGTTTTCTCATCTGTTTTTGAATTTCTTCAGACTGGAGCATAATGTGTTGTGTCTTTTTGAGATCTTTTAGCTGTTTCATGTGGTTCAGACAGTGATTTCTTGATTCTACAGGTCTGGCAGGCCTGGTTAGTGGCTATTGAAATTGAACTGTATGTAACACACCTTTAATTAAGCTTATGTGCAAATGAATAAACCCAATTACAGCAAATGATTAATTGCAGTACAGAAACTGCTCTTTAATTTAAAAACAAGCTTCTCATATTTAAGTAAGCCTGGCTCTGTTAGCTCTGTTAGCTCTGTTAGCTCCATCAGTGTATCTGAATACTCTTAAGGGCTATTTGTGTGTTTGCAACCTGTGTGCATTCTTCACATTGTAGTGCTAACATCTTTATTGATTTCGAGAGCTCCTGCGTGATCACAGCGCTGTGTGTGTGTGTGTGTGTGTGTGTGTGTGTGTGTGCACGAGAGAGACTGTTCTTTAATGACTCTGTGGCTGTCTGTGTGTGGGCCGCAGTTTCCAGGGGGATCCCTATCCCATTTCTGCTTTAACAGGAGAATCCTTCCCACACACACACACACACACACACACACACACACGCTGTTTTGGTAATCCAGCCCCATCTCTCATGCAGTATTATATACAGTCATGTGAAAAAACAGGACACCTCATTAAAACCATTCACTTTTTTAAACATATTTAAACATATGGACATTTGAGCTTTATACCAACAGTATTGATAGATGAGATAATATAACTACAATACAACACATACACTTAATTCAACTTAATGAATAAATATATATTTAAAATATGCTTTGTAAAATATAATTAATACAAATGCAATTTTCACATATTAGGAAAAAGGCAAATGTTATTATATTACTAGTTACAACACGTATATTACTAGTTAAAATGTGTCAAATTGCAATCAGGTACTGATGACTAAAACATTGTGGAAAGCCTTTGGAGGATATTTTCTTACATAAACGCTTTATTTATTAAAAGTAGCAGAGTCAGGCAAGCTCTCCATCGTAGAAAATACTTTGAATTCTTCACTGTATCAGAGGGTGCTTGAGGACAGTGTGTCCAGAGATCATTTGTCTAAAACCTGGAGCTGAAGCAGAGGTGGACCGTGCAACATGACAATGACTAAATGAAAGTTAAATCCTGTATCTTCATCCTAATGAAATGCTGTGGATTATATAAAACTGACTCTACATGCAAGAAACCCCTCAATTATCACACAGCTGAAAGAATTTTGTATCTTAATCTTAAGGGGCGTTTTCAAACCTGAAAGTCTGGACAAGAGTCTACACACCCAGGTTTGGTCCAGTTAGATTTGGTTTTAATGCTGCAGACAAACAGACAGAACCATGGTTCAGTAGATCTTGACCAAGACCACCTCTTTTGGTCGGACCATACTCTATTTCTTTGGACAGGCCGTGGTTTTATAGCCTCTTTTGAACCTCCTAACTACATTTTTTTACACCTTGTTTGATAAGATGCTATGCGTTATTTTAAATGGACTGTACTGCAAGAAACAGCTGAAAGAATTCTGCATGGAGGAGTGGGAAAAACATTCTTCCAGTCAATGTTAGAGACTGGTATATGTTTATCTTGATTGCATTAGTGAAATCAGGATGTTGAAAGATCACCATACCACCTACTCATCCTAATTGTGTGGATTAGATGCATCATTCCAGTAATTTCAGAGAACACAGTTTATATTTATCTGCTCCAAATTCTAGAGTTCAATTCTACTAGTAATGCTTCCCTATATAGACTAGATCATGTAGAACTATTGTGTGTTTGTGTGTGTGTGTGCCTTTGCACACCTATTTCAGCTATGTGACAACATGAAAATGGATGCAACATATAGTAGCTATAATAAGCATGCATTCATTAGGAGGAGTGTCCTCAAACTTTTGGACATACACTGCACTGTGTAGTAGGGTATAGTGAAGTGTGTGTTATGCAGGTTCTTGCTGCACCCTCATTAATTTCCATATTAAAACACTCACCATCCACCCACACGCTCTGACATTATTAGCATAGCTGTAAGAATACTCTTATTCATACTTCCTCTCACTTTGGTGATTGTGTAAGACTCACGTCTGCGAGTTTTCTCTCCACCTAAGATAAAAAGACCCTCGTTCTCCAACATTTTATTACAGCTGTCCGTGGAACGCTCAAAATGATGCTCTTGTTCTCCTGGAGTGACCGTTTTTTTTGTCTTTAGTCCTGTATTTCCCCATAACAATCTGATGCCAAGTAGATTTATATCGCATTGTCATACATGTGGCAAATGCTGCTGTTAACACACTCTGAATTCTTCACTGTATCAGAGGGGGCTTGAGAACAATGTTAAACCATTTGTCTACAATCTGTAGTTGAAGAAGAGGTGGACCATGCATCATGACAATGACTAAATGAAAGTTTAATCCTGTCTCTTAATCATAATGAGATGCTGTGGGTTCTATAAAACTGACTGTACATGCAAGAAACCCCTCAATTATCACACAGCTGAGAGAATTCTGCATGGAGGAGTGGGAAAAAACATTCTCCCAGTCGATGCTTAAGACTGGTATTTGTTTATTTTTAATTGCATTAGTGAAGTCAGCATGTTGGAGAATCTCTGGAAAAGCTTTTGTGGAATGCTCAAAAGCCATCCTCTTGTTCTCCCGGAGCAATCACTGTCTTTTGTCTTTAGTCCTGTATTTCCACATAATCTGATGCCAAGTAGATTTCCATCACATTGTCATACATGTGGCAAATGCTGCTGCAAATACACTCTAAACTCTTCACTGTATCAAAAGGTGCTTGAGAACAATTTTGTCTACAAGCTGTAGTTGAAGCAGAGGTGGACCATGCAACATGACAATGACTACATGAAAGTCTAATCCTGTATCTTCATTTTAATGAAATGACTTTATATGCAAGAAACCTTTCAAGTATCACACAGCTGAAAGAATTCTGCATTGAGGAGTGGAAAAAACAACAGGATGTTGGAAGATCTCTAGCAGAGCTTTCTGTGTAACGCTCAAAACCTTCCTCTTATTCTCTCTGAGTGACTGCTTTTGTCTTTAGTCCTGCATTTCTGCATAACAATCTGATGCCAAGTAGATTTATATCGCATTGTCATACATGAAGCGAACACTGCTGAAAGGAGGCTGTGTATCAAATCTCAGCCCCTGAATTATTAAGCTTGTAAAAGAGCTGCTAAATCTGTTGTAATAGGATCAAAAGCACAAGCCCCTCTAATCGCGCTTTAGAAAAACACAAGCGTGATCCTTGCCAGGTCATGTTTTTCTTTCCTGTCTCTCTTGTTTTCTTGTGTTTGTACGTGTGTGTGTGTGTGTGTGTGTGTGTGTGAGGGAGAGAGAGAACAATGCGACGGAATTTAATGTGTAATATATTCTGCGAGTTAGTTAAGGGGATCTCGCCTGAATGCAGCTCATGCATGCTTTGCATCTGTTCGTACGCATTGTTTGAAAATCTGTGTACTAATACTCGCTCACACACGCTGCAGAAATCTCCCGTGCATTGACACAGGGGCATATCAGCTCTCAGATAGCACAGCGCTTTGAGGATAATTATGGATTAAGGCTCGGAGCTGCTTCTTTCAATAGGAAACTTTTTTTTTTTTTCTCTCTCTTTCTCGCTGCCCTACTTAGAGAATGGCTGTCAGTAATCTGTGTTAGTTACACAGAGAATCATTACTGTGGGGTAGGGGGAGAATTGAATTATGCTACCGAATTGACTCCTTAATCACCCCTTCACACGTACACACACACACACATACACACATGTGCACACACACACGCTGAAGCGCACTGTAGCACACAAGCTCACACAAAACCCATAGCAAATGAGGTCAGATTTACACAAGAATCGATTTGCATCGACTTTCCCTGATGCCGGCTCAAAGATATTAGCTACTTTGATGAATTCTCGCTTTCGGATTTGGCGCATTAGCAGGTAAAATGAGCCGCCCCGCCGCTTGGTGCAAAGGTGCGTCGCTGATGAAATAAAGCGAGTATGAAAATCAAGCTTTGTTTTATGCCTGGGCTGCACCGTAACGAGCCGCTATTTATACTGCGGCTCGATTGAGTGCTCACTCTTGCCTCAGACAGCCTGGAAAAGGTCAGATGTGGCAATTATGCAGGTGCGCTCTGAATGGAGAGAGCCGCTGATTGGAGGCTCCATCGCAGGGCTTCTCCAACGTGCTGTTTATTGCCACAGCGGTGGGCAGACATGGAAATGGCAAGTATCTGGAGTGCAATGAACGCTCTTGTTTTCGTGCCAAAGAGGTGGAAGTGTTAGGTGATTACAGAAAGGACGGAGTCGGCTCGGCGCGGGCTGTGCGGAGATGATATCGATTAGCTGGAGAGGGAAGAGGAGCTAAGGGTGGTCAACGTGTGTGAGAGGTTTGTTTGGGCTGGAAGTTAAAAAGTTTTATTAGAATCCAAAAAAAGAAAAAAAAAGATACCCCAAAAACTTCCTGCCGAAGTAGCTTTTAGTGATGAGCTTTATCTCCAAACCTGAGTCT
Organism: Astyanax mexicanus; assembly: GCF_023375975.1. Taxonomy (NCBI): domain Eukaryota; kingdom Metazoa; phylum Chordata; class Actinopteri; order Characiformes; family Acestrorhamphidae; genus Astyanax; species Astyanax mexicanus. The sequence continues at coordinate 22,649,119 of NC_064417.1, read as the reverse complement.
AGACTGAACAAATGGGCTGAAACTGATAAAATTCTGCTTGTCTGATCCTGTTCTAGTCTTACTGTAACTCAACACAGTCCTGCCCAATCTGATCATATACTGGCAATCCTGAATACTCTAAAAAAATGTCCCAATCTGATGTGCCTGTTAAAGCAGCAATAGGTAGGATTTTCTTGATTTTTGATATTTTTAAGTAAAATTACAGCTTGAAACTCACTGCAGCGCTGCATTGAGGTGTAATAGGAGGAATAGCGGTGCTCTCGTGTCTGTGCCGGAGCTCCTCTGAGCTCAAACCAGACTCTGTAATTTTTCTGAGGTGGCCGCGACCAGCGCTTGCGAGAACTGCGAGCTGCTTTCCGACTTTCCAACAGTTCTACAAGCACTACTGGTTCATTCTTAACAAACTAACATACAGACCCTTTGGCAGAAGCTGGAAAGAGACCAAATATGAAGCAGCTAAAAGATGATCTGCATGACTTTGGGAAAATATTCTGTGGACTGATGAGACGGTGGCGTAAAATTAACACATCATTTTAGAAAAATAAAATATCAAACTGAATGTAAAACATGGTGGTGGTAGTGTGATGGTCTGGGGTTGCTTTGCTGCTTCAGGACCTGAACAATTTGCTGTAATAGAATTCTGCTGTTTACCAGACAATCCTGAAGGAGAATGTGCAGCCATTTTTTGTGACCTCAAGCTCAGGCGTACTTGGGTTCTGCAGCAGGACAATGATCCAAAGCACACAAACAAATTCACCTTTGAATGGCTTAAAATATTTTTGGAGTTTTGGAGTGGCCTAGTGAAAGTCTGCTTGAGATGCTGTAGCATGATCTTAACCAGCTTACTGTTCATTCCCAAAACCCTCCAATGTGGCTGAATGAATACAATACTGCAAAGAAGGGGAAAACACCATTGTGAGAGATTCTTTGTCAGTTATTTCAAACTCTGACTGCAGTTTTTGCAAGTGTAGCACAATTTAGTTATTAGGTTTAGGGGCAAATCCTTTTTTACATTACTGTTTACCTACAAATATGTTCCCAGTCTGAAGATATACTGAAATAATTTTTTTTAAACATGCTGTATTTCAGACATAACTGTAAAAATGTGACCAGTAATGTTTCTGAATGAGATTGTAGTGCTTTTTTATAAATGTGTCTGTAGTCAGACAAACCTTTAGGCTGGTAAACTGTGGAAGAATTCTTTTTGAATCTAAAGCCGTCCAAAAGTATACATACTTATATAAATATTTCCAGAATTTGATGTTAGATCAAAGTGTATCTGAATTTGACTGCAGTCTGACTAGAATTCTGTCTGAAGCCCAACAAACTTCTCTAAATCAATGTAAGTTAGACAAAAAATTACCAAAAACAAATGTCAGAAAAAAATCTGCTTAACCTCTTAACATGGCAACATTTTTGTCAATTTTGATGCCTTGATGCCAATTTTGATAAGAAATGTTAATGAATGAGTCCTAACTGTAATCGTAATAGAAAATATTCAGTAATATTGGAGTAAATCTGCAACTATCAAAATATAATGAACAAAAATCCTAAAATTCCTCATTTTAAAATCAGTATTTTAATATGTTAGTGAATACAAATCAGACATTCCGTTTCCTTCAAACATCTTGTTTCATTATGATTATCTAGTTTTTATGTCTGTTTTTAATCATACAGAATTTGGGGTTGATTTCTGTTACTGATTGGAAATGAGTAAGTGGATTAAAGAATAGACAGGCAGCTAGAGAGATAAAACACACCTGCAATAAAACACATATCTGTCTAATTCTGTAGCTAAATTATTTAATCATATTATTCTGAACACTCAGTGGTGATCTATTACAAGATACTAAAAACATATCACTTTACCCTTTGTCTGATTCAAATCTGTTAGGAAAGTTATGGTGCATGCATGTTTCATAAATTATTACTTTGCTTCTGTCAGCGTTTAAAGGCTTAAGGCATAAGGCTCCCTTTTTTCTAAGTGTGCATGAAAAATCATTTGAAATGCAATTAATCACTCCTGCAATTAAAAATGTAGTTTGTGATACAAATAACAAAAAAAAAAAACCCAGATTTATTTGTGTGTTTTTTTTTTTTTGGAATCATCGTCTTTACGAACAGTTGCAGCACCAGCATTGAGAAATCAGGGAAAAGAGAAAGAGAAATGAAATGGCAGGAGTAGAGCCTCGACCGAAAGTCCAAGCTCTGACACATGCTGTACACACACACAGAGATACAGTGTATGCACACACACACACACACACTCACACATAACACACAAGCACACTTCAGAAAAAAAAAAAATCCCTGACATTTCCTTCCAGAGACAGTCTTGTTTGCAGCGCGTCAACCAGAGCTCAGCTCCGCTGCTGCTGCAGGAGGGACACCTCACACCTCATCTCTGACTAGCTAAATAGAGTGCTTGTCATCTGACCACAGAATGAGAGTGATTAGTTTATTTGTTCACTAATTGCTAGGCCCCGGCACATTGTATAAGGGCTGGGCTATAGGCTATATATAGGCTAGACATGCGGGAAAAGGGCTCCAGGCAGAATAGCTCCTTTCCACCGCGCTGACTGGCACTATTGTGAATTGTCATTCTCCTAGAATAAGTCTGATTGGCGGCGTGTGGCACTGCCCCTCCCACTGCATATTGTAGTTTGACACTCATAATCATACAGTCTATCGTCTTCCGTCTTTTCAGGAAGAGGGAAAAATGGAGCGAGCTCATGTGATGTCACTGTTTCCACAGTAACTCTCATTTGATGCTTCATAAGGCCTGTATATCGCTAATTATACTAATGTCGGAAACAACATCTAAAAGCAGATAACACTAATGAAAAACGGTGGCAGTGTTGGGGAGCATTAAAAACAATAGAGCTGAAAATGATACAGTAACTGATTTACAATACAACTTAATAAAACTCAATACAATTTTGTTAAAAGTCTGTTTTCTGGCGAGGCAAGGTACGCTTTTTTTTATATAGCACCTTTCAGACACAACGGTCATTCAAAGTGCTTTACAAACTAGAAAATACAAAGAGAAGTTAAACCAAAAAACATGTTAAAGAATAACAATAAAAATGGAGCTTTCATGTTCTCCTTGTTTCTGTGTGGGTTTCCTTTTCGGAACTTCAGTTTCCTTCCACAGTTCAAAAACATGAAGATCAAGTAAATTGGATTCTCTAAATTACCCACAAAAAATTGATTGGCACTAAATGCCGGGGGTCAATGCTAGTGCTAATGCAGTCCTCCAGGTGGATGGTTGTTTCTGGTTGAGAGTACGTTATGCAATAAAACTCAATACAATTTAGATAAAAGTCTGTTTTTTGGCAAGGCAAGTTTATTTACAGTATTCGGACCCCTTGAATTTTTTGCCACATTACAGGCTTCAAACATAAAGATATAAAATTGTAATTTTTGTGAAGAATCAACAACAAGTGGGACACAATCGTGAAGTGGAACAAAATTTATTGGATACTTTAAATTTTTTTTTAGAAATTAAAAACTAAAAAATGTGGGCGTGCATGATTATAATTAATAAAAAAAACATGTAAAAAATCCTTATACTTTGTAGTGCCACCTTTTGCTGTGGTTACAGCTGCAAGTTGCTTGGGGTTTGTCTCTATCAGTTTTGTACTTTGAGAGATTGACATTTTTGCCCATTCGATTGTACATTTTGCTTTATGTTTTGGATCATTGTCTTGTTGGAAGATAAATCTTCGTCCCAGTCTCAGGTCTTTTACAGACTCCCAACAGGTTTTCTTCCCTGTCCCGGTCCCTGCTGAAGAAAAGCAGGCCCAAACCATGATGCTGCCACCACCATGTTTCACTTTGGGAATGGTGTGTTCAGGGTGATGAGCTGTGTTACTTTTTAGCCACGCAAAGCACTTTGTATTTAGGCCAATAAGTTTAACTTTGGTCTCGTCTGACCACAGCACCTTCTTCTACATGTTCGCTGTACAAACAGCACTTCTTATGTCTTTCTTTCAACAGTGGCTTTCTTCTTGCCACTCTTCCATAAAGGTCAGATTTGTGGAGTGCACGACACATAGTTGTCCTGTCGACAGATTCTTCCACCTTAGCTGTAGATCTCTGCAGTTCATCCAGAGTGATCATGGGTCTCTTTTTGTGGGTTTCCTCTGGGAGCTTTTCTTCTGGTAAGTTTCCAGTCCAAAAACATGAAGATCAGGTGAATTAGCCACAAAAAGTTGGATTAATTAAGTTAATTAAATAACTTACATAATACTTAAGAAACTGCAGCTCATTTAAAAAAAATATATAGCCTATTGTTGACCATCTGTTTCGTGTCAGTCAGGGTTGTAGTGGGTTGAAAGCCTATCCAGGATCATTGGATGTAAGGCAGGAATACCCTATAAAGGGAGTGTACCAGCTCATTGTGAGGTGATCAACCTGAGATATAAAACAAACATTTGAGTTTTGTTTTGACTAGAATAAACAACTAAATCCCTGGAGCATGTATTTAACTCAAATCCTACATGTACAAACAACAGAGTCAAATGCATATTCAGGTAAAGAAATAACAAGCAGCCATTTAATGAAACCTTTCTTAACAGGGTGTCCTGAGAGAGAAAGAGAGAAAGAGATACAGAGGGGTGGGAGAGGTTGATGGACGACAGTGACCACAAGGTTACATCATTACAAGGGAGTCTTCAGTTGAAAACCCTGAGGCCGGCAGGCTGCTGGTAGAGTTAGAGATTGCTGGTTGCTTATTTTTTTATGAGCAATAGTGTGATAGTTTTGATCAGTGAAGGGTGACCACATGAGATGGTTATCAAACCCACTCATCAGAGCCTGAACCCAGAACCTCAGAACCTCAAAAGCTGCAGAACACAAACTACAGTATACCGGCTCAGTCTTATTGCTTCTTTTACTTTCAGTGACTATATGTTCTATATCAGGGGCGTCCAAACTACGGCCCGCGGGCCATTTGCGGCCCCGTTTCCTTTTTTGGATCGGCCCGCGAGGTATTTTAGAAATAGAATGAAAGTTGGCCCGCTGTTAAGCAGGTTTTTATAATGTGAGATTCAAAGTTTACGGGCGAAAGAGTCTAAAAGCAGAGAGGGTGCACATTTCTAGCGCAGAAAAACGGGGCAAAGAGTGTAAAAGCGGAGTGAGTGCGCATTTCTAGCGCAGAAAAATGGGGCAAAGAGTCTAAAAGCAGAGAGGGTGCGCATTTCTAGCGCAGAAAAACGGGCCAAAGAGTCTAAAAGCGGAGAGGGTGCGTATTTCTAACGCAGAAAAACGGGGCAAAGAGTCTTAAAGTTGCAGTAATTAAGGAGTTTAATATTAAAAGACGTCATAAAATTAAACATCAATTTGAAAAATCTTAGTTTACACAACACTGTCAAAGATAAAGATCGTAAGTCAAGTAAAATGGTGTGTAAATGAAAGTAATCAGGAAAAAAATATTATTTAAAGTGGTATATTTTATTATTTGTTTTATTACAGAGTCTGTGGCCCGTGACTAAATATATTTCTCCTTCTGGGCCCCAACAAAAAAAGTATGGACACCCCTGCTCTATATCTATGCTCCACATTAGCTTGTCCAGAAATGCATGTGTACAGTATGTCCTTTAGGGGGTTTCAAGTTATAGAAAGAAAAAAAGGAAACAAAAAGCAGAAAATACAATTTCTCACATGATGCTGATTTAAGCCCTATTCATCTTAAATTTCTTGGCCATCATAAATTTACCACAAGACATCTGTATTGTTAAATATCAGTTTGTATGGAATTAGAATCACTGTATAGCCCTGAGTCATGGTCTGAACCAAAGGATTGAAGTGGTTCAACCCTTCAAATCAAACCTTCAAACAGGAAGTTGAGGCTGGTTATTGGCACCTATTAAACCATAGAAGAAGAAAAACAACTGTTGTTGTGCTAAAATAAAACATCCGTGTTCATTCTGCAGCAGTATGGGTGATTCCTGTATCTACTGTAACTGTAGATTAACCCTTATTTATATAGATACAGAAATAAAATATAAGGGACTTCTCTGCCACTCAACTGTAGAATGAAACCAAAAGTAACGGCAGTAAATAAATACAATATTCAGACTTTACAGCTTTTAGCCTGGACTGTGTGAAAACCCAGTGAATCTACAACTTTTGGTTGGACCAAATTTTGGCTCATCGTTCCAGTTAGTGGCTTGCAATAGGTTCTTCTCACAATAGGTAGATGTAAAAGCACCCTAAGGGATTGGATTGATAAATGAAGAAGAAGAGGTTTAACAGTAGTGTGTTTTAGTGCTGGGTGTTTTTAATTTCTTGTCCGGTATGTATTTTTCAGATACTTCCATAGTCTGGGAGCGCAATTATTAGCAATTATTTACTCAGAAAGGGACGAATGGAATTGTGCAATTGATCCACATTTTAGAAAAAAAGTTTTTCTTATCCATCAGACGAGCCCAGAATTGGTCCTGGGTGCAGAATCATTGGTGCTGGGTGCAGGATAAGTGATAAAACTCCCTTTTGAATACTTTAATACATTCATCTGAAATTGGGAATGTTTTATTTGTGAAGTGGAGAACCAAGAGAATTTTGACTGATAAACAACTATTTTAAAACTTTAATGACTTAAATTGGTTTCAAACTTGGTATGTTTTAATTGTTCAATTAAAATTTTGTTTTAAAAAGGAAGCCTTGTTTAAGTTATTGTCATATTTGTTTGCATCTGCACTGTTTTCTGCAAATGCTACATAAATCATTCATATATTGTTTAACTTTTGTGGGATAAGACAGGACTAAAGACTGAACAAGACTCCAATAAAACAAGTAACTTGTATAAAGCAGGGAACACAAAAAACCCAACCCACAGACCTGATACAGACACAAAAATCATACACAAGACTGGCCAAGAAACACTAAAACAAAGGGGCTTATATACACACAGAGGCTTGAAAACACCTGGATCAGGAAACAAGAGGGCGGGGTTACAAACGAGACAACAGGGAACACTGATGACAGGGTGGGGCTAAGGCGTAGACGAGACAATAACGAAACAGAGCCATGTGCTTAAAAGAGCACATGGAGGAAGAAAACAAACAGGCTGGGAAAGACAGAAACTCAGGACAGGGACAAGAAGGACACAGAAAGTAATAAAAGAAGACACAAATGCTAAGGTGTAAGAATTCTATATACTCTTGATAGTAAAATAAAACACAAACCTATATAAAAGCCATGCAAAAAAAAAAAGAATCATAATAATAATACAAAATACTGTGATATACCATGAAAATGTATATATATCAGAATCTTGGGAAAAAAACGTAAAATATACATTTTTGTTCACACAGCCCAACATTTTTGTGTATAAACAGGTCCATTACTTGGCATGCAACAGGTCACTGTTGCCCTTTTTGTGCATATGTTATTGATAACTTCTGATTTGTAATGTGTATGTGATGTACAGTACTTAAGGTAAGCCTTAAAAAAGTTTTTAAATAGTGGTATTATTGCTGTATTTTGAGAAATAGAAGCATTTTATTCCACAGCTATCAAAAAAAGTCTGCAAAATCCTGGTGGGTGACTCAAAGCAAGTCACTGCAGAGCTAATAAACCCACAAACTTGTTTGTTGATTGTAACTCAGGAATAGAACAGTGTCAGTGTAGCGATGCTGCATCCTACATAGCACCTGCCACACTATCTCCCAGCTCACTGATAGCCAGAACTATCCTCTCTCTCTCTCTCTCTCTCGCTCTTTCCTCTGTCTTTCTTTCTCTCTCTCTCTGCCACATATGTCCTTCCACTGAGCTCCCCTATACGAAGTTGCTGAGGTAAGAAGATCGAGTTTTCCACTTAGTGGAGCACAAGGGCTCCCACCTCTTTCCCTACAGTGCTCTCAGCACTTTGTCTATGTGTGTATATGTGTGTATATTTGTGTGTGTATATATATGTGTGTGTGTTTGCATGTGTGTATCACACATAGGTGTACTAAGTACCTTTTTTTCTACAGACACATGATCTTCTAAAATAAGGTATTTTGACATAAATTATCTATCTAGCATCTTTTCTGTACAGATGTGACAGTTTAAAAAGCCCTAACAATAAACATGTTTGCATGTATGTGTGAGTATGTGTAAGTGTGCCTATTTGCCTGGTTTCCATGACAGCAGTGCAGCCAATCATATGCAGTGTGGCTCTCTACATTTTCAAAAAGTATTGCACCTAGAACAAACAGGAAACAGAATCGAAACTTAGTGGGTAGTCATTCCATAGCGTGTCATGGGGCCAATCGGGTCGCGATGTGCATTGCTATCTTACACCCCGTCAACAGTCTGTTTTCACGCCTTGCGCACACGTCGTTAAATAGTGTCAGAGTTTAGGAATATATTAACGCTGTGGGGGTGGTCTGACTTATTTTGAATCCCATGTTCTTAGTTTATTATTATATTTTTTATAATTTCTTATCATTCTTATTATTTTACTTTACTTTTACTATTATTATCTTTTTCTTCATTTTATATTTATAAATTCTTTACTTTTTATGTGTCAATTTTTTAGGTCTTTTTAAAATTTCCTATTTTTTTCTTTTTACATATATATTTTATTCATCTATATTAAATGTTTGTTTAAAATTTGTATTTTTTTCATTATTTTTTACTATTTTATTCCTTATTATTCCTTATTTCTCATTAAATATTTTCAATCCCTTTTAAACTGTAAATAAGGGTCACCCTCAATGTATTCCCCAGTGAAAAAAAAAGGTTGTTTGATTGATTGATTAATATTCGGTGTTGCAAACCCAGCTATTACATAAACCATAAAGTAAATGAAGAATAAAAAAACATTACTCTTCCCTTAAATGAGCTGCTGGTGCACCTTCACAGCTGAACATGCCACGCAGTTAAGATACCGATGCGCAAAAGTCAGAGTAAATCTGCACCTTAAAGGGAATGGGAACTGGCACACTGATTGGTTTATTTCACATTACGCCAAAAACTTACTAATGAATAATTAAGAGAATTAATACACGTCTTTTGCGCATTTGGAGCTGCACAAGGTGACACCAAAGACACAGGACACGCCCCTAAATCCAGCTGTGCGATGCGGTTTTGACTGGTGTGCTACAGATCGCTAAAATAGGGCCCACAATGTCACGTGGTATTACGTAAAGAAAGTCCTGCAACTGCTATTTCAACAGGACAATGTTCATCCATATGCAGCTCTGAAACAGAGGGCCCTGTTTTAGTGATCTCTTGTGCACTGGTCAATTGTAGATTGTGTACTTGGATTTAGTTGGTCTGTGTGTTTTTGATATCATGAGGCTGCAAAAAATACACCTTGCACAGCTCGAAACGTGCAAAAGGCATGTACTAGTATTCTTAATTAATAATGGGTGTGTTTTGGACGTAATGTGAAATAAACTAATCAGTGTGCCAGTAGTCATTCTCTTTAAGAACCAGGTGTGCTCTGACTTTGGCACATAGATATCTTAACAGCTCAACTTTTGCTCATCTCAATAAAAGAAACTGAACTGCGCATTCACTCTGTGAACTTTAGAACAGCAATGCTATTTTATTCTTTATTCTGTTTACAGTTGACGTAAAAACTGGATTTGCATGCATATGTTTGTGTTTAACAAGTGGGGGTTTACACGGTCTGAGGGTACACAGTGTACATGGTGCTCCTGCATGGCTAAGATAGGATTGGGTGGCTGACTGTTGACTTATAATCAGTCAGTGGCGCAACTGTATTTCCCAATGCCAAGATAGAAACACGCCACACACCTCACTTTCAGACCCCCACTACCATCAGCGTATATACAGGTCTGGTAAAAAAATGAGAGACCAACTAAAAATAATGAGTTTCTTTGATTTTACTAAATTGAAAACCTCTGAAACATAATCAAGAGGAAGATGGATGATCACAAGCCATCAAACTAAGCTGAACTTTTGCACCAGGAGTGGCAGAAAGTTATCCAAAAGCAGTGTGTAAGACTGGTGGAGGAGAACATGCCAAGATGCAAGAAGTCTGGGTTATTCCACCAAATATGTATATATTCCTAAACTCTAACATTATTTTTACGAAAATAGCCTGTTGACAGGGGGGGGGGGGGGGGGGGGGGGGGGATAGCAAAGTCTTGATCTGGGATTAAATGAAATTGATATTTCTAATAATGTTGATCTTACCTTTTCTGAACACACAGTGTTTCAGTGTGCTGTTTCAGCTGCACAGTGCTTATCTACATATCTACACACTGCTGCCAAGAGCTGGCTATGAATACACAGATTTTATGCCATAGCCAGCCACATTCTGTGCCTGACTGAAAATGTGTGGGATGCTACTGGACATACTAGGAACACTTTATCATACCTATTGCAATATCTGCAGGAAATGCTTAGAATATTTGAGCTGCATGAGATGGATTATTTCAAGACACCATTAGGAACCTCTACAACAACATTTGAGTTGCCCGTATGTATTGTAGTAAGACAATCAAGCTGTTTGGCCTTTTACTCTAAGAACTTTCCACTGCTTTCTGTAATAACTACATAACACAATAGTGTCCTTTTATTTTCAGTACTTAAGTAGTACATTTATAATATAATTTCTAATATTTAAGTACAAAAATATTGAATACTTTAGTACTTTTACTTAAGCGTGGAGTTTAAAGAACACTTCAACTTCTACTCAAGTCATGTATTTAATAGATAACTTTTTTGATAGAAAATGTGTGGTATTCTACTGGGGACACGACTAACACTTACACCCCTACCACACAATCTGCAGGAACTGTGTAAGAGTATTAAAACTACATGGGGTGGATTATTGCAGGACACCATTAGAAGCCTCTACAACTTGAGATGTCTGGCATGTTGTGTTATACATACATTACGCATGTATTACACTATTTCTGTATTATACATCTCTGAAAATATTAAGGGACCACTTCAGTTACTGAATCAGTTTCTTAGATTTATATTATATCATTTATATTACTTATATTAGTTATACGTAATTATAACTATAGGTTCCAACCAAAAATATTGTCATTTTGAGCATTTATTTGCGGAAAATGAGAAATGGCTGTAATATCAAAAAACATGCAGAGCTACCAGACCTCATATCTTGGCATGTTCTCCCTCACCAGTCTTACACACTGCTTTTGGATAACTTTCAGCTTGGTTTGATGGCTTGTGATAATCCATCTGATTATATTCCAGAGGTTTTCAATTTGGTAAAATCAAAGAAACTCATCATTTTTAAATCTCTTTAATTTTTTTTTATTGCTGTGTGTATTATAAGAGCTTCATTTATTGCTCCTAAAATATTTTATCTTCTTTCTGAATGCCATTGCAATCTGGCACTGCCTGCTGTCTTGACATCTATTTTTTTGAGCGTAGACATTAAAATCAAATATTAGAACAACCAGAATTTATTAAAGTCTGGAATTAGCAAATAAGCGAGGTTAGACGCAGCAGGAACTGTGCACATGAAGAAACACAGGGCTGCTCCATCAAACCGCTGAGACTCTGCCTTGATCTGCTTGGTTCTTTCTCCACTGTTAACTTTGTGAGGACTTTCATCCACACTGGGCTTGGATGGAAAGATTGCTGGAGGCTACAGCCTATTAGCATAATTCCTCTGGAAACAGTTATAAAATTACTTTTTTTCTTCTGTGTGCTGTTTCTACAGGACAATGCTTGTCCACATACTGCTGTCATCTCAAGAGATTGCTTTGAATGCACAAGTATTATGCCATAGTCAGCCACACCCCCATATCTATCCCTGACTAAAAATGTGTGGGATGCTTCTGAACACACTTGAACACTATGAACACTTCTTCACCCTTAGTGCAAAATCAGCAGGAAGTGCGTGAGAATGTTTGAGCTGCGTGGGATGGATTATTGCAGGACGCCATTAGGAATCTCTACAACTCCATTGGTACAAAATCCATTTGAGACATCTGACACTTTGCATTACTTGAGATGCACATGCGTTACACAGTATTTCTGCATGTGTAGATCGGTAAATATGACCAAGAGCTGCCTTTTTTTAATGCATTGTAAATTTATAAAGCAAATATATTAGAACAACCAAGTCTAGAATTAGCAAATAAGCGAGGTTAGACGCAGCAGGAACTGTGCACATGAAGAAACACAGGGCTGCTACATCAAACCGCTGAGACTCTGCCTTGATCTGCTTGGTTCTTTCTCCACTGTTAACTTTGTGAGGACTTTCATTTTTTATCCACACTGGGCTTGGATGGAACGGTTGCTGGAGGCTACAGCCTATTAGCATAATTCCTCTGGAAACAGTTATAAAATTACAGATGCAGTTGAGCTGACGAGTTCATCGCTCTTCATCTTTGTGATGGCGCTTCTATCGGTGGAAGGTATGGAGATAAAAAAAATAGAAAAAAAAGAAAACACAAACGTCAATAAAGAAGAACAGGTCTCCTTGCTGCCAGAAGGTGGTGTTAGCTGTGATAATGGCAGCATTGTCATAAAGAATCCGCTTCATGTGCCGCTCTCGCCTGCAGGAGACTGCGGAGGATCCACCACCCTGCTCATTATGGAATACCTCCTGGTGCTTCAAACCAACCTACCAACCACACACACACTTACACACACACTTACACACACACACACAAAGTTACACACACACACCTACCGTCTGCTCAGAATCCTCTCCACCCCACCACAATGTGCCGTTAAAACTTTAAGACAGCGCATGTTCTACCGTGTACGACTTGAATCGGGACTTTCAGACAGTGAAAAATGGATGGGCCTCGCTGCTCAATGCCATCGTCTCTTTGGAGTGAAAGTGAACTTTCCTGTCCTGTCCCAATCCTCCGCCTGTCTCAAACCGTAGAAGAAGAGCTTTGTTCTGCTGTCCCACCTCACCCGTGAGCCAGCTTCCTCTCCTCTCTGCCCCTTTTCTCTCCTTTTATCAACTGAAACGCTGCCAGCTCAGGTGATGGGCACTTTCAAGAACCCGTTAGAGGGATTTCAAACACCTCACCTCCTTGGTTTGGAACGTTCTTCCTACTACAAAAAGGGGAAGAGCTCTGATGGTGATCATTTATAACGTCACTTGACAGTACAATATGTACAGGGGTTGGACACTGAAACTTTAGTGTGGGAGGTTTCATGGCTAAATTGGAGCAGCCTGGTGGCCAATCTTCATTAATTGCACATTATAGCACCAGTAAGAGTAGAGTGTGAAGGTTCAATTAGCAGGGTAAGAGCACAGTTTTGCTTAAAATATTGCAATGCTCACAACATTATGGGAGACATATCAGTTAAAAAGAGGACAAATTGTTGGTGCACGTCTTGCTGGCGCACAAACCACTTCCAACAGGATTAACTGTGGACGCTGTTAGAGGAAGCTGTCTGAAAGGGATGTTCTGGTGCTAACCCGGATTGTATCCAAAAAACATAAAACCATGGCTGCTCAAATCACAGCAGAATTCAATGTGCACCTCAACTCTCCTGTTTCCACCAGAACTGTCCGTCGGGACAATAAATTATTGTGGTCTAAAACCAGGTCAGGTTTCAGTTTCATTGTCCAACTCCTGAATAAAATAACTGTCAAATTCTAGGCAGAAGAGCACCTGCTGCTTCTTTTGATCATATTCCAGAGATTTTCAATTTGGTAAAATCAAAGTAACTATAATATAATATAATATCCACAAGTGCTGTTGCTATTTTAATAGATTTTTTTAATCATAGTGATTTGCCAACAACTTCACTGATCTTTCGCCAGGAGGAACCTACAATGAGTCAATCTGCTGTCTAAAAAATATGTTTTCTCTCAACAATATAAGACACAGACACTTTTATCCCACAATCTGTAAGAAATACGTTATACAAGTTGTCAGAGTGCTGATTAGCACAGAAAACACACAGAGAAAGTAAACAATAATACGGATGAGAAATAATCCTAGCTTTGGCTTTCACTTCACCCTATCTCTTGCACACTCATTGTCTGGATATATTAACTGTACTAACTTTTTTTGATATGAGTTTTTTTTGCCAATCTTTTTGGATAGTTTACATGAACAAGTTATGTTATTTGGCTAGTGCTGAAAGGGCCTGAACTTTGACACACGACCCCATGATGAGTAAGTTAATCTTTCATTTCATGAAATAGTTTACCTCCAATAAAAACTGTATTAAACTGTAATTGTAATTAATGACCTGTTAGCATAATCATGTTTGCTTGATTGCTAATTTCTGCTCCCAACAAGCTTTGGTTTATTGCCTCCTATTGCGTTATGTTAGCATTCCTTCACCTACATGGATGTTTTTGATGGGCCTCTTTGTCTCCTGCAGGTTCCATCTGCAGAAGGTGACCTACAGCAGGTGCAGATGTGTGGATTTCTGAGAGAGTGCTGCTAGCTAACTAAAAGGAGGACCGTGGAGTATTCATTAAGCCTCGGAATGATTAATGTAGGATAACGTCTACTGAAACTCGGGGAAAAGCAGGGCCTACAAAATGATGACACTGACAGGTTGGAGATGCTGCTGAAGAAGAACATTCTGTCTTTGTTCTCACTTTTCTGTCCAACATGGCAGCTATAATATTCCACTCTGTTCCTTCTTTCTTTTCTTTTTTCCTTTTTTTCTGTTTTCCATAATTAGGTCAGTTCGTAAAGGATGATTTTGTGTAATGAACATCGCTGATCTGTGAACATCTATCTGTCTGTGGGTTTGTATCTTCTAGCTGTCGGACTGTTTATCTGGTTCTGCCCTATCTTCACTCTCAGCCCTCGTGTTTCTGCACATTTAGCTCGATTAGAAGAGCACTAAATTACGCATTTTCTACTCATTAAACACTTTCATTTGATTTTCATTCAGCGTAAAGAATTGTGTTTTTTTTTAGTTTTTTTGAAAAGTGAAGATACTGTAGGTCTTAATCTTTTCGGCAGAAGATAGAAAGACTTTTTCCACATAACATTAAAGCGGGCTGTCATCATAATCCAATTAATGAAAAAGGAGTGAGAAAAAAGGCAACATCAGCTTCATTAAAGAAAACAGAATCAACTGCAATCTCCACAGAGCGGCCCGTAACTGATGGCGTGTTCGCAATTTAACAGATATAATGAAAAAAGCTGCATTTAGCATAATTAATTGGAAGGCTTTTTGATAAGTAGCAGCGACTGGGAGATTATTGGTGTAAATGAACACATTTTCTGATTGTCTCTGTGGCAGTGGCACGAAAACTTGATGAAGAGGCTGCTGGGGAAATAGCACACTTTCAAACTTCCCAGGGAAAAACTTTTTTTTTTTTTTTAAGTACAATAACAATCATTAGATGGGAGAATAAACTAATTACGGATGTTTTTATTCTCTTTTGAGTTAATCACCACTGTTAAAAAATGAACTGCCTCAAAGGACATTCGTATATATGTAGCCATGAAAAAATAATGTGATATGTAATTAGAGGTAAAATGAGTTTTGACTAGAATCAGATTTAAACGTTGCTTTGGAAAATGCGTGATATTAAAATGCTCTGGTTGTTTTTTTAATTATAATAAAACAGGCCGATGCCTTTTCGTGTCTTACAGTGTCTTCCATGAGAGCACTGTGTTCCAGATCAAACTGAGGACCTTGTCTGTGTTTATAATTAAAAATAAAAAACAACATGCATTAAAAGCGCAGTGTCTCCCTGATCACACTGAGAACATTGTGTATGTAGAGGAACACCCAGTACAAACTCAAAAAAACAAGCTCTATGTGGACAGGATCAGCTTTTGAACTGGATTATCTTCACATGGGGATGTGGAGTAATGTGGTCTAATTACAGGAAACCTGTAAAATCTTGGCATAAATGTCTGAAATGGGAGTAGCTACTCGATTTATGCACAGAAATAATAATATTGCGAAAATAATCTTGCAACTGGGGCGCCGAGTGGTTCAGCGGTCTAAAGCAGTAATTGGCTGTACTAAATTGGGGAGAAATTGGGAAAAATTAGAAATAAAATGATAAAAAATAAATAAAAATAATCTTGCAACCCACTTACAGTAATTAAGCGTTAGTGTGAAACCTTAACTGACGCAAAAGTGGACAGTCCATAAAAACGAGTAACATGGACTAAAATCAGTGAGAAACTCTGCTTATAATTACAATACTTTACTACCCTTTATAAAATAATCCTGTCTGAATAGGGCTTCATGTAAAGAAAAAGCATAGTTTAGACTTTGACCTTTGTGATGAAGCTAAGTAAGACAGTAAGACATATGTCATATGGACAGTAAGCTAAATTTACATGCTGATTATGCTTGTGGAAGCAATGCTGCACAGTCGAACGCTGCATAATAATCCTTCAAGTTTTTGAAAGAATGCTAAATAATGAAGGTTAATGTATTGTTAAAGATACCTTTTTAAAGCTACCCTCATACTCTGTAGACCTCTGAGTCCGAAGTCCGGGTTCAAGTCCCTATCTGGGTGGAGTTTCCATGTTCTCACCAGTTTCCTCCCACAGTCTAAAAACACTGAGATCTGCTAAATTAAGAAAAAAATTACATTGTGCATGTGTGTTTGACTGTATGGCCATATATGGATGGATTTGGTCAAATCCTCAGTGCCTGGTGCAGTCCTCCAGGTGGTCGGTTGTTTCTGGTTGAGAGTATGCTGTGTGTGATTGGGCTGCTGCTTCTCACTGGTGTGTGTGTGTCTAGAAAGGCACTATAAAAGGCCATTAAATGTCATCAGATTTTCATCAGTTTTTCCTTCATTTTAATGGTATGAATAAATGGCATGAGAGCTGTTTTTTGTGAAAAAAGTGCTCCAGTGATCCGGTATAATTCTGCTTTAGTCCGGTGGAGGAGTGGGGCAGGAAACGATAAGATTTTGGCTCTTGCTCATGAATATTCATACATGCAAACATATTGCCTCTGACTGGCTAACAGCACCGTGAGGCAGCGAGACAGACAACAGTAAGAAACCTTTTAAAAGTAAAAAAAAAAATAATAACACTAATAACAGTCTTTCCAATGTCATATTTTACTTTACAACATGTGTAATTAATGCCCTACTAAGTGCAGTTCAGCCACTGACCCAGTCTTGGAGTCTCTGTAAAATGAGAAAACCACTGGAGATCCTATTTAAACTTACACGCAGAGGTGTGTAATCCAGGTCCAGAAAGTAAAAATCCACCCCGTGGTGTGTAAACAGAACTGTTTTAAACATACACACCTACAGTACCTATCTCAATTTTACTTCGCTACATCTTTAACAATTAATTCCAACCATGATATTGCAGTACAGTACAACAAAGACTAGTGAACAGTCCAGTATGAGATGAGCAGCCAAGATTGCTGTTCTGAGTAGATTAACTGTGTAAATTATACAGCACTGAGCACAAGTCAGAGAGCATCCTTGATTTATTTTCTTTCCCATCAGAACAGACATTAAGAGTCAAAGAAACAACCCAAACATATATTTAGCAGAAAATAAATTACACAGGAGCTTCAACTAAATATTCACTGGAAGCGTGAGGGCAAGCAGGCAGCCTTCCAGAGTGCTGGGGTTGATGCAGGGAACTGAATGCTGACCTATAGACACACAGGAGGCAGAGGAATTCAGCTATAATATCCTACCAGCATGACCTTGATAAAGTTTTATCAATTTGATATACAGTAGAACAGAATTGTAAGTTAATTGTAAGTCCCATCAGGATCCTCATAGATCTCTCCATACGTGGAAGGCAAAAAGCAACACATTAATTCAAAAACAGATAAGACAACAGTCATTGACATCTGTCAGTCTGGGACTCCAGCAGATCACAGTAAGAGCTATTATTCACGAACAGAGAAAACATGAAACACTGGTGGACCTTTCCTGACGGAAATTATTTCAAAAGGGCATGGACAGCTCATCCAGGAGATCACAAAATAACCCAGAACAACATTTAAAGAACTGCAGGTCTCACTTGCCTCAGGTAAGGTCAGTGTTCATGATTCAATAATAAGAAAGAGACTGGGTGAAAATGGTATCTATGGGTATGTATGAGTTCCAAGACAAAAAACACTGCCTGACCAAAAAGAACACATCGGCTCATCTCACATTTACCAAAAAACATCTTGAAGATATATTTCATGGACTGATGTGATGCTGCTTTGCTGCTTTAGGGCCTGAAAAACTTGCTGTAATAGATAGAACCAGGAATTCTGCTGTTTACCAGACAATCCTGAAGTAGAATATCCAGCCATCTGCTTGTGACCTCAAGCTCAGAAGTACTTGGGTTCTGCAACAGGACAATGATCCAAAGCACACCAAACAAGTCCACCTCTAAATGGCTTAAAATACAAAACAAAACAAAAAACAAAATAAAGGTTACGAAGTGACAGTCAAAGTCTGATTGAGATGCTGTGGCATGATCTTAAACATGTCGTTCATTGTTAAAAACCCTCTACTGTGGCTAAATTAAAACAATTCTGTAAAGAAGAAATGTTTAAAAAGTGCTTTTTTATATTTACTAAAGTTATCTTTGTCTGATATTAAAGTTTGTTTGATAATCGGACCAATATAAATATGACAAAAAAGCAAAAACTAAAGAAATCTGTAGGGGGAGAAAATACATTTTCATGTCACTGTATATGTGGCTATTTTGTTTTCATGTACTTACTAAAACAGTGTTTTTTTTATTGTTTGTTGGCTCAGAGCAACATTATGCAGTAACATACATGGCAACCAGTGGATTTTAATTATTTTGACTGATATATCTACAGGAAAAGTAGGCTAAAAACAGGCAAACATATTTTTTAACAAATACAAAAATCATGCCATAGAAGATTAAATAGGTGAGTGTGTGCATTCTGAAGCATTGTCTACTGTAATAACTATTCAAGTAATCAAAATACATTCAATTGTATGGATATTGAGGTCTGGACTGGATTTTGAGGGATTGCTGTGAGAATTTGACTGTATTCACAAGCAACAAGAGCATTAGGATAAGTCAGGATATTGGATGATCACATCCTCAACTCCAACTCTCCAACTTCTGAACTCATCTCAGAAGTTTTAGATGGATCACCATCCACCATTTCAAAGACTGCTACAGAGCTCAATGCTGGGCTCTAAAAAATCCCATTTGCCAACACCATATCTACCTTTGCACATCCATGTCAGCAATGGAAATAAAATATATGAAGGGTTCTCTCTACTTTACAACACAGATCTGTATGGAACTGTATAATCAGTTTAGTGTTCTTCAACTTGAATCCAGTTAAAGAGGAAATTAAGGTTAAAAACTTCACTGACACATTGCTGTAAGTAAGTAAAATGCCCCCCTTCGTTACTCCCAGCACTTCAAGCTGTGCCTCCTCATGTGTTATAAACCCCAACCGCCTCCGTCCCTCAGCTGCACAGTCAGTATTATTAAAGCTCTTAGCAGAACTTTGGCCATCGGTAATTTTTGTTTTTTTGGGGGGGGGGGTTTGCTTCTGCAGTAATTTGATTATTTTAATGATCTCATTCTGCGCTGGGGACACTCGGCGCCCCCCGGGAAAGTCATGCTTGAGTGAATTTTGAAGACCTTTTATGAGGTTGAGGACAGTTGTGTGTCTGATTGGGGTAACATAGCCTTCCATGGATGTTGCCTCGTAACAAGGCAGCCAGTAATGGCAGAGAAAAAGGGAAATGAAGGGTGTAATTTAATGTCACAAGTATACTCTAAAGGCACGGAAAACATTTGTTTATTAACAATCAAATGTGCCTTTTTGGCTTTCTGTTTCTGCTTTGTTGACTAATTGAACAGGACATTCCTTTTTTTTGCTCCAGATTGAAACTCCACTCTGGGCTGTGTTTTATCCTGTTTTTATATTAAAGGATTGGTTCCCTCATATCCCAAACATAATCAACATATTAAAACATTGCTTCTTTAGTTCTGCCAGAAAGAAGTGCTTAAAATACAGCTCAGGACAAAAATAAAAGACCACTTAAAAAATTTAAAACCTCTGGAATATAATCAAGAGGAAGATGGATGATCACAACCCATCAAACCAAGCTGAACTGCTTGAATTTTTGCACCAGGAGTAACGGCATAAAGTTATCCAAAAGCAGTGTGTAAGACTGGTGGAGGAGAACATGCCAAGATGCATGAAAACTGTGATTAAAAACAGGGTTATTCCACCAAATATTGATTTCTGAACTCTTAAAACTTTGTGAATATGAATATCTTGTTTTCTTTGCATTATTTGAGGTCTGAAAGCTCTGCATCTGTTTTGTTATTTCAGACATTTCTCATTTTCTGTAAATAAATACTCTAAATGACAATATTTTTATTTGGAATTTAGGAGAAACATTGTCTCTTAGTTTATAGAATAAAACAACAATGTTCATTTTACTCAAATATATACCTATACATAGCAAAATCAGAGAAACTGATTCAGAAACTGAAGTGGTCAGAGCGGACTGACATTCACATTACACCTAAAACACACCTATGATTAATTAAGAGAGTTAGTTTGTGCCTTTTGCACGTGTCGCCCTCACGATATCAAAGACATGCCCTAAATCCAGCTGCATAACAGGCAATTGAAATAGCCCCCCTCCTCTTATTTAATGTGTATTTTTATCTACATTGTAAACATAATATTAAAGAAATGAAAGCTATGCAGACTTTATAAAGACATTTTTCACCGATGAAGGCACCTACAATAACAATAAAATAATTTAAAACAATAAAGAAAAAAATTAATTTCTTAATCAACACAGTGACAGTCCTCCTCTGACCTTCTATCATTCTTACATTGATAAAACCAGACCAGATAGAAGCAGAGAGAAGACTCAACAGCCCCGCCACCATCCAGTGAAGTTTACAAGTCATGCAAATTACCATAGGAATTTATAAATAATAAAAGACGTGGGCTCCTGCGCACGGTGTGTATTCACTTCAGTGAGGTTAATGAGAATTTATGAGGCATCAGCTACATCTCACTATCATACATTCACATTACTGGCATGCTTCATTTAGCATGCATAGCCTCCCTCTACATTACTCAGCTCAGCGTCACCTTAAAAAACAAGCCTCCTGAATATCAACCTCTTCCTGTCTCTCTTTCTGTCACGGGGGGCTGGCAGGGGGGCTTTCTGTCTCAGCTTATCAAATAGTTCATAGTTGAAAAAGGTATTTTTTTGATCCTTTAAAGAGCACAAATTGTTCAGTTTGTTCTGAGAGCAGGTCATCACCCGCAGACGAATAAAAGCTATCATCAGAAAAGGGAAATGATTTCAGGTCTATTAATTACTGCAGGAGCAGTGTGAACAGCAATTTGGAGAGAATTCTTTGTAGTACAACAAATTCTAGACTGTTATCAGGTGAACATTTTTATTGGCAATTATAGCATCTCTGAATAGATTTAAAATGCATGAACTGACATTGAGAATCCTATTCTCTATAATTAAATAAATAAAACATGAACGATCATCTGAACTGTAATACCCAATTATTTTTCTACTGTTACAAAATCAGGATGATTATATTTGCTGTTCTGTTTTGACATTTTTTCACATTTTTGATTGCGAGTTTTTATTTGTAATACCAATCTTTCATGATATTTACATTTTCCCACCACTTCTTTCTACAGTACGTTACTTGAATATTAGCTGAATTTGGCTGTGTTTATTATCAAATCTTCTCTTTAAAACAAAGTAAGAAATTATTATTTATTTTTTTTTTAGAACTTTTGCCCACTTTGTTTGGTAATACTGTTGGAATACTATTGTTATACAGCATTTATTTGCAGAAAAAAGGAAATGGCTGAAATAAAAAAAAAAGATGCAGAACTTTCAGACCTCAAATAATGCAAAGAAAACAAGTTCATATTCATAAAGTTTTAAAAGTTCAGAAATCAATATTTGGGGGAATATTTGGTGTTCATGCACCTGGCGTTTTTCCTCCACCAGTCTTACACACTGCTATTGGATAACTTTATGCTACTCACTCCTGGTGCAAAAATTCAATTCGTATTGGTAAAATTTTTAAGTGGTCTCTTATTTTTTTCCAGAACTGTATATTGGGACTCTTGCTTATTCATTGATTCTTCATAAATGAAATGTATTAATATGGTTTATCCTGCTATTACTGTTGGACTAACTATTTCTACTGTCCAAGGAAGTCTTTGTTGTGAGAATTTGATTGCATTCACCTACACATTCACTTCAATTTTGGTCCCACTGGAAAATCACCTTTTTTTGCACTACTGAGATGTGTGGTACTCAATCAGGAAAGAAACATTGGTGCTGTCACTATGATCTATGGATCACTGGTTCAAATCCCCATCCTGCTGCTTGCCCTCAGCAGCCGGAGTCCGAGCGAGCACAATTGGCAGGCTGGCTGATGATGCTGCATCAGTGGCACTTGGCTGACTTCACATCATGTATGGGAGGAGGCATGCGCTAGCCTTCATCCTCCTAGTGTTACTGTTGAGCATTACTAGTGATAGGAGGAGTTCATATAAACAAGAGTTGGGAAGAAAATGGGAAACAAATAAGAGGTAAAATTGAAGAAGAATTTATTTTAAGCTGTGGAGCTCAGTAATTTTTATTTTCTATGTTATTGTTTTTGTGCTGCCTGTTGTATTTGAATTCAAATAAAACTCTCCTTTTCATTATTAAAACAAGTTAATTAAAGTCTCAGTTTATTTCAGACTCTTTTTTATGATTTAACTTTATCACTTGTTTGTGAAGCCCTAAGAGTTCCTGCCCTTATGAAATGTGCTCTACAAATAAAGCATATTATTACAATAATGACCTATAAATAAAGCTTATTATTTTGAGTTTAAGGGAATTAAGGATAATAAGGCATCACAAAAATCAGAAGTTATGTATTGGTGCCTTGAGATTTGCCTTGTTTTGTTGCTCTAAATGTATCTCTACAGTCTCTGGCCTACAGCTTTCTATATAATGAAGCAGGAGAAAAGTCAGTTATATGATTATCAGATAAAATGCTGATCTGAGATGAAGAGGAAGGTTTTCTCAGGAGCTTCCCACAATGTTTTCGGTAATTCAGGCTAAATGTCATGTGAGTAAATGTTTGTAACTATCAGAAAACACTGGCACATTTGTTGCGTTTTCACAAATTTGACGACAGAAGGACGGCGTGGGATTTCTGAGGAGTTGCTATAGATGTAACAGCAACAGAGGCTGCCAGCAACAACTGTTGGATTGTGACACATTCGGTGTTTTGCTAATATTTATAAAGATGTTTAAAGGAGTTTCAAACAAAGTCTTGAGTAAACTGGTGATCTGAGAAAGTTTATTAACTGCGCATTTATTAGAATCTCCAGTATGTTGTCTCCAATATTTGTTAAAGGTGCCCATGATTGTCAAATCTTTTATTTTGTTACAATAAACAAAAAAAAACAGTGTTCTGTCAAGTAAAAGAAACATACTGTGAACCTCAAATGCTGAACATCCAGCAAAAAACCCAAAACTATTTCCAAAAAGCTTTTTAAAACATCTAGAATTGAGATACACCCTGCCAACTAGCAAAAGTTTAGCCAAAGATGTTAAAATAATAAAAACTGATGGAGTCATTAGGAGAACATTGTGTTGTGGATACTGGAGAGCATCTCATCACTTCCAGACTCTGCTAGTTCAGAAAATAAGGGCTGCTGTAAACCAGACCTTGATTGGAACTTTTCCTGTGTTAGTGTTCGTAGCAGGGATGTGCACAATTCAAAATTTCAAAATTTTATTTAGTTCAATAAATTAATTTGAATTTGAATTTTTCTGTCAAATAAAAGTTCAGACACTAAAATTAAGCGTACACTCCTTTAATGCTAAATAAAGAGATATTATTCAAATTACTTTACAGGGTAACATTGTTATATCTAATGGTCACCAGTTCCTCAAATGGCCTAAATGTTTGGACAATCATTTTTTTAATTTATTTAAATTTTTTTGTATTTCTAACTTTTCCCCATTTTCTCCCCAATTTACACTGCCAATTACCCAACCCACTCATTAGGACTCCCCCTATCACTGGTGATGCCCCAACACACCAGGAGGGTGAAGACTAGCACATGCCTCCTCTGATACATGTGAAGTCAGCCACCGCTTCTTTTCGAGCTGCTGCTGATGCAGCATTACCGAGCAGCCAGCACAGCGCTTGGAGGAAAGCACAGCGACTCGGTTCCGATACATCAGCTCACAGACGCCCTGTGCTGCAGACATCATCCTAGAAGTGATGTGGGGAGAGAGCGCCATCTACCCACCCGGAGGGAGCAGGGCCAATTGTGCTCCCTCTGAGCGCCGGCAGCTGGAGGTTTGAACCTACAAACTCCTGCTCATAGTGGCAGCGCTTTAGACTGCTGGACCACTTAGCGCATTGGACAACCATTTTTAAGACTTGGATATAGCAAGGTATTCTGGGAAATGAAGTGTTGTCCTAACATTTCTACAATTTGAAAGTTATTGCAATTATCTGTTTAAAACAGTATGTTTTTTAATGTTAATTTGTGGTCTACACAATAATATCTGTATGAAATGCATGTTGTAATCATATGTAATATATACTGTAAAACTTATTTGTTTATGTTTTATGCACCTTAATTATGTATCTATGAATTTTACTTCACAAATTCAAGTTCAATCATTTAACTCTCAATTCAATTTTTAATTTTATACAATCCTGGTTTGCAGAATTGAGATCAAGCTTGTGTTGAATTGAAAGTCGGAAGAAGCAAACAGGGAGCCATGCTAAGCTAAAGCTAATGCTAGATAACGCAAGCTAACATTTTTTTCTCTATCTTCTTTCTATCATTCACTCCCTCAAACAAAAAAATTGACTTTATCAGCTGAACCAATCTGAAACCTTAAACAAACCAAACCTGGGGAAGCAAGTAGGCTAACAGCTAACCGGCTACAATTTCTTCACCTTGCTAATAACACATTGTGCTGAGGAAACACGAGCAGACCACACATTATAACACTGTATTTTAATGTACCCTAGAGAAAAAAAAGTAGATTAAAGTATACTAAGCATTATTATGCTATAGTGCATTTTTTGTACTTATTACATTTTAACTGTATAAAAATATAGTACAAACGTCTTACTTAAATTGTGCTAAGTCTACTTAACTGTACTTAAATGGAACTATTTCAAAATATTCGTAAGTAACATTTAAACTTACTACTGCATGTATATGTGACCCCATATTTTAAATATGCTTACAGTAAAATTATAATGCATTTAATGAGTATTACAACTTTATTACTTCTATACGCCAGGTATATTAGAAATGTACTAAGAATGTATGTGATATGGTTATTGTTCCTTTCTTTTGTAAGTAGCACACTTAGTTTATACTTCATTGGGTAAAATAATACACTATAATGTACTTTTTAAAAAGTATGATCAAAGTTTAAGTTTCAAACATTTGCTGAAAGCATAATATTAATGTACTTTTAATAGTTTAAGGTAAGTACATATATCTGTTAGTATATTTACAGCATATTTAAGACATTTCTCAATATGTTTTAAGTATAATTAAGTATATATATATATATATATATATATATATATATATATATATATATATATATATATATATATATATATATATATATATATATTTTTTTTTTTTTTTTAGCAGGGAATTCATTGTATGGCATTGTATTCCAGGAACAGTAATGTTGGGAGTGAACGCATGAGACACAACCCGAGACTGAACTGGGTCTACTGTCTCTGGTAGGTAAAGGATTGTCTTCCTGGGTTCTTTGGGCTGAACACACCAGAGAACCTTCAGCGTTCCTCACTTTCTTCACTCCCTGTATAACTCAAAGTGCCTTCTGACGCAACGGTGGCTCTCCTGCTGCCTCTGTGCATCGTTAATGTAAAAAAACTCCACTTTTATGTGTCGTGACACCGTGTCCCCACATAGAGCGCCGCGAATAATACCGAGGCTAGTGTTCCCGAGTCTGACTGGGGAGTCGACAGTGCCAGTACTGTAATAAACAAATAGTCTTCTGAAGACTTCCACCTTCCTAATTTCATCCATTTAAAAAGTCATTTAGCACCAAATCTGGTTCATGATACAGTAATTGTTTTGTATTGGATTTTAATGAGTGGGAATTGAACCCGGGCACCTCGCTGTGAGCCGCGGCTGACTGCGCTGACAGATGACTGAGATATCCTGCTCATTGCTGGCTTCAGTTCAGAGCTAAATCAGAGGGGTCAGTGGGGATGAGTGACAGACACCTGTATTCTTATCTGTACCGAGATGAGTTGTTCCACGTCGAGCTCAGATCTGCTGAAATGATTGTTGACAATGCAATTAGAGGGCATCATTTTTAAAAATGATGATCTTAATTATAGCTGTCTTAGATCACAGTCGCAGCTTCCCTTTGCTCTCTCTCTCTCTCTCTCTCTGTATCTCTCTCTCTTTATATCTGTGTCTGTCTCTCCTTCCCTTTTTTTATCAGGTGTAAAGTACACCGCTCACGTTTTACTTCAATTTAGCATGAAGGTAAACAGCATTGGACTGAATATCCTTAAATAAATGATTCGTTATCAAGTTTCCACAATTTTACAGTTAATTCAGATAAGTCCGACCATCCAAGGCATGTTTGCTGTCCAATTTTGGCTTCTTTAGTGAAGCATTGGAGCTACGGCATACGATGCATGATTAATAACAATATAAATGTAAAATATGTCTAGGTACAACCCTGTTATTTTGCCTTAGAATTAAACACATTGATCTTACTTTTATAGAGGGAAATAAACAATATGCTCTGATTTTATTGTCTGATTAAAGGCAGTATGATGGGCTTATCAAGGTCACTCATGATAATTTTGCTGTTCTCTCGTTGTTTCCTCTTAGCTGAGTGTGCTGTAAGCAAGCTAAAGAGATTATAAGCGATTAGCTTTTAGTCTTCCTTTAGCTGTTGCTTGACCAGGTTTGCCTTTCTCAAGTCTCATTAAGTAAAATTATTATTTTTTTAGGGTGCTTTTAAACCTGTTTGTTCCTCCAGTCTTAATCAATTAACCAGTTCAAGAGATTTCAATTTAGTTTGGTTTAGTTTTACACAAGAAAACAGCAGGTGCAAAAATACCTGGTCTCTGGGGTCCTGTTTTCCAGACCGTTAATAGCTGTGGTAATTATCTGGGTGATAAAGCAGGTTAAACTGCACCTGAACAGCCGGTTAGCTGAAACATGAGGAGAACATACGACAGTTGGGTCATATTGAGGTTGGATCACATTCGCAAGACAAAAAAACACTGCAGAGTTTGTTTGAGACCAGAACAAGACCACCTTCTCTTGCGTACGGTCTCAGTGCTGTTGCCTTGGTCTGCACCCAAAAACGATTACTGTTTTCACACCTGCTGAAATGAAGTGGTGTAAAAACACCCTTAAAGGAGCGGAGAATGGAATTATAAAACATAAAAGCATTGGCTAGTGATAGCTTTTAGCCTTGTGTGTGTTTACTTTTACATTTAAGGCTTTCACTTCATACTGTGTATTTACATTAAATCTGAAACCTGAAATGCAAGTTCTAAACTTAAGGATTTTATGTCACTAAAAATTATTTTTTGTGCACAAATTCTTCTATTAAGCCTACTGCTAACCACACACATTCACACTGAGGTTGTATAAGATTTATCAGCATGGATTCATTTTTAAATGAGACAATTTTGTAAAAACAATTAGCAGCCAATCAGAATAGAGACTATTTCCATGTATCAGTCTTAAAGCATAGCAACAAAGATTCTTTTTAATCTGTGAGACTTTAAGAGAAAGGTCAAAATAGTTGTAATGTTGTGTTATGACTATTTTTTATAATTTGAACCAAACATATCAATCAGCCATATCACTAATACCACCTGCTTTTGTTTTACACTTACTGTCATTTTTTTTTTAGCTCCACTGAGCTTGAAAGGCAGGGGGTGGAGCCTTTTGCCTGGGCAACAGGCAGGATTATCCTAGGGCAGTGGGGAGGAAGGAGGGGAAACACATCATCACATCAGGTATCAAATCAGGTATAAGCTGCTGATTGGTTAAGAAATTAAAATATGTAGCATAAAGTCTCCTGGTAGAACATTTGCAAGCTTTTATTTCTATAAAAGTGAAATTAAATGTATAGCATTTACAGAAAGTGTGCAATAATTCTTTAAACTTAATTAGGCAGGTGCATAAATGTGCGCACCCCAACAGAAAAATAACCTCAATATTAAGTAGATCCTCCTTTTGCAGAAATAACAGCCTCTAAACTCTTCCTACAGCTTCCAATTAGAGTCTGGCTGCTGGTTTGGATCATTCTTCTTTATAAAACATCTCCAGTTCAGTCAGGTTTGATGGTTTCTGATCATGAACAGCCCACTTTAAATCACACCACAGATTTTCAATAATATTCAGGTCTATAGGGACTGAGATGATCATTCCAGAATGTTGTACTTGTTCCTCTGCATGAATGATTTAGTAGATTTTGAGCAGTGTTTTGTTGTCTTGTTGAAGTATCCAGCCCCGGCACAACTTCAATTTTCTGACTGATTCTTAAACATTGTTCTCAAGAATCTGCTGATATTGACTGAAATCCATGCGATTTCCAGTACCTGCACTGACTGCACAGCCCCCCAGCATGATGGAAGCACTATCAAATTTTACTGTGGGGAGCAGTAAAGTGTTTGTCTTGCAATGCTGTGTTCTTTTTACACCATGCATAAATAACCGCCCTGCAAATTACTCAATTTTAGTTTCATCAGTCCACAGCACCTTATTCCAAAATGAACCTGACTTGTTCAAATGAGCTTTAGCTTACCTCAAGAGACTCTGTTTGTGGCATGTGCTCAGAAAAAGCTTCTTCTGCATTTCTCTTACATACAACTTCTCCTTGTGCAAAGTCTTTGAATCAGGTCTGTGGGTTGACTATAACTGTTCTCACCATCCTTCACTTCTGCTTATCTAAGATTTTTTCTTGGTCTGCCATTTTCACAACCATGTTCCTGGAAACTGACAGCGGAAACTGACAGCTTTTTGTACCCTTTCTTTAAACCATGATGTTTGATCATTTGAGAGTTGTGTTTTGAAGGTCCCATGTTGCCACACTTCAGAGAATATGCAAAAATTATCATAACTGGATTCACCTGTGTATGTAGGTCAAGGGTCAATGAGCTTACCAAACTAATTTTATGTTCCAAAAATTTGTGCTAAAGGTATTCAAAAACGACACCTGCTTTATTTGATTTAAAGAATTATTGCACACTTCCTGTATATCCTATACATTTCATTTCACTTCTCAAATATCACTGTGTTCGTCTGATATATGATATATTTAACTGACATTGCTGACCCGAACAACCAATGATTTATAAAGGAAACTCATGAAAATGATCAGGGATGGCTAATCTTTTTTGTACCACAGTATGTAGACCTTCTGTATATAAAACATCTGTATATAAACTCTCACCCAAACCATTTTACATGTAATAAAATTCAAGACAGTAGTAGGATATGTGCCCTTTAACAGACCCAAAAGGCAAAGAGGCTTCAGGATAACAAAGAGTCTCGTACTGTTGACCTATGAGAGGCCCTGTACTGTTGCCGTAAGTGTATCTCCTTAGTAGGGGCAGTCCCTCGCCTGCAGTTCTCATGAAAGGGATGCTGACTCTTGGCAGGGAGAGAAAGCGAGAGCGATGGAACCAAGCAGGAAAACAAAACACACAGCCGTGCCCCCGCCAAGGCACCCAGGCAAGACTGAGGGAGATAAGAGGCTGGAAGTTGTCATGGATCGTTTTATTCTCCCGCTTTGAACTAGGCGAGGATCAGAGGGCTCTGGGTAAAGGGCTGGGGAATCAATGGGAGTGAATTGTGAATTGTTGGGGGGTGGTGGGTCAGACTGCAGTCACACACTGTGAGTTTTATTGACGGTGTGGAGTGTTTTCAGCGCTGTAGCCCTTCTTTTCCTTTTCAGCACCTCAGCAGCAATAATAACAACCTATAAAAAAGGTACAAAGCTGGATTTATGGAGTAGAGGAGAATAACCTAAAGTGGGGTAAATGTGATATAATCACTGTCCAATGCATATATCTCCATTTTTGTAGTTTTCTACAAAATTTGACATACAACACTTAAACTGTCCCTTTTTACTGCATCAAAATTTATTGATGAATAGTCCAAGAGAAATTATTCAAAATGACTTTAAATGAACTATTTTAACACTTTAATTCAAAATGAAGAAGCTTTTACAGTATCTCTCTCCTGTAAAGTAGCTGTTTTGGAGATAAATGTGTTTTCATTGGACAGCGACAATACAGATGAATTTTATGTATTACTAGTTAGATAAGTATATTTGCTATTTGCTTTTGGTTATGTTCTTGTATTATCATCACAGTTGCATCTATGAATATGGGCGGCTATCTGGCACGTTGTAGGGCTCAGCTTACATTTTATGAAAATTTTTTAAAGGTTCTAATTCTGCTTTGTAGTAAAAAATAAATCACACATACTAATTTCACTAACCATATTAATTTGAAGATTCCAAAAAAAATTATTTGGGTTGGAATGCTCATTTGAACCAAACATACACTGAAAAATACAGTGGTCAGCCAAAACATTAACACCGCCTTTTTGTTTCCACATCCACTTTCCATTTGATCAGGTCCACTGGCTACGTACCGTTCCCTTCAAAAGTAGATTTTTCTCCTGAAAACTGTTTATTTGGGTGAGTAAAATGCTTCCATTTATTTACAGTAAGCTTAGATTTCCAGATTTCCACTAATGCAGCCCGACAGAGCTACACTGAGGTACTCTGAGTGTTCCGGTAAGCCAGGGTGATATTAGCTAGCGGTTGGTCCCACGTAGCTTGTTTAAAACAGTAAATGGGAAGGCTACAGTTTAATATACTCACCTCTGAACGGCAAAAGAGCTAGCGCTTAGCGCAGTTAGCGGGTAATGCTAATGTTGCTCCAGCAGTGCTAGCCGGAGTGAGCAGCAGGCTACAGGCCGATATACTCATCTCTGAGTGGCAAAAGAGCTAGTGCTTAGCGCAGTTAGCAGCTAATGCTAATGCTGCTCCAGTCTCGGTGCTGGAGAACTAAACTGAAAAACTCCTGTATAGTGCTGTATTTTAGGGAAGTGGCTTTTCTGCTCCTTAATACCTGACTGCTAAAATTCATACATGACGTGCACCGGATTATAAGGCGCACTGATGAATTTGGGAAAAAAATTAAAGATTTTTAAGCTTATATCATGAAAAATATTCCTGTTCTACAGAAATAGTCCAAAATGTGCAAAAATAGACTTTAACACGTTTAAAACGTTACAAAATCTTGTTCAGATGGTGACAATATTGAGGTGGTGAGGAATAAAATGCCTTCAAAGCTTTTCCTGCTCCGTTTTTCTTTTGTACTTTACGTCGTGACAGTTGAATATGCGCTGCCACAGGGCCGTCATTAGTATTTCACAAACACAGCATGGCTGATATATGATGGCTCAGTGCAGTTCCCTTCCTACAGTCGGTGCTGTGATAAGTCATCAACTCATCAGCTCATCAGCTGCTTTGCACATTGTAAATTGGTCACAAAGGGAGCTTAGTCATCAGCTTTTATTAGTATCATTCATTCTTCCCTTCTTCCGGAATAAAAAACAACAAAAAAACATCAGCACGCAGGAATGAAAGATCTGGTAAACGTCCAGAACAGTTCTGAACAGCGCTGAACCAAACTCTAATCTCTGGTAGAGCCTTGGCAGAAACCGGTATTACTCTTAAACGATGCACCAGAACAGTGCGTACAGCTCAATTGAACCAAAATACTATACACATCTGCGCTCAAGCCCTTTTCAAAGCTTTAAATATCAGATAATATCTTCACAGCAGTCTGCACTGTTGGTTTTTCACACAGTGGAGGATATTTCAGGAGACTGAAGGTGTTCCCAAATGTCCCCCCACCTCCTCTAATGAGCGTTCACCACCTCACACACTAATTAAGTATTAATTACTCCCAGATGGTACACTTAACCCCTGCTCTATTTCTGGATCTGCATTGTTTCACTGGGGAAAAGTATGACGTGGAGAAACAATATCGCATAACCTCAGCAAACCTCATTGTTCAGAAGCCACTGAGCTGTAAAATGTAAATGTAAAACGCAGAGAAAAAAAAACAATTTTTTTCCCTATCTAATTTTAATCCACATAAATTACTTACATCAGACACGCGATAATAAAATCCACCCCTGACCTGCATTGTCTAATTACTGCTGCACAAATGCAAGCTGGCAGTTTCAGCCGCTTTAGTTTCAAGTGTTAAAAAAATGAAGGATAGCATACTGTACGTCACTTACTGTAACTGATCTCCTACAGATGGCACCCTTAAATTTAAAGTTTTAAAAATATTAAACATTATTTTTCAACATATTAAGCAAGATTATCTGCATTACTTAATTTGTTGCATATAGTCTGAAAATGGAAAAACACCAGGCAAAAGTTGGAAATTCCCAAGAGATTTGAACTCACATACAGCTTTTTCCAAGGTCTCAGACTTTAATGAGCTTGTTAAGACTATGGTTTGTTCAGAGTCATTGTTAGGAAAGGCAGGTGATGTGAATTGATGTGAAGCTTTATAAATACAGAGCCGGTGCAAAACATGTGGGTGCCCTAAGCACAAATGCTTTGTAGTGCCCCCAACACAACAATTCAGTATGTAAAAGTTCTGTTTATGCAAAAGCGAATGGACATTTTTCCTCCCATTTGACCTCCCATTACTCCAAAATAGAATATCTACAGTAATATAAATTAATACATATGTCATTATTCATATAGAAAGCATTCTTTATAGATATAATGGTGTTATTTGATTGGTGTTATTTGTGTTTGACTTTCTTGACTCCAAATCTGGTTTATGCAAAACCAAATGGACATTTTCCTAAGTTTGACCTCCCATTACTCCACAATGCTACAGTACAATCACTTAATACTTTAGACAGTATTAGTATACAAAGGCGTCTTTAAGGATTTAATGGTGTCAGTTGATAAAAGTTTGATTTGCTGGTTTTATAGGACTCCAAATTCTGGTATATGCAAAAACCAATAGGCATTTTTCCTAAATTGAACCATTACTCCAAAATAGAATATCTACATTAATATAAATTGGTGCATATGTCATTAATCATTAAGAAAGCATTCTTAATGGATATAAAGGTGTTATTTAAGTTTAATTTCTGGGGTTATAGTACACCAAAATCTGGTTCATACAAAAACAAATGGCCATATTTGACCTCCCATTACTTCAAAATGCTACAGAAAAATCACTTGAAACTTATGTCAATAGTAGTAAATAAAGGATTCTTCGAGGATTTAATGGTGTCACTTGATGACAGTTTGATTTGCTGGTTTTATTGGACTGTTTTGCTTAGTTGCTCCATATAGACTCATTCATTTTGTACTCACTTCAAGTGGGTATTCTCCTCTCTAGAGATTCTTTGCCCTGGCATTGCTAGTTCTCATATGTATTTATTTCTGGCATGTTCTTGTGGCAAAATGTGTTTCTGGAGAGCTGCCAGGTGAGTCTGCAATTTCCCACAGTGAAAGATCGTGTAACTTGTGATCCTATTTCGGTGGTCAGTCTTGTATTCTGAAGGTCAATAAGGTTAATAACTTAAGGACTCACAATTACAGCACAAGCAGTCGTGTAGTGTGAAGAGCACCATGACTGATGACTCAAAAAGTAGTGCAGTGAGAACCTGGCATTAGAAACACAAGTAGACTAGAGAAGACAAGCAAGAACACAAGAAATGAACAGAAAGGACCAAGAAATGAAGAAATAAAAAAGTGTAACAGATATTATGTTTTTCATTTTTACATTTTTTTTTAAAATCTGAATCTGTTTAAAAAGGATTTTAGGTGCTACAAAAAAACAATTCAAAGCTGATTTAAATGTTTTATTCAGGAAAATACATTTACATTTAAATAATAAAAAAAAATTCTTCTTAAAAGACTTTGCATTCTGCATTATTAAGTGTGTTCTCCTCCAAGTGTGTTCCTACAGAAGCATATCCAAAAAAGAACTGAATTATAGTGAAATCTGAGATTATTTAATTTCATTTTTACAGAAGAAAAATGAAATAGGAAAATAATGCACACAATATATATATTTTAATAATCATATTAATGTACAGCCTGTTGCAGCCTGTAGAGTTTGTTCTGTATGAGAGAGTGGAGGTCCTGAGCTGCTGCTGCTGATAAAGCTGAGTGTGCCCGGGTGCAGGCTGTCGTAATCTGCAATCGATCGAACGCTTTCATGTGCAGCTACAAGGCCACCATAATAGAGCTC
Organism: Astyanax mexicanus; assembly: GCF_023375975.1. Taxonomy (NCBI): domain Eukaryota; kingdom Metazoa; phylum Chordata; class Actinopteri; order Characiformes; family Acestrorhamphidae; genus Astyanax; species Astyanax mexicanus. Next base: position 22,614,872 of record NC_064417.1, on the reverse strand, counting down.
TGTGAATAGAGGCTCAGCTAAACTTTGAACCAGAGAAAAGAGAGAGAGAGAGAGAGAGAGAGAGAGAGAGAGAGAGACTGGGAGAGAGAGAGAGAGAGAGAGAGAGGTTTCATAAGAGCTGATCTGAAAGCAGAAATGTTTTCTTTGTAGATACACTCTGTTCACCCAGCATTCTGTTTCAGACTCCTGGAGGTTGCTGTGATATTTTCCAAGCCACTTCCTGTGTGTGTCTACGTTCTACATGTGTCCATTATGTGTGTGTGTGTGTGTGTGTGTGTGTGTGTTTATGATGTGTGTGTGTGTGTGTGTAATGAGTCACCATTGAGAATGCTTTGGTACATTCTTGCGCATTTGTTCCATCACTATGCTCTCTCTCTCTTTTTTTTTTCTATGCCAATGCCCCGCAGCAGCCCACCTCATCCTGCATCCACACACACACACACACACACTTAATGCCACTGACCTGTCAACAGGCAGAGTGGAAACAACTAGTCCGACACAAAGTCCAACAGCAAAAGCAAATATGCCTGAGTGAGGGATGTGGAGAGAGAAAGAGAGAGAAAGAGAGAGAGAGAGAGAATGAGTGAGGGTGGGGTGGGGTGAAGGAGGGGGGTAGACAAAGAAGCTCCAATAACGCTGTAATTGCTTTGGAGTGCTGGTGATGGAGTATCAGCTACAGCTGGGGCTACGCCGGAGGACAAATGGCCCAAAACAACGATTTATAGCCGCCAAAGACCGAGAGTGGAAATACTATGAGTTGTGTGAGGAGCTGGAGGCACGGTTCATCTTTAGAGGGATGTTCAGAAGCAGTACTGATACTATTTGTTTGTACAGTCATGGCCAAAAGTGTTGGCACCCCGAAAAAAAAATTCTCCCAGAACATTTTGCGCGTCAGCTGCAGGCGCTCAGACGAGAGAGCACAATTGGCCTTGCTCCCTCCGGGTGGGTAGATGGCGCTCTTTTCCCATCACGCTTAAAGATGGCGCCGGGCGGCACGAGGCGTCTGTGAACGGATGTATTGGAACCTAGTCGCTGGATGGGACAATTGGATAACCAAATTGGGAGAAAATGGGGAAAAAATCTGAAATAAAATTATATATATAAAAAAAAATTGTGATTGCACATCTTTTGTTTTACACATGTTTGTAAATAAAAACCTGAGAAAAAAAGCCAGTAATGCTTTATAAAGCATTACAAAGACCACGTTTCCTTTACTTTCTGTGTAACTTCTCTGGATGAACCAGTACATTTAAAATACTTACCAGTTCCCACAGGTACTTAACTGTAGGTATAAATAAAGTACATCCAGGAACAAGAGTTAAACAACTAGGTAACTTACCTTGTTCTTTCCCAACACTTATGGTGTAACTGTTCTCTATAAATCAGTAAATACAAAATACTTATGGGGTCCTACTCTTAATGTACATACAAATGAAGAACACGATAACCTGCAATTTCAGTAAACTTGTGGTGCAATTTTCATATAAAATAATATATAATAATTTTGCCCTTTGTTTGTGGCAGTTATGAAGGCTTCATTCTGGTCACACTCCAGGGAATTATTATTATTCTAATAATTTTTTGAGTTTGAAAAAGAAGATGAGAATTTGATTTATGCTTAAAAACGGTCAAGGGTGAAGCAGCTAAAACAGTCGAGTAGGTAGAGTAGTAAACCGTATAGTTTGTAATGTCAAGACTAAAATACAATAATATTTATATATTGTTAGTAGCACAATCAGGAATGCTGGGATTTTAAAGAAAATTTATACATTAATACACAGAAACTACAAGGTTTTATATTAATGGTTAATAAACCCACCTCACCTGATTTGTACTGTTCTTACTCTATAAGTACACAGTATTTACTCAGTAATTACTCACAAACAACACTTCTGTTAATCAATTAATGCAGAGCTTCACTGCAGCTGTTAGAACTGCAAAGAGGAACCGACTACACACTGAAGTTAAACCCCAACTTCTACAAATCAGAGATTGTTATTTCATTCACTGAGCATCACTCTTACTCATATTGTAGAAGTGCATAAAGAAGACCTTCACTTTTTCTTCCTCACCTTTTTCATTCTACAGGAAATAAAGTGTTAAATCCCACCGGTGTGAAAACACTCCGGCAATGCGTTTTTTAGACTGCTTCCTCTTGCTATTCACTCCACTTCTTTTCCTCTCTCTTTCTCTCCTCCAGTGTGTGTGTGTGTGTGTGTGTGTGTAAAATCCCTGTACCAGGAATGAACTCTCTTAGCGAGCGGATGCAGGAGGTGAGGCTTGAAGTCTTGCCTTGGGAAAGTGAAAGTATCCTCCGCTGTCTTTGATGTGTGAGTCCTATCTTAGTCACCATTTCTTCCTTCTTCTACACTGTAAAATGCCTCTTTCTCTCTCTCTCTCTCTCTCTTTCTTTCTTTCTAGTAAGGCTTATTGTTCTGCTGATCCTTCCATTCTAGAAAGGAAAACTGTTTGTAACCTTGACATAGTTGAATATTGTATACAATACAGTTCAGTACATGCTGACAAACTGTGAACCTTAAAACCCCAACACTGTTACATAACTTGACTTTTTATTTTTACACACCCGAATTTGACATAGTAACATAGTAAATAAAGATCTGAAAGTTCTAGTCAAACCTGGCAAAACACAATAATGCAATTTGCAATGCCATTTTAAAATAGTTTAGTTGTTGATACTGAAGAGCAGACCCCGTGCTTATGGGAATATGGGCTGCTATGTAAAACAGAGCTTATGACCATAACTTTTCCTCTCTCTGACTCTGGTGAATGGGAGATCAGTATGAAGTTTACAGGGCAAACACGGATCTGGGCTAGGCTAGAAGACAAAGTTAACTAATGCGAGTATAAACCATGTCTTCTCTTCGTAAGCCCTATTCGGACTGAATTAGTTTCTCAGGGGGACATCTGTAAAAAAAAAAATCACACTTTTAGTCAGTGATAAAACTGAAAAAACAGGAGGACCAGTGAGTTTTTAGGCTTTCTCAGTCACATGACACTCAGTCAAGTTCAGTAGCTCCTCCATTTCCACTTTCGGTTGTGTTTACCTGGATCTCTGTCGAAACGTGCACCCAAAGTGTAATTACGGTGAGTGGCAGTGGACAAATAGATATTTTATTAAATGCGAAGAAATGAAACTCAGAGATGTGGATCCCGACGGGACTAAAATACTGGAGAGTTCAGTGTTCAACAGAGTTCAGTCATTCTCTCACTCAATATCTCTCTTTTTCTCTCTATCTCTCTCTCTCTCTCTCTCTCTCTCTCTCTTTCTCTCTCTCTCATTTGGCTAAAACAGCTCTGCAGGGGGAGAGGACAGCATGTATATCCATCTCTCACGCTCCTGTAGTTTTAATCACACCACATGAGTATCAAACAATTCTCACTACACAGCCATGACAATTCCACCCAGCCCCTCTCTAGCCCCTCTGTTAGTGTGTGTGTGTGTGTGTGTGTGTGTGTGTGTGTATGGGGGTATATATTTTCATGTATTTGGCTTGTAGTAATGTGCTGTGTTAACTGTCCTGCGCTGCTGCTTATGTGTTTGTGCTGTAATTGAATTACGCAGCCCCGGGTCTCACCCATTCCCACAGTTCCACTGACTGCAGCCCCACGGGACGCTGCTCGGGCCCTGTCACAGTGAAGCGCGCATATCTGTGTGTGTGTGTGTGTGTGTGTGTGTTGCAGTCGCTCGCTTGCCGCCGTGCCATGCTGTCACTGCAGATCACTCACTGGCTTCTCGCGGGAGTCCACGCGCATCCAGCGACCTGGCAACGCAGACGGCACACGCAGCTAAACAGACGCAGTAGAGACGGCAACAGGATGACGAGCCGTGTTGGAGCGGGGGGGGGGGGGGGGTGGGGGGGATGTTGTAGTGAGTCCTGGTGGTCCTTTCCATTCTGGAGCATAGAAATAGATCAAATACACAAAGCCAAGAACTTTTACTGACCTAAATTTCAAGTAACCCTCACATTTACTAGTATTCTAAACATCTTTATTTTAAACCTCAAATTTTATATTAAACCTCATTAAACATTTAGGGCCCTATATTACACCCTGCACAAGGCGTGTTGCAATACTAGTTGCTATATTACACTCCACCAACAATCAACTTACATGCCTTGTACCTATGTTTTTTAAAAAGCAAATATACCTATCTGGTGTATTGCCATCTTGGCAATGAAAAACACAGGTGCACCACTAACTGACTTGAAATCTGACAACAGGCAACCATCAGACGTTAATTTCTGTCTTTACCATGCATGCGCACTGTGCATGCTTAATGCTCGTTACTTGCACAAAGACGTGCAGCAGTGCACAAACCCAACTTTAACATCAACAATAAACAGAATACTAAATATAAGAACCTGTAAATGCTTTTATCATGCACCTTCACAGTGGGAACACTGCACCGTTAAAATACCAATACGTTTGACCTTATTAACCTGGAACTTTCTACCGTCCGCATTCATGGCGCTAAGGAAAAGACACTAATGGCTTGGGAGAATTCTGCTGAGATGTTTATAGCACTACTCTGAACTTTTGGTTCTATTTCTGAATACTGTTTTTTTTTTTTTTTTTTTTCAAAATATCACATTGTTTTTGATTAACTGGCCATTGGGGAGGGGTGCCTTGGGGATGGGGGAGGGAGTTTTTTTTTCTTCAATATTGCAATGTACATTATTGCTTGTAATGTAGATAAAAATAAAATAAATAAATAATTGATAACAAAAAAAATTACCAATATGCTAAAATCTGACCGCACCTAGCTCCTAAAGGGAATGGCATATGACACGGTGATTGGTTTATTTCACGTTACGCCCAAAACACACCCATGATTAATAAAGACACTTAGTACATGCCTTTTTGTTCATTTTAAGCCATGCAAGGCTTATTTTTTTGTGTCATTATGATAGCAAAGTCACACTGACACGCCCTAAGCTGTGCCATGAGTGTGGTTGATGGCTCACCTATAGATCTCTACTATAGGGCCCTTAGTTCACACAGCAGGTAAAACGACCCAAATCTGATGTTCTTATACCCAGTATGTGCTCCTGAAGTCGCTCTACTAAACTAAGCTTAGTCCAAATGACTGTATTGCCTATGTTGGATTACGGTGATGTCATATACAGATCTGCTTGAAAAAGCCTTCTCCAGAAACCTGCTGTTCTTTATCATTCAGCCATTCGGTTTCCCATAAATGCTCCTTTTAAAACACATAAATTCTCAGCTCTCTTTACTCTGCTGTAAGTTGGCCATCACTACATCGCTATGCCGTTTGATCCACTGGTTCATGTTTATCTATAAACCTCTGGTACCACTTTAAGTATAAGACTACCTTTATGAAGGGTTTACAAATGGTTTACAATTAGTTCATTAATGGTTACTAATTAGGTTGTAAATCCCTTAAAAATCATTAATAACCAGTTATAACACATACGTAGAAAGGGCAACAATGACCTGTTGTTTGTCAAATAGTGAACCCACAGCCTTCTATATTGTTGCCCTTTCTACGTATGCGTTATAACTGATTATTAATGATTTTTAATTCATTTACGACCTAATTAGTAACCATTAATAAACTAATTATAAACCATTTATAAACCCTTTATAAAGGTAGTCTTATTTTAAAGTGGTACCAAAACTCTTCTTGGCTTCTCTCCTCAGTATCTATGTAGCTTGATATACTATTAATCTTCTGCCTATTACACCTGTACTGCTCAGTGTATCATGCTTCAGGTCCCCAAGACAAATACAGTACTTGGTCTATCAGCATTTCAAGACTGGAACTCACTGCAAAAAAACAACAACATTAAAACAGGATAATTTTCTTCCTAAGTCAGCTTTTAAGAAATGTGTAATGTGTAAAATAAAAAAAGTAAATAAATAAATAAATAAAAAGAGTAAAGATTCACATTTAGTTTTGGCTCCATCTTTGGCAGAACCACAGAGGCTATAATGGTGTTCCCAGTGGCTGCAGCTGGGCTCACTGCAATAAAGGACATGTTATTTTGGCAAAAATACCAATTCTTTTGTTTTGTGCCCTTGGAGTTTTGACGTTTGAGGCTCATAATTGTCTTCTGACAGATTTGGGCAACTTTTGCCTGCTGTATGATTGTATCACTAGTGTAGCTTGCTCTTGATTTCAATTGAAGTGAGTGGGATCAACAGCTCTCTGAGACGTTCAGGAAAAAGTTCCAGAACAATTATACTGTAAATCAGTCACTCCACTGTCTGCAAAATAATTTAAAACACTTGCCAACATGGTTAGACCATGGAAATCAAGATTCATCTATCAAAAATATATACACAATAATTTCAGAAGTGTTGTTATGAAACGTTTTCAACGTCATATGTTCACTAAAGTTAGTAAATCCTATGATTAACAAAGTGTTAACAATAAACTCACATCACTGCAGTGAGTATAAGAAAGTTACCCACCACTACCAATCTAATTACTGAACATCTAATCTCAAAAACAGTGAAACTATTAGAACATGAACATGATGTTAAATTAAAAATCAGTTACTGCAAATAGAAGTAAAACACTGTTTCATTCCTCCATCCAACTGTTTTTAGAAATGATATGGTGATGAAATGTAAAATGCTGATTCAAAAGGCAGAAGGTTACGGACCAACCATTGAACATTAAATGTTGATTCAACGCTATAATTTCAATGTTAGCACAACCATTGAACATTACAGTTTTTCCCAAATGTTTAAACACATTTCTAGAAACTCGGCTTAGTTTCTCAAAACTCTAAACACAAACTGAAAATTATTAACTGCTTTGTTGAAACTCCACAAATCTCTAGCAAAAATGATTTTTTTTCACCAAAACAAAACAGCTATTTATATCTAATAAACACTGACAAGATAAATTTAGAAAACTATTATCAGAAGAATTTGGTTGTGTTTTTGACTTCATGATGGATTGTGAGGTAAAGTGTAGTTAATCTTATGCACACTAGATGTCCCGCATGAGTGGGGCCACGTAACACGTAAAGTTACCTGAAGTTACAATAAACAAAATTACATGTACAGTATATTGATACTGTACCATTCAAACGATTGGACACATCCTCTCATTCAATGTTTTGGGTTATTTTTTTTTCCTACATTGTAAATTAATACTGTCATGTAGACTATTAAGGAACAAATAAGAAATCATGTAAAAGTGTTAAACCAAAATACTCTGTGAAGCATTTCATTAAATGATCTTCATTTCTGGAAATATTTTTTTGGATATTTTAAATTAGTTGAGTAGTTCTTGCCATGATATGCATTAATTAAAACGTTACTCAAATAGAGCTATTTACTGTATAGTTTAGCACAGCTGTTAACTGAAATCCAGCCAAGATGTGCAAAACTGTGGTGCTTGAAGAATCTAAAATATAAAAAAATATATATTTTAGTTTAAAAAAATTATAGTTTGTTTAACACTTTTTTTGACCATTATATTTATTGGGTTAGCAAGATGGAAAAAGAATACAGGGCAGAGATTGATTATATTACTTTAATTTGTTTTCATTAATTACATAACCCACCTACCCCCCCTCACCCACCCTCACCCACGCTGTCACTTGCTGCCCACAATAATGACAAAACATTACTGCAGAAAAAAGACAATGTGAGATACTAATAAAACCACTCAATAGAGTAAAACTAAAAAAACTTTAATAAGGGGGATTACTGTGATCCATCTGGGATATCAGATTGCCTAAACACTGGGAAAAAATAAAAAAGGGGGCCTAAGTATGAGTGAATTTACATCTTTTACCTTTAAGAGTGTGTCTAATTTTTTCCAAATAGAGAAATAAAGCAACATCATTAAGCCAGCGCCCAAATGAAGGTGGAGTGGCGCTTTTCCACTGCATTCTTCGGACCGTGGTCCGAACCAAGGTTCCTGTGTTTGCTATATACATTATATATATTTGGTCCGCTTATTTTTGTTTTCACACTGCAGTTTAAGGAGCACACCAAAGACCTTTGTGTGATACTTCTACATCCTTTCATCATCACTTACGTATCGATGCGTTTTCCTTAACTTAACGCTGATTGGTTTTAGAAGGACATGCGTTGGCGTGTTGATAATTCAGCAGGTGCTTCATTTGGCGGAAAAGCCTTTCCAGGATAAGGATAAAATGAATGAACAGATTAATTTCGTCTCCATAGTAGTTCTGCTATTGTGGTTTTTATACCAGCAGCAGCAGCAACCTCAGGCACAGGTTAGTTCAAACTTGCCAAACGAACGTCCTTGTCCTGAAGATACTGTATCGCTGCTGATAGATAAGTAGGAAAAAGTGGTTATTTTTCTTCTTCTGCTGTTGTTGTTGAAGAAAAGCGCTTTCACACTGCAGGCGAACCAGACCATGGTTCAGAAGATCCGGACCGAGACCATAAAATCTGGTCCTTTGGTCCAGACCATGGTTCTCGGCCTCTTTCACACCTGCTACTTTGGTTCGGACCAAACTTAAAAAAAGTCAGAAGTCCGGACCAAACGAGGCAGGTGTGAAAACACCCTTACACACTGCTTATGGACAACTTTATGCCTTTACTCCTGGTGCAAAGTAAAATAAGCAGTTCAGAAGTTTTCAATTATGGTAAAATCAAAGAATCTCATAAGATTTATCATTTAAGTGGTCTCTTTTTTTTTCAGAGCTGTATTATACGGGGTGGTGGCTTGGTTAAACCGCCCATAAAGGAATTCTTTGCAGCAACTTTCTGTACAAAAGGCATTTGAAGATACTGTAAGGAGGTACAGTATTAAAAATGCCAGAGCTTTGCTCCACAGAGGCCTGGTAGAAGCAGCCGTGGCAGGGTGCAGCAGGGTGCAGCAGAAACAGAACGAGGGTTAAGTGGAGCCGCCTCTGTGACAGCAGATAAGGGACGAGACGAAGATCAAGCATTAGATTCCATAAAGAGATATGACTCGCTCCTCGTTTGCTCTTTTTTCTCTCCTCTCGCGCACAAAAAAGTCCTCTCACGTCACGTCTTATCAGACCAGCACTTACGGCTGGTGATCACTGTGTGGAGCGGCGTCCCAGAAACAGGGATGATATAAAAAGGACAGACTCGGTGGAGAAGAACAGCTGTAGTTCTTGGTATCTGAAATAAAGAGATTTAGATGAATGCTGTGAATGCTCTGAAGGTCCTTTCTTGTTTACATAAATACACAGAATATAAAACCTTGGTACCCAGATTGCTGTAAAACATTAATTCATAGATCCATAGAATGTATTTTGGCTGTGTAGCACCATCAAAAATATATTTTAAAGACCAGAAACGTAGAAACGCCAATGCCATATACCCCCGAGAATCACGTTATGAATATTTAACGTGAACCATTACGCTTTATGAGCCACGTGCATGAGCCTATGATAAATGGCATCACACATACATACGTTTTGCCACCATGTGAACATGGTTAAATCATGTAATGTGCAATATCATATTTGCATATGTAATAGGCTATATGGCAAAAAAACCTAGCTGTGCACCTAAGCCTCTCCACTGAATCAGACGTCTGCAGGCAAACAGAAAGCGAGCACAAGCTTATGATAGATGGCATTGTTATTCTGAATATGGTTAAGTCACATGATGTGTAATTGCATATTATTTGCATGTATAGCATTGGGGTGTTCCTTTGGCTGCAGGTTGTACGTTTTTATGAAGAGCACACCTCAATCTTATTGCTGAGCTAACAAACTACAGTAGTGATCAACCAAAATATATATCGCCCAGCCGATTAATCGGGCCAATTTTTGACATTTTTTAGATAAACGGCATGGGCCAATATACAGTTGCAAGTAAAAGTATGTGAATCCTTTGGAATTATTTGAATTTCTACATAAACTGATCATTAAATGTGTTCTGATCTTCATCTTAGTCACAACAATAGACAAACACAGCCCGCTTAAACTAATACCACACAAAAATGTATATGTTTGCATGGTTTTATTGAAAAAGTGTGTGAACCCCTCGGCTAATGACCTTTCTATGGGCTAATTGAATCCAGGATGTGATGAGATTGGATGTGTTGGTTAAAGCTGCCCTGCCCGATAAAAAAAAAACACACACAATGTCACGTCTCTAGGCTCTCCTTTCACACTCCCGAACTCCATTTCCCATAAAGCCACTGGCGATGACGTCACAGTCAGCCGCTCACCTTCACCCAATCGCGTTACGCTCCCCCGTTCAGAGTCATCTGTATTCTAGGAAGTTCCAGTTCATAGTATTTCTAGGTTTTGTATATATAAGGTTCTGTTAGCGTCTGTACTTTGCGAGGTATTGTCGACTCATGTTGCGTACTGAGCGTTTTTCCAAACCTTTTTCTGCCTGCCCTTTTGTTATGTGCCTTTTTCCTGTATTACTGATTTTGCCTTTTGTCTTTGCCCTTATCGGATTTGTCGTATTATTGGACTGTCTCTCTGGCATCGGATCTTGGACTGTTTGCACTACTACGTCTCCTGTTTACACTGTGAGTTCTGTTCAATCTGTTATCTGGCTGTGTTATTCTGTTTACGGCTCTGTAAATAAATCTTTACCCTTTATTCGGCAAGCGTCACCCCTATCTGTCTGGCATTACACACAACAGTTTTGAGTTTGCTGTTCTTAAGAAGCATTGCTTGATGTTAGTCATGCCTTGCACAAAAGATCAAGCTCTCAGAGGACCTACGTTCAAGAATTGTTGACTTGCATGAAGCTGGAAAGTGTTACAGAATAATCTCTAAAAGGCTTGATGTTCATGTGTCCACGGTAAGACAGACGATTTATAAACAGAGAAAGTTCAGCACTGTTGCTACTGTCTCTAGGCGTGGTAAAGTCCTGTAAAGATGACTGCAAGAGCACAGCGCAGAATGATCAATGAGGCGAGGAAGAATCCTAGAGGAGTCAGCTGACACTTGAACATGAACATCAAGGCTTTTAGAGATACTTTTGTGGTTCGCACGTTCGCCTTCCAGCACTGGGGTCTTTGGTGGTTCAAGTCCCTATCTGGGTGGAGTTTCCATGGTCTACCTGTGTCTGCGTGGGTTTCCTCTGGGGGCTCTTCTTCTTACAGTCCAAAAACATGGAGATTAGGTAAATTGGATACTCTAAATATTGCAGAAAAATGTAATACACTAAATTGATATGTATATGTACTGTGTGTATTGTATGTTGGCACTCTGTGCTGAGTAAAATGCTTCAGTGCTCGATGCAGTCCTTCAGGTAGACGGTGGTTTCCGGTTGAGAGTACGCTGTGCGCTATTGGCTGCAGCTTCTCACCGGTGTGTGGATGAGTGCTGAGTATGACTGGTTGTGTGTAAAAACCTGTAAATTGTAAAGCATCCCTTGGTTTTTAGAAAGGAGCTTTATAAGTGTAACTTATTTCATTCATTCCCACATATTTTTCATGTTTTCTGTTTTGGAGTTTGTAGTAGAAAGCCTTCTTTGGACAGTAGAGACAGTTACTCCAACAAAAGCATGATAAACACTTTTTTTAGGACCCTTCATGCTATTTGATGCCAATACTTTTGTCCATACTTTTGTGCATTTTATAAGATATGGTCTCACTGCTAGTGCTGTACAGTTGGTGCTGAGCACAGTTGGCTTCCAGCAGCACTTCATGGAAACTGAAAGCTTTATGGGAAATGTGTCAGTAGTGAAATTTGCACGCTCATAATGTTTGTGTCCTGTAGCTCCACAGTCAAGGTGAACACAGGAAAATTTACAGCATGTGTGTGTTGACTTTTCCTCGTGTTTATAGTGGGTTACGCAACATTTTACTGGGGACCATAAAAAGCTGGTTTTACTGCGTAATATAAATTACAGTGAATAAATGCTTATCTCCTACTAGTGCAAACGTATCTGCGCGTATAAGCCTCTCTCTTTCCAAACCGCACATGTGAAAGAGAACAGAACGGGTTCAACACAGCTAATGCATGTGCTGGCGCCCTAATTTGTCCTGACGTTAGCGCCTAACAAACATGAATAAGGCAATTGAACTCGCTTCTCTAATCTCATACATATTGAGTGCGAAGCTTCCCCTGCAGATGCATGTAATTGATGCAGGGATTACAGCATCTCCACCGCTTGTTCCAGCGCCGACAAAGTGGGGCTGACAGAGAACATTCAGAAAGATCTGGACGCACGCGCCGATGCCGCTTACTGGGGACGGCTTCCAGAGGACAGGGGAACAAAATTGATTTAACGTAGGCTTTGTGATGTATTACGAGACCACTGATCCATTTTGTGGTGAAGCGACTGTGGGCTTTTTCCCCTCTGTATCTGAGGGTATGTATGACTAATCGGGTGCTTTCACAATAGGTGCGAAGGCAGAGTGACCTAAATGTGCTAACATAGCCATTACACAGCATATGAGATTTGTTCCATTGATATTAAGAGCATAAAGTAGCACACAAAAAGCCAAAGATCAAACATCATCTACAGTATAGACAAATTATAGAAAAAATGGCACCCCTAACAAATTTCCAAGACTTGGTAGACCAACAAAACTATCAAGCCCATCACAAAAAAAACCATGTAAGAACATTCTCTCTGCTTATTGGTCAGATCAGTCTGTGGCGGAGCAAGAAAGTAAATACAGTAAGAAGGTCCTGTGTTATAGACTAGTCCATACTTCTGTACAGTTTAACTCCTAACTACTGTGGAAGACTTGGCCAACAAGACCTTCAACACTTTTAAGCTTTTTTACAACAAAAATCCCTCACAACAAACCATGTGCGAACCTTCTCTCTGCTTATTGGTCAGACCATTCTGGTGTGGAGCAAGAAAGTAAATACAGGAAGAAGGTCCTGTGTTCTGGACTAGTCCATACTTCTAAACAGTTTCATACAGCTCTGGAAAAACATAAGAGACACTATTAGCAGGTATATGTTTGAGTAGCATGGACATTGTTGTTTTATTCTATAAACTAGACAACAGACAACAGACAACTTTTCTCCCAAAATCCAAAAAAAATATTGTCATTTAGAGTATTTATTTGCTTAAAATGAGAAATGTCTGAAATAACAAAAAAGTATGCAGAGCTTTCAGACCTCAAATAATGAAAGAAAGGACGTTTGTATTCATAACATTTTAAGTATTTAAATATTAAGTATATCAAGCAGTGATCTCTGAGCTCCAGACTCCATTGCCCACAATGCAGCACACACATCACTCATTCACTCCTCACATGACATCTCCCAAACCACAATCACAGAGTATTAATTTCACCTGTTTCCCTCACTGTACAGCTCTGGAAAAAAAATAAGAGACCATTCCAGTTTCTGAATCAGTTTCTCTGATTTTGCTATTTATAGTTTTATGTTTGAGTAAAATAAACATTGTTGTTTTATTCTATAAACTACAGACAACATTTCTCCCAAATTCCAAATAGAAATATTCTCATTTAGAGCATTTATTTGCAGAAAATGAGAAATGGCTGAAATAATAAAAAGATGCAGAGCTTTCAGACCTCAAATAATGCAAAGAAAACAAGTTCATATTCATAAAGGTTTAAGAGTTCAGAAATCAATATTTGGTGGAATAACCATGGCATGTTCCCCTCCACCAGTCTTACACACTGCTTTTGGATAACTTTATGCCACTACTGGTGCAAAAATTTAAGCAGTTCAGCTTGGTTTGATGGCTTGTAATCATCCATCTTCCTCTTGATTATATTACAGAGGTTTTCAATTTGGTAAAATCAAAGAAACTCATCATTTTTAAGTGGTCTTTTTTTCCAGAGCTGTATATAGTGTAACAGAGTGTAACAGGTGAAATCAAAATTTAGGTGATTGACTTCCTTGTAGTGCAGTTTGCAGTGTCATGTGATTGTGAACGGGAGTGGTGTCAGTGTGTGGAGCATTCTGGGCATTGTAATCCGGAGACTGGAGATCAATTGGATTGGATCAATTGGCTTTCACTGTAGCAGCCCTTTTGTTAACATTCAGAATGCAACTTGCGTTTCATCATGAAATGCGCTGTGACACATTTTTAAATGCAACCGCAGTCTGAATAGCTCAAAGTGTCTGAATTTGTGTCCTTGCATGAAGTATGTTTTATACCTATTGTTGGTTTGCTCTAGTCTGAATCAGTTTGTAATGAGTTTGTTTTCCTTGGTTTGGTTTATTTGTACATTAATAGTGTAAACTTTTAATTCCTCTAATTCATCACAACAAACTTTCAGAGAGAACATTCTCTCTGATTATTGGTCAGACCTGTCTGGGGCGGAGCCAAAAAAAAGGAAAAAGGTCCTGTGTTCTGGACTAGTGCGTACTTCTGTTCAGTTTAACATTTGTTCATAGCTGTAGAAATTATCGGGGTAATATATTACTAATTATATTAAACAAATTAGCAGTTTAGTATATTTTATAGTTTCATAATTTATTTTCACCACAAATAAATTAATGATTGGTTTGCATTGGATCGGTCCAAAACCACCTCCTTTCAAGGGTCTTAGTGTATTTTTTTGGCCAAACAGACTCAACCAGAATTTAATTTAATTTAATTTAATTTAACCCTCCTGTTTTTATATCCTGTTCATTTGTCAGAAACAGCAATAATGTTCCCCGGTCAGTTTGACCCAGTGCATGATTTATTATCCAAATTATGTATAAAACCAAAAAAATACAACAAGCAGTGTGAATATTTAATAATTAACTCCATCGCTAAATATTTATCAATATTTATTGCAATTACCTCTAACAGGTAAAGGTTCAATTAGAATAATTCACTCGTTTTTCATAAAAAACAAAATATATGTTCAACATTTTTTTAACGTTGTCCTGGCTTATTATTTTTTTAAAAGACGAAAATATAACTAAAAATAGTTTTATTTAACATTGCAACTTTGTTTTAGTTATCTTTGGTGGTTATACATATGTGAGATGAACCATTTTCATATTATATGTTGATTAGACTAATTAAGGCATAAAGAATGAGTTTCATACTGAAAAAAATACTTTTAACTGTTTTTATAATTCATTTTGACGTGTAACATAACAGAAGGGGTTAACTAACCTATAAAATGCAGGTGTGAAAACACTTATTTGTTAATCGTTTCTCACTGAACATTTTACAGATGTGGAAACTTTCCATAAATATAACATTAAGCACAAGAGTGGATGTCCATGGGGGATTTTGCACAATGAGTACAAAGAACATAAATCATACAAGGTCAAAGGATGAACCACTGTTAGACTAGCGTCATTAGCTGAGTTGAAAACAGACAATTAGCATGTATGTTTATCTTAAAGATTTTAGATTTCCTGTCTTTCTCTGTGTAAATTTCAAGTCGCATGTCATTTACTATAGATTTTTCTAGTCTGCTTTTGGATTGGATTGGATTGAATGCAGTAATTGGAGATGCTATGCTATGAAGATGGTCTGGAGCTTAGACAAGTTAAACAGAATGTAGGTGGCAATCTTTACCATCTTTACCTTCAATAAAAACACAGGTTTTGAATTTCTGGATGCTGCACATCATGGCATGGTGCATCCTGCATTCTTAAATATTGTTGCTGAATCTCCAAAACAGCACCATTACAGTAAAAGTGAAGAACATTACATATGTTGTTATTAACCTACAGTTGCAAGAAAAAGTATGTGAACTCTTTGGGATTATTTGGATTTCTGCATAAATTGGTCATAAAAAGTGTTCTGATCTTCAGCTAAGTCACAACAATAGACAAACACCAGACAAACCAAGTCTCCCTGAAGCTGCGGGAGTCTCCCGCATTTCGGTAGTGGCTCCCTGATGCCCGCGAGTCACATATAATCTCCCGGAATTCAGAACGAGTGCCCCAAGAGCGCACTGCACACAAACGTGCACACAGGCGACAGACTTTTTTTCTCTAATCGCGTGTGGGAAGGAGAGAGAGAAAACAGAGGGGTTCTGATTGGCCTGTTCTCTGCAAAGAGTCTGTGAGACAGCCAATTAGTTTTTAGTGTGGGTGGGCAGTGTTTTTCCCCCCTCCCGGACGGGATTTGTTCAGAGAGTGAGAGAAAGCAGATCATGGTGGAGGCAATATTAATAATTATTGTAATATGATATGAAATGTGTTTGATGTTGTGCAATTTTTTGTGATATTGTAACTGTCAATTTTTCTCAAATAAAGGCTTTTAAAAAAAAAAAAAGAAAAAAAAAAGCTTAAACTAATACCACACAAAAAAATGATATGTTTGCATGTTAACATTTACAGTGAGGGGGAAAAAAAGTATGTGAATATTAGATTTAATAACTGGTTGACCCTCTTTTGGCAGCAATAACCTTAACCAAACCTTTTTCAATATTTCCTGTAGTTACAAGTGACCTGTACAATGGTCAGAAGGAATTTTATTATTATAGTGTTAACAGGAATTATTACAGAATTAATAAATGTTGCATTCAATTCATAACCTGTCGTGGTCTTGGGTAATTGATTGGTTTGCTTGCCTTGTTGCAAAGGGCCTGCAATAAAATAGATGTTTAAGCTGTATGTTAAAGCTACAGTCAAAGTTTTGATGAAAGCATGAAAGACCCTCACTCTGAGATCATGTTTTGGACACCAGTGTTTTAAAGCTGTGACACCGGTCACTGAGAGCATGTACAGAGGCACGGGGAGCGGATGTCCTTGTGTGGAGAATTCCGACACCAGAGTCAATATTGTTCTCCACTCTCTGAGATTCTGAGTAGTTACCTCTTGGTTTCCAAGGCAACTAGGAGCAAAGGACAGCAAGATGAGATGGTCTTAGCAAAGCCGGTCCCTGAGGACCGAGGTTCCGCAATGGAAATGTCTTCATTCCACCCTGACAGGTCCTGCCTGCTTTCAGCCAGACGCAAAACCTGGAGCTTCCAGCATCCGAGATCTGCCTCCACTGCCTCCCTGCCTGCCCCCTCGGTCCACTGCCTCCGGTTCAGCAGCTGGAGGTCGAAGGTTGATGCTGCTGCTTTATGAAGTGAAGTTCTGCACATGAGGAACCCAGTGAACCCGGTCTAATTACAAAATCCGCGTCTTTGGTTTCTGAAAGCGTGTCCTCAAGCTAGCCGTGCTAACATATCACAGAACAAACAACTTCGAGAACAAACACTGTAATTAATTCCTATAATGGAGCCGTTTCTGTGGCTCCTCAGCAATCAAGTAATGTTGGTTTTTTTTTTGGAAAGGCTTCTGGGCCCTCAAGGGCCCGGCCTAATCGGGTTAACCTTCAGGTCGCATCAGCGGAGAGCATCATTATCTCAACAAGGAACGGGGAAAGCTCTAAGCGGAGATAAACAGCAAGTTCAGTCAGTGGACCAGCACTAAGCGAGAACATTTCTATCTTTTTAGTGATTAAACAAACACTTGGGATGAAGAGAACCTAACAAGTCAAGGGAGATAGATGATGTGAGTGAGGAAGAGTGCGGTCATGAAGTATGATGCTCTGACCCAAGGCTAATGCTGTGAGATGTTGAAGAATCTTAAAATCGTACTTCGTGAGAGATGCTCCCAAACTGTGGAATAATGAAGTGCAACATGAAGTGTATTTTAGTTGCTGTGACTTAAATAATTTAACACTAAATAAACTCATATGTCTTCCCTATTGGTTCTTGGAATAATTTATTTGCATAATGGGCATGTTCCCCACCATTAACTCACCATAACTGTGTAGTTTGGCCCACCATGGCAACTTTGGGTATTTAGTTGTTCATGTTTAATATAAAGGCTGACTGCCTGGCTACTGTGTTGTAGGCCATAAGAACAAGTTACCATTTTCTTTACTGCAAAGTATGATTTCATTCTAGCTTGGTAATGCTATAAAGTTGGATTAATTAAAAAAAAGCATGGATTAAAAAGCATGCAGGGTATTTTATCCTTTATTGAATAAGAAAAAAGCACAAGCTAACCATACCTGAATAAGCACTAGGTAGTCATTAAGGAGCCAATATGAATGCTCTTATTCTCTTACTATTTGTAAAGTAACTACATACCCAAGGGAAGGTAGCCTTTAATCGAAAACACTCCCATTATTCAAAAATTCAAAGGAACCAATAGTTATAATAACTTTGGTAATATAAGTTGCCAACACTTAGAATTTAAAATTTAGGGAAATTAGAGACTATTTAGAGTTACTGTCTTATTTATAGTCAGTAGAACTCAACTAAATTGAGTAAATTAAACTGTCTTTTAAGAATACAAAATAGTAAACATTAAAGGGGAAATTGTGCAAAAATCACTTTTAGTGTGATTTTGTCTGTCCACTTGCCCTAAAAAATCTCCAATTGTGAAAAAAAAATCATCTGTTTTCTGTGAATCAGCTGAAACAGTTTATTGACATCACAATAAGGAAACAAGCATACAGAACCACCTTGGCACCACACCTCACCCATGAACCCCAACAAGAGCCCTACCTACTAGAGCAGTTGAACAAATGAGCAAGCAGACTTTGTTTGAAGGAGGGATCTGTACCTACTGTCCGTGGCAAGTCAACAAAGGAGCGAGATGGAAGTACTTTTAAATAATGTGTTTTGTGTTTCAATCACAGTTAAACATGAACTAACTTGTTCGTGTTTTGTCATTTAGGACAAGCTAACACTAATGTGTGGTAAATGCTCAACGTAAACATGGGGCGTGGCCAGCAACAGCTTAGAGCATTTGCTGAGAGTAAAAGTGACAGACTTTTAAACCTTTAAGTGCCTGAAACTGGGGCTGAAACTGGCATGAATACAGCTGGAGAGATCTATTTACATGAGAGTGATAGCCAATAGACTATCTTATGTAAAAATAGGTATAATATGTCTCCTTTAAGTAAACATAACTGTTTTCCCAAATTCTAATAAGTAAAATCAACTTAACTTTGAAAAATGTATTTTAGTCCATTCATTATGAAATTTTAAGACAATGTAAAGAATGTCTGCTAGATTCACATTAAGCCAAAACATTTTTTTACAAAATGCCAAAAATTATGTTATCATTTATTTTATTTTTTTTGCATGACATTAATGATAAGGATTGATGAGGTGTGGGGAGGTCAGTCAGTGGACCAGCACTAAGTGAGAAAATTTCTATCTTGTTATGGATTAAACAAACACTTGGAACGAAGAGAGAGATAATGTGAGTGAAGAACACTGCGGTCTAGAAGCATGACACTCTGACCCAGATCTAATGCTGTTTTCAAGAATTTTAAATCCCACTTCTTTGAGACATAATCCTGAACTGCAGAATAAAGTTTAGGTCTATACATGCCCGTGATCAGGCCCTGATATTTTAGCTCATGTTTAATTAAAACTGCAGTACATCCATATTTAAGCGCCTTTAATCTGTTGATCAGAGAATAGTTTAATATAGTTTAATCTTCACTGTCCTTTTTCTTGTTCTGCATAAGATCCACTTATGACATTTTAGTTTTATAAACCACAAACGTTCTAACTTCTACACATCCTACAGAAATAGACAATTTTGTTACTGTGCTTTTTAAAGAGGGCTGGTGCAATATCACATTTTCATATCTAAAACCAAGACTGATACTGTGGCCTTGCATATTTGCTGATACTAATATTAATTAGAACCTAGATCAATCAGATAATCAGATATTGTTCTGTCTTATAAACTATTGTATCATCAATACATTTGTCTGAATGCACATTGGTTAACATCTAAATAAAAGTGTAAAAATATGTAAAGTGTAAATGTAAAAATATTTAATTTCAGATCATCTGATAACTTGATCTGCTGACTTGCCACGGATAATAGGTACAGATTCCTCCGTCAGACGAAATCTGCTGGCTAATCCTGCTGTGTACTGTAGTGGATGAGGCTCTGAAGAGGGTTGACAGGTAAGGGGGGGTCTGGTTTCAGATTAACAATATTAATCTGAAACCAGATCAGTCAGATAATCAGATCTTTTTTCATGGCAAAAGTCATGGGATAGCAGTATGTAAGTTAATTATGAATTAGAATTTTTAGCTTTAATGGCATATGGCAAAAGTCATGGGATAGCAGTGTCCCAACATCGCAAATCGCTGATTTTTGAGCTTTTAGGCATATGGAAAAAGTCATGGGATAGCAGTATGTAAATTTTCATGAATCAAATTTTTTTTTAGCTTTTATGGCAAAAGTCATGGGATAGCAGTATTCAAATTTACCGTGAACAGATTTTATTTAGCTTTTATGACATGTGGCAAAAGTCATGGGATAGCAGTATGTAAATTTTCATTAATCAATCATTTTTTAACTTTTATGGCAAAAGTCATGGGATAGCAGTATTCAAATTTATTGTGAACAGATTTTTTTAGCTTTTATGACATGTGGCAAAAGTCATGGGATAGCAGTGTGTATATTTATTATGGGTCAGGTCAGGTTAGTCGAGTTTAACGCCACATCAGCTCGTCAGCTATTTCGTGGCAGGAACGGCAACTCCGCCAGAAACTCCTCCTGATGTTCTACCAGTCTGTGGTAGCCAGCGTCCTCTTTTACACTGTTGTGTGTTGGGGAGGCAGCATCAGCAAGAGGGATGCTGAACGACTGGACAGGCTGGTGAGGAAAGCTGGTTCTGTGCTGGGATTAGAGCTGGAGTCCTTAACACCACTGGCAGAGAGGAGAGCCCTCAGTAAGCTGCTGAACATCATGGACAATGTTCACCACCCTCTGCACAGCACCATCACCAGGCAGAGGAGCTCATTCAGCGGCAGACTGCTGTCCCAGTCCTGCTCCACAGACAGACTCCGAAAGTCTTTTGTTCCTCAGGCCATAAGACTGTTCAACTCCTCTCAGCACAGCAAACTAAAGACTCTGTGAAACTTTTTCATTCCGGCCACTCTGGCCACACCATGGACACACCCCCAGCTATGGACACACTCTCAGACTTGCTGATGCCTAGAACACTTTTTATAGTTCTACCATATTTTGCACTAGTAGTTCATTCACTAGTTAATTCATCTACTGTTTACGTATCTTTTGCACTGTTTACGTATCTTTTGCACTGCTTAATTTAATTTAAATTATTATATAACTGTGTATTTGCACTTTCTGTTTGGCTGACATCAGTTATCCTCACATTATGCACATCAACTGGTGTTCACTGTCTATTGTGTTCAACTGCACTACCTCCATTCTCCATCTCCATTACACACACACACACGAAGACTGTACATTTACACTGTATATTCTATTTCTTATTTGATTGTATTTATATGTATCTTTATATTTTATATTTTATCTTTTTTAACTTTGTGTATTGTGTAACCTGCTGCTGGATGCCAAGAATTTCCCCCCGGGGATCAATAAAGTATCTATCTATCTAATCACAAGGTTCTATGACCTCGTCCTCAGAAGAGGACTCGTAGGTCGGTAACAGTACAGACACATTCACTCACACACTCACACCTAAGGCGCAATTTCCTACCAAGTTCCAATTAGCCTGAACGTGCCGTCTTTGGACTGTGGGGGAAACCGGAGAACCCGGAAGAAACCCACGCAGACACAGGGAGAACGTGCAAACTCCACACAGAAAGACCCGGGTCGCCCCAGCCGGGAATCGAACCCAGGCCGTCTTGCTGTGAGGCGGAAGTGCTACCCACTGCGCCACCGTGCCACCCCGTATATTTATTATGAATTAGATTTTTTAGCTTTTAAGGCATATGGCGAAAGTCATGGGATAGCAGTATGTAAATTTATCATGAATCGATTGTTTTCCTTTTAGAAAGCAGTATGTACATTTTCATGAATCTAATTTTTTTTTTAGCTTTCATGGCATATGGCAAAAGTCAAGGGATAGCAGTATGTAAATTTTCATAATTCTAAGGTTTTTTTTTTTTTTAGCTTTTATGGCATATGGCAAAAGTCATGGGATAGCAGTATGTAAATTTTCATGAATCTAAGGTTTTTTTTATCTTTCATGGCAAAAGTCATGGGATAGCAGTATGTAAGTTAATTATGAATTAGAATTTTTAGCTTTAATGGCATATGGCAAAAGTCATGGGATAGCAGTGTCCCAACATCGCAAATCGATGATTTTTGAGCTTTTATGGCATATGGCAAAAGTTATGGGATAGCAGTATGTAAATTTTCATGAATCGATCATTTTTTAGCTTTTATGGCAAAAGTCATGGGATAGCAGTATTCAAATTTATCGAGAACAGTTTTTTTTAGCTTTTATGACATGTGGCAAAAGTCATGGGATAGCAGTATGTAAATTTATTATGAATTAGATTTTTAGCTTTTAAGGCATATGGCAAAAGTCATGGGATAGCAGTATGTAAATTTTCATGAATCTAAGTTTTTTTTAGCTTTCATGGCATATGGCAAAAGTCATGGGATAGCAGTATGTAAATCTTCATGAATCTAAGTTTTTTTAGGTTTCATAGCATTTGGCAAAAGTCATGGGATAGCAGTATGTAAATCTTCATGAATCTAAGTTTTTTTTTTGCTTTCATGGCATATGGCAAAAGTCATGGGATAGCAGTATGTGAATTTTCATCAATCGATGATTTTTTGGCTTATATTCTATATGGCAAAAGTCATGGGATAGCAGTATGTAAATGTATTATGAACTGAGTGTTTAGCTTTTATGGTATATGGCACAAGTCATGGGATAGCAGTATGTAAATTTACTATGAATTGATTTATTTGTTTTTAGCTTTTATGGCAAAAGTCATGGGATAGCAGTATGTAAGTTAATTATGAATTAGAATTTTTAGCTTTAATGGCATATGGCAAAAGTTATGGGATAGCAGTATGTACATTTTCATTAATCGATAATTTTTTTGCTTTTATGGCAAAAGTCATGGGATAGCAGTATTCAAATTTATCGTGAACAGATTTTTTTAGCTTTTATGACATGTGGCAAAAGTCATGGGATAGCAGTATGTAAATTTATTATGAATTAGATTTTTTAGCTTTTAAGGCATATGGCAAAAGTCATGGGATAGCAGTATGTAGATTTTCATGAATCTAAGGTTTTTTTTTAGCTTTCATATCAAAAGTCATGGGATAGCAGTATGTAAGTTAATTATGAATTAGAATTTTTAGCTTTAATGGCATATGGCAAAAGTCATGGGATAGCAGTGTCCCAACATCGCAAATCGATGATTTTTGAGCTTTTATGGCATATGGCAAAAGTTATGGGATAGCAGTATGTAAATTTTCATGAATCGATAATTTTTTTGCTTTTATGGCAAAAGTCATGGGATAGCAGTATTCAAATTTATCTTGAACAGATTTTTTTTAGCTTTTATGACATATGGCAAAAGTCATGGGATAGCAGTATGTAAATTTATTATGAATCGATTGTTTCTTTTAGAAAGCAGTATGTACATTTTCTTGAATCTAAATTTTTTTTTAGCTTTCATGGCATATGGCAAAAGTCATGGGATAGCAGTATGTACATTTTTATGAATCTAAGTTTTTTTTAAGCTTTCAGGGCATATGGCAAAAGTCATGGGATAGCAGTATGTACATTTTTATGAATCTAAGTTTTTTTTAAGCTTTCAGGGCATATGGCAAAAGTCATGGGATAGCAGTATATAAATTTATCATGAATCGATTAATTCTTTTAATATTTATGGCATATGGCAAAAGTCATGGGATAGCAGTATGTAAATTTATCATGACTTGATTAAAATTTAACCTTTCATGGTATACAGCAAAAGTCATGGGATAACAGCTTGGAGTTTAACTATGAATCACTTGATTTTTGAGCTTTAATGGCATATAACAAAAGTCATGGGATAGCAGTTTGAATCGTTTGTTTTTTCTAGCTTTTATGGCAAAATTCCTGGAGCATGGTGCTAACTGTGTATCAGTGTAACTGTCCTCAAGATAAATGGGTGAAGCTAAATAGCTGCAGATAAAACTATACTTTTATGTACAATTTTTAAATAAAAATAATACACTGTATGATCAAAGGCATTTGGACACCTGTCCATTAGTGCGGATTAGATTGTATTAAGCGAAAAGAGTGTTAGTAAAGTCAGGATGTTGGACGATATCCAACCTAAATCATTCCTCATCAATTATTGATTCAGAGGCAAGAGTTAAATCCTTTCAATTAAGGATAATTATTTAGAAAATTAGCTCATTCTCAACTAACAGAGGATGTTATAAGAATGTTTTTCAACACTTTGAAAAGGTTTTAGAAGTAGTCTACAGGTTAATGCTCCAGGAAGAAGAGGAAGAATATGTGAGGCACTATAAGAGGTTGCAACACAACATTAGCTTGATTAATATGAAAATGTAAAAAGTAACATTCTCAAAATTAAAAAAATAAAACATTGTTGCAGGTGATGTTGCAGCAACGTTAGAAGAAAGTTTAAAAACCTTATTTAAAAACGTTCTAAGAACATCTAGAAAACTTGACACATTTTTAGAACGTTAACTAAAATGTTGAGAAAATGTTCTTCTAAACAAAAATTATTAGTTTGGTCACATTTAAAACAACTGGACCCCGGTCTGTCTCACCTGTGTGATGCTCCAGTACTCTACATTAAACTTACTGCTGTTTGATGAGTGAAAGTTTCAGAACACTGCAGGTGTTTCAGCCCTCAGTCCAGCAGTGCAGCAGAGTTTGCAGCTTCTGCTTAATTCCCAGGTATAATCTGTCACCAATAGGAGGTGCTCTTTCTATTATTACACTCTTATTATTAATACTGTGGACCTGAATCAAACAGGATCAAGGTTCCCTGTAGCCAAGATCCGGCCTTAACCATCTTAAGACGACACCAGCGAAACCGGATTTAATATCACATGTAAAAACAGCAGCTTCTAATAAACACACTGCGAGGAGGATGAAACTCTGGCAGCCAGCAGGACACTCTGACATCGCCATATCTATCCCACTCATACCCACCCCCTTCCCCTCTGCTAAAATACCATGACTCATGGTTCTTTTTACAGCTTGTTACCAAGCTCAGAGTGCAGGAATCGTATTAGAGGAACAGGGCGCGAGCTGCGCGAGAGGAAAGGAATAGCAGGATGGAATTGATGATTTACAGATCATTGATCAGGCGCATTAATATGTGTCATAAATGTGCACCCGGGGTGTATTAAGAGCACAAGCTGTTTTGGAAAGCCGTGAGCCGTTGCAGGTATTAGCGAGAGGCAGCGGCTGTTGAATATAAATGTCAAATTCAAGTAAGGCAGGTAAAAATGCCTCTGCTGTTTAAATGCTGTGAAGATATTCCCTCAATAACACTAAAAAAAAAAGAAATAAATAAATAACATTGAGGGGGGGAAACGTACATTTAGTTTAAATTAATGGTCCAAGATTTTAGATGCATAAAAGCCAAGAAACTCTACTAAAATATTACATTTTTTATAATAATTGTATTTTATTTGAATGTTAATAAAGCCTGTAAGATAATGGCTTTGTTTGGAAAAGGTAGTGTAAATATTTCCTATTCCTTTTATACATTTC
Source organism: Astyanax mexicanus (assembly GCF_023375975.1). Taxonomy (NCBI): domain Eukaryota; kingdom Metazoa; phylum Chordata; class Actinopteri; order Characiformes; family Acestrorhamphidae; genus Astyanax; species Astyanax mexicanus. Next base: position 22,589,501 of record NC_064417.1, on the reverse strand, counting down.
CTGGAAATGTGTGCCATGAACATTTTTCATAGAAAAAAGTATTTGCCTGTATTTAGTCAGAAGCATCAGATATTGCATCAGTATATGAATTTGCTAATGATTTCATTTTTTTTAACACTTAATGTTTAACAGGAGTAGGTTGGTGAGTCAGTAAGTTAGGGAAAAGTTTAGGAGTTGAGGATGAGTTGGGGACTTGGGTTGCGAGTTGGGGAGTTTGAGATGAGATGGGTAGTTTGGGATGAGTTGGGAAGTTGGGAATTAGTTGGGGATGAGTTGGGTAGTTTGGGATAAGTTGGGCAGTTGAGGATTTGTTGGGAATGAGTTGGGTAGTTTAGGATGAGTTGGGAAGTTGAGGATAAGTTGGGGATGAGTTGGGTAGTTTGGGATGACTTAGGGAGCTTGAGATGAGTTGGGGAGTTGAGGATTAATTGGGAATGAGTTGGGGGATTGGGATAAATTGAGGAGTTCAGAATTACTTGTGAATGAGTTGGGGACTTTGGGATGTTAGATATGAAGTTAGATATGATTTGGGAAATTAAGGATAAGTTGGGGATGGGTTTGGGGGGATTTGGGGATGAGCTGGAGAGTTGGGGAGTTTGTGATGAGGTGGGAAGTTGGGATGAGCTGAGGAGTAAGATATGAGTTGTGAATTTAAGGATAAGTTTGGGGTATTTGGAATGATTTGGGGAGTTGTGGAAGAAGTGGGAACTTGAGGGATGAGGTGGGAAGTTGTGAATGAGTTGCGGAGTTTGTAATCTGTTGGGGATGAGTTGGAGAGTTGGGGGTGGAGTTAGGTAATTTGGGGAGTTGTGGATCAGTTGGGAACTTTGGGATGAGGTGGGCAGTTGGGAATGAGTTGGAGAGTTTAGGATCTGTTAGGGATACATTGAACATTAGGTGGGGAGTTAGGGATGAGTTGGAGGGTTAATGAGGTGGGATGGTGATCATACAATTTCCTTATCTCATTAATGCTTTTAATGTAATCAAATTCTCACAGCAATGCTTTAGAATATATTTTTAAAAAGGCTTTTCTGGACACTAATCCAGTTACTGCAACAAAACAGGATACATTTTAATACTTTAATGCTTTCACAATAAAGAATGAATGAGCAGGTGTGCATGGTTGGTACATCACTACTGCCACTAATGGGAACAGCAACATTCAGTAGGTTGCCTCTGAATGAGTTACAGGTGCAGCTGTAATACATTTCCAACCACTAGGGGAGCTCAAGCCAAGCTTGGAACAGCAAATGTGCACTGACATGCCAAAAACCAAATCAAATGGGACATTGATTTTTGACATTATTTAGTCCCATGACTTTTGCCAGGAACGCTGCTCTGATCTATGGCATCTGCATATGTGGGGTGTCCTGAATATAATGTAGATGTGATTTTTGAGCTGCTTGACTTTTATATAGACAATTCTAGACAGATTATGATCACAGAATGTCTGTGCCAGTGTTAAAATGCCTCCATAATATTATATTAATAATTACAGTGGTATATATTAGCTATCGTATAGTCAGCATAGATGAGATAATCTAAATTACAAGCAAAGGACAGGGACCTAACTTTCCATGATTGCTAACTGTTTATCAGTCTTTAATAGTAATAATTATTGTACAGCAATTAAAAAAATGTTGTGATGCTTTAACTATTTTGGACCTTGCATCCATTACAATGGACATCATGTATTTCCTTTATTTTTAAATGTTTTGTTGCACATAACACTATTTGAGAGATGGTGTTTATCAGAATTGACCATGTACCAGCCAATCAACAAGTTTATAAACCAATAAAACAGTAACTTGGCACCGCCCACTGCACTGGAAAACAGTAGATTAGTACAAGAGCCATTAAGAGAAGTTAAGTTAACTAAGTTAATTTGATTCATAACACTTTTTAATCATGTATTTTACTGCTTAAGAATGGTTTATAAAATAAAAAGGTCAATATGAAATATAAAATATTACACACAGGCTTCCAATGCAATGAAAATAAAAATATATATATTTAATATTTTAATTAATTCAATTTATTTGCTGTGTAGATTTTATAGTAGAAAATTAGAGTCTTCTTTTCTGTGAATTACAGACAGAAAAAAAGTTTTTTTTTTTTTTTTCATCACTGGTGATAATTCAGATCTGAAAGGGTTCACATAGGGAGTTATGGATGAGGAGGGAAGTTGGGATGAGTTGAGGAGTTAGATATGAGTTGGGAAGTTAAGGATAATTTGGGGATGAGTTGGGGGTTTTGGGAATGATTTGGGGAGGGAAAAAAAGCATTTTCATATATTTTTTCCATCACTGGAGATAATTCAGATTTGAAAGCGTTAAATAAAATTTGCCTATTTTAATCACAATAGAGCATAGAATTTAATAATTGAATAAAACGTACAAGAACCTGATCTCATACTAACAGTACTAACAAACAAATGGCTGCAATAGGAGCAATTTGTAACTAATTAGGTATAAAGGAGCATTAAAGAGAGGCAGAGTAACCAATCTGTAAAAAAAACAATGTCTAAAAATTCTGAAACAGTTAAAAAAAATGTTCCTTAATGTTACATTGCTTAGACTTCACATAAATAACATATCTATAGTATAATATATCACATAACCGTCAGATAATCCTAAGGAATCCTGTGCATAAAGTTAAAGGCCACCATAAGTCAGTACTGGATGCTTGTGACCTTCAGGCCCTCATTTTTAGAATCAGGGTTGTAGAGTCTAATAAAGCTTCAGCACATTAAGCACTTTTTCTGCATAAATTTTAAAATTTAATACTGAAGCCATATTACATATGATATGTAATGAAATTATACATGCTCTGACAGGTGTGGTTGATTAGGGGTGGGGCGAGGTGGGCCGGCAGCTATATGGAAGCCACATTATTATAAAACTGTGGACTGTTTACGTCATTGCAAAGCTTAATAAGTGATGCTTCTGCTGAACCAGGAAATAAAACAATCACACAGTGTCATCACTCATCTCGCATAATTATAGCCAACTAAAGAGCATAGTGGAGCCCCAGGGCCTCAGCCACACCCAGGCATACCTTAAGTCAGCCCTGCTTGGCATCGTGCCAGTGTTAAGTGCACCACATTTATTTTAATGATGTGGCTTTTTCATGTGGAGATTTTTGGTGACAAGTGTGGTTTAAAAGTATTCCCATTCATTACACATTTAGAAGTAAAGATACTAGGGTTTAACCCTCCTGTTATGTTTTAAAGTTTGAAGATCTAGAAAAAATAATTAAAAGTATTTTTTCAGTATGAAACTTCTTCTGCTTGCCTTAATTAATGTAATCAACATATATAATGAAAATGGTTCAATGCTATGTTTAATGTTATGTAAAACTACTGTTATATATGTTGGTCTTTTAAGGTAATAAAGTAGTGAAACATAAAAAAATGTATGTATTTTTTTATGAAAAATGAGTGATTTATTGAAGCATTACCTGTTAGAGGTAAGGAACACCATTGAACTAAATAATGATAGAATTATTAGTAAAGGAGTTAGTAATGAAATATTCACTCTGCTTGTTAGGATTTTTTTGGTTTCAGACATCTTTTGGATAATTAAAGATGCACCGTGTCAAACTGACCTGAGAACACCACTGCTGTTATTAAAAAATTAACATAACAGGGGGGTAAAAATACTTCCATAGACGCTGAAGAATCAACTCAAGCTTATTGTTCAGATACTGTATTTTTCTGCTATAAGGTGCACATAAAATCCTTTAATTTTCCAATAAATTGTCAGTGCCCCTATTAATTCAGTGTGCCTTTTTTTAGAGAGCAGTAAAGCCACAACGCTGAAGTGAAGAATTATAAAGGAGCACCGGGGCTGGAGTAGCATTAGCATTAGCTGCTAACCGATATTTCCCGTTCAGAGGTAAATTTTATCAGTCTGTAACTTCCTCCTAACCCCGGCTAGCATGGCTGAAGCAGCATTAGCATTACCTGCTAATCACACTACCTTTTTTGCTGTTCAGAGGCGAGTATACCAGACTGTATTCTGCACAGTGTAGTGCTTTCAGGCAGAATTAGCTGCTAATCGCTAGCGCTAGTTACTGTAAATAAACGGAAGCGCTTCACTCACCCAAATAAACATTTTTTCGGAGATTTTACTTTAAAAGAAACTTTTTTTACTACAGTTTTGTTTACTTAGCTTAGCTTTTTATATAACTTAGTTAGCTACCCCACCACTCCAGTAAGTGCGCCTTATAATACGGTGTGCCTTATAGTGTGAAAAATATGGTAATAGTGTAAAAATACTTAAAAGCAGAGTGAACAGGGTTCTATACAGTGTTGGGAGTAACGCCGTTACTTTTTTTCAGTAACGAGTAATCTAACTAATTACTATGACTGTAACTATAACGCCGTTACCATTTCCGACACCCCGTTACTGCACGTTACTTTAGCAGCTCTATTAATTTTTTTTTTTTTTTTAACTTTGCTTTGCCCGGTTAACCCCTCCTCTTTCCGGTGAACTTGAGCTTCTGGCCGCTGTGCCTGTGGTTTGGCGTGGTGAAGTGAGGCACAATTGTGACGATTTGCGTGCTCTAATAAATTCAGTGATTGCCGTGGACAGCCCAAGTTCCAAATTAAGGACGTTAAGCTTTTTTAGCTGCTCCGGTTTTTGTGGTGCTGCTGCTTTCTATTTTAGAGCTTAGATTCTGCCCGAATCCCACCTGACCTGAGGACCGACCCGAAATCGGGCTCCTATTTTTATTTTATATAAAGCTCTGGTGTGATAATCACAATGTTGCTAAGTAACCAATTATTATTGTTCACTAAAGCCAACGAAATAGCGAAAACTGAAAGTGAAAAAACATTTGTGTTAACTGAATCTAATAAAAACTGTAATTAAAAGGAAAAAAACATAACTATCTCGAACTGTATTTTGTGTTTATAAAACTAACTAAAACGAACTGAAATTACTGATAGAATACCCTCATTTTCGTGTTTAATTTATTTATAAGCGCTGTTGTACAGCGGAGTTGTACAGCGGGCGGTGTTGTGGCGAGCGTGTGGCACCTCGTGGTCCGTTAGTTCTTGTGTAAAGCGCTCGCGCTAGCCGCAAAATACAACAGAAAACACTGAGAAACTGCAGAATTATGTATGGGATTACAATATGCGTGCGAGGCAGATGAAAGAGAAACAGGAGATACAGTGTGTGAGAACATTTACCTGTGAGTAGCTTATACCAGAACAGGCAAATCTCTCTCTCTCTCTCTCTCTCTCTCTCTCTCTCTCTCTCTTTCTTTCTCTTTCTCTCTCACATTTCTTAGATTGATCTCTCTGATGAGATGTGTGAAAACTAATAAAAACTAGCAAGCCCACCCTAAAAACTTACTGAACAGAAAAATAATAATAATAAAATTAAACTATAATAAAAATGAAAAATGGAATCACGTAGCTCTGGGCGCACGTGAACGCCTCCGCGTTTGGCTTGCAGCATTGTGTGTAGCTGTTCTTTAAAATCATTTTAATTAAATAATAGTTCTATGCTTCTATGTTACAGTGTTATTTAACATAATTCAGATCATATTTCGCTCATTCAATCAGCCCGAAAACAGACAGTTTATGGGGTGGATCGCGTCGGGCTCGGGCTCATAATGACAGTTCATGGTTCGGGCTCGGGCAGAACGTGCACGGGCTCGGGCTGGGTCGGGTCGGATTTTTTGGGCCGATCTAAGCTCTATTCTCTTTTGGTGAAGCTGTTATATTAATAACATTTTAACGGTCATTAGATTGTTATTTTTGTCCATTATTTTGTTTTGTTTATATATACATATTTCCTTTGAGTGTGGCTTGGTTTGTTTAATTTCATCCCCAGACGCGTTTTTCCGTTTTTTCTGGGTTTTTTTAGTATTACAAGTTTTAGTAATTTTCTTTGGTTCTGTGGAGAATTTCGTTTTGTTTTTTTGAAATTCGTTAGATTATATTTTCGTCAACATTTTGGGTTCATTTTCATTTGTTATTTTTCTAATAATAATAGTAAATGCATAATTGATTTCCTTTTTTTGACGGGCGAATAATAAAAAGTAATGCATAGTTACTTTTACTGGTAACTAACTACTTTTATAGTGGAGTAACTCCGTTAGTAACTCAGTTACTTTTTTAGAGAAGTAATGAGTAACTATAACTAATTACTTTTTCAAAGTAACGTGTCCAACACTGGTTCTATACTGCACTACTCCACACATTTTTTAGCCATCGGTCTATAATGTTATATTCAAATGTTTATCTGTATAAAATCAGGGATATGGGGGATCTGGGGAGTACAAGTAAAAAGTAAAAAAAAAACTGTAATACTTAAAAAAAAAAACATTTTCTTTCAAAGTCAAATAATGTTTTTCAACACAGATTTCTCTCCTATAAACTGTTTATTTGGTGAGCAAAGCATGTTTGTTTATTTACAGTTAACCTAGATTTCCAGTATTTTGTCTAAGGATGAGTTTTCAGTAAAGTAGCAGCATTAGCATTAGTCACTAACTGCAGTGCTTGCAGGACGTAAACGCAGCCCGATAGCACTAGACTGAGGAACCCTGAGTGTTCTGGGAACCCAGGGCACTATCAGCTAGTGGTTCATCCCACATAGGTTGTTTAAACACAGTAAACACATAGACTAAAGTTTAATACGCTCACCTCTGAAGGTCGAAAAAATTAGGGCCGCAGTTAGCGGCTAATGCTAATACTGCTGCACCAAGACAGAAACTAAACTAAAAACTCTTATACCTTTACAACAAATTTTAAGTGCCTTATAGTCTGAAATATATGGTATAGCAGAGAAGCTTAGTTGAGGCATTTTGCTTGAGTTCTCTTGAGTCTCTGCACAGATCATCTTTATACTAGACTACATACGTCTGCTATGTTCTTGCTGGAGTGTAAAGGCATGACGCAGGTGCAGGCGTGATGGATTGAGTATAAACCAATAGGGTGTCAAAATGGTATATGTTTATACTTCTCATCCAATCATAATAAACAATAATAATAATAATCAAATTCATTCTATCTGGAAGAAGAGATTTATCTGGATAGGGTTGTTTTTTTTTAACAATGAGAAGCCTGAATGAAAACAAGCTGAAATGAAATAGGAGTAACGAGGCTATTTTTAAAATGTAAGCAGAATAAAGTTCAGATAATTGTGTGAAAATGTGAGGAGTAGTAAAAAAAGTTAAAAGTCATCTAAAAAAATACTTTAGCAAAGTATAGATAACCAGCATTTCTACTTATGTAAGGTCACAAAGTATTTGTACTTAATTACTTGACACCTCTGGAATTGCTAACAGTATATGCAAATGAAGGAAAGCTGGTAGTGGTAGTGCCAGAATTCACAAAGAGGGAACCCTCGTAAAATGTCAGTTATACTTGTTAATGAATGAGGAAATATTATCATTTGCTTTTATTAAGTTCAATAAATCTGCTTGTGTACTTCTCTGAATATCACATCATTAGGCTCCACCACTAGTCACAGTACATATTAAGGACTCAGGTAAAAACATTACCATCTTTAAATACTAATAATAGGAATTATTTGGCACATCTTCAACCACTCATTCTAGCTGTTCTAGTGGCTTGCAAAACTTTTCACGCCCCTTCAACTTTGTTACACTTTTTATTTGATTAAAAGCTGGAAACCATGTATCATTTTTATTCCACTTCAAAATTATGTGCTTCTTTGTGTTGGTCTATCACTTAAAATCTCCTTAAAATACATTTATGATTGTGGTTGTAATGTGACAAAATGTGAAAAAGTGAAAATTAATACTTTTGCAAGTCACTTTATAAAATTGATTTAAATGTAATTTACATTCAAGTATATTCGTTAATGGAAAGACAGGAAATTTGGACTAGTTCCTGCAGCCTTAATTGAGAATAGATCACTTTTGACCATCAACAGCGTTTTTCTATTATTTTTTCTAATCTTTAATTCATTCCCTTGTGTGTCTATAATGCTAAAATGATAAATTATATATTTTTTTATTCTAAATGGGAAAACCTGCCTCCTGGTTATTTTTGTTTGTTTTACTTGCATATATTTATGCTGGGGTAAATTACCTTACACTAAGCCCACATGATTCCTATCATAATTTACATTTTGTCGCTTTCCAATTAAAAACTCTCTCCATTTTTGGTGATTTTTTGTTAATTACATAATTTGAACTGATTAAATTTCTTAATAAACGGACCAATAGAAATACTTTAAAATGACCTAAAACTATTTTTAACATTGACCTCTATTGAAAGTTTAGAAGGTTTTTTCTCTTTCCTGTAAAGTTACTTGTTTACTTGTTTTTTATTGTTTTTCATTTGTTGTCACATAACTTTATTTTTGTTACTTTTTGGGGTTGGATTGGTTATTAATATATTTTTTTATATATTTATACAAAATCAGGGACTTTGATGAGACAAGTGTGGATACAATAAAAGGGATTAATTAAAGGCAATCCAAAATTGTAGTACAAACCAGGCATGGTCAAAACAAAACAAAAAAGAGATATGAAGGGCAGAGAATCAGTATAGGTAATCAGGAGAAGGCAGAAATCAGAAGTAGTTGGGAACACAAAAAATGGGTCGAACACAGAATAAACAATACATTGGCAAGATGCTTTGTAAAGATGGACAGAACCAGATCTAATACTCTGCAGTGAGTGCGTGAAGTGCAGGGGTATATATAGTGAAATGAACAGGTGAAATCAATACTCAGGTGATTGTGTCCTGGGAGATGTTATGTGATAAGTCATGTGAGGGAGTGGATGCGTGATGTCAGTGTGTGGTGCATTCTGGGCCATGGAGTCTGGAGCTGGGAGATCACTGGTAGAGACAGGTGCAGGAAGAAAAGAAGTGCCTTCAGCACCAAGTGTGACAGTGTTTAGGATAAAACTTATTTAAAAAATATTTATTTATTATCAGTAGCATTTTCTTAAAACTCATTTTTAAAAATTCTATATTTTGTCATATTGGCAAGAATATTTTTATACCTGAAACTGTGTTATTACTTTAGGGCCATATTGTACAACCCTTGTTTCAAGAGTTTAGTAATCATAGTTCTAAAAGGCTGCAGGCCTGAAAACCTTGTGCTGAGCTTCTGCTTCTCTCCAGAACATTTTATAAGCCCTCCTCACCCTGAGACGGAGACAAGGTTGTGTAAAAGCAAAAATATCCAAGACTATTCTATAACTTGCGTCTATAACTTATATTATTTGTTTCTTATAACAAAAGATGGCCTATATTCTGAGGTTTGCAATAAGTTCGCACTACTGTATCTTACCTTCAGATCATTCCACAGTTCTTCGCAATCAATAAACATCGTAATACTTTCCCCCGGGTAGGTGTGTGACCGCATCATTTTCCCCCAACCGTGCTGGACTGACAGTTGCCCTCAAACCAGCTAGCTGTGTACTGTAGGCGATGCCTCAATTGTTTGTGTACATATAGTCGAGTACACCACTGTCTTTTTAGATGTGGCTTCTCAGTGTGACTCATAGGCTGACCTTTTCAAGCTGATGTGGGACTCCGAAACTAGGTTTTCAGCATGGGATAAACTTAGCGTTCATACAAAACGGCACAGGCTATTGTATTTAAAGAAGCGTTAGCCGACTTTTTTTTTTGTTTTTTCACTTCTAAATACTTAATGCAAACCTGCATAATACAAAATACAGAACAAAATACCAAAATATATGTGTTTTTATATTGGCAGGTGCCTGAGAAAATGTGCATAGTTAAACATCTTTACACTAATTGTTTAGCTTGGCCAGGTTCACTGTGCTTGTAGATCAGCTAAACCATCAAACTCAAACAAACAAACATACATACACTAAAAAAACAAAAAACATACACTATGCTGGTCAAGACCTCAGCTGGTCAACCAGCTTAACCACCAACTTCACCATCTTCAACTGGCCAGGCTGTTTTTTTTTGGTGGTCATTTAGCAGGGACTGATGAGCTGCAGCAATAATGCTAAACAACTAACACAGGTAGTGACTGATAAACGCATTGGAAAGCATTAATAGCAACTATCAGACAGTAAATACAGGCAACATTTCCCCTAGCAGATAATAATTATAGGGGCAGTTTTGAAGAAATAGATTACGTCTAATCTTGAACATTTATTCTATATTTATAGTCTATTTATAGTATATTTATAGTATATATTTTTTATAAAGCCCACAACTATTTATTGATCCTTGTCAGGAAAACTGTCCCTAAATATTAATAGGCATAAAATGTTGCTGTGAAATAGCTACAGGTAACCATGGTTACAGTGACATGAAAAAGTATTTGCCTCCCAACAGATGTCCTTTTGTTTTTGTTTTTTTGTCATACACACATTTATTAAGCATCTTTTCAATGCTGATTAAATTTATAAAAAAAAAAACAATCCAAACCAACCTGTCCCTGTTCAATTTCAAGTTCAATTTCACTAGTCAAAAGGGCATGGGCAACTCATCCAGGAGGTCACAAAAAAACCAAAACATAACATCTAAAGAACTGCAAGGTTATTTAGTTGTTATAATGAAAAAGAAAAAATAATTAACCCTTTCAGACCTGAATTATGTTCCAGTTATGGAAAAAAATATGAAGGCTGTTTTCTGTCTGTAATGCACACAACATTCCTAATACTACAATCCTTATATTAAATCTATATTAAAATTGATCCAATGAACTAAAATAATTTATTCCTAAATGTGATAAAAAATGTTCTAAATCACAAAGAATTTGTAAAAATGAGCTGTAGTGCTGACATGCCCTGATGTCTGATTCCAAATGCAGTGGGCGGGGCTATGCTACTGTTTCATTGGCTGGTTTATGGTCTATTCTGATGGACAACAGGTCTCAATTAGTGCTCTGTGCAACAAAACATTTGAAAAAAGAAACTACATGGTGTCCAATGTAAAAAAATGCAGGGTCTGAAAGGGTAAACAAGGTTTTGAAGTTTTCAAAGTCTGATTGAGATTCTGTGGCATGATCTTAAACAGGCAGTTCATGCTCAAAACCCTCCAATGTGGCTGAATTACCAAATGATTAGGTTTTGGGGTAAATACTTTTTTCACACAGTGCTTGATTGGTTTGAACAGATTTTTTTTTTTTTTACCATTTTAACAAATGAAATTATTATTTAAAAACTGCTTTTTTATATTTACTCAGGTTACATTTGTCTAATATTAAAACAAAAAAATCTATAAGAAGGCAAATATTTGTCCCAGCAGTGTAATACAGTTCTAAAAGGATAAAAATGGTTTCAGTATTGTTGCTGTGTTCCCCACCTCTTAACTGCTAGAGCGTGTGTTTCGTGAATCTTAAATGATACCCATTTAAACGCTTATCAAGCTAATTGTGAGACACACGTTAGACCTGTAGAATAAAGGGGTGCTACTTATACGACGTCCTGACGTTCATTTATTATACCTCTGCATTCAAATCCAGGACCCCGTTTTTTTTTTTTTTACCAGACTGATGAATTATTGACATTTTTTTCAGGATTTCAGAGCCGCTATTCTCTTTCATTCCGCGCCATTGTGTTTTCCAAAAGTGCACGGTTTTAAAATAGGAACAAAGTGGCAGCAGGAACTCTGCCTTAGCGACTTGTGCTTTTATAATAGAGAAATTGTGTAAAAGCCAGAGAAGCCTCTAAACCTGCCTATCAACAAATGAGCGAGATGAAAGATCAAGGAAAAGCGTGTGATGTTTTCTCTTAAATGTCGTTCCTCCTGCAGCAGGTTCTGGTGCCGCACGTGTGGAGCTCCTCAGCCTCTCCGCTGATGGAGAGTTAAAGATCTAAGGAACATCAGTGGTAATGTAGAAAGGAGGTACCTCCACTTCTTTATGCAGACTTTTTTTCTCCCTCCTCGCCTTTTTCTCTCTCCCCTGTGAGGATCCAGGGACAGGGAAATTTATTCTGACAGAAATAAGGCATATTGTGAACTCACTGTGGTGAATCTCGGGGCTGTCACAGTTAACTTCAAAACACGCCACTGCCTCTCCCTCTCATCAGCTTAAAACGCTGGATCCCTGACTTTTCCCTTTTAAGACACGGACAACTTCTTCTCGGCGCAGGACTGCATCACGCTCTCAAAAATAACAGTTCTAAAAGGTTTTTTTTTTTGCAATCATGGCGTAGAAGAACCAAGAACTTTGTGCTCCTTAAATAACCTTTTAGTGATTGTTCTTTGAAGGATTGTTCCACTTGTTGAGATCTGTTTAACTGTAGAAGTGTGGTTGCTTGTAAACAGTAAATTAAACAGAAATAATCTGTCCCTCTATCTGTCGGTCTGTATCTACCACCATCACATTCTGTATATTTGCAGCATATCAGATATACAGTATATTGTAAATAGTATCTGCTCACCCATACAAGTCAATAAACTCAGGATCCAAGGATCCACTTCCATGGCCACAGCTGTATAATAAAACCAAGCATCTAGCACCATGCAGGCTAATCGCTGCCACTATGATCAGGAGATTGCTGAATTCTTTTCATGTAGCTTGCCATCAGCTGCCGGAGCTATGAGAAAGCACAATTGGCCTTGCTCTCTCTGGGTGGGTAGATGGCGCTCTCTCCCCAGATCACTCTAAAGGGTGATGCTGCTCAGCATGAGACATCTGTGAGCTGATGTATCAGAACTGAGTTGCTGCGCTTTCCTCAGAGGGGGAGTCCTAATGAGAGGGTTGCGGAATTGGCTACGTGAATTGGGGAGAAAATGGGGGGAAAAAAGAACAATTCATAGAGAGCTTTATAGAATGGGTTTTCATGGCCGAGCAGCTCCATTCATGGCTTCCAGGGAAATGGATACTTTTGGCTAAATATTGTGTGAATGTCAGTAATTATTAAAAGCCTGGTAGTTATTATTAGCCTGATAGTCTTTACATACAAGTTTTTCTTATTTTTAAAAACATCAGTGTCAGTGCCAAGTTTCAGAATAGGTTAATATATATATATTTAATTACAATATAATACATAATTGAACAACATCCATTCAAGAGCAGTTCCATGATCAGTAAGTGACAAATGGCAAAAGACTTGAGACCACAGATTGTGCAAAGTGTCAAAATATTCAATTCAAGGCAATATAAATTTATTTTACAAAAAAAATTGTCACAAAGCTTATTTACATAGCTCCAAGAGCGTCCAAGCCTTTTATGAGTAAACACCAAGGTGGTGGTGCCAACAGTGGCAAGGAAAAAACAGAAAGAAGAAGAAACTTTGGGAGGAACCAAAAGAGTGTTTTTAAGAGTGGTTTAAAAGTGTCTAAACAGTGATTTTTACATTAAACTCCATGTTACTGGTCCAACATAGTTTAGATGCAAGGTGGCACCATAACAGCTCATCCTGGACCAGTGGGTGGGCTACAGTCTCACCAGAAAGAATGCTTTTAATAAAGAGAACAGTCACACCAGCAGCACCAAATCTAATAGTTATTATCAGCCTGATAGTCTTTACATATGCTGTTACATTTTTACAAAAGTCAGTGTCAGGTTCCGACTAGGCCAAAATTGAACATCCATCCAAGAGCAGTTCTATGATCAGAAAGTGACCATTGATGAAGGACTGGAGAACACAGATTGTGCCTGAAAAATTCAGTCAATTGTGCCTGAAAAATAAAGTCATAAGAGCGCAGATAGGTGTTAATCTACACAGATTTCTCTCCTGAAAACTTTATTTTGGTAAGTAAAGCACTTACATTTTTTTACAGTGAGCTTAGATTTCCAGATTTCCACTAAGGCTGGGTGCAGCAGCATTAGCATTAGTAAATGCCAGCTGACAGCACTACACTGAGGAACCCTGAGTTTTCCGATAAGCCAGGACGATATTAGCTAGCAATTCGTACCACCTAGCTTGTTTTACCGCGGTAAACGTGCAGACTACAGCCCGATATGCTGCCTCTGAACAGCGAAAGAGCTAGCACTTACTGCGGTTAGCAGGTGATGCTAATTCTGCTCCAGCCTTTAGTTCTGGAGAAGTAAATTGAAACTCCTGTATTACTCTGTACTTTAGCGGAATGGCTTTACTGCTGATTACAACCTGACTGGTATATTCATACATAAGGCGCACTGGATTATAAGGTGCACTGAAGATTTTTGGGAAAATTAAAGGATTTTAAGTGCGTCGAAAAATACAGTTTTTTTTTGCATGAGCAATGCTAAGACCCTATTGCTAGCACTGGAAGCCTGTTTGGAAGCATCGGCTAAAAGCGCTGTATTTTGGAATGCTTGGGGAGAATAGAGGGGGGATATTCATCAAACGTTACCAGAAAGCCACAGATGATGCACTGAACTCTGACTGTGCACCTCAGCAAGGTGCACCCCAACCTATTGGACTTGATGCTTCTAATAAAGTTCTAATAAAGGTAAGCGTGATTCACAAAAATGGCTCCAACCCTAACGTTGTTGCGGGTTTGATGTCGGAGACGCTGGAATTGTCTGCAATAGCAGGTTTCAGAGAATACTTAGTCGGTGTTGACATCACTTGATGTTGCAATCAAAAAGAGCTCATGAAGAGAGCGGCAGCTTCAGCACTCAATCACTTCTCTCAGCCAAGCCGCCAGATGACACTCACAGCGAAAACACATTACCCGTGCTATGTTTTGCTGCTTATTGTTTTTAGGGCTGCTTTGCCTGGGGGTCATTTCAGAAATCCATATTACCCACTCTCAAAAGTTTTCAAAGAACCCCCTTTTTTTTCTTCTTTTTCTTCTTCTTCGGTTCCTCAGTCTCTTTCTTCTAAACCTCACTTCACTTTAAGCTGTGTCAAACAGCGCTCTCCCACCCCTTTGTAAAGCTGCTCGTCAAATCCGAGCACTGGCATCATGTCGGAGGTAAGCTTACAGCAAGTAATGGCACGCATTTAAACAACACACAAGAAGAAAAGGCAGGGGAGGAGATGAAATAAGAAGAGCATTTGAAGTGTCTGCCAAACTTTGGAGGAGTGAAGGGGATGGGGTGGGGCGGGGGAGGGGGAGGTGGAGCATCTCGACGACATCATCAGTCTGCATTGCTTTTTTTTTTCTTCCTCCTTCTGAAGTTCAAAAAAAAAAAAAAAGATTATTTATTTCTTTAAGTGAGAGACGACTAGAGCAATAAAAACATCTGCGTAGCTCAGTCACATGTCTGGATGGAGTTACTTAGAGATTCGAACCTCCAGCCAGAAAGTGTTTTTCATGGAACTGTCCTGGAATTGTCTGTAGTTTTCGGTGCAGTAGCGTAGGCTAGGTGACCTCCAGGTAACTGTGGATATGCTATTATATTATACACACACCACTGCAATTCATCGGTTTGTAGATGCAAAACGTTACAAAAACATCAAAGGCATAGATTTGTTTAAACTACACTGCCTGGCCAAAAAAATTGTCGCCACCTGGATTTAACTAAACAAATGATCTGGGTATGACCTGCTCAAAGAATGAGATCAGCTGACTACCTGAATATACTAAATATAGACCAGGTTATTCCATCAATGGATTTTTTCTTCCCTGATGATCACGAACATATTCCAAGATGACAATGTCAGGATTCATGGAGCTGGAATTGTGAAAGAGTGATTCAGGGAGCATGAGATCATCATGTTCACACATGGATTGAGCGAGTTCACCACAGAGTCCAGAGCTTAACCTCATTGAGAATCTTTGGGATGTGCTGGAGAAGACTTTGCGTAGTGGTCAGACTCAACCATCATCAGTACTGCAAGATATTGGTGAAAAATTAATGCAACACTGTATTGAAATAATCTTGTGACACTGCAGAAGCTTATAGAAAGAATACCACATTGAATGCGCGCAGCAATCAAAGCTAAAGGTGGTCTAACAGAATATTTGAGTGTGTGACCTTTTTGTTGGTCAGGTAGTGTATATTCCACTTTTTACTATATTAAATATATATAGTTTCTCTGATTTTGCTATTTATAGGTATATGTTGGAGTAAAATGAACATTTTTGTTTTATTCTAGAAACTACAGACAACATTGCTCCCAAATTCCAAATAAAAATATTATTATTTAGAGCATTTATTTGCACAAAATGAGAATCGACTGAAATAACAAAAAAGATGCAGAGCTTTCAGACCTTAAATAATGAAAAGAAAACAAGTTAATATTTATAAAGTTTTAAGAGTTCAGAAATCAATATTTGGTGGAATAACCCTGGTTTTTAATCACGGTTTTCAAGCATCTTGGCATGTTCTCCTCCTCCACCAGTCTTACACACTGCTTTTGGATAACTTTATGCCACACCTGGTGCAAAAATTGAAGCAGTTCAGCATATGACCTTCATCTTCATCTTGATAAGAATCCAGAGGTTTTCAATTTGGTAAAATTTGGTAAAAGTACATGTATAAGTTTGGACACACCTGAGTTAATGTTTTTTTCATTATTATTATTTTACTTTCCCCACATTGTAAATGAATACTGAAGTCATCCTCATTCCAGACTAATTTTAGCTCCCTATTACAGAGGAATTAAAGAAGTTTGGATAAAATAATAAAAAGGAATTGTTGTAACACTTGCCCCTTTTTTGAAGACATACCTGAAGACAATTCCTACATTCCTAAAATGAACTAACTGCAGCAGCTAGGTTGCTGAACTTTAGTTCTCCACTGCTGTAACATCTGCCCAGCCCTGTCGCCTGCAGGTTCTTGAAGGGTCGTCCCAATTCTTAGGTAAGGATTTTACCCCTTCCCGTTTGTAACTCTGTTCTAAGGGAATGGATTACACTTAAAAATAAGGAGTAGGGGTACAAATTAGAAACAAGATTTGATCTTAGTATACAGATTTAGTGATAAAAACATTAACAAGGTGTAGGGGTACAAATTAGAAATGAGATTGGACCTTAGTATACAGATTTAGTGATAAAAACATTAGCCCTCGATGACATCATCAGTTTACACAAGCTTTTTTTTTTTTCTGGAGAAGTTTGTCAAAAGATTATTTTGAGAGCCGACTACAGCCATGAAAACATCTGAATGTATTAGTCACATGTCTGCGTGGAGTTATTCTGAGATTCTTCGAACCTCCAGCCAGCAAAGTGTTTTTTCTGGAACTGCCAGTGTCTCTCTGAGTGCTACTGACCTGTGCTTCTAGCAGTGTGTGGATGCAGTAGTCGTATATGTGTGTGTGTGTGTGTGTGTGAATTTGTGTTTGTGTGTGAGGGTTTAGGACCAGACAGCCACGTCTGTCTCAGCTCTGGCCCTGTCACCCATCCAGCCACCCGTTCCTTCCCCCCGCGGGCTCTGAGCAAAAACCATGGATGCGTTTCACTTGAGCTCTGGTGGCCATACTGAAAAGCTCTCGCCCGGAGCTAGCGTGGCCTGTAGACTCCTGGCAGCGCGGAACGCCTGCCCGTGTCACAGCTGATGCTGGGAAGAATGACTGATCCTACCCAGAGAGGGCGAGAGCCTGCCGGGCATGCGCTCAGAGACGAGAAAATGCGGCTCGATTAAAATAACCTGATAGTCTACGCTGTCAACCTGACCCTGGGGTGAGAACGGAAGAGAGCGAGTGGGGTGGAGAGAGGTCAAACTTGCCAACACTTCTTTTTTTTTTCATACTCGTTGATTGGAACGCGCTTTCAATACCTTCCTTTCCAACATGCCGAAGCAGTTCCTCCAGTTCCCTTAGCAACCCCGCTCTTACAATATGTAGCTTTCAGTGCGGCGGAGTAGGCCAGGTGACCTCCTGGTAACTGTGGATATGTTTGGAACATATTGTACACGCTACTGCTATCTATGGGTTCGTAGAGGCATTGGGTTCGCTGGAAATGAAGACCACTACAGGCTTTAATAGATCTACAGTAAGGTGTCCGAGAGTTTTAGATAGGTGATCAAGACTTTTAGAGCTTTTATAGCATTGTGACTAAGACTTATACTCAAATAGGTGGCCAAAATTATCATAGTTTTACAATTCAGGGACCAATGATCCCTGGTAGGTGACCAAAACTGGTAGGTGCTTTGAATTTTACAATATGGTGGCCAAGAGTTGACCAAAAACACAGTGGCTTTGTGTTCATGTTCATCTTTCAATGCTGGGGTCTTGGTTTCAAGTCCCTATATGTAGATTATAAATTGTCCTTGTGTGTATGCTTATGTGTGAGTATGTATTTGTGATAAATGTTTGTTCTTAGTCCATATAGGGACTGTCCGATTTGAATCTGTCCTAGATCAATATCTTAGTGCAATATCTTGCGGATGCGATCATCCAGGTGTATGTCGTTTAATTCATTCATTCATTCACTTATTCATTTCTGGAAGTAGGTTTTTGAAAGTACCGTATTTTATGGACTATAAGCTGCACTGTATTATAAGGCACACTATCAATGTGGTCTATTTTCATACATTAGATGCACCGGATTATAAGGCGCATTTAAAGCAACAATAGTAAGGAACAGAGGTGTTGCCATGTTTCCCTTCTCATTCAAACAGGTCTTACTGATGAGGGGTGCCTAAGTAAACAAAACTGTAATTCTAAAAAAAAAAAAAAACAAGTCAAATGAGCACCGGATGTTAATCTACACAGATTTCTCTCCTAAAAACTGTTTATTTTGGTGCTTAAAGCGCTTCCGTTTATTTACAGTATGCTTGGATTTCTAGTATTTTAGCATGCTTAGCAGCAGTGCTAGCCACAGTTAGCAGCAGCGCTAGATGCGGTTGGTAGCATCACTATACGCGGTCAGCAGAAGCTATATATGCGGTCAGCAGTGCTTAGTGCTAGTAAATGCCATCCGACTACACTAATTGAGGAGCCCTGAGTGTTCTTGTAACCCAGGGTGCTATCAGCTAGCGGTTCTTCCTATGTAGCTTGTTTTTACACGTTTTTTTAAACATGCAGGCTACAGTCAGATATACTCACCTTTAAACAGCAAAAGAGCTAGCACTGCGGTTAGCGGCTAATGCTAATACTGCTTCAGCCTTGGATCTGGAGAAACCTCACTGAAAGTTCTTTATAACGTTGGTCATGATATCAGATGACAAAATTTAAGTACAACATCTAATACTGTTATGTGCCTGCAGGGTTTACTGCTCCTTACAACTGACTGGCACAATTTATACATAAGGCGCACCGGATTATAAGGCGCACTGTAGACTTTTGGGAAAATGTAATGATTTTAAGTACGCCTTATAGTGCGGAAAAATACAGTAGTAGTCTTTACACCTGAACATCTGAGCCAAGGTTCATGTGATTGTTATATTGTACACATTTGGCCCAGTTATATTTAGTTTAGTGAGCTGCTTAAAGTACTTTGATATGTCATGATGTCATCACATACTTTAACTGCATCACCCTATACTTAACACTCATTGATTTGTAGAATAAAGTTGGGTTTTGGATCAACACTGGTTCTTTTACTTCTTCTATTGTTTAACAGGAAATAACACCCTGCCTCAACTTCCTGTAAATAGTCTGAACCATCTAGAAAAAAAGGTTTTTACCCTGGATACAAACCGGACCATGGTTTTGGAGTTGACCTAAACTCTTCTTTTGCAGCTCTTTTAATAACAGCTATGTTAATTCAGAATAATACCCATGTATTTTGTGCCAGTAAAGATTATAAAGATTATAAACATTATCATTAACTGAATATCAAGAACTTGATGATCCAAAATTGTCTGGTTTTCAAAAAAAAAAATATATATATATATATTGTTTATTAGTACAGTGATACAGAATTCTGAATGTACCCTTTGGCTGGTTAAATGGTACAAATTTGTACTTATTGCTGTTAGGAATGACTTTGTTCTTCAGAGGGAACAAATCTGACCCTGTAAAGACTAATATTGTACCTCTGAAGGTACAATTATAAAGAGTGTACCTTTGAGTACAAAAAAGTACTCATATCTTACCTCTGTTTTTTAGAGTGTCATATAGTAGCAATGTGACTGAATTTAAAAGTACAGTCATGAAAAGTTTTAAATAATAACCAAGGCTTTCAATAAAGTGGTCAAAACTTAATTTTACAATATGGGGACTGGAAATCTTTGATAGGTGAGTAAAAATAGAATATGTATTTTATGTTTGTGACAAAGACATAGAATGTAAGTAAGTAAAATTTATTTATAAAGTACATTAAAATCCAAAGTGCTGTGCATTTACAATCCAAGAGAAAATACATACCAACTAAATACATAATAACATCACAAAACATTAAGTAGATAAACAACATAATGACAAAAAAACGTTTTTAGCCTTGTTTTGAAAACTGAAACAGAGAGGGTGGCCCTAATGTCCAGTGGTGAGCCATTCCAAAGTCACGGTGCTGCAACTGCAAAAGCTCCATCACCCCTCAGCTTTAGCCGAGATCGAGGAACAGCCAGGAGCAACTGGTGCAAACCTGTGCAGTGCCTTAAAAACAAATAAGCCAAAAAAGTGCTAAAAAGTAAAGTAAGCTAAAAGTGGCGTGATATGGTATCGCTTCTTAGTTCCCAAGAGCAGTCTAGCAGCTGCATTTTCTACTAGCTGTAATCGTGCCAGAGAAGTTTTGCTAATGTCATTATAAAGTGCATTACAGTAGTCTAGGCGAGATGAAATCAAGGTATGAACAACTTTCTCCAAATTCTGGAGTGTAAGAAATGATTTAATGTTGGCAATAGACCTGAGCTGATAAAAACTGCTTTTAACAACAGAGTTTATACGGTTTCTAACTTGGAGTTTCACAAAGTCTGACAATTCACCAAGATTTTTCCTAATTAAAACACAGGACTTGAATGGGCCAAACAGAATGAGCTCAGATTTGTTTAACTGGAGAAGGTTACTGGTCTTCCAGAGTTTAATCTCACCTAGACACTGATTTAGCCACTTAAGTGAGCACAAATCTGAAGGCCTATATACTTTTAGAGTATGGTGACCACGGTGACCAAAACTAATAGTTTTATACCATGGTGACCAAAATTTCTTTACATAAATGTAAAAGACACTCTGAAATTGTACAGTAAGTTTGACTAAAACTGAGTTTTACAGTAAAATGACCAAAACTTTAACTAGTGGACCAATTTCTTAGAAGGTATAGTGGAGTCAAAGTTCGGAGTATGGAAGAGGATGTGTCTGTCTCAAACTTCCTTTTGTTGTAAAGCACATATCCCTATACAGCATGCTCACAAGATGCTCGCACACACACACACACACACACACAGTCATACTCACATATAGACGCCCACAAGCACACACTCGTCACTATTTCCTCATTTTCTTTCAGTTTCATTTTGTCTGTACGAGACGTCTCTCCTCCCCCTGCCCTCAGAGTCGGACAGGCTGACTGAACTTTTTTTTCTGAAGTCTGAAGTGACGCCACAAGCTTATTATTCATAACAGGTCTGTATGAGTAGTGTGATGACAAAATGGTATAAACCTCTTATCTTTGATGGTATTGCATCACTTATGGGCAACTTACAGTAAACAGGCAGATCCAATAAAAATGAGTACCTTATAAAACCTTATAAGTACCTTATAAAGTATAACTGGAACATTATCGGTTAATAATTAGTGTCATAATAATTAGTGGTATTGTCCCCCTTACAAAAAAAACATTGTATCTCCTTTTGTCACTTTGTAACATAAATTAAATTGCAGTTGTTTTTTTACATTTTATATTCCATTATGAGTGCACCAATAGGTATATGATTTAAAATTAGACTGAATTAAAAAATATATATATAACATTTAAAGTAATGTTAGAGATGTTAGAGGTTTTTGCATGACATCCAAAACATGCAATTCTACTTATATAGGTATAATGACATGCCATCAGACCTCGCTCAAGCTTTTATAATAATTGTCGGATTATCGTGAGCATGCATGCCAGTGTTCAACCTCACTCACAAGCCTACACCTCACAACTTATAGTTTGGACATTTGGAAGCCTGGAAGTAGTGAAAATAGTGTGTATTGATTATTTATTTATTGTATGAGTATCTATTCTGACATCAGTGTTTAATCAAATAAACAATTACTGCCAAGAATAAAATAGATTAATCTCATTATTTTAGCTGATTGATCGAGTTATCATGAAAAGTTACTCATGTTACACATCAATGTCAAACAAAATTTAATAGAGTCTTTCCAACAAATTAGCATATATCAACCAATTTTCTGATAAATCAATTACTTTCTTTATTATTGTTGTTATTTGTAAACGTGCCTTAATGAATTAAAATAAAAAATATCTAGTTTAAAGTGGCAGTCCATATTATTTAGTTTTTAAATTGAAAGCAGAAGCATTTCTGCGTGGGGAAGTGACAAAACATATATATATACATAAATATATATATATATATACTGGGGTGTCAGGTCGCGGGTTTTTAAAGAAGTTCTTCTGGCCACGTCACACGTCTTTACGTGCTTACGTCACATGTGCAGCCTCTAAAAGAGGATCTGACTCCTCGAGCGGCTGGTGAAGCAATGGAGACTTCAGAAGAGGAAATTCAGACCTCAGTTGTTCATTCACCCATATTAAAACCAAAGATATGATGAAAAGAAGTTTGTGACTTAGTGCACTGTCTCTCTCTGACTGAACATAACCTGGAATCGGATTCATTCGCTCTGAAAGAAGATCGCATCACAGCCGCCCAGTTAAAATGATTCTTCTGCATGCTCGGTGCAATTACCCATTCTCACCAGAGAGGGACCTATATTCCAAAACTTACGAACATCAGCTTTAAAATCTAAATAAAGCACATTTTAGTTTTTATGTAAAAAAGGTTGTCCGAATGATAAAGACAGTTGATTTGATATATGATTATTTATATGAATAATGTGCAACATTTCATGATAAATGTACCAATTACCTAAAATAATAAGTGGCAATGCTGGCAATTCTGCTAATGTTACTATATGTATTTACAGGGGTGTCAAACAACATAGTACAAATACTTTAACCTTACTTAAGTAGAAATGTTGTAAAGTTACCTATACTTTACTGGATAAATAATTTTTTACTTCATACATTTTCATACAGTTATTTGTTCTTTCTACTGATTACGTTTTAAAAATAGCCTCGTCCTATTTTATTCTCAACTACCCAGATAAATCTCTCCATCAGGATAAAGTGAGTTTGATTCTGGATGGATAAGAAGTATAAACATACATTCCGACATGCATTGTATCTATCACACCTATGCATGTCCATCACACTCTAGCAAGAACATAGCAGACGTATGTAGCCTAGTATGAAGATGATCCGTGCAGAGACTCAAGAGAACTCAAGTGAAATGTCCAACTGAGCTTTTTTAATATATTTACATTGTACTAAAATACATTCATTTTCAATTGGCACATATGCAGCTGAAACAGGGAGCCTAGTGCATCCTAAATTGGTCAACATTAACATTGTAATGTAACAGTATAGTAGTTATGGCTTTTATAAAAATGTGTTGCACTATAGGAATTTGTGGTGTGGCCCAAGCTTTTGTACTTAACAGCATCCCCCCCCCCCCCCCCCTCCACTTATATTACTTTTACTTTTATACTTTAAGTATTTTTAAAACCAGTACTTATAAACTTTTACTTAAAAAGTAAAAAGCTTGAGTCGATAATTCTGCAAAAGTGTTTTAAACCCAAGTATCTACCTTCTACCTACAGAGTAATGGGTGTCAATACTTTTAAAACCTTTGTGTATTTATGCTTTCCTGTAATTTGTAATTTCCTGTAATTTGTAGCTCTTCTTGAGTTTTTACGAGAGCATTATAAGAACTACACTTATATGACCCCATTTATCAGCCTGATCTCACCACAGAAACAGCTCTGTTACTGAAACACCGCAGACTCTGTTTGTTTCTGCTGCTTATCAGTAGGTCAATAGGAGAGACTTCTTTTAAGTCTGATTATCAAAGTGAAAAAGAGTGACTTGAGGTTTTTGGGTTTTTTTTCCCTCACTTCTTTTTTTGGCCTCTTCCTGCTATCTTATTTTCCACGCCTCTGACTTGCCCTTTCTGTGTGTTGAGCTGCCGCGTCACAGAGCATGTGGTTTTCCTCTCCTCGCGGCACACAGGAAATGTTGCAGCGAAAAACAAACTCAGTCACCTTTTCCATGCTCTTCAAAAGCCGCAGCGGCTAAATATAGGGGCTTCAAACGACCAAAATAAACTGTTTTAACAATGGTGTTTGGTTATTTTTGATCCAGACCACTGAGGCTTGTGCTAAACTTACTCGATGGCTGCTTTGAGGTGGGATCTGGTCAGGCCAGGCCTGCGACTTGCACCAGCAGCCAGCGACAGTTGGACTTCCGGATGGGTGACTGGTCGCAGCTGCCGCTCTCTCTGGCGAACAGATGGGAGCGGGATAACTTTACTCTTAACCCTACTCTACTGTTTGTTTTGGTTGGCTTTTGTACAGAACTGGTTTACTGTACTCTCTATACAGACTCTTGGTTTTACAGAAAGATACTGTAAATTAAGCTGGTATGACGCAGATGAATTACGTGATTCAACACAAATTTTGAGGGTTTTTTTTTTACATTATTTCATTGTACAATTTCTTGTACACAAAATCTAATTCTTTTATTTTCTAACTTCCACACACAAAGTATAATGCATGGGCATGGCCACACCCACTACTAATATTTTTGGCCATTTATAACTGCAGACGTGTGGTCATTTTGCAGCCAGTGCCATGTTGTTTATGCCCATATTTGGGTTTCCGTGTCTCAATGTGCGAAATGAATGGTCTTTTTTTCTCGCCTCTAAATAAATACAGTGGTAAGAAAAAGTTTTCCTTTATAAATTATTGGTTGTTCAAATCAGCAATTTCAATCAAATATATATCATATAGCAGAAGGGATATTTAAGAAGTGAAGTTTAAAAGAAATTTATATGATTTACAAGAAGTGTGCAATAATTATTTAAACTAAATTAGGTAGATACGTAAATTTGGGCACCATAAACTGAAAAATTAAACAATATTTAGTCAATCCTCCTTTTCCAGAAATAACAGCATCTAAACACTTCATATAGCTTCAAATGAGAGTCTGGCTTCTGGCTGAAGGTATTTTCAATCATTCTTCTTTACAAAACAACTGCAGTTCAGTCAGGTTTGATGGTTTCTGAGCATGAACAGCCCACTTTAAATCACACCACAGATTTACAATATATTCAATAATATTCAGTTCTGGGGACTGAGATGATCATTCCAGAACGTTGTACGTCATGTTGTTCCTCTGCATGAAAGCTTTAGTAGATTTTGATCAGTGTTTAGTGTTTAGCGTCGTTGTCTTTTTTGAATGATCCAGCCCCGGAGCTTTAACTTCAACCTTCTCACTGTCTCTTAAACATTGTTCTCAGGAATCTGCTGATTTTGACTGAAATCCATGCGATTAATCCTCAACTTAACAAGATTCCCAGTACCTGCCCTGACCGCACAGCCCCCCAGCATGATGGAACCACCACCAAATTTTACTGTGGGCAGCAAGTGTTTGTCTTGGAATGCTGCGTTCTTTTTCTGCCATGCATAAATAACTGCCCTCCAAATAACTCAAAATTTTAGCTTCATCAGTCCACAGCACCTTATTCCAAAATGAAGCTGTTGAAAAAAACACAAGTAATTTCTGTGGCACCACTGTCCATGGTTAAATTAAGTTTGTTTAAATCATATTTCACGCACTTATACTGTACAATTGATGACATTAGCAAAGAAGCCCATATTGAAAAGCCAACAAGTATATTGATCAGGCAAATGGAAAAAAAAAACTATGATTAGTCTGATCATATATCCTCCTATAGCAATTACCAGCCCAGGCTGTTGCTGTGGCGTGACATCGGCAGCCGATGAGCGCAGAGGCTCGTCGCAATAGAGCTCTTCCCTTGTTATCGTAATAGTAGCCAGCTTGTTACAGAGCTAAGTATAGGTATCTTTAACAAGATGACACCTTCCATGTCGGACATCTACGACAGCAGTCAGTGGTTTAGGCCCATTAAGTCAATCAGACCGGCCGCTGCTATTTGTGTGGGGCCGCGGAACCGAGAAGCAACTCTCGCCCTCTTTCTTTTCCTCTCCCTTTCGCTGCTTCTCACTATCTCTCGCGTCTTCTCTTTCTCTCTCGCCCTCGCTCTCTCGCTCTGTGCCCCGACTTGCTCTTCCTCACTCTCTCACCTCGCTCGCTCGCTCTCCACTGTTGTCTATAAACTGGAAAAGGCCATTGGGTCAGCTGGCCTCAGGAAAGTGGATTAGCCTTCATTGTCTGTGTGTAAAGAAAGTAAAAAGTCACCCTATAAATAGACCGCTCTAGCCGTAGCTTAAACCAGCCGTGAGCGGATAACGGTAATGAATCTGGCTAGGGTTAGTGTGTTACTATGGTGACACACTGGGAAAGAGATATAAGGATATAACATCACTATGCGATCATCAGTTGAACTCTTCTCTGCATTGCCGCTGTTTGCAGAGCTCTAACTCAGTCAAACAGTCAAACATTAAAGCGTCAATCCATAGATTTTTGGTGAGAATGGGTACTTGGACTGAGCATGCTAAAACCTATTTTAAAACATGCATTTTGATGCAGTGAAAAAGTATTTGCCTCCTTACAGATTTCTTTGTTTTTTCCTTTTTTTCATACTTACATTTTTAATTTACATTTATCAAACTAACTTTAATATTAGACAAATAAAACCTGAGTAAATATAAAAATCAGATTTGATGAAATAATAATTTCCTTTATTGTGGGAAAAAAAATCTATTCAAACCAACCTGGCCCTATGTAAAAAAAGGAAAGATTTTATATTGTGTCTACTTGTCATTTTGGAATACTACAGCTTTCAGTTTAAAACAATCTAAAGCACTGCTGCTTTAAATAGACAGTCTGTAAGTTTGGAGCATTTGGGAATTTAGAGACCTCTCTGGTAAAAATGTGTAACTGCACAGCATGTAGAAGAGTACTTTTAATGCAGGTTTATGAAATAAATTATTTTGTGAAATTATGTGTTTTTGAATACACTGTTTTGTTCTTTTTCTTCACTTATGTAATAGATGGTATGTACATGACATTACAGTTGGGGAGAGTCACCATTGGTGCTTTTTGATGTTGATGGATTGTTGTTGAGCCCAACTGCCTTTAATTTGAGTTTATAATCACTTGTTTAACTACTGCCAGTTTGGCTGTTTCACCTAAGAAACACAGCCATGTTGTATGTTGTTTTGCCGCTCAGTCCACCTAAAGCAGGGGTGTCAAACTCAATTACATAAAGGATCTATTTTCTGGTCTATTTTTATACACAAGACGCACTGGATTATAAGACGCATTATGCAACACTAGTAAGTAACAGGAGTGTCGCCATGTTTTCCTTCTAATTCAGCAGGTCTTGATGCTGGGTGACGAAACCTATAAAGCTAAGCTAAGCTAAGCTACGTAAACAAAACTGTAATAAAAAAAAATTATCTTTTAAAGTCAAACGAGCTCTGAATGTTAATTTAAACAGATTTCTCTCCTGAACACGGTTTATTTAGAGTAAAGCGCTTTGGTTTATTTACAGTGAGCTTAGATTTGCAGATTTCCACTACGGCTACTAATGCCATTGACAGCACTACACTGAGGAGCTCTGAGCGGTTTGTCCCACGTAGCTTGTTTTAACACGATAAACACGCAGACTACAGTCCAATAATACCTCTGAACGGCAAAAGAGTGGTAGTGTGGTTAGCGGGTAATGCTAATGCTGCTACAGCAGTGCTAGCCAGGGATAGCAGTAGTCTACAGGCTACAGGCTGATAATACTCACCTCTAAATGGCATCACTTAGCACGATTAGCAGGTAATGCTAATACTGCTCTAGAAACTTTAATGGAACTCCTGTATAATGCTGGACTTCAGAGAAGTGGCTTTACTGCTCCTTACAACCTGACTGGTTAAATTCATAAGTACATAAAATGCACTGGATTATAAGGTGCAATGTTGATTTTTGCGGTGCGCCTTATAGCAGACAAATACGGTAATTTTACAATATACATTTTTTTAAATGCTACAATAACCTTTTTTAAAAGTTTTTAGTTAACTTGCTTTTTAAAGGCTCTTGCAGATTTTAGTTACTGGACCTGAAGAGCGTAAATGACAAAAATAAAGGGAAACAAATTAGTGTTCTAAAACTAAATGTAGAAACATGTTGTAATGTTATGCTTGTTGTATAAGATACGTTGCAGTGATGGTTGTGCTTTCAATTTAAAGAAAAAAAAATCCTAAATATTGCTGAGATGAATCAGTTGCTGCTGCTGCTACAAGGTTCCAGCAGATACAGCGGGACTGGGGGGAGCGACTGTCCGTATTGCGCTGGCATTTACTCGGGAGGATCGCCTCATAAACACATCATGACAGTATATCCATCTTGTCAAGAAATTACGCGTCACTTGAAAAATAGCCTTCGTTAAAGCGGCCTCTAAACACCCATCGCAATCACGCGGCTATTGCTCAGCGCTATCAAACCGCGTTAAAGATTCCACACATCAAAAGGGTCCACAAGCACTTTTATCACCTCAATAGGACATTAGGTTTGAACACTGATTCAGATTGTGAGTTTATATTAAAGCTCCGAGCACAGTGTGTATTCTGAAATGTACCTACACAGTGTTTATTAACTCTGTTATATGTTAATGAGCTGATTATTAGTCAATAACCTCTATTAGTCTTAGCAATTACACTGACACGCCAACAGTCTCAGAGCTGCAGTGTGTAAACTCCTCATGAGAAGCTCAAATGACTTTAAGGGATGGCCACACCTGTGTAGGTTGTGAGTTGTTATCTTGTGAGAGAGTGACTGATGGTATCTGGCTAGAATATCCTCGCAAACAACAATACAGACAAGCAACTCACATCCATTTTCAATGTAGAAGACAGCACACACACACACACACACACACACACACACACACATACATATTTCACAGGTCATTTAGCATTATTTAGTTGACCCTAGTAAAAGAGGGCAGTCTTAGCCTATAACTAAGGCTGTATCTCTGAAAACATTTTGTCCTTTGAGTTTTAGAGCTGTAGAAGTGATGTTAGCCAATCAGAGGCGATATATTTGCATGTATGAATATTCATGAGCAGGAGCCAAAATCTATCTTTCTAAAGCAGGGCTAAATAGAAACACCAGAGCACTTTTTTCACAAAATACAGCTCACGTGTCATTTATTCATTCTAGAGACCATAACTAGACATTTTAAAATGAATTAAAAAATTATGGAATGAGACCTTTAATTCAACCAGGTTCTTTGAGATGATAAAAGTTAAAATTCTGCAGGCCATTGGATAAAGGGCTAAAATTTTACTCCTCCGTCCAAATTACAAACTCAGGACACTGGACATCTGATTTTTAAGTGTGGCATATGCAATGCTGACAGAAGTGCAGAAGTACATATTTTACCTATGTCCCATACTCAAATAAAAGTACAAATATTTCACTTAGAAAATACTTACATTAAATATAAAAGTATTGGCTTAGTGTAAATAAAAGTTTATGCTAGATCTGCAAAATCATACAAATTAGGCTAAATATCTGCTTTTTATACAGCAAAAATAAAAACTAATGCAATTAAAATACTGAGCTTATAATTTTTCAGTGATTTACTGGTTTAAACCCAAAAGTACCCATGGGGATGTATTTGTAATAATGCTTTAAAAGTTTATGACAGAATTCTGTCTTTCAATTACTATCTTTAACTCATGAAGTTCTTAAGTGACATACACTGAGCATCACTACAGGACAGTGTATGAATCTGTGGTTGTTTATCTCACCTTATTTACAGGATGTAGGATAGCTGGATTAGTGTTGGAGATAAAACCAGCTTTTACAGATCTGTCCCAACAATTTAACCATTCAAAGGCACAAATGAATGTTTTACGTTCCATATACCCAGTTCTGACCTGATTTTGAAAACAGAATATTGATCAAAGCTAGGAAATTGTTGTTGTGTTATTTATGTTACATCATGATTTTGACCTTAATAATGATAATAAACATAAATGATCTGCCCAATAAATTTATCTGATAAAATTTTGAAATTGGTATCAGATTCAGAAAGGGGTCTAGTTTTTTTTATGGGTTGGATAAAAAACTGCTAAAAAAAAAAACAACGAGGCTTATTTAAAAATTAAAACAGCTTTTTATCAAAGATCGTGAACTCAATAAGGTTATACAGCAAATTCACTGAATACCCCACACCCCAACTCCCATACTGTTCACAAAGAGTTAATTAATTCCAGCTTTAAACAGCTGTACTAATATCCTGATTGCAGACTGTGAGCAGTTGAATGAGTTATCCCTGTTCTGAAAGGTGTGGCTACACTGAAAGCATGCTACATCCTCTGGTTCGGTCAGACTGTGGCCCATGTTCAAGTCAGTCATGTGGAGCTGGAGTTCCCCTGGACACACTCCAGTCTCCCTCCTCCTCACTCTCTCTCTCTCTCTTCCTCTCTTTAACTCTCACTCTCTCTCTCTCTCTCTCTCTTTAACTCTCTTGCTTTCTTTCTCTCCTGTGAGGATTCCAATGCATCCTACTGGGCATGGAAACAGTCTCCATGGCCTCCTAAACCTTCTTTCTTTTCTTTCCCTCCCCCTTCCCCCCGTCCAGCAGGGCTTCTATTTGCAATGGCCGCTGACCTTTCGCGTTGACCCTCAGCGATACTGAAATGACTCACTTCCTCTTCTACGGCTCTTTAGCTTTTATTCAGCAGGCTACGCTAGTGCATTCCTACAGCAGTGTCTAATGCAGGAATCAACCTGGTGGGACGATGGCTACTGAAAATACTCCAGTCCCTCCATATCTGTGTTACGAGTGTGTTAGAATAAAGTGACTACAGACATATAATAAAAAAAAAATAAATCTATTTTGAATACTGAACTATTTAGTAATACATTGTATATGTATATGTACAGCTCTGGAAAAAAAAATATGAATAGGACATGATGTTTTTTTTTTTTTTTTTTACCAAATTGAAAACCTCTGGAATATATTCAGGAGGCGAGCCTGAATATATTAGCCAAGCGTGGCATAAAGTTATCCAAAAGCAGTGTGTAAGACTGGTGGAGGAGAACATGCCAAGATGCACGAAACTGTGATTAAAAACCAGGGTTATTCCATATTCCAAATATTGATTTCTGAACTCTTAAAACTTTATGAATATGAACTTGTTTTCTTTGCATTATTTGAGGTCTGAAAGCTCTGCATCGTTTTATTATTTCAGCCATTTCTCATTTTATGGAAGTAAATGCTCTAAATGACAATATTTTTATTGGGAGAAATGCTGTTCGTAGATTATGGAATAAAACATCAATGTTCATTTTACTCCAACTTTTACCTATAAATAGCAAAATCAGAAAAAGATTTAGAAATCGAAGAGGTATCTTAATTTTTTTTTTCTTTCAGTACAGAATGAGGGGTGTGCCATAACGTTTCATACACCATAAATCTGCATCATTTTCTAAATAATTAAAAAAAGAATCCATATTGAGATAATAGCAATATTCTTGAAAGTCTATTTTGTATTTGTTTTGCTATTTAAGCTATGTGAAGCTTTAAGGATTTGTTGTTTTTTTTTTTGTATCATTGTTTTGTATAATGTTTGCAGTTTATATGCATGCAATAAATATTTTGCACTATTGGGCTGGATTTATGTTTTAATATTAATATTATCATTGTATTATTATTTATCATTATATCATTATATTAATCAAAATTGCCAACAATATTGTTATTGTGAAGTTTTTCTAATATTATTTTATGTCCATATTGCCACCAATTGTGATCAGGGAGCTCTGTGTGTCACACACTCACTCTGTCTCGCTTGAGTGTTTCCAAAAAGTGCACAAGTAATTTCCAGGAGATTGTAGATGAATTGCAAGGTGTCAAAGAGCCACTTTCAATATATGCATGAGAATCACGGCGGTCACGGAGGAGGTGGGATGCCTGCTGTCTGTAGGTAAGTTAAGACCTTAGGTCTGAGAACTTCTGATGTTAAGAATTTATGTCAGTTTTTTTTTTTTTTTTTTTTCAAAATGTTGGTCTACATCCAAAATGAGACTTTTTAAGGAACCTCTATTTCAAAGAGCATGAGCACATCTGTATATTCAGTGATATAAAACGTTGTCTGGACTGGGCTGTGATCAAATCCTAAAAAGCTGTGGTTCAGTACTTATAGATATCTTCTCATCTTGACCAGAATTCAATTCCTAGCTGTCGTAAATCTTCCCTCACCACATTCTCCTCCATATTATTGTGTAATCGGACAGGGAAATATGAAGGTAATCAAGCACCATGAGTGGAGCCCAAGGTGTTAAGGGGGGGGGTTGTTATTAGTGGCGTATTTGTTCTGCCTGAATTACACAGGGATTTACTGTAATTCAAGTGGGAATCTTCTTGTAATCATCAGGTGGGATGGAATGATGTCTGCCCCGCCCTTCTCTCCTATTAACGGCGGTTATGAATCCGGAGCCACTGCGAGGAATGTGCCATGTGTTGTTACACCATCAAACGTCTCGCTGGCCAATGAGCCGTAGATGCTTGGTGGCATCGTGTTGACGCTGAAAATGAGCATATGTTGTGTGTGCCTATTTATATATATATATATGTATAGAGTGTATAGAGTTTCATTGATTTTACCAAATTGAAAACCTCTGGATTATTATCAAGATGAAGATGGATGATCTCAAGCCATCAAACCAAGATGAACTGCTTGAATTTTTGCACCAGGAGTGGCATAAAGTTATCCAAACGCAGTGTGTAAAACTGGTGGAGAAGAACATGCCAAGAAGCATTAAAACTGTGATTATAAAACAGAGTTATTCCACCAAATATGGATTTCTGAACTCTTAAAACTTTATGAATATGAACTCTATGTACCTTTTTCATTATTTTGACCATTTCTCATTTCGGCAAATAAATGCTCTAAATGACATGTTTGTTTGTATTTGTAATTTGTGAGAAAAGTTGTCAGTGGTTTACAGAATAAAATCACTCTTATTTTACTCAAATATATACCTGCAAATAGTAAAATCAGAGAAACTGGTTATTTTTCAGGGCCTTATATGAGAGATTTAAAAACACTGCTCTCAACAGGCTCCAGGCTAAACGTGTGGTGGAGATTCAGCCGAGCCAAGTGCCTGTGCACAGACTGGCGACACGGCCCTTAGCCTCGGGGCCTAAAGCATGGAAACATTCACCTGCTTTATGCACTCCCCAGTCACAACCAGTCAGACAACTATTGCTCCGCTAACCCCATGTTGAATTTTCCAACATTTTTACCTGTCACTCATCTCAGATTCTGACTCATGGTGCCTGGTGGAACAAGCTCATTTGGCATATTGTGCTTTAGAACACAATCAGTAATCAAGGCTGCTGCGCATGCTGCAGAACAACGTAACAGTGTTTAACAATGTTTCATACTTCTGTCTCATCAGTGCACAGAGTAATTTACTAAAAGTCTTGAGGATCATCAAGATGTTTTCTGGAAAAATTGAGATGAGCATTAATGTTTCACTGGTTTTTGTCTTGGCACTCTGCCAAGCAGGCCATTTTTGCCCAGTCTGTTTCTTATGGTGGAGTCATGAACACTGACCTTAACTAAAGGTAAGTTATGCCAGCAGTTCTTTGGATGTTGGTCTTTTGTGACCTCTTGGATGAGTCATCACTGCGCTCTTGGGGTAATTTTGCTTGGCCGGCCACTCCTGGGAAGGCTGACCACTGTTCCACATTTTTGCCATTTGGCGATGATGGTTCTCACTGTGGCTCGCTGGAGTTATAAAACTTTAAAAATTGCTTTTTAACCATTTCCAGACAGATAGATCTTAATTACTTTCTTTCTCATTTGTTCCTGAACTTGGATCCAAACCTTTGCCTGACAGAAACCTTTACCTAAACCCAAACCTAAAACCTAACCTTGACCCAAACCTTTACCATAACCCTAAATCTGGCCTAATATGTTAAGATTAAAGTTAGGGATATAGTCAAGTGTAGGGTTTACATCAGAGAATCATTTACATTCCCTTTACAGTTCGATTGCATTTAGTAGACATGCAGCTGAATCTTAGTTGAACATCTATGAGACATCTAAATAACAGTAATAATTATAATAATGGACCATCTAAATAAAGAGGTAGCTAGAATTAAGATGGCAAACGAAAAATAAGAACTAAATAAATATACGTATACATGACCAGTCAAATGTTTGGACACACAGTTAATTCGGTGGTTTTTAATTATTTAAAAATGTATTAAAGTCTTAATGCAGAATATGTTTTCTATTTTTCAGACTCCTCACAGTTTCATTTCATGCTTAGATGACAGCTTTGTACATCTTGGCCGGAGTTTCTCAGCCAGCTTTATGAGGCAGAGTCACCTGGAATAGTTTTCAGTTAACTGCTGTGCTGAATAAAGAGTTTATTACTTGAATTTTTTGTCTCTTAATGTGTTTGAGAGCATCAGTTGTAAAGTTGAGAAGAGGTAGAGTTGGTGAACAGTGAATAGCTCTATTTGAGTAATGTTCTAATCCATATTATTGCAAGAACTACTCAACTTAGATATGGAATTTATAAATATAAAATAAATATACAAAAAAAATTATATATATATATATATATATATATATATATATATATACAATTTGTAATTATATATAGTTAGCTGGTGGTGTTCATGGCTCAGAGGAGCTGTGGTGGGGTCCCTTATTTACATTTCTGAAAGGTGGTAACCTTAAGTTATATAAGTTATATAGTTATATAAGTTCGACCTAAATTTCATACGGCTGTCCCATGACTTCTGGCATGTCAGTGTATGTACCCCAAAAAAAACGCTTTTAGTACATCCAAAAGAAGCATAAATGATATTAAATCCCTACTGTAAAAAGGGGTTAAACACATAAAGCATTACATAATGTCTATAGAAAATGCCTTTTACTATAAGCTTTCAGGAATTTTTATTTTATAGTGTATAAAAGTGTATCTCAAGTGAAGATCTTTTGTGACATGTCTTATGTGATAAAAATGGCTTTTTTTAATTCATGAAATAAAATATCTGGAGCATTATTTCCAGTCAGAGGCACTGAACAGCAGCAACTATTCAAAAACTCAAGTTCAATGCCACCTCGAAAGACTTTCATTCTTCCTTCCGCATCAAATTCAAAGCTCTTACAATCGCCTACAAGGTGATGACAGAACAGCTCCTTCCTACCTGCACTCGCTCCTGAAGGCTTACGCTACCTCCCGGCCGCTGCGCCCCTCCAATTAACCTCACCTCGCTTTGCCAAACACTCACACAAAGCAATCCAGACTGTTCTCATACAGAGTTCCCCAATGGTGGAACAAACTACCTTCCACTACCAGATCAGGAGAATCTCTCGCTATCTTTAATAAACTCCTGAAGACAGAGCTCTTCAAAGAGCACTTACTCTCCTAACACCTCTAACTAACTAACTACTACTAACCTCATTTCCTTCTTCCCCTCCTTCACTCCTCTATCCTATTATTCCCCTTTGATCTCCTTTTATCCCTATCCAAAGATGTTTTACCTTTAAACTTATTTTACATTGTACTTGACTATTGTAAGTCGCTTTGGACAAAAGCGTCTGCCAAATGTAATGTAATGAACGATCACCTGAGGACACGTAGTGACGGCAGGAACCTGAGCCGCGGTTGTAAGCAGATAAGTGTCTTAAAGGGGCTTTGTTTGTTTAACCGTCTGCTCTGCTCCGTGTTTTTTTTTAGGGCCTTACTCGCAGTGCCGGCATCCGTGAGCCGAGCGAAAACGAAGCGCTTCCTTTTTCCACTCGTCAGCATTAGACTCTCTGAGCCTGTGACATCACGGAGCAGGAAGTGACATCACTTCCCTGTTTGCAGGGTTTGGTAATTGCGGCCCAGACAACAAAATGACAGCTGAGCTGTTCTGTGCTGGAAAATGGATGTGAGTGCGGTTAGAGGTTAGCCTCAGAACACTGTTCCTTTATTGGCTTCCAGTCCTCTGGTTCTTACAGTGAGCGCTGCGCCCACTCCTTTCATATGTAGACTAAAAAAAAAGAAAGAAAGAAAGGAAACGCATCACCAAACAGCCACATCAGTCACTCATGATGCTATTTATGTTATTTTATTTCTGTCCTGTTTGATTCATTTAGAAACAACATGACTGAACTCAAACTGTACTTCTTTAAACATATATATATGTTCCTTCACGTATCATGAGTCAAAAATATCAGTAGTGTCATCAATGTTTTTTTAAGCCAAATATGTCAAACTAATAATGCTTAAAATATTATCATCAAAAAACACAGCATAATATGCATTGTATTTAAACTACATTGTATATCAATCAATCAATCAATCAATCAATCAATCAATCAATCAAACCATCAACCTTTATTTTGACTCAGATGTACATTAAGGGAAACCTTTCATTTTCAATGTAGCCAAGCGTTTACAGAAACAGGGATTGACATGACAGAGAAAATAATAGCTAAATTGAATTAATGTAAAATAGCAGTAAATAAAATTTAAAAATAGATACAAAACAAAATAGAACTAGAATAAAATAGTAAAAAAATAAATAATGATTATAATAAAGTATGCTTTAATTGATAAAAAGAAAGATCAAAAGAAAATAAGACTAATGCAACAAAAATGAGTTAAAATTAGCTAAAACTAACTTGTACATAATGCAATAAAAATACTAATAAATAAATGAACAAAAAAAGCAATAATAATAATAATAATAATAATAATAACAAAATAAAAATAAAATAAGGAAACAATAAAAAAAAGAAATAAAAAACTAAAAGAAAAACTAAAAGAAAAAATAAAAGTTAAGAATAAATAGGATTAAGTGTTATATTAAATGTTTAAAATGATTTAGTGACACCAGTAAATTTTATACTACTGTGTGTGTGTGTGTGTGTGTGTGTGTGTGTGTGTGTGTGGGCATGTGTTTAACAAGGTAGTCATTATCCAGAAATCCAAAATACCAGCCTACACAAAATTGCCCATCCCTTTAAGCTGACATAAGCCAAAAAAAATCAAATAATAGGAAAATAATAGTGTCTTTTTATACCTTTATCTCGCATATTTCACAATTTACATAAGGGGAAAACATTTATTTAAAGTTGTTTTTAACTCTTAAGATCCTAAGTAGGATGATGGTGCTGATAATGAATTCTTTACTCAGTCAGTTTTATTATAACATAATACAATCATACATTATAACATAATACAATACATAACTATCAACACCAAAAATATTATCAGCTAAATAGTGACTGAACTGGCACAGGCAGAAGCATAATAATTATAATTATGACTTATTTTCTTATACTCATAATATTAAAGCTACAGGCCAAGTTGTCTTTTTATACCTTGATTCCAAATATTTCCCAACTTGCACCCAGAGCAAAATATGTTTTTAGCTCTTTAAATCCTAAATAGTATTTTTATTATACCTATAAGCAATATGATACTATGCATGTATGTACACATTATCATGCTCACTTAATACTTGTATTTTGCACATCATTATTTGAATGATAAAATGCAAATTCAACTTCAATCCACAACATCAAAATAATATAAGAA
Source organism: Astyanax mexicanus (assembly GCF_023375975.1). Taxonomy (NCBI): domain Eukaryota; kingdom Metazoa; phylum Chordata; class Actinopteri; order Characiformes; family Acestrorhamphidae; genus Astyanax; species Astyanax mexicanus. Next base: position 22,551,991 of record NC_064417.1, on the reverse strand, counting down.
ATGCTTTGGTTTGAGTATATGTATTAAGTATTCATAATGCAAAGTAATGCATACAAAAAAGTCCAACAATACATACCCACCTCCTTTTTTAAATATATTAGTCAAAATATTCAACATACACTAAATGGACAAAATTTTTGGAACACCTGCTCTTTCACAGCTTCCTTCCGTATAAAGGTTTTAACAAAACATGTGTTTACCCTGCTTATGTAGGAGTAACAGTCTCTCCTACATTTTTAAGCTTTGCTGTGAGGATTTGGTTGCATTCTGCAACAAGAGCACTAGTAAGATCAGGATGTTGGATGATCACAACCGCACCTCATCCTCACACAACTCTACAACTTATCCCAATGATACTGGACTGAACTTCATAATTTCAGAGAACACATTTCCACTACTTCACAATGCCACAAATACATGTACTGCTACATTGAAAATGTGTTCCAGTGCAAAATTGGGGTTACACAAAAATAGTTTTTGGTAAATTCACATTTTCACATTACTACAGTGCTGTTTACACTAGCTTAATGCAGATAATAAAAAAACATACCAGAAAATAGGGCTTCATCAAAGCCATTAATAATCCTACTGGTGCCATATAGATTAGCATGCAAGCTTTTGTATCAGATTTTGCTACCTGCAAAATAATTTTTTAAGACAACATTTTTTATAGCCTTCTTATAGTGAAAATTATTACTTTAAAATTTATTTCTAATTTTTATCCCATTTTTCCCCAAATTACAAGGCCATTTACCCAACCCACTCCCCCTATTACTAGTATTGCCCCAACACAAAGAGGGTTGGCACATGCACATGCCTCCACCAACAGCATTGGCTTGGTTCTGAAACATCAGCTCACAGACCTTGTGCCCTGTGCTGATCGACATCACCCTTTGGAGTGATGAGGGGAAAGAGCGCCATATACCCACCCAAAGAGAACAAGGCCAATTGTGCTTTCTCTGGGCTGCGGCAGTTGATGGCAAGCTGCATAACTGGGATTAGAACCAGGGATCTCCCACCTGGAGCCCCACATTTAAAACCTTGTAATTCTTTTTTTTAAGGATCTGTGAACATGCTGTGAATGCATTTATTAGAAAGGGTGTCCACAAACATTTAGACATATGGGGTCAGTTTCCCAGACAAGAATTAAGCCTAGTGTTGAACTTTTTGTTGAAACATTTTGAATGAAGATTAGTCCAAGACTAGGCCTAATTCCTATCTGGGAGACTGAGACATAGAGTATTATCTAACATAATAAATTAAGCTCCATTAAAAGACATGAAAATGAGTTTACTTTTGTGGAAAGAGCCACAGCCACCTTCTTTTATTGTATGAAATTTTTTTATTAAAGTATGAAAGTATTTAATAGAAAAAGTTTGAAAGCACCAAATGTCCCATTCTTTTAATCCAAAATCTAAATTATACTATGAAATGTGGAACAAGGAAGTAAATACTTTATTATGTAAAAGTATAAATATGATAGATGTTTAGCTATGTAACATTTTTTCCTCGGTTTCTGTATAGATTGCTTTTTTATTTATTTTATAGAAACTTTTAGTGCGTATAATACTGGTGCTTTTTTTTAATTCATGTGCTACTATCAATGTTTTGTTTGTTTGTTTTTTGAGATTGATTAATGTGCTATTTTTTTCTGTCCATTTCAATTACTTTAAAAAACAAAAAAACATTAGATAATTTTAAAAAATCTAAATAATCTATTGGTTAAAATGTATTTTTCTTCATTTGTGAACACGACTTTAATACCAGCAAATGTAGTTCCGGACTATGAGCTGCCTGCCTAAATTTGGACTTTGTATCTGAATGGCACATCTAACAAACACGGCTATGGAACAATAGTGGACTGTATACTGTACTTTCCCCCTCATTCTCCGACCACAGCCCTACACACTGCCGCTTCGCTTTGCATAGTAAAATAGCCACAGCAGTGGAGAGTAGGAGCTAACTGTCGACTGGCTGCGAAACCTCAGTCACCTCTCAGTGTGTGTCACTCACACTCTCATATATGTCACCAATGCATTTCCTGTGCTGGTGTGAAACAAGCTACAAGTTACCATGACAAAAATAAAGAGAAAAAAAAAAATCAAGCTAGCGTGAAAAAAAAAAAAGCCCTCCTGACTCCTGTGCCTGGCAAGCTCACCACGAGCCGCCGCTAAACTGCGCGCTCGTACAAAACAGGAAAAAAGAAAGAAGATAAAGAGAAAGAAAACAGAACGCTGCGAGTTTCCAGCTCAGCTTGACCTGTTGAATCATGAGACGGGTATCCGTGGCCTCTCTCTGGTGGGAACATGCCAGCATCCCGCACAATACATCATGTTTTCATCTAAATAAAGCAAGCAAAGACAATAGGCTTGGGTACCTTGGAGACCAGGAGGACTTCTTTGCCATGGCAACTGTGCGGCGGGATGCTGCGAGCTGAGATACGGTCTCCGGCGGCGGGGATGTGGGAGAATGTGGAGAATGTGGCGAGCTTCTGTGCCGTGTCTCATGTCTCAAACATGGCATTAAATTCTTACATATTATAAGTCAGTAAAAGTGTCCCTGAATGCTTAAATGGGTCATTATCAGAATACTGTGTCTTTTGGTGTTTCATAACTTTGAAAATGTACTTAAGATGTTTTAATTTAAGATTTCAAGACTACTACATATGCATCATATTTAAAAGACTTTACACAAAAATCAGAAATCACAGAGATAACACAGAAATCATATTTTTTCAACTTAATCATTCTGTATTTTCACTTTTTCAGTTTTTCCCTGTCATGCATGCATACGCCCTGTATGGCATGTTGGACAGTGACAGGATGGACAATTTTAGCAAAAGTTGGCATTTGATGACTAGTTGGATCTGGTGATCAATAATTGCAAACATTTTGAATTGTTAATGGTGTTAATGGTGACCTCTCAAAATGTTCTGCTTTAAAATACAAAAAATTAAGTGAAATTAAAGATCTTATTCCATCATTTTTTTCATTCATTTTAAAATGTTTAGTTGTGGTCTCTAGTATGAATGAACTTTTCTTTCAGCTAAACTAAGGCTACTTGACTTAGACTTGACATCAGACTTGGTAATTCGGTGCTTGGGCAGTTTCACCACATTAAAGCCCCAGAGTCCGCTCTATATCATAAAATCCGATGTGAACAGCGACCGTTTTGACCGGTATTCTGTCGAGTTGTGCTACCTTGTCAAACCGTGCTTCCCTAGTGTAGATTTAAGGTTTCGGTAAAACTCAGAATTCACTGGAGATCCAGTTTAAACCTATAGTTACTTACACACCATGGCTAACGTTAACGTAGTGTAAACAGAGCTGTAAGCTCTCTAGCTAACATGGCGGCTCAACTCCTTTTTCTGAATATTTTCTTTTACCAGCTACTGCAGACAATGGAGGCTGAGGAAGAGTTCCATGTGCAGCATGCATACACAAGAGAGACACTCAGAGAGACCTATAGTATCTCACAAAGAAGAGAAAAAAATGGATTTTTGCGGAAGAACACCTTTAATATGATTATTTGCTGAACATGCAGCATGTGTCTTCAGCCCTTTGAAGTTTTAAAGGGATGGGTTATCTGAAGATTTCAGGGTGGGCAGGGAATTCTAGGAGGGTTATATCTCTCTTACTAATTATATCCTAATTTGTCAATTGTATTCTTTCTTAATCTGCTATTATCGTGATTGTGGTTTGTTTTATGTTTTTTAAATATATTTATTTAAAAGTTTTCTTTGTTATTTCTATATAGTTCAATTTATACGGAGTAAGGCGATGTATGAGATTGTGAAAGAAATGACCAAAATAAGCAAAAGTGTCAAAAAATGGCATTTTTTTGTGGAAAATATGCCAACATACAGACATACAAAAAATCTCAGTTCTTAAAAAATATTCCATATACAGTATGTGTGGACTGCAGATAACTTGGACGTATTTTTGATATATCAAAAAAGTGGTCATATGTTTACCCTAATTTTAGACTTAATCATTACTATGGTCTATGTTTGATGTTACAAATATGTTTTTTTTTTATATAAAATGTATATTGTTACTGTCCAATGAAAAACCTGTATCTGCAAAGCAGCGACTTTACAAGAGAGAGATAAAACCTTCTTAACTTTCAGTGTTAGTCAAAGTAAAAAGAGTTTATTTCAGGTTATTTTGCAGTATTTCTATTGGTCCATTCATCAAGGCATTTTGACACAGTGTAAGGGACAGTGTGTGTGTTTAAATGAAGTAGTAAGTAGTAGTTAATTTTCTGAAATAATTGTAATTACTGTGATATTTTACCACAACAGGGTGGATAGCTGATGATTTACCTCAGTATGGAAACAATTATAATATCTAAAATATAACAATATCTATTTACAGTAAATATTCACAGAACATTTCTCATAGCATATGCTGTGGCGTTCCACAGGGTTTTACTATAGGACCAATGAAACTGCTGCTAATAATTATAAAACTGTAGTTCTGAGAGTGAAGGCCTGAAGTGTAGATTACATACAATATCTAAAGGGTACAGCAATGTAAAGTAATGTTAGGAGATTTTCAGGTGGAAACTTTTAATTAATGCAGAATTTTATTTCTGAGATCATCTAGTGTACACCCTTGGGTACCACCAGTAAAAGACGTACCATTAATGTAGTAAACTAAAAATCGACAAAAGTGATTAATTTGTAAATTAAATGTTTTTCATTGGACAGTGACGATATGGCAATGTTTTAGGCATTAATCTGAGGTATTTACTTACAATTGGAATGGGAATTAGCATAGCAGTATATACAGTATATTTTAAAAAATAATATTTGTGAAGGAATGTGTGTAATGCTAATGTAAATGTAATGTATTTACAGGAACTCATAATGTAAGAGCACATTAAAAGTTGTTGATAGCTGAAGCACACAGCACTTATTGCTTTCATTAAGTGGAATTACAGTGTAGTGCTTTGTTGGAGAGGAAGACGTGTGCAGGAGTCCATGTGTCAAGAGGAACAAGTGTGTACAAGTCCATGTGTAAGTGCAAACGTACATGAGTGGGTGTATGTTTGTGTACGCTCCTTCTCATTCTCTCTCTTTCTCTCTCTCTCTCAGCAGTGCAGCAGCAGAGCAGCAGTCGTGGGGTGAAGAGTGTGAGCTGCTGTTGTGTGCAGACCGAGCTCCTGTTAGTTTCCTGTGGTGGAGGAACAAAAAGTGCAGGCCTGTGTTTCTCTGTATCACATTGGTGTATAGCGGGGAACCGGAGTCACATGACCAAGATGAAACTAAAAGCGACTCCCTTTTGTGATCTGCCTGCTGGTTTTTAACAGCATTTTCAATCGGCCTGACTGATCTGTTGAAGCTTTTCTATGTAAGGTCAATTTCCCACATTAATGCTCATTTATACTCCGTAAAATATTTAAATCAGGCCAACTGAATATGAAACAGTGAACGACTTGAGTTAACTCAACCGTTTATTCACAGTGACTATTACAGAGCACTGTATTAACCTGCTCACTAATGAAACTGTTTTAAAAGGTTCTTTTAAACCTCTCTTTAAAACCGCTCCTTAATTTCAGCCTCACTGTTATAACTGAAGATTTCCACTCTAATAGCAGCCAGTGGAATTTTCGCACCGCTGAATATGGGTGTTTGCTTTGGGAGCTATTCTTTCCTGAAGTGCAGTGTGTACGGTTTCTGTTATCATTTTTTATCCACTGTTTGTTCACCAGTGCTGTTGAGTTTCTGTCCTGGCAAGTCCACCAAGTAAACACACGTAACTCCCGTCACGTTTTCTCCATTAGAGGATCCAAACTCTATTATTTGCTAATCCAAAACACAGCATAACAAGGCAACATCTATAAGGTTGCTATTACTCCACTGCCAGTCTTTCCTGATGTGTGGTGTAGAGCACAAATCAGCTAAATCTGTTATTGAGATATGCAGAAATATAAAATTTATAGTATATATTATTGTGAAATTCAGCTGATTAATAGAACTCTCTTTGCAATGCAACTTCTTCTGCGTTTTGTTTCCAATCAGTCAAGATCAGCCTCCTATCTGTTTGAACAGAGAAAGCCCAAAATCTTGGAAACCAAAAAGGTCACACTCTAATGTTTTGTTGGACCGCCTTTAGCTTTGATTGCAGCATGCGTTCACTGTGGCATTGTTTAATAAACTTATGCAATGTCACAATATTTATTTCAATTCAATGTTATTTTCCACCAAGATCTTGCAGCATTGATGATGGTAGAGTCTGACCACTACACAAAGCCTTCTCCATCCAGCACATCCCAAAGATTCTCAATGAGGTTAAGGTCTGGACTCTGAAAATGATGATCTCATGCTCCCTGAATAATTCCAGCACCATGCATTCTGCTATTATTATCTTGGAATATGCCCGTGTCATCAGGGAAGAAAAAGTCTATTGATGGAATAATCCAAAGATTAATTACGGTGCCAGTGGCAGTACAGTACAGTACAAATAGCTATTTTATCAAATGCTTGGTGACAAAACTCAAAGATGTGGATCCGGACAGGACTAAAATTACCGGAGGACCACAGAGTTCAGCAAAAAACAGTAGAAAATTCAGCCTGTAATTTTCTCAGAGGACGTCTGAGGGCTTAAGGCTATGTTCATAAAACACATCCAATTTTCTCACCAAGTCTAATGTTTATTTTAGGCTGTTTCCACTTTTTTTTAACATGATCCAAATCTGACATTAACTAAATGTCACATGAATTCTGATCTAGCTGTTCAGACTAAAGCCTGGCTCACACTGCAGGATAATTTAAGGCTGATTTGTTTTTTCAGACGATCGAGAATGTTTTCTGATTTAAGGGCCACCCGATCGTGAATTGTATGAAACCTGTTTAATATTTTCGACTCAGTATCCTGTAGTGTGAAGTGTTTTTTTTCTATTCATTCAAATACATATTTCATTTATCTTTTTTTAAATATTCTGTCTCTCATACTTGAAGTGTAACTACGATAAAAACTAGACCTCTTTTTTTTTAGGTGGGAAAACTTGCCAATTTGCCAGTGTACCAAATACCTATTTTCTCCACTGTATAATCTTTTATTTTTATTCTATAAAAAATACAAATATTATAGTTTAATTTATGGCAGATAGTGTAATGTGTGGGGGTTGATTACTAAGTAATGAGATTTTCCTTCGATAGCAAGGATTTACTTGAATGTTCTTTCCATTCCATATGGATCAAACTCCCCTAAAAATGGTAACCCACCAATGAGCTTCTGACTGTAGCCGTTCTGACAGTCCTTCCTGATTTATTCACTCGTTCCTTCCAGTTGGGCCTCGGCTGTTGTGCTGTTTGTCAGAACGATTTGAGGCTCACATGTCGCCTTTACCCATCATCCTTTTTGACACGCTCCGTTTTGATGCGTATGATTATTGTATGACTGGAAAGCATCGCAGCTTTGTGACTGCGGCTAGAGGTTCGGCTTCCTGCAGGCCATTCTGGATCGACCAGCTTTCAAGGTCTGACACTCTAACCTGGGCTGACCCAGTGCCCTCGGGCCAACCAGCAACTCACTGGACCATTCTGTCCGAACTTCTGAGAGCAAACAACAGATTTGCAGAACATCAAAAAAGCCTTGCAGAAAGTAAGTACTCACCTAATGTACCAGAAGGTTTTCATCCCAGTTTTATGCCTCTATACAGGTGCATTAAGTTTCTACAGGTTTTTATCTCCAACCAACAAGTAGGTAAGTAGAGAAGCCTAGGGATGATTTACACCTAAAAGTCCAGACCAGATTCTGAATCATGTGTTTGTTACATTGTGTACATTTGGTCTGGTTACTTTTGGTTTCACACTGATTTCCTACATCCTGTCATTATCACCCATGTGGTCTGCAACATCAAATACTTGACACTGTTAGTTTGTTAGATTAGGAGTTGCTTTTCTAGGAGTTCCTGCCAAATTCTAACTCCTTGCCTTCATGCACATCACACAGCAGAATGGTGTACCATATTCCACTCAGATTTCTTTTACTACCTTTTATTTTTGGTTAATCTACAGTTACAGTAGATACAGAAATCAACAGTTCAAGCATTTGCACCCATGCATAACAAACATGCATGCATAGGAATCATATTTCGGCATAGCACTGGTTCTTTTGCTTTTTTTTGTTATTAAATGTGATGATAGCCTGCCATATCTTCCTGTAACTGGTGTTAGGGTGCATTTTAAAATACAGCTCGTTTTACTAGTGCGAGCGCTATCTGTGCCTGAGCACAGAACGAGATGATACGATGTGATGTTCCTGTAAACAAGCATGGCGGTGTTGTGCCGAATTCAGCACCCCGCCAGGAAAAGCACCCCCTCTCAGGGGGCATGCTATGTCGCTATGTAACCGTGACTTAGATAACTGTGACTTTTTGCGAGTATTTCTATGTAAGTTAAAGCAGACTATCTTCGCTTTTTTCAAGAAAACGTTGCGTATGCGCTGCAGAGAGAGGGTGCTTTTCATGGCGGGGGTGTTGAATTTGACATGGGAGCATGGGAGGGGATTCAACCAAACCATGCCTAATGTGAGTACACCCTTAAATGTTTAAACCATCTATAAAAGTGATTTCACGATGCAGACGAACAAAACTATGGTTCCATTGATCCAAAACCATCCAAAACCAAATTTTGGTCCATCATTCCAGACCAGAGTTTTGGTTTGGACCAATCTGACAAAAGTCCAAACCAAAAATATGTGAGAAAGCACCTTTAACTAAACTAAACAAAGTAAAATGCTGGAACTTGAGAGAGTCACAAATCTGAGACTTCTGCTTCAAGGAAACATAAAAGTGTCTATCAAATTACCTACCAACATCAGTGAAATGTATCAGGTCCAAAAAGTTCTTAATAAAATCTTACTAGAACTTCCTAGTACACCCAGCACCAAGAACATCAACCAGCACATGAACAGTAATTTACTCAGCTCACTTCATCTCTTTTAAGGATCATTACTTTCTAAATATACTATGCTAATGCATTAAAGTGAAAGGTGAGAGGAACAGCAAAACACTCCAGAACACACTGAAATTAAACCCTGAAAATGAATAGGAGCTAAATGTGAAAAACTTAAATGGAAACAAAAATTCTCACAGTTATACAGTACTGTGCAAAAGTGTTAATCACCTGAAATAACATTTAAAATGCAATTTAGCTTAGATGTAAGTGTTAATTTGATCAATTAACCCACAGGGTGTTCATTGAGTTCAGTTAATCAAACTGCTGGTAGATCATGGTTTTGGTGCATTGAGATGAAATCTTGAAATAAAATGTTTTCTAACTACAGCTCTAACTAGAAAAAAATGCAGTTTATTTACATTATTTTTAATGTAACTGGTTATTTTCACTTGCTTTTGTGGTAAAAAAAAAAAAAAAGGTTGTTTACACTGACATGCCAGAAGTCATGGGATAGCAGCATATGCGTTGATCATTCAATCAACTAAGTGTTACATTAGAAGACAGCTTTTGATGTGTGGGTGAGGCCAGACACTGGCCAGCATGCTCATGACAAGGTGACGTGAGTTATCAGAGATATCCACAGAGATCCACAGCTTCATGTTTGGACTACAAAGACATTGCAGAAGACATTACTACCCACACTGAACAGCGCAGAGCAATGGGTGACTCAAATCACATCCACATTCAATGCAGGAAGACCTACATACATATCAGCCATGCAGATCAGTGCAGTGTTCTGTAGCTTTTGTGGGACATATTATTACTAACATAGTGTATAGCATGATTAACTTAATTCCTACCATGATAAAAATATTAATAAAACATGTTTTAAAATGTACCACCCCTATAGACCTCAAACAGTATATGGACCACACAGCAATTTCAGTGGAAAATGAAATAGAGTCTAGGAAACAAAACCTATATGATTATACAAAACTAAACTGTAAAAACAGATATCATCATCATTTTTGCGATGTCACAACAATCAAAAGAAAGCATCTATTCACATAGATTCACCTAATCAGCCTTCAGTTTTAACTTTAGTTTAGCCAAAAAGTGTTTGAACTCAGATCACTTTTGAATGAATCTCAGTACCAAGCAGCCAATTCAGTCGATTAGAGCAATTAATAGACATTATCATCACTGTTCTAAAATAAAAAACATCATAATATATATATAAGAACTTTCCATTGTGGTCAGAGTAAAAAAGTTTTATTAAGTATTTTTCAATTTTTTTATTGGTTGTTTCATCATTACGTTTTCTCATAATGTGAAGTAGGGCTGCACGATATATCGTTTAAGCATCGTCATCTTTAAGCAATAGTCACTTGTCATACACACAGTGTTCTAAACTTCTAAATGATTTTCTTTGTGTTTGTGTCCTTGTTAGTGACAGGCATGAGAGGGGGAGGGCACATGCGTAAACACGAGGTAACCGCATGGCCTTCACATGGCTGGGCACGTGCTTGTAAACGCAGCAACAGACAGCCTGTTGAAAGCTGTGCACCTCAGTTTGATACAGTTTTGCGCAAATATTTTCATTTACAGCTGAAATCACGCATTTAATCCATAATTAAAAGGCCATTTAAATGCCTAAATAAAGGGACCATTATTGTTGTTTTGCTGTTTTCCTCTGATTTTGAGTGATCGCTGACTCTAAAGCGCTGCTGACTCAGCTCTTGGTTGGTCTAGATCTCTCATGCGAGACAGCGCATGGGTGGGGGCAGGTGATGCCACAGGTCCTGCATTGTTTAATATCGCGATATATATTGTAGAGAAAAACACTGCAATGTAAATTTTTTCCAATATCATGCAGCCCTAATGTGAAGCACTGCTACTGTGTATACATATATAAGTGTCTTATTTGTGAAGTAAGTGTTTATTAGCTCAGTACAATACCAGCATTACCATAAATACAAACACCAATTTTACAAAAAGCAGAGCTTTTACAGCCCTGTTTTCCTTAAAACATCTCCTAATCTCTCCTCATCTGAGTTTAGTAGAGTTATTTCTAGTTTTCACCATATCAACAACTGGTATTGTTGATTGTAATGCTATTTTAGTCTTGAATGCTTGGTAATTTGGTATATATAGTGTTTATAATTCTAAGAAAGGTTGGACAAAGATCATTTAAAAAAGAGACATTTTAATATAATGATTTAAACCATGTTAAACGAGCAGAACATTTTTTCAGCACTTAATTTTATTCAGAACAGTACAAATCCATCAAATCTGTATTGGGAACAATTGGGAAGAAGTTGCTGCCCACCTCTGCACCACAAATCAGCTTAGCTTCTTTATTAAGCGGCTCGTTAGTAAAGGGAGGTGGTGTATTTGGAGGACTGGAGCTCACACCTGCAGAACATCCGGCCCTCGTTGTTTTCCCCCACTTTCGACAGTCCGCGGATGGAGTGAGTTAATGATCCTACTTTTAGCTGACAAGATTTGGAATTGAGACAGGCTATAAATCAGATCTGGAAGTTTCCGTCTCCCAGAATGCGTTTGAGTCACACTCGCCCAGAATTCTCAGTAACAATAACAGTCAAGCCGACTGGTTTAGTCATCGCTCTGCCCTTCCAGTTTACATACTTTATGACCTAAGCTCAAACCGGGGGCATTGCATAAGAGACTAAACGGCCGTGCTGCATTCAGGAGACAAATAATAACTAGAACATTTGGCTTATTATGCTTTTTTTTATCCATTTTGTTTTTTCATTAACTCCTTGCTTATGCAGGGCTGTGATTTCAGCGTGCTGCAGAACTGTTACAGCTACAGCACATGCTGAAGTTACTGCAGCTGTCCGGGAATTTCCCCGCAGTGAAATGGATACAGGAGGACTAGATACGTGAAATGAGGGTCCTTTTGTCGAATGTGTCGGACAAGAACAAAGACGCCCTGCATTCCCCCGGTTGCAGACAGTGTCTCGGGGCTTGGCTATCTCGCGCTGCCTTGCAGCCGCTGCTAATTGTTTCCCTGTCGAGTGGAACCTTCGGCGGTCTGAAGCTGCCCACAGGGGCTACAGCTCCGTGGCATTTGTCACAGTAAAAACATAAGAAGCCAGTAGCTTAAAAATAACGCAAAAGTGTATTGTGTGACCAGTTTGTGGTTAACAGCCTTTCAGGTCAGGGGGTTTTGTGCTGGATTTGGAAATGGTCACATTTCATCTCTCAGGAAAACCATAGAGTCAGTAGCCTCCATTAAAAGCACTCTAACAAACGATGTCATTAGTTTATATATACCGTAGCTGAACATCAATGAGGAATCTAAACCTAGTAACCACTGCTACGTCAATGGATTATTCACACATAGCAGTAAAATCACCTACTGGAAAAAACGTTAAAAAAAATCAGGTTCCTAATAGAACTTAACTGTAGCTTCTTAGCCTGTAGAATATATCAAATCTTAAATAAAAAAAATAAAAAATAACGAGTGAAATCTCATTTTAAAGCAATACATTTTTGTTTTACTAAGTGCTGTAAATGTAAGCTTATTTTAGGAATAATTATCTTAATCAGTTTTACTTAAAATTTTCACCTAATTTTAAGCAAAAAGTTACCAGTTAGGTTAAGTCTTACTTCACTCATTTTGAGATGTTTCGATTGCTTAAACATTCACTTACCCCAAAGGCTTAATATGAGCACATATATGTTGCAGAATCTAGTCCATTTTAAGTAAATCAAAAATCGAATTTCAAATTTTTTAATATAAGGATATGCATCTCAATTTACATATATTTTGTCTAGTTTTTGCTAATTTATTTTGTGAAGTTAATACAATACAATACAATACAATGCAATACACTTTTATTGTCAGAGTTGTCTGAAATTTGTCTTGCATTTCACATTGGCTCAATTACAAGTATCATCAATATCATACACATCACATAATACAGACAAACAAACCAGAAATATACACTGTTTATCCATCAACTTATCAACACCCTTGATTAAGCAGCATAACTGAATATGGAATTACGCAGTTCCTGAACCTGTTGAACCTTATCTTTGGTACTCTAACTCTGAAGATAAAAAGGACATATTCTTTATACACAGGGGCTGAATCAGTGTTTCTTACTAGTGTTTCCTCAGTGATCCTTTAGAGACTGACTCAGTCTGGACAGACTTTTTTTACTGAAAGGGTGGAACACCAGTGTCCGTGCAGTATTTCATCACACTGAAATATTAATTAAATATAAAACACCATATGATGATTTAACTTTTTGAGAGTTCTTTGCTTTAAAATAAGTGCTAAAGGTCCAACGTAAACCAAACCAACAAAAACAATACAATTACGATGAATTTGGAATGGAATATGGAAGGGATATAACACAACTGAGAATCAATATGATGCAGATTCCTGATAAAAGGTTTTTCTATCACTTACCTCGTTTGGTCCAAACCAAAGGTGCTGCGAACCACGGCCCAAACAACCAAAGCAGGAAATTTTGGCCCAACCAAATGAGGTGATCTTTGACTGAATTATCTACTAACAGTGGTTCTGTTTGCAGTTGTTTTGTTTTTGATGATCCAAAAGCAGGCTATTGTTACCTGTTAAACAATAGAAGAAGAGAAATGTGCATCATTCAGCAGTATAGCCCCACCACATTACACTGGTCATTTCTGTTTCTACTGTAACTGTAGATTCACCCTTATTAATAAACAGGAATAAAATGAATCCAAAGATTCAAAGAGTTTATTGTCATGTGCACAGTAAGAAACCAGTTTCCTCGTACAATGAATTTTTTTCTTTGCTCCTCGCCAAGTATGCCGCATAAACATAAAAGTAAAAAAATATACAGTTCTAGTGAACTTTGTAGGATTTGATGACGCTGTTGAACGCAGCTGACTTGTGGTTCATTCTGAGGTCTGCAAATACCTGTTAGGCAGGTTTAACTGAATTCTGCTCCTAAGAGAAGAAGAAATGCTACAGCTCCACACACGACTTTCAAATGTTTACATTTACGTTTGTGGCATTTAGCAGAGGCTCTTGATTAGAGTGACTTACAGAAGTCAGTGATTAGCAGTCCACAAACTTTTCCCAGACATTAGTGGTGCACATTGTGTGCTCCTGAAAGAGATAGATATTTAGCAGATGCCAACTTGAAGCCATACTTAAAAGCTTGAAAGGCTTTTTCAACAGATCATGTTTTAACCTAAGGCATGAGGTACAGAGCGTATATGCTTCTTTCCTGTTCCTTAGCAGGGTCCAGTGTTACAATTACAATTACAATTAATCAAACTTTTAACTTTAAGATTTAAGTTTTTAGTAACATTTTACTTGGATGGTCCATTATGGATGCCCCATATATCTTCTATTATTCAACTGAAAGTCTGTTAAATGTAACTGAACTTTTAGATTAATGTAAATGACTCTCACTAACCCTAACTTTAATCTAAAACTTAGATCTAACCCTTAACCTTAGTCCTAAATGTTAAGGATAGGTGTAGACTTACTTTAAATAGCTGATCATTTTCATTCAGTTAAGAATTCAGTTAAATGTAATCTACAGTTAGTTGAATGTTAGTTGAGCACCTATTAGGCATCAAAAATGGACCATCCAAGTAATGTGTTACCAAGTTTTTAGGTCAGTTGATGTTAAATATGTCTGATTTATTAGGTTACTAAGATTGGCTAGGAAGCTCTGTAGCTGCATAGCTTGAGCAATGTTAACTACAGCAAACTAGCTAGCAAGCAGCTAAGTTTGTATTGTTTTAAACTTTGTTTGAGATAAATTAGCAAAATAATAATTTAATTTTTACAGTATAACTGCATCGTTAAAATCTGCACATGACGACAACAACACTCTTAAATCTTAAACTTTTTATTTATTTATTTATTTTATTTTTTTAAAACACTAACACTTTTCCAGTCATTCTAGAAATCAGTTAATTACAGTACTTGTGCATCTAAAAAAATAGAATATCATTAAAAAGTTACTTTATTTCAGTAATACAGTTCAAAATGTGAAACTCATATATTATATAGATGTACTACACACAGAGTGATCTATTTTAAGTGATTTTTTTTATTGTTGATGATTTTGGCTTACAACCAAGGAAAACCCCCCAAATCAGTGTCTCAGAAAATTTGAATATTATATCAGACCATTTAGTACTTTAGGCCGTGTGGGCAGTGTGCCAAGTCTTGCTGGAAAATGAAATCTGTATCTCAATAAAAGTTGTCAGCAGAGGGAAGCATGAAGTGCTGCAAGATTTTCTGGGAAAACACTTGATAGAACACAGTGGATCAACACCAGCAGATGACATGGCTCTCCAAACCATCACTGACCATCAGTAAATTTTACATTTCATGTGGAAATCAAGAGACCAGAGTCCAAACTGCTTGAGGTCTAGTGTGAAGTTTCCACACATCAGTGATGGTTTTGAGAGAGATGTCATCTGCTGGTGTTGGTCCACTCTGTTTTATCAAGTCTAAAGTCAGTGCAGATTTTTCCCAGAAAATCTTACAGCACTTCATGCACAGCTGAAGTCAGGCTCAAGTTCAGGAACACAATCTAAACTCTACTGGTTGTCCTTAAATAAGCAAATACTTCAGTTTTCAGTTTCTGCAGCTAATAAAGCTTACAAAGAGATGGCAAGATCACCACAGTGAAGACCTGTAGTTCCAGGCATCTCCAACACCTCAGTCTTATTGGTGGTGAAGCTTTAAAATAATGGGCTGACATCCATGATGAGATGTCAGTGAGACATGCTGAGTGTCAGAAAGTAAGGATGAGTTTAGAGTTGAGTGTATCATCAGCACAGCAGTGGTAGAACAATCCATAAGAGGATATTGCTGTGTAGCGAGTGTAGAGTAAGTTTAACAGGCCAACGAGTGCATGGATATTTTTATACATACATAAAAACATGCATTATGGAGTTGGTTAATAACCCAGTATTGCAGTATTTGACTGAAAGCATCCCGGCTATTGAAGCTGGGTATGACATCAGGTTACACATCAAGCACTGCATAATACCGATAAACATCCACCTAGCCAGCACTATCATTATAAGCAAAGTGTCTCCATTAAACTGAATCATGCTAGCAATCTCTCCATCTCTCCCACTCCTCTCACTCTCCCGCTAACCTCCTCTTCAGACGCTCAACAGAACCATATCTTCAGCTCGCATGTCTTATCTAAATCTGCTGTAATCTCACTAAGTCTTCGCCACACAATCTCCTCCCTGAAGCGAGGATAACACGCTCTGCTCACGTTCTCCCTCCCTAAATTGTGTAATAGATTGTTAAAAATGATCAAACAGTGGAGGCCTATCTCTCCTCATGTCTGACTCTCCCTCTCTTTTTCTTGTTCTCTCTCTCTCTCTCTCTCTGTTTCTCTGTATCACTGTTACTGTAACAAAACCGCATTCATTATATGTCCAGATATGTGTAGACACCCCGTTTTACTGTAATGATGGTATTCAATTAGATAAGCAAAGTACTTCTTCTCAGGTAGAAGTATAGATCCTAGGGTTTAAAATACTTCTGTAGAGGTTGAAGCATCAACTCAAGCTTTTTAAGAGTAAAAGTACAGCTTTCAAAACTACTAGTAAAAGTAAAAAAAATGTTCTCTTAAGTGCCAAGAATCATCTTCATACTAGGCTACAAAAGTCTGCTATGTTCTTGCAGACGTGTGCCGGTGTGATGGATCGTATAAACCAATAGGGTGTCGGAATGGTATAGGTTTATACTTCTCATCCAACCACAATCAAATTCACATTTTCTGGATGTTTTTTTTTCCTACAGCAAGAAGCCGTAATGAAAACAAGCTAAAATGAAATAAAAGTAACAAGTCTATTTTTAAAATGTAAGCAGTAGAAAGTTCAGATAATTGTGTGAAAATGTAGAAAAAAAAGAAAAAGTAAAAGTACCTGAGAGCACGCAGACACTTTTCCACTCTATGCACAAGCAGTGAGCTGATTGGCTCTTTTTGTTAAAGGGCAGGACTATAGCTATGCCATGATTAGCATTACGAGAGAATATCCCATTCATATGGCAATCAGTCAGTGGCTGGTCTCCTCAATATTAAGGTCTCTGATAACAGTTACCAAAACAGTACAACGCAAAAAAAAAAATAATTGTTAGAATTATACAAGACTTCACATACCACAAGTCATGGGATAGCAGTGTTAATTGATCATAAAGTACTACCTTATTCCCACACCTGTATTGTTGTAAATTGTGAGGTGTTATCTTGTGAGTGAAGCTGAACACGAGTCAGCATGATTTTGGCAATAGATCTGATAGTGGGTGCCAGACGGATGGAACATTCCATTTTTTAAATTGTATAAATGTGCATTTAGTTTTTGGCATTACCACCCGCAGTGGACAGCAAAGTGCAATGGGTGGTAATGATCGTGACTGAAAGCAGACAAACAGACAAACAAAAAATCACATCTACATTTAATGCAGGAGACACTACCCTCATATCTGACAGATCAGTTCAAAGTTACTTCAGCTTCCATGAGACATGGCAAAAGTCATGGGACATGAGATTCATTTCTATTCTATGACTTTTAGCATCTCAGTGTATGCACGAAATGCTTCAAAATCTTCAAAATCAAATCTTGGGATAAAATTTTTCTACTTTCTCATATTTCTATTGAAAGTTAAGGAAAGTTTTTTGCTTCTCTTGTAAAGTTGGCATTATATCAGCACATTTAACAGGACTGGTTTTGTTCCTTAAATAACTTAAATGATTAGACTAAAAATGAGTCTTTGGTTTACTGAGGATCTTTTCATTTACTGTTGCATCGTCTCTAAGGATCTGTAACCAGACTTGCTGCAAAACATGCAATACTAAAGGAAATCAGGGGCAAACACTTTTTTGACAGCACTGTAAATGGCAGGCGTTATGAATTTATGAATAATTAAAAATGATGGAAAATGGAGCTGATAATGGAGGTGTTGATATGGCAGCAGATATATATATGTCTCTTCTTCAGTCTCTTCCTCTCTTTCTCTAGCACTCCTCTGCTAGGCCGCCTCCACCGGACTCACCTTTATGCTAATGACAGGGATAGCGCGGGGGGGGAGGCGTTGAACGGAGGTGGGCGAAGAGAGAGAGAGAGAGAGTCTCCATCAGGCTGCCAGCCAGGGCCAGTGATTAATTCCAGCAGATGCTTGGTATTTGCCTCTGAATGTGGGGGTGTGAAGATCTTTCTTTCTGCATCTCTCTCTCTCTCTCTCTCTCTCTCACTCTCTCCCTCTACCCAGGCAGGCTGGCAGGACTTAATTAAATATTAACCAGCGGGTGATAGAGCAAGCGAGTGAGGACAGACAGAGGCGTGGGCTTCTGCGTAGGTGCGGGGAGAGCCGGCCTTTCATAACAAGGAAAGGGAGAAACCCCCTCCACACACACACACACACACGCACACAAAAATACACACACTAATAAGGATTCCTCCGGTGTGTGGGCTGTATAAATGCTAGAACACAACAAGTTATACAAACTGCCTACACTGTCCTGGGTGTCTGGACCCCCCCCTCCCCTACCCATGAGCATGCTCCCCCCCCCATTCCCTATGGGGAAACACCCTCCCACAGCTCAGCCTCCTACATCTCTCTTGTTCTATCTCTATTTCTGTTTAAAGGGATACTCCAGCATCTTTCTGCCTACCTGACCGGCTGCATGCCTAGCTTGTGGGTGATTATTGCTATGAGTGCTATAGACTGCTATAGTCATTTCAATGCATGTTTATGTAAGAAAGAAACCATACAGTATACTGGATTCCAAAGTGTCTACAGCACAACGACTAATTAGAAAAGGTAAATTAAATAAAATAAAGTAAAATGAAAGCACAGAGTTTCTTGCATTAATGTTGACTTTTATTTTATTGCAGAGAATTAAATGATCTGGGTTGCTGCAGTTGGTCAGGTCTAGATTCAGCAACAGTATGTGCTACAGGAATGAGGTCAGCTGACTCCCTGAATATACTGAATATGGACCAGGTTATTCCATCAATTGATTTTTTTCTTCTCTGATGGCACGGGTATTTTCCAAGATAACAATGCCAGGATTCATGGGGCTGGAATTGTGAAAGATTGATTCAGGGATCAAGAGATCATCATTTTCACACATCCAGACCTTAACTCCATTGAGAATCTTTGGGATGTGCTGGAGAAGGCTTTGTGCAGCGGTCAGACTCTACTATCATTAATGCAAGAACTTGCTGAAAAATGAATGCAACACTGGGTTGAAGTAAATCTTGTGACACTGCAGAAGCTTACTATAACAATGCCACAGAGAATGTGTGCCGCAATCAAAGCTAAAGGTGTGTGTGACCTTTAATGCCAACTTTTTTTTGGCCAGGCAGTGTACTTCACATTTGTTTGGTCAACTTCTTTTCATTTGTTAATATACATCCATTTCTGCATTGTAGGCCTGCCAGATTCAGAATAATTAAAAATGCTTAAAAGTGATCATTAAAGAAAGATTAAAACAAGAACAGTGCATAACATCTTTAAACAACTGCAGGAATTTAGAGAAATTTCAGTGCATAAAGGGCAAAAGCCTAAACTGCACTGAGCATTACTTCATAAAATCACTATGATACAGACTTACATAAAAATGATAGAAACAGAAACCTTATGTCCAGAAGTATACAAGTAGAGTCATGTTCTCTTGGCTTGGAGGCATCTAGGATGAACCATCACACAGTGCAAATGTGTATTCTATGGCCAGACAGATCTTTATTACTTTCATTTTTTATTTTAACAAGACAATACACAACCACATGCTGCAATCATTATTAAGACATTACTAATTACTACCTTGCCTGGAGAATGCAGGCTACTGTTTAGCCTTTACTCAAATACAGATAACACCTCACAACTTATACAGCTGTTGTCCTGATGTAATGTTTCACCATCAGTTTATATACGGCTGTTCCATGACTTTTGCCATATCAGTGTAAGTGGATTCACAGCATGTCTTGTTTTTTTCACAAGCCCTCTGAAAATAACATGGTTCTAAAATAGCCTTCTAATATTGCATCTGAGCATTTTCTGCCTCAACTAAAGTCACATAGTATTTACATGACTAAGACCAACATAAACTACTTATTAAATGCATTCTTTGGCACCTTTAGAGCTATATCACTACGGCACCCCTAGACACTTACGTCATATGCCTTCAATGGGTCTTTCATCAGAAATATATACTCTTACTGAGGATAAATGTTAGTGTTCATTTTCAAAGCAAGCTATAAATAACTTATAAATTGCTGTCAGTCATGCATATCGGCCTATTCGCCCCTCCCCCACACCGCCATACAGGCAGCAAGCATGCTACTTTAAAAGTGGCTGCATTAAATCATTCTCCAACAGCATAACGTACGTGAACAAGCAGGTATTGCACTGCAAATCTGCAGAGCGCTGCAATGCAACCGGAGCCACTTACTGGTTGGCATCTCTTTCCCTCTCAGACACAGGCCTGCCTCATCTTTGCTAAAATGCATTTTGCCCATGTGCCAACTAAGAAATTATATAGGTTTAATTTAAAGGTGGTGAGTGTAATTAAATCTTTTGCCTTTTTTTCCCCTTCCCCTTCCGAAGCCCTGCTTCGCCGAAGCCTCTGGTAATTTCTCCCATTTGGAAGTGAGAGGGAGGCAAGGAACTTGAATCGAGTCAGCAAAGTGCCATCGATCCATCCGCCACAGGAGAGGTCCCTGCTCTGAGACTGAATGCGAGGCTTCATCAGTAACCCCAGCAGCGTCCTCAGAGCATTTTGCAGCGTTTTACAAACGGGCCCTATTTGCACCTATTTGCATCCTCTCTGACTGACAGGGAGGATGCCCGCGTATCGAGCTTGGGCCATCCCGGATAAGCCCCCTCGCCTTGTCAGCAGCAGAGCACAGTGCGCCTCACACAATCTATCAGCGACAGTGCACCCGGGCGTGCACTGAATACTGAAGTATGTGACTAATTGAATGCCCCTTGCAAAAAGTGAAAGATTAATAATATTAATTAGAGCTTTATATGCATACTACAGGACTAAATGGGGCTAGCAGTTACATCAGACATTTATATTATATAGTATAGAATTTAGTTATATAATATAAGATTCTTTGAAGAGACCTTTGGAAATGGTTATAGTAAAACAATAATACAAATATATTTAAATAAAGAAATTGGACATCTGAGATGCTATACCTTAGATTTTGCATAATATTTTATATAATATATATAAATGTGCAGAGCTGATTCCAAGACAATTTAGAGCAAATTGTTTATTTGTATGTATATTTCTAATTGTATATTAGTGATATTTTTGGGGTGCTATATAGAACCATTTTCACAAGATATGTAAAGAACTAATGGTTAATCACTAGATCGATATACAGAGAGGCAGATAGATAGAGACACAGAGAGATAGACACATAGAGAGATAGACACATAGATAGATAGATAGATAGATAGATAGATAGATAGATAGATAGATAGATAGATAGACTCAACATTTCATTGATCCACAGCTAAATACTTGGTGGCTTCATACCCCTCTAGTAAATGCCTGACTTTAGCTATGGTGTCATACCTGTGCATTTTTCTCAGAATTGCACTGGAATATTGCATTGGAACATTTTTGCTGCAACTAAAGTCATATACCTTGTATTTACATGACTAAGACCAAATTAAACTACTCATTAAATGCATTCTTTGGCACCTTTAGAGCTATAATCACTGTGGCACCCCTAGACACGTCACATGCCTTCAATGGGTCTTTCATCAGTAATATACACTAATACTGAGAATAACTGTTAGTGCTCATGTTCAAAGCAAGCTATAAAATGCATTAATTACTTACTAATTAAATATTAGAATAATTTCTAATTCTGGAATTTGGATAATAATTTATATTTTTGGATTGAGTGAGCTATATATTCTGATCAGTAAAACAAAAGAGGTTTGAAATAAGTAACTTGACTTGTAATGAACATAAAATATGACATTATTAAATTTAAATTATTGTTATTTTTGTCAGCAGTGAGTGTGATTGCAAGTAGCTGAATGCATTCAGTAGCAGGGATGTCCACAAACGTATGGGGTAGACAGACAGACAGACAGATATACAGTCAGACATCACTATACTATATATGTGTTAAAGTCTGATATATCTGACAGATCCCAGCACAGCCCTCTGTTCTGATTCCTGCAGAGTGAAGCTGCCGCGGGTGAGCATCTCTTCAGTAATCAGATCTGGGATTAGAGATTATATAAAAAGTGAGAGCCCGAGAGAGAGAGAGAGAGAGAGAGAGAGCGCTGGAGAAGCGGAGTTATGAGGGAGGAGGAGGGCAGTGTTCAATCAGCACTGTGCACTGTGGACTTCCACACAAACAGCAGCAGCAACAGCGCGAGCTGTCCCCGCTGCAGCCCAGTTCTCCCACACACACAAACAAACACACACTTTATCTAAACCCTACTTTAAATGCCTCTATGCGGTCGTTTAAGCGCAATCTAGCTAAAAAAAGAGGCACAACGTTTGAAAAATAGTAAATAGATCAATAAAAAGCGCGCGAATCCGCTGAAAACAGCGAACGCGGGGGAGACCGCAGCGCGCGAGAGGGTCCCGGTCCTACCGCTCGAGCGAGCAGAGCGGCAGGGCTGGAGGGCGCGAAGTCGCTGGAAGTGTGTGTGTGTATGTTTGAAAGAGAGAGAGAGAGAGAGAGAGAGAGAGAGAGATAGAGAGAGAGAGAGAGAGAGAGAGTGCCTGTGTGTGTGTGTAAAGTGAAAGTGCAGACTACGAGGTAGAAAGAATAAAGGAGGGAGAAATGAACTGCGAGAAGAGAAAAGAGAGAAAAGTTGCCTCATAAATCTGCAGTTCGGGGCTCGGTCGCGCTGCTCTGCTGACATTCGGGTGATTGTGTTGATCGCCGGACTTCAGTTTGCGCCCCAAACCCGCCAGGAAGCTCCAAATAAGGGCAGGGAAGTGGAAACCCACCGGATGCTCTCCTTACTTAGTCATGACCTTATATGGCGTGGCGGAGCGAGGGGGCTTCCGGCCGGGCTCTGCTCTGCTGCTACAGCGGGGACGGGAAACCCGAGCGCGCGCTGCCGAGCCGGGGCTGAGAGCGAGAGGGGGGGGGGGGGGGGGGGGGGGGGGGGTCTGAGAGAAAATAAAACCACATAAATAAATAAAAGAACAAGAACTTCTCTCAGCACCATCGATCTGCACTGGAGGAGGAGGTGGAGGACGCTCGGGCTTCTCCTCTCCGTTTATTGCACAGACTTTAAGGCTAAAGCTCACTCAGTTTGCTTTCTTTTACCCCCCCCCCCTCCTCCTCTCCTCTCCTCCTCCCCTCCTCTCCTCTTCCCCTCCCCTCCAGGCAAACGTCATGTGTCTTCCACTGCAGTGCCTAAATATGGTCCTTCCTCCAGTCCATATATGGACATCTACGTCACAGACAAGAGGGTATATATAAAGGACTGGGAACCTCTGAGCAGAGCAAGAGCAGAGAACCCAAGCGACTCAACATCAAGGCTAGACAGCAGATAATATACATTAGGCAGTAGGCAACCCACTGCGATATAGCATACACACACACACACCTACACACACATACAAACCGAACTCAACTCAAGTGAACTCAACTCAAAAACAACAAGTAATCACCTTGAAAAAAAAGGCTGATAAGAACTTGACTGGACCAAAACAAGCAACAAATACTAACAGGGTCCACAGTCAAAAAATTCAACTCTGAACTATTGACAACTCCGGCTACCGCGACTCTTAGGGAATGGTCAGCACCGGCACACCTTGATTTATTCTCAGTCATTGGTTCTGAGAAAAGAAGAGAAGTGGATGTTCATACTTTTCTGGACCGAGACGAGCCTTCCTGGAGCCTGCAAGCTCTAGAAGAGACAGTGAGGAGAGATAGGAGGAGGAGAAGAAGAACAACAACAAGAAAAAGAAGAGGCGATCACAGCATCTTCCTTTTCGTTCGTTCTCATCCCACAGGGGCTTGCTGGGGATCTCTCTCTCTCTCCACCTCTCTGCACTCGTTCACTGTTCTGCACTCAGACTCTGCACACAGACTCCACAGAGATGGCTGCAGCCAAGACAGAGCTCCTGCCTGCCCTGCAGATCTCGGACCCCCTGAGCTTCCCCCACTCGCCCATGGATAGCTACCCTAAGCTGGAGGAGATGATCATGCTCAACTCGGCGGGGACCCCCTTCCTCAACGCCTCCGTGCCTGAGGGCACATGCTTCAGCGGGGAAGCGGGGGAGCAGTACGACCACCTGACTGGAGGTAAGGGCTGGAACTTACTTGATGATGTGTTCTTGCTGAAAGTGTTTTTGTATTTGTGCAGATTTGTTTAAATGCAACCAGGGTGCATGGCTTTAAAGTGAAGAAAATTGTGGCTTAATTGCTTGGGTGCTTGGAACTTATAATTGATTGACTTGACTGTAAAAAAAAAAAGAAATCAATGAGTGCATCATTAATTCAAGCATGCATTTAATGCACCTATATATTCTAATAACAGTATTTGTATATGATCTGACTGATTGAGTACTTTAAAATAACAATGTGTATTCATTCTTAATTCTAAATTGGTAAAGAATGTCTCAGAATCACAACAGTCTTAAAAGGTATGCATTAAAGCATCAAATGTGCATTGACAGCAGTCATCTAAAATGTGCAGGCACACTTAATATAAATAGCATTTTCAAGTCAGCTAAATTGCAGATTGAATGATCAGCTGTCATGTATCTATTAGTCATGTAATGGAAATTAAGACCTGTGAGAGTGGAGAGAGTTGAGGAGAGCAGGAATGCAAATGGCTTAGCTTGCGCTGGCTTGAACGCTTGTCTCTGAGGGAGATCAGCAAACGTGCGTATGTTAGAGGAAGATCAGCAGCATGTGTGTGTGTGCGAGAGTGTGTGTGTAGAGTGTGTTTGGGGGGGGTGGTGGTTAAGGGGGATTCTCCCGCTTCTCCATCAACACCTGCTGCTTTGTCTGGGAAAATGGGGAAACACAAGCTTTGCTGCCAGCAGGCTCCCTCATCTCAAACACCTCAGGGACCTTTAATGTGCCTTAATGTGACTCAGGGCAGCTGACAAACATCCATCCAACTGGAACATGCTGCTAAACTCTGCCTTCTTGTTGTTTTTTTGTTGCAGACACTATTTCTGAAATTGCCATCAACTGCGAGAAGCTGCCTGAGCAGGGTTACCCCACCCAGAGGCTGCCCCCCATCTCCTACACAGGGCGCTTCACCCTCGAACCTGCCACCAACTGCAGCAACAGCCTATGGGCGGAGCCTCTCTTCAGCCTGGTCAGCGGCTTGGTGGGCATCAACCCACCCCCTGCCTCAATTCCCTCCTCTTCGGCTTCCCTGGCCACTCCTTCTTCGGCCACTTCGTCTTCCACCCCCTCTTCCTCGTCCTCCTCTGCCTCATCTTCTTCCTCATCCTCGACAGCATCTGCGCTGAGCTGCTCTGTCCATCACAGTGAGCCCAACCCCATCTACTCAGCCGCTCCCACCTACTCAAGTGCCAGCCCTGACATCTTCCCTGAGCCAGGCTCTGGCTTCCCCTCGGCAGTGACCAGCAGCTCCTTGCCATACCCACCCCCAGCCTACCCTGGTGGCAAGGCCTGCAGCACCAGCTTTCCTGTGCCCATGATTCCTGACTACCTGTTCCCCCAGCAGCAAGGTGAAATCAGCCTGGTGCCACCTGACCAGAAACCCTTCCAGACACAGGCAGGTCAGCAGCCATCCCTCACGCCACTGTCCACCATCAAAGCCTTTGCCACACAGACTGGCTCACAGGACCTGAAGGGTGTCTACCCATCGCAGCTGATCAAGCCTGGCCGCGTCCGCAAGTATCCCAACAGGCCAAGCAAGACACCCCCTCACGAGCGGCCCTACGCCTGCCCAGTGGAGACGTGCGACCGGCGCTTCTCTCGCTCTGATGAGCTGACACGCCACATTCGCATCCACACAGGCCAGAAGCCCTTCCAGTGCCGCATCTGCATGCGCAACTTCAGTCGCAGTGACCACCTGACAACGCACATTCGCACACACACAGGCGAGAAGCCATTCGCCTGTGAGATCTGCGGCCGCAAGTTCGCCCGCAGTGACGAGCGCAAGCGCCACACCAAGATTCACCTGCGGCAGAAAGACAAGAAGGCAGAGAAGACGGCTGCTGCCGCTGCTGCAGTGGCCCAGAACACCTCAATCACCTCAGTTTCCATCTCAGTCCCCTCACCTGCATCCAGCTACCCTTCTCCCATCGCTTCCTACCCTTCTCCGGTCTCCTCCTTCCCCTCCCCAGTGGCCTCATGCTACTCCTCCCCAGTCCACACCTCCTACCCTTCCCCCTCCATCGCCACCACATACCCCTCAGTCTCCAGCACCTTCCAGACGCAAGTGGCCACCTCCTACCCCTCCTCTGTGGCCAGCAACATCTACAGCTCACCCGTCACCACCCCAATGACCGACATTCAGGCAGCCACGCTCTCCCCACGGACAGCAGACATCTGCTGAGACTCTGCCCCAGTCCTCAAACCTCGGAGAAGCCCCCACTCCTCCATCAACTTCAGCTCCTGTCTGAGAGGGACAGAAAGCGTCATGGACTTGTCAATCCCCCTCTCTGCAAAAAAAGCACTTTTCTCTCTGCACTCTTTGCGAGGTTCAGTTACGCAAACGGTCAAGCACTCAGCAAAGACGTTTGCAGACAAAAAAGGGATGTTTTCTTTGGTCTCGCTCTCTCGCCGCAAAATCCCTTCCGTTTAAACGAGGCATTCAAGACTTTAAGAAGGACAAAAAAGAAGCAACAGGCTTTGGCAAGTTTCTTTGTTTTCCTCTGACTGTACACGTATAGCCGTACAAGCAACGAGCAGAAAGGACTGTATGTTGTAATCTAATGCCTGCAGGTTTCAAGCTCAAACGCCCTCACTAGGCAGGAGTACATTTACAAAAAGACATTTGAGTAATATACATAAGCTATAGTATATGTATATTGTACATGTGCCATGTTTGAGTTTTTTTGTTTTTACTTTTTAGTACCATTGTTGTGAAAATTGATTTGAATATTTGCATTGTATTATTCTAAATTGAGCAGGGCCATATTTTATACATTCTGTAGTACGTAGTGAAAATGCTGTGATAAGTTTTTTGACTTTGTTTGGATAAAAGCACTTAAGTATTCTGACGCATGTGTAAGAGTGATGTTACTTTCTCTTATTTTGTAAATATCATCCACTGGTACTATTCCTCTCTCTCTCTCTCTCTCTCTCTCTCTTAAATCTCAAATGTGACAACAGCAGTCTGTTTAACAGAGGGGGAAAATAATGGAAAAAAAGACAAAAACATCAACAACAGATCTTCAAATTTTTCGGTGCCTTTTGAGAAGCCTTGCAGATGTTTTGACAGATATACGCGAGAGTGGATGCTTTGCATCTAGCCTTAAGGTGTAAGGGATTTTTTTTCTCTTTTATTTTCTTTGTTTGGAAAGTCATTTCAAGGAACGAAGGGAAAGAATACGAGGGCACTGCATCATGTTTTTTGGGATGTAAGCAAAAAAACTATATTTTTGTAACTGAAATGTACATATCTACAGGAGTTGGAATGCTGTAGTTACCTACTGAGTAGGCATGGGAATTTTTTGTATGTTATTTACATGCAGTCCATTATTTTGTTGTTATTTTTATTTTGTATTTGTGTTTGTTCAGAAAAAAAGTGACTGTTTATGGCTTCTAAACACATTGAATGCGCTTAACTGCCAATGGGATATTTGGTGTACAAGATATCCTTTTCCTGAACGAAAACATAAATAAAATATAAATATATATATGTTCAATCTCTGCCTCTCAATCTCTTTTTATTGCCTAGCAACAGATTTGTGGAGTTCTTTTCTGGAGTGCGCTCGGAAATAGCGAGCGTGGAAATAAATCTGCGCTGCCAGAAGGAAAATAAAGCTTTAGATCAGCTTCATATTTTATACATTCCTTCAATTAGAACAGGATTTTTCCTAGATTTTAAAAGCCAAAGATTCTAAAAGCTCCAAATAAAAACACATTTTTACACACTGTACATAAACACTTTTCAATTTAGATATAATGAGATCCTAGTGTTTGTTTAAATCAAACAAATTGACAAATTAAAGTCTCAGTGTATACATATATATATATATATATATATATATATATATATATGTATAAGATTGACATGTTTAAAACATGCAGAGACAAACATTGTTTGAACCTGGAATCAATATAAAAATAACTGCTGTAGCAGCGGAAAAAAAACTTCCCCTGTGTCAACGTGGTCTTTGTTTAGGTCTTTGTAGAGTGTGATGCGCTGCCATGTCAATCACTCATTTGATAGCAGAGATCAAGGCGGTTGCCTCCCTTTCGCTGCTTATCAGACGTCTCCTCTGCGTCGGGAGCGCACGCTATCAAAAGGCACTGTGCGCAATTGTGACTGCGTGCGCTTGGGGCTTAATTATACATAGGGAGCAATCTTGTAAAATCAGTCAGCAGTAATATGAAGCCCTTCTAATGGGCTTGTGAGCCTATTGAGTTTGTCATGGAGGAAAAGTCTCTATATCCAGGCTGCTTTTAAGATGAAGCTGTTTTTTTTTTTTCTTGCCTCGCTCCATTGTGTGCCGCTGCTACCTTTGCGAGCGCCTTTGTAAAAGCGGTGGTAATAATAATCTGCTGGAGCTAATTTCTACGCAGACGAGAAGAAAAAAAAAGGAAAGAAAAGATCAGATCAAACCGGGAGCTCGTTCTCTCGCTCCCTCCTCTCTCGACACTGCTTCCCGGTAGCAGAAGAGGAACAGGTTGAATGGATCTAAAACTTTGCAGCTTTGGCCCAATCTGTCCTGGCTTTTTCCTCTGACTTTAGGTTTCCAAATTCCATTTTCCAAAAAAAGGTTCTGAAGCTCTCAGGAAGACGGATCTTTTTTGGTTCCCTATAGAACCTTCACATAATGTACAAAACATAAGGTTTATAGGCATTACGTTCACTCAAAGCAACAAGAGTGCCAACAAGGGTCTTTGACTCTTTTTAATGTTTTGTTGTTAAATATGTAACATATTTTTAAAAGGTATTCGAAGGTACCAAATACAGGAGCAATTCTTAATCAAGATAAAGAACCTGGCAATTTAGTCTGGTAATCAAAAGAACATGAAAGCACTCAGATAGCTATTTGAGTTATTACAGTTCTACATATACTATAGATGCATAAATATTAGATTTTTAGAAATTGAGGTTTTGAGGGCACCAAAAAGTCTGTCATTCAATGTTAAACATATTCATTTTCCAAATGCCCCTCAAAAAAAAAGATTTCTAAAAATTCTGAAATGACATAGAAGGACCACTTTTGCTTTCCTAGAGAACCTTCACATAATGTATAAAACACAAGATCTGTAATATATCAAGTTATGGGTTGTTCCTAAATCTCCGAATCATGTACATTCAAAAAATCAAGGATTTGTTTTTAGATATATACTATATATATAGTGTACATGTAATATTTTTTTTCCAAAAGGTTCTCCATGAGGCTATATACAGTAGGTTTGTATAATCCCGGTGAAGGACCATTTAATCACTCAAAAATACAATCAGATAGTTCTTTTTTTTTGGGGGGGGGGGGGGACCCGTACTGAAACCTTTTTCAAGATTTGGTTCTTTAGAGCTCAAGAAGGTCTTTAAATCTAAATATTTAACAAAGGTTAACCAATTGAAAGGTTTTGAGGGAACCATGCTGTCTATTGTTCAACACTGTCACAATCTGAACTTGCTTTTTTCCTCATTCCAAATTTCTTAGATAAAAGATTGACAAAACAGAATTAATTTTAAATTAATTTGTAATTGAATGTTTAATTAATTAATTATTTAAAACACAAAACAAGATATCATATGCCAAAAATAGTTCTAAGAGTTGTTGGGATTCTTTATAAATTTGTTTATCGTACTATAAAACCCTGAAGAACCCCCTACTGACACTTGTTTTAAGATTTAGAGGTTGCTTACATCTTAAAGAGAGATATTGTACTTTCAAAAATTAAATAGTTAAAATGTTTTAGGCAAACTGAATCATTTAATAAATAAATAAATTAAAAAACAGTCTGGGTAAATAGCTCCATAAGACCCTTTCACTCCCATGTATTCAGTTCAGAGCTACTGGACTAAAATACAGCTCTAGAAAAAAAATAAGAGACCACTTAATGATGATGTTTTTCATGATTTTACCAAATTGAAAACCTCTGGAATACAATCAAGAGGAAGATGGATGATCACAAGCCATCACACCAAGCTGAACTGCTTGAAGTTTTGCATCAGGAGTGGCATAAAGATATCCAAAAGCAGTGTGCAAGACTGGTGGAGGAGAAAATGCCAAGATGCACGAAAAAACTGTGATTAAAAATCAAACCATATTGATTTCTGAACTCTAAAAACTTCATGAATATGAACTTGTATTTTTTTTTTGCATTATTTGACGTCTGTTATTTCAGACATTTCTCATTTTCTACAAATAAATGCTCTAAATGACAATATTTTTATTTAGAATTTGGGAGAAGTGTTGTCCGTAGTTTTTATGGAATAAAATGTTCATTTTACTCAAACATATACCTATAAATAGCAAAATCAGAGAAACTGATTCAGAAACTGAAATGATCTCTTAATTTTTTCCAGAGCTGTACATCCGGGGAGCGGCAGGGTAAGAGCGCGAGAGCATCTGTGTGTCTGAATGTGTGAAAGCAGCACAAAGCTGAAGCTTGGCTCAGTAAGTGAAGAACCAGCAGTTCCTTCCCAACAGCGATATCATCCTCAGAGAGATATTATCATTTGGCCCGACAGCAACGAGGGAATCTCTGCTCAGATGTTCTGGATTTGGAAAATTAAAGTCAGGGGAAAAGCCGAGTCAGATCGGACAGAAGTTGCGGAGTCTGAGGGTGTGACTGCGCTGTCGGGATGGGGAACGGAGGGGATTTTCCCAAAGTATGAAGCAATATTGGTTCAAGCTATTCAGCCACAAACTAAAAGTGCACTCAAACACGGTTAATTTGGAACAACAAGCAAGAGAGAGAGAGATAAAGAGAGAGGAAGAGAGAGAAAGAGAGAGAGACCCGGAGTTAGAGGGAAAATAAAGAAAAGCGAAGTCATTAAGGTAATTGGTCTCTGAATCCCAAATTGACTTTCTATAAGCAGCTCCAGTGAAGCCGGATGAGGATCTGCTGTGCGCTGTGAGCTAAAACGCAGGCAGCCTCGCTCACACATGCCTACAGATGTGATTAGGCTGTTGAAGACTGCAGACTACACACACACACACACACATACAAACAAAAAGGTGCCACAAAGATTTCTTTGAACAAATCCATAGAAAACCTATATAGAAAATATTCCTCCCATGTCTGACAGATTTGTAACAAAAGCGGACAAAAGTATTGGGACACCGGCTCAATCATTCTATATTGTAAGAGTTTATCCTGCTTCTGTAGGAATAACTCTTTCAACTTTCCAGTTAATGGTTTTCTACTAGATATGAGTATGGAGTATGAGTATTGCTGTGAGGATTTGATTGTATTGAGAGATAAGAGGTATTTAGAGTGTTAGTAAGGTCAGGATGTTTAATGATGACCAACCCACCTCCCACCTTTTGTCTAGACTGTATAGACAAAAGTGTTAAGACACCTGCTCTTTTATTATTTCTTATAAATGTGTAATAAGAAGTGTTTAAATAAGCTTTTCCTGCTTTGGTTGGAATACCTATCTCTACTGTCAGGGTTTGATTGTATTAGTGAGCTCAGAATGTTGGATGATCCCCAACTCATTCCAAAATTATTGGATAGAGTTTTTATGATTTCAGAGAATACACACTTCCTGTCATGGTTGCAGCATGTGATGATAGTAGGCGGACATAAATGCAGGTAATATTAATGAAATATTAATGAATTTCAATAAAAATGAAATAAACAAATTACACACTGAAAATAATCATAAAACCGTGGTTTGGACAATAATGGCTGTATATAGAGTTATTTTGAGGGAAGAATAAATCTGTCATATAAGCTTTTCATCTGCTGAAATGTGAGGGGTGTAGTCACTTTTGTGATACACTGTATTGACCACTGTAGCAGTTCCGATTCTCACCTGAGAGCACAAGAAGCTCAAAGCAAGTGTCAAAAGCAAGAGCAAAATAAGCTATTTTTGCAATGGCAGAGACGATTTAGCTAATTTTTCATTGCCACGACCCACATACTCATCTCTTCTGCTCATCCCACAAATGCATGTTCCTTACAATCGTGGCTCAGAAGCATTATTACAACAAAGAAATAATCTACTAAACACAACCTTCACTACTTATTTGTGCTATGTTTATACACAGACACAGACAAGGAACACCTGGGGAAGGTGAGGAGAAGACAACGAGTCACAGTTTGGAAACTTTATGACTAGGCAGAGCTAAGCTGGAAACAAAATTAGAGACAAGACAAACAAAACAAAGCCATGAATTAAAGAGCACAAGGTGAGAAAACCTAGCAGACAGAGGGAAAGCACAGATATAGACCAGAAAAAAGACGAAGAAAGATGTAGAACAGGACAAAAGCATGAAAGTCCCCTTACTGCTCAACAGCTCAATGCTTGGGAAGCTTTACTACCCTCTAGCCTTAATGCTTATCTGCTCCAGAGAGTCTGATTCACAGTCATGGTAATTAACCATTTAACCAGGTAAATAAGCATTAAGCATTCAGTTTGTGTTTGAGTTGTTAGGGTTCTACATCTAATAGAAGGTAGAACCCTTTTATTTAAAAACTCTGAAAACCTTCTTTTTGAATCAACTGAACCTGAAGCTTTTTAATCAATTATTTATTACAATGTTGTAAACACTGAGAATTATGTTACATGATTTAATTTACCATTTCTGAAGTCCATCAGGGATCTACTGTTGGGTCTATGAAACTGTTGTAATCTATAATAGTACTGTAGCTGTAAGAGTGAAGAATTGAACAGACAGTGTCTAAATGGTTCAATAAATTGTAGTTCTTCATCTCTTTAAAGGTAATAGATCTACTGAAAGGCTTTTAAGGAACTAAATAGTCTAAAATTCTTGACCCCTTCTGGCCCATGACCTTTATTACTAAATTATTACTATTGAAGTGGCACAGCATTAGCACAGGTAGCGCTTGTGTCACAAAGCTCCATAGTCTTGGGGTTGTGGGTTCAATTCCAACACTGGTTAATTTCTGCGATGAGTTTGGTGTGTTTCCCTTGTGTTCACCTGGGGTTTCTTCTAGGAAACATGCATGGTGGGTGAACTGACCATGCTATAGTGCCCCCTAGGTGTGAGTGTGTGAATGGGTGGATGTGTGTGTGGTACCCTCCGATGGACTGATGCCCTGGAGGTTTCCTGCCTTGCGCCCAATGATTTTTTTTCAGCTCTGGTCAGACCTTGGCCATAGAAAGAAGTGGATGTGACCAAAGGTGTAGAAGCGGGTTTGGCATTGGGGGGACCCACTTCCTAAAATGTAAAAAATCAAAGCCCACCCTATAGTGACTTAGAACAACATTTGCGGAGTTACAGTTAATAAAAAAATACACTTTTTCTGCACTTTTTTTATTATTAGTTAAATCCAACTAAAGGTGGCTTCATAACCTAAACATGTTACTCCACGTCACATTTACTGTTGTTAAATGTCTGAATTATATACATAAATTCATACATTAGAAAAACTCACGTTCACCTACTACACCTAATATTTTAAATAATATAATGTAATATATTTTTAGTATTATTATTATTATTATTATTATTATTATTATTATTATTATTATTATGTATTGTCATGTCAGTTCTGTTGTGTGCCTACGTTTTCTCAATTTAAAAAGAAAACTTAGTTGCGTTTTGTCCTATGTTTTTAATTTTGTCTTTCTTACAAGTGTCCTTTTATTAAAAGAATGTAACTTTACATTTCATAGAGATTTTTGGCAGAAGTTAATATAAATATTATATAACCCAAACCCTCTGTTAGCAAAACCAGACATTATCCAAAAGTCATTTTTAGTGCAGTATATTGTCATTGTTGCGATTTATTGCTCTCAGCACTAACCTCATGTGTAAAGGCACTGTTGTACTGAATTCACCCCTGCCAGGAAAAGCACCCCCTCTCGGCAGCCACATCACCCACATCTTCTTGGCTTTAACTTTGCTTAGAAAATGGGAATACCCAAGATACTGTTCTAGGCTGACTCGATAAAAAAAATAATAAGGAAAAATAAATGTCACCTGCAGCCTCTCCCAAGAGGGGGTGCTTTTTCTGGCGGGGTGCTGAATTCGGCACCATAGTAGTGCCTAAATTTGCATCCTCTCGGCAGTGCGTTTGCACCGTCATCTTGATAAAAGTGGAGATAATTGCTTTAGCTAACTTTAATAAAAAAAACGCGCTTTCGAGAGGGGGTGCTTTTCATGGCGGGGGTGCAGATTTCGGTGTGTTTTCAAAATAAAAGTTTGTTTTAAAACAATTTCTGCTTTTTCTGCGGGGGGGCAAATCTACCTATTTCTGATATCAGTTCCTAGGCTAATGGATGTGACGATGGATGAATGGATAGATGGATGGACGGTGGGCTCACTATTGGTTAACTGCATGCAAAGCAGTGCAATCTGACAGAGCTACAAGGGTGGAAAAAAAAATTGAAATTACTGATGGTTTATGAGGTTAGGAAGAGCTTGTAGGGTCAATGCCACAGAGAAACCCTTTTCACTTCTTCAAAAGTCTTTAACATTCCATGAATTCAGTTAGTGGCATTCAGAGTTATTGGCCTGAAATATATGTTTTAGGGTTTTTTTAAACTGTACAAAGGTTCCTCTCAGGCACATCTCATTTTTAAACTTCGTTCTTCAAAGAACCATTTGTTGAAAGGCTTTTTGTGAAGCAGACGCACTTTTTATTCCAGAGAACGCCTTTTAAAACCTTTTTTTAAGAGTGCACTGCAATACACAAAAAGAGAAGAATGTGGCTGACTGTGACTTCAACAGCATATATGATCCATTAAGTGATCTACAGTATTCTCTATATACTGTCTGTACTTTTAGATTTAGAGTGAACCAATGCAGAAACCATGAAAAAAGTATATTTAAAGAGAAATCTTGGTGTAAGAATTTTTTTTGTAGAACCAGACACTGTAGAAACTGATGCAAACTGAAGAAACCATTTTACACACTCAGGGTCCTATTTTAGTGATCTGTAGCACACCGCAGCTTGTGCTGCTGGATTTAGGGCATGCCGGTGTGTCTTTGGTATAGTGAAGGCACAAAAAATACGCCTTGTGCAGCTCGAAACACGCAAAAGTCATGTACTAATTCTCTTAATTAATAATGGGTGTGTAATTTTGGGAGTAACATAAAATAAACTAATCAATGTGCCAATTGTCATTACCTTTAAGAGGCAGGTGTGCTTTGACTATGGCACGTTCATATCTTAACAGTGAGGTGCTTTGTGCGTCTCAGCAGAGGATACTGACCTGCGTGTTCACACTGTGAAAGTATGCCAGCAGGTAACTTAGGGAAATCAGTGTAGATTTATTCCTAAACTCCAACGCTATTTTAACGGCATAGATGCAAGGAGTGAAAATAAACTGTTGACGGGGTGTAAGATAGAGCCCTCAAACTTTCATTAGCAGTGCTGCTTGAGTGTTTAAAAATTGTCTACACTCACTATCCAACAACAAAGTGCTCCTATATAATCAGTGGAGCTGAAAAAAAATAATATAATGTGCATAAAATCAAGGAGGTGGTCATAATGGTATGCGTAATAAGTATATCTGTAACTTTACACTGTGAGTGAACCAACACAAAAAGCATTAAAACAAACAACATACAGTACATACATTCATTATAAAATTATACCATTATTTGGAGTTTTTTCCTTTTGTTCAGACACAGCCATGCTGCTGGAGTTTTTAAACACTGTGTCCAATCATTATCCACTCTATTAGACACTCCTGCAGTACCTAGCTGCTCCATGTTGTAGATGTAAAGTCAAAGACAGAAGCTCATCAGGACGCTGTGGAGACCTTATCCTTATCAGAACATTCTGAATCTGTATTTTAGTACAATGTAAATATATTAAATAAGCCTAGTTGACTTGAGTTCTCTTGAGTTTCTGCACGGATCATCTTCATACGTCATCCAACCACAATCAGATTCACTCAATCTGGATGGAGAGATTTATCTGGATAGGGTTTTTCTTTTTGTAAGGAGCCGGAATGAAAACAAGTTGAATTGAAATAGGAAAAACAAGGCTATTTTTAAAATGTAGGGAGTAGAAAGTTCAGATTATTGTGTGAAAATGTACAGAGCATCAGTAAAACGTCATCTGAAAAATAATTACTCAAGTAAAATATAGATAACCAACATTTCTACTTAAGTAAGTTAATGAAGTGTTTGTACTTAGTTACTTGACAACCCTAAAAAAGTGACCCAAACCAAAGAAACTGATTCGCAGATAATAAAACTGCTTTTTCAGCAGTGCTGCTGGGGTTTTTAAACACTGTGTTCACCTGTGTTCACTCACTGTCCACTATATAAAACACTCCTACCTAGCTGCTCTCCTAGCTCTCCCTCTCTCTTTCTCTCTCTCTCTCTTTTTCTTCTGCAACTTCTTTTCTTTTACATCCCGGTCTCTGTAGTTTCACACCCCGAACAACTACTACTAAGTCCCACGTGTGTGGTCACTTCAGACGGGCGCAGGGCCGGGAAGCCGGCGCAGATCTGAGCTCTTTCAGAGCGTGGCTACAGGCAGGATTAAATGGAGCCACGGGGGAGCAGGATTTCAGAGTTTAAAGGCAACTTTGTGACAATGTGCTCCTCACGTCCAACTTTAGAGCTGCAGCGAGCACTTTCAAGTGCGCTGGATGTGTTGATAACATTTTCCCTTTGCTGCCTCTCATAGAGGCTGAGTGGCTCTTGCTCTTATCAAAGTTGGCTGCCTGACACACTGGGCCTGTTCTGTTTGGGGAGAGAGAGAAAGACATAGAAAGAGCAAAAGAGAGAGAGAGAGATAGAGAGAGAGTGAAAGAAGAAGCAGACAGCGCACCCTTCTCCTCTTTCCCCATCATATCCATACTCACAATGAAGCCACCTCTCTCCGCTATTCCCCGAACGAAGCCTGACTTCAAGGCCCAAGCCTTTGTTAAAATATGTGTTTGTTCTCCCATTCTTTTTGGGCCTGGTGTGCCGGGAGAGCGTGGAACGTTGTAGTGGTGATAGTCTGGGGGTATAGGGGGGTGGCAGGCTGGGTGCGCTCTTTCGCCTCGTCTTCCTCTCCACGGCTCGATGCGCCCGTTAAACTGCGTATGCTAATGAGCTCACCCCCCTATTCTGATGCAAGGTCCATCTGCGGCTCCTCCGCACCGCTCTTTCATCCCGCTACAAATGCCTCCTTATTGCGGCTTCGCCCTCAGGCCTTTTAAGATCCCTTTTTGAAATATGCCGTTTGATAAGCACATCATTGGCTAAGTCCCCACAGTGATTAGGGCCCTGGCTTTAATGTAGCAGCGACAGGGGGGAAGAGAGAGCGAGAGAGGAAGTATGAAACAGAGAGACATAGAGAGAGAGAGAGAGAGAGAGAGAGAGAGAGAGAGGGATGTGCTGGCGAGGTATGTAACAGTTCAGGCCATTCACAGACTTTCTGTCAAATTAGGATTTTAATCTGATAAATATTTACCGATACAAATGGCTACAGCAGTGCAAACAAAGTGGCGTAGTGAGTCACAACTTCACTAGACTATCTAATAATAGTGAACAGGTTGCCGACCAGACACAAACTGGGACTAAGCCAAATCTTAGACTAAGTTTTCCTTTCAATGGGAAATGTCCATTTAAAATACTGTGTTTAGCTCAAGACCAGGATCAATCCCTGTTGGACCTACTATACATATCCAAACGTCTGTGGACATCTTTTCTAATGAATGCTGCATTCATCTACAGGCGTTGGACAATGAAACTGAAACACCTTGTTTTAGACCACAATAATGTATGTATGCTGACATTACCCTGGATACCGTGGCTCTTGATACATCACAAAGACTTGCTGTCTTGGTCACAGGTGCCCCAGCAAGACGTGCACCGACAATTTGTCCTCTTTTGAACTCTGGTATGTCACCCATAATGTTGCGTGCATTGCAATATTTTGAGCAAAACTGTGCTCTTACCCTGCTAACTGTACCTTTACACTCTGCTCTTACTGGTGCAATGTGCAATTAATGAAAATTGGCCACCAGGCTGCTCCAATGTAGCCCACCTCCGTTTTTATCCGATGCTCCCAACAGGCTTACAATGCTATACTTTGATAAAAGTTTGCACACCTTTTTACCTTTTTGTTTCATTACAACTGAAGTCCATTTTACAGTGGAGTTCTCCTTTAACCTACTGGCACCGTGCCTAATGCTACAATGCTACTAATGCCAGGTGTAGGCTAGAGGGGTATACAGCCCCCCAGCACTGTGTTCTTTAAAATGATGGTGCTCCATCCATTACTTTTGGAACAAGTTACTGAGAAAAATATTCTAGTGGCCAAGCAGACTAATATGCTGACATATTAGCATATTAGAGAATCACAAATTAAGCTTCACCATCAGCAGCCAGAGCCTGAGAGCATCTGGCTCTGGCACTGGCATCTGTTGGTTGTTTTTATTTTAGAGCTGGGGATTTGGTGCTTTCCTCTGAGTGCATTGGCCGGTGGCAGTTGGTAAAGAGGTGGTGGCTGATTTCACATGTACAGCTCTGGAACAAAATTAGACCACAAATTGAAAACCTCTGGAATGTAATCAAGAAGAAGATGGATGATGATCACAAGCCATCAAATCAAATTGAACTGCTTGGATGTTTGCACCAGGACTGACATAAAAGTTAAAAGTTGTCCATAAGCAGTGTGTAAGACTGGTGGAGGAGAACATGCCAAGATGCATAAAAACTGTGATTGAAAACCAGGGTTATTCCACCAAATATTGATTTCTGAACTCATAAAACTTTATGAATATGACCTTGTTTTCTTTGCATTATTTGGGGTCTGGAAGCTCTGCATCTATTTTTTTGTTATTTCAGCCATTTCTCATTTTCTGCAAATAAATGCTTATTAACAATGTTAATTTTACTCAAATATATACCTATAAATAGCAAAAGAGAGGTGGTCTCTTATTTTTTCCAGAGATGGAGTGGGTGGGCTAATTAGCTCAGCTAAGTTGGGGAGAAAATTCTGTAAAATTAAGAATAAAAAGTAGAAAATTAACAGAAAGGCTTTGCAAGGTTTAAGATTGCTCATCGGATTCATCCTTAAAGCGATCTCTTAATTAGTAAAACAACTGATAGTACTGATAGGAACTGTGCTATTGTGGACGGAGATACATTTTATTAAACATTTTTCTCTCTCTCTCTCTCTCTCTCTCTCTGCATGTATTCCGTCCCGCAGGCACATGTTGCTATCAAGCTTTGCCTCATTGACTTTCCTCATAAATTCTTAACCCCAGTGTATCTCTTCCTTTCTGTGTTTCCCACCTGCTGTTCTAAGCATGCGGACAGCTGTTCAGGTGGATAACGCAAATCCGCTGCCGCTGTACCAACGTCTAAGAGTGTGTGTCTGCAACTCCCGCTGAAGCTGCTGGAACACACCAGCGCTGCTGTTAACGGCTCCGCAATGACCCACACACAGTCACACACACCTGCTCCCTGCTTCATCAATAATGCACATGTCTTCCACCAGTGTGCACCCCCCCCAACACACACACACAAACATACACACATACGAGTACAGCTGCTTTCATATGAGCCATCCAGAACCCACAGCAGCTGATATCACATATAATTTCTTCATTTCTCTCCATCACTGTTTATAATCTGCTGTAAAATCTCATGATCTTCATTCCCCAAAGGAACAATCTGCTGCAAAATCTCATTTCTACCATCCCCCACCCTTATCCAATCAGCAGCCAAGACATGTTTGACGTCTGAAGTTGTGATTCTTTGCTTTTGTGCGGGAGATATGTGTCACACGGGCCAGACACGGGGTAGACACACGCAGATACCCTTCCCAAAGATTGTTTACAAAGAGGTTAAGCTTACAGGAGTAAAGAGGGACAGGCAAGGTCATCAACAATAGAGCAGCGAGAATAAACAACATACCACAGAGAGTAGTGAATCTAGCCAGGGTCATACACAGGAAATATAATACAGCAAAAAGTGAAAGGCAAAAGAGGAGTCAAAAATACAGAAAAAGGTTGGCAACTAAACAAACAATAAGCAAGGCAAGACAAAAACACGATAGTGGATAATAAAAAAAAGGGTCGTCAACAAAAAAGGAAACACGTCTTAGAAGAGCTAGTAAACTGGATTCGATACTCAGCAACCAGGATAGAAAACAGAGAGAAAAACAGCTCTGGAAAAAAATAAGAGACCACTTAAAAATTATCAGTTTCTTTGATTTTTACCAAATTAAAAACCTCTGGAATATAATCAAAAGAAAGATGGATGATCACAAGCTGATCAAACCAAGCTGAACTGCTTTTTGCACCAGGAGTGGCATAAAGTTATCCAAAAGCAGAGTGTAAGACTGATGGAGGAGAACATGCCAAGATGCACGAGAACTGTGAATGAAAACCAGGGTTATTCCACCAAATATTGATTTCTAAACTCTTAAAACTTTATAAAAAAAAAATAAAAAAAAAAAAAAATATATATATATATATATATATATATATATATATATATATATATATATATATATATATATATATGTACTTGTTTTTTTATTATCTAAGGTCTAAAAGCATTGCATCTTTTTTGTTATTTCATCCATGTCTTATTTATCTGCAAATAAATGCACTAAATGACAATATTTCAATTTGGAATTTGGGAGAAATGTTGTCTGTAGTTTATAGAATTAAACAACAATGTTCCTTTTACTCAAACATAAACTTATAAATAGCAAAATTAGAGAAACTGAAGTGGTCTCTTATTTTTTTCCAGAGCTGTATATATATCCACACAGGAGGACAGGTGGGATCAATCAGTTTATAGTCCTACTGCTTATGCACATGCCTATATTAGTAAACATAAAAAGTGTCCCAAATCAAAATTCATTTTGAAATCAGATTCAATGGGATTTTTCACATAAGAAAAAAAAAGATTGCATTTGGACCAATATTACCTGCTGTGTAAATGTAGCTTAAGATGTTATTCATGTTATATATATATATATATATATATATATATATATATATATAATATATCATATATATATATATATTATTTTTCCCCAAACTAATAATTTACAAGGAAACATGCTGTGTAAAACGCTACTGATCCAGGTATCACATGCACCACATGGTACCAGTGCAAGCATTGAATCAGCATTTTTTTTCCCGGGCCAGTCACGAAGAGAGCGCTGGAACCCCCATAAGACATCAGCACAGCTCTGAGAACACTACCCAGCCAACAGTGACATCATTCAATCTGTTTCACAGAAGGAGCATCAGAGGAGGCATCCCGCACATCTGCTGGAGAGAGAGAGAGAGAGAGAGAGTAAGAGAGAGAGAGAGAAAGGTGTAAAGACACACAGCTTGTAAAATCATGCTTGAAATGATGGCAGTGATGGGAACTCACCTCTGTGACCTCTGGAGGTTACTATTTAAAGGGCCAATATCAAGTAACTATTTTTCTTTATTAAATAAAGGTAACACTTCAAAATGTAAAGACACAAAAAATGCAAGCATGCCAGATGTGGGCTAGAGGAGAAAAAAGATCCCAGTATTGAGCAGTGGAGCACTGGAACTGTGTTCTCCGGAATTATGGTGATGCCCTCATGTCTATGTTACCTTCTGGCTCTTTCTTTTTAGTTACACTGTCTGCAGAGATCATCCAGCATCCTGCTCTCACTAACAATTTTGCCTCTAAATGCAATCAAGTCCTCAGAGCAATGCCATGTAATAATCTAGCAGAAAGCATTTCCTAGACAGTAGAGACAGTTACTCCAACAGAGAAACAAAATTATATAAATAAGCAGGTGTCCTAACACTTTTGTCCATATAGTGTGTATCTGACTAGGCCCCAGCAGGTTTAAAATTGTAGCCTAGACTGCTTACTCACTGTGACATAATTACGACTTTTAGACAAAAGGTCATTTTATATACAGTACAGGCCAAAGGTTTGGACACACCTTCTCATTCAATGTGTTTTCTTTATTTTCATGACTATTTACATTGTAGATTCTCACAGAAGGCATCAAATCTATGAATGAACACATGTTTTTTACTTTTTTAGTTTTTTAGTTTTGTACAAAAAATGACCTAGCCTCCACAGTCAAAAGACCTGAACTCAATTCAGAAGATTTGGGGTGAGCTGGAGCACAGAGTGAAGAAGGCAAAGGGGCAACAAGTGCTAATAAACACCTCTGGGAACTCCTTCCTTCAAGACTGTTGGAAAACCATTTCAGGTGATCTACCTCTTGAAGCTCATTGAGAGCATGCCAAGAGTGTGCAAAGCAGTAATCAGAGCAAAGGGTGGCTATTTTGAGTAAACTATAGTATAAAACATGTTTTTAGTTATTTTACCTTTTTTTTGTTAAGTACATAAAACTCCACATGTGTTCATTCATAGTTTTGATGCTTCAGGGAGAATCTACAATGTAAATAGTCATGAAAATAAAGAAAACGCATTGAAAAAGAGAAGGTGTGTCTTCTCAAAGATCAAACTTTTGGCCTGTACTGTACGTCAGCTTTAACAAAACAGTAAAAAGAGGTAAAAAGTATAGAGTAAAAATAAATTATAATTTGGTGCATAAATCTACAAAACAAGAGGATCTACACTGGGAGAAAATGTAAAATGCACTATACACTATAAAAAATCTATAAAATCTACTGGTTGACCATCCCCATTTTTTCCCTTTATTTTTGCCATTTAGGCTTTTCACAGTCAGTAAAAAAAGTTTAAAAATCCAGTGTAAAAAACTAAAATGAACTAAAACCAAAAAAAAGTAATTTTAGTATTTAAAAAAATATATTTTACCAATATACAAAAAACAATATAAATATATTGTTAGTTTTTTTTAAAGGGGAGTGACTTTTAGCAAACAACTAATTGGTTAACAACTTACCACTGGTAAGTAGCAATGAAAATAAACTGAGCTTTGGAAATATTTTACAAAGTTTTTGTCTGTGGTAAATCAGTATTAGAACAGATCATGTTACAGCATTCTACTGCCACAGCATTTACACACTTACACACAGCACATTCACACATTCATTATAATCACAAAGACACAGAGACCTCTGTTACTATTAAAAGCAGAAGTATTTTCTTTAGAGAAATTACAGATGAAGCCAGAGAAAGGTAAGTACTGTTTCCTACACCTTCAAAAGACTCTTGGAAACTGATACAGGACGAGGTTTGGCTGACCCACATGGCAACAACGCATTTAGCTCAGCTTAACATTGTGGACAAAGCCTCAGTTACAGCAGTGAAGAGAAGAATTTGAGGTCTGACAGGAGAAATGTTGTAATAAAGTCATTGCTAAGCTAAGAAGAGAAAATTAAAAAGCAGCTTGTGTGAGCCATTCAGCACTGTTACCGGACTGCTAAAAAGTAGGGGTATTCTACATTTTTTAAAGGTAATGTACATATTACTAAATGTCTTATATTTTGATCATAAGGCACTTAAAATATTTAAATTGATATGTTATTTTTTTAAAACAAACTAGAAGTTAAAGTTAATGAACAAACAGTATTTTTGAGTGGTATTGGTTCTATAAAGAACCATTGTCTGTACCAAACCCTCAAAGAACTAAAAGAAGAAACTCCCCTGTTCATCACTCGTATCTTAACCAATCACCAGCTTCCACCGATGACAGGGCCTACGCCAAAGACATTGTTAATACTATTAAAATTAAAGCTGTTATTGTTGCACACTTGCCTCTGGTGTCCTCCTGGTAGAACTGTACTTGTAAACAGTCTACAATGAAAAATGAAAAGGGAACAAAATCTACAGTTTATGTAGTAAATATGGAAAAGTAAGACATTAAAACGATGTCGCAATATCTAAACTGATTTACCTTCAAAATTAAAACATTTAATGTGTAATCAACCATGACTAAACGCTGAAATGTCAGCTGAGATGCTGCATATGGGCTCTTTAAAACCCGAATAAAGAATGATGTAGAATTCCCACAGCCGCTTAATTAGTTATGTCTGGAACTTGAGCAATCCGTCA
This sequence comes from Astyanax mexicanus, assembly GCF_023375975.1. Taxonomy (NCBI): domain Eukaryota; kingdom Metazoa; phylum Chordata; class Actinopteri; order Characiformes; family Acestrorhamphidae; genus Astyanax; species Astyanax mexicanus. The sequence goes on along the minus strand of NC_064417.1, from coordinate 22,507,810 downwards.
CTAACTGTGTACGCTTTCACACTCCACCTGCTGGGCCGCCTCAGCGGTGGGTCTGGCCTCTCTCCGGCTGGAACGTTCCGGCATTTATACGCACGTCTTCTGCCATTTCCACCCATGCGTATGTGCCACACTGCTTTAACCGCAACACACACCTCCTGCCAATTACAGAGAGAAGAAGCTCTGGGCATCATCCTGACACCTGCCCAGACACATACACACATACACACACACACAGACAAAACTTCACACAACACAAACACACACACACACACACACACACCACTGAGTTTCTACTGTCATGAATGCATCTGACTCAGTTCTGCTCTGATGCTCTGATTTTGTATTGGACTGGATTTAAGTGTCAGTTCAAACAGGCAAACAATGAGAACGTGTCATCACTGAGATAGGACTATTGTCCCTGTCATAAGAAAACCTTGGATCTCTAAAATAGTAAATCTGCTAAAGAATAAAAGCTTTTTTTTTTACATGTATTTAATGACCACTATTTAAAATAGATAATATTTTCTCTGATTATATTAACTTATTTCCATGAATTTCCTTTTTTTTCAACTAATTTTCTGGCTATTTATGCTGGATAAAATGTCTTAAAATATAGACAAACCAAAAATAAGATAATTAATCTTCTCACAATGCAAAAAACATAATGAATACATTAAAATTGATCCTAAATCTAACCCATATATTTTTCTCTTTATTAAAATGTTTATTAAAATGGTAACCTCATCCAGATTTTATTATATTAATCAGGTCTTATTCTGTTCAGATACCCTATACTTTACTACAAACTTTTACACAATTTATTTAGTGCCTTTGGAGAAGCATTATCAATACTGGCTCCAGGTCAACTGCCAGTCATGTGCTAGGGGTTATGGCGAGTTCTTAGCAATGGTGGAGCTCCATCAAGTACTTTGTTGATGAGTTGGAAAGTTGGGAATGAGAGGGTTTGTGATCATCCAACATCCTTAGTAACAGAACTCAGTCACAGTCTTGTTGCCGAATGCTATTAAATCCTCATAGCAATTCTCTAAAATCTAATAGAAAGTCTTCCTTGGACAGTAGAGACAACTCCTAAATACATCTACTACAGGTGTTTCTCTATCTGATCTTCAATCACATAGTGATCAGAGCTTTCTGCCAGGAGAAATCAGGTCATCAGGATGTACTCTGCTTTCTTTGGGCATTTTAACCCTTAACCACAACACCCTTTCGCCGGCAGGTTAACAGTGATGACCACTTTCTCCTGGCTTCCAGCTCAACTCCCCCCTTCTACTCCAGAGCCATCAAGAGGCTCGTTCTGCTGCCTCCACCTGCTGCCTGTGTGCCATCATCTTCCTCTCCCCTCCAGTGATTTCTAGGGCTGTGACCATCCACCATACTGACTGCACAGGGAAACCCCAGTCCACTTCCACCAGGAAAAGCCAGGTCTTCCTCCCTTCCTTCCTTTCTCTCTGAAGCTTCTTCACATCTTTCTTCCCATGGGATCAGGATGATTTACTTCACCTCCTCAGACTACGAGACAAGGTCAGGCCTCAGGGATGTTTGGACCACCTACCTGAGTCCACCCTCATCTCCCATGATTCTGCTTCCTGCAGGAGACCTTTCGCCTTCTTCATCAGATGGTTTCATATGGTTTCTCCCCGTCCCTGATTAACTGGATTGCTGCTGCCGGTGTCCCATGCGTTTGGCTTTTCTTCTTCCATATCTCCTGCTCCAGGATGTCTGCCAGTGCTGTGAGGATCCTGTCATGGCGCCACCTATATCTTCCTTGGCTAAGTGCAGTCTTGCAACATGTCTAAACGTGTGCCATCTTTCCCCTCTAACAAAAATATAATGGCAAAGGAAATCATATTAAATCTACTTGATATGTTCAATATTTCCAGCAGTAAGTTTTTCACAAGAATATTTAAAAAAAAATAAACATATTATACTTCAACCACCACTATTAGTCTTACCGTATTTTTTGCACTATAAATCTGATTATAAGGCGCACCGGAATATAAGGCACATTTAAGGCAACACTTGTTTTCCTTCTTGTTTTCCTTCTAAATTCACGCACCAATCATAATCACTGGGTGGTGAGACATGTATAGCTTAGCTAAGTTAAGCAAAAGTCAAAGGATAACTTTCTCTTTTGAAAAATGTGTATTTGGGTAAGTAAAGTGCTTCCGTTAATCTACAGTTAACTTAGATTTCCAGATCTCCTCTAAAGCAGGAGCATTAGCTAATGCTGCCCGACAACGCTACACTGAAGAACCCGGAGTGTTCCAGTAAGCCAGGGTGATATTACCTAGCATTTTTCCCACATAGCTTGTTTTAACACTATAAACACACAGGCTACAGTCTGATAATACTCACCTCTGAACGACAAAGGAGCTAGCACTTAGCGGGTAATCCTAATGCTGCTCCAGCAGTGCTAGCCAGGGTTAGCAGCAGGTTACAGGCCGATAATACACACCTCTGAACGGTGAAAGAGTCGGAAAACTTAACTGGAACTCCTGTGTGATTCTGCTCTTCAGTGGAGTGGCTTTACTTCTCCTTACAACCTGACTGGTAAAATTCATACTTAAGGCGCACTGGATTTTAAGGCACACTGATGATTTTAGGGAAAATTAAAGGATTTTAAGTCCTTATAGTGCAAAAAAATATGCTATGTCTTAAACGACCAAAATTATTACTTTAAAGAGTGATTTAATGATAAATATTAAACTAGTCTTTTGTACTGACTAGATTTAAGACTTGCCAAAAACTTTTTTTTCTGCTGTAAAATATGTAAAATGTGTTTTTTGAACACGATACACTTCTTCAGTCTTAAAGCTACAATATCTCCCAGTATGTGATGCAACTATATTAGACTGTTCATAAAACTCCATCAGTGGACTCTACGGTAAAACGCAGACGCCTCCCAGATGAAGCTACCATGACAAGTCGGCCACGACAATGAAGCGAACCTCACTTACTGATTCTTCTACTCTCAGTTAGGTAATTCTGCATGTGTGTGAACTCTAGCCGCGATAAATGACGCAACATGTAGCTTGAATAGAAGCGGCTGTCACGTAACCCAACAGCAGTTCTCTGGAGCCAAAGCTCATGACTAATGGCGCTTGTCATTACGTGAGAGGCCTGGCTTTGTCAGAACTGAGACAACACACTGCTGCGCGAACACTTTGTATGATGCAATAGACGAATCTATCAGCCTTCATTCGGGAGCGACTTCAGAACCTGTGAAAAATCAACAAACGTGGAGCCGTGGCGAAGGCTGTAAACTTGAATGAACGGGAACATGAAGAATACTAAGCTTTATGTGCAGCGTTTGTAATACTTCTCAAGCCTGCACACACCGGGCCATCAATAGACAGACAGCCTTTCTGAGGCTTTGATCGTCTAATTGTGGTCTTAATTATGTGAATTAAGAATGACCTTGAATCCTTGATGCGAACCGTACCATGTTCAAAGAGAAGCAGCCACTTGGGCTCATAAATAAAAAATCAGATTCTGATGAGTGAACACGTACGACTGCAATATGGCCTTAATGTGACAATACAAAACACAAACGCTGTGAAATACTGCAGTTTAGCACTACTCTACAGCAGCGGTGGGAATCACAGGGCATCTCACATTACAATATTATCACAGTACATTTCCATGGTAACAATTATCTCATAATACTGTGAAGACAATTACTGTACTCTACGATTCTTAATGGTATCTGTGTAACTGACGAGGACAAAATACTCCTAAATAAGAAAATACCAGGAATTATGAATTTATTTGTGAATTTATTTCAGTTTCCCAGAATTTAACCAGTATTCTGTACAGTATCGCAGATTTACCCTGTTCATTTGATTAGCGCCAAGCACATGGTGTAATGAAGCAGTAACTTTAGTAAGTCAAGTTGAGGTGCAAGCTTTAGAGGGCCTGTGTTTTAATAAAATATCAATATATAACACCATATATTACTAATGTATCACAACTGAAAACTATACAATTTATCACACCAGACCTATTCTACAAACACTATATGGATAAAAGTATTGGGATACATGGACATTTATTGTTTTCTCTGAAATCAATGGTCAAATAATTTATTTTGCAATATTCTTTTGCATGGATTAAGGCATAGAAATCTAATATAGATTTTATTTTTCATTTAGTAATAAGATGTCGTAGCACAGGTATTGCTTTCATTCAGTTTGTGCATGCATGCAAACGTAACCATGGAATACTGATCTGCGGGATATGCATATTGGGGCTCCTGCATTAAAAGCGGACGTGATTTCTAACAAAGATTCTTTTCTGTTTTATGGACAATTCTAGCCAAAAAAAAAAAAAGTATTTTTTACACCATTAACCATAAGTTCAAAGTAAAAAAGACTTGAAATTAAGCCATGATAAGTTGAACAATGAGCACAAACAAACATATTGCAAAATGATATTGTTGGAAATGCATGAATTACAGCTGTTGAAGAAAATATCTTTAAAATAATCATGCATTTCCATGAAATTCATTTTGCAATCTGCTCACCTATCCTACCTACCTAGTTCTTCTCAGTTGATTTAATTTCAAGATTGTCGCACCCAGAAAACTACCTGAAGGTCCTGTGTGTATGATCAGTGTTTTTAATAATTTGCCTGTGCACTTTCAAAGTTCTCAGTGTCTTGTTTTAAATGTCAGGGCTCTTAAAATTCTACCAATGAAGTGCGGAGCTACTTTGAGTTTGGTAATGGTGTAAAAATAGTGATTTCTTTGCATGGGCGAGGATATGGCCCTATCACTACCATTGTAAGCCTTTTGCTAGTATCATCTTATTATTTCTGAATGCTGGGGGTGAACAGAGGTGGGCTACTCGACAGACGTTTTTACTTATTATCATGTTTCACTACAACCCAAGTCCATTTCACACTGGAATTCTCCTTTAATTTTTGTAGCAAAAATTAGTAGTAAAGTCTTTTAAAAGTAAGTGCATTGTGTTTATGTGTGCGTGTGTGTGTGTGTGTGTGCTTGTGTGTGTGTGTGTGTGTGTGCAAGCACTAGCAGGTTAATATTCTGTAATATCTCCAGTGTGAGTAAGGCCAGCCGTTCCCTCGCCACTGTTGCCACAGGCTTTCTGTAAGGGACACGGCGCTGGGAATTCATTCTCTGCTTTTTGTGACGAGATCTTTGTGAAAGTGGTAGAGCTGTAAGTGATTCCTGAATCACACTCACCCCAGCACTAACATTATTCTGAAGGAGGAGGGCAGGCTGATGAATACACATGATTCGAGAGGGGCTGAGGCCAGGGAGAATAATGTGGGAGGCTGCACTCGTGTTGTCTGTGTATACTCTTCAAAATAAAGGCAGGGAAAAGTGTTCTTTTGGAGAGGCACCATATGACTGTCACAATATAATCATGTTATTGACTTATTGTACAATATAGGGACACGACTTGACAATGTTTAGCTGACCTTAATATTGCCAGAATTAAGCTGTTCCACCTTAAATGCCCCTGCAGTTTAATAGCAGCAACACTGGCAGCATTTATACTTTGGTGATAGCAGTGGCTCACCAGCCACATCCAGCAAAATTACCACATGGTTATAGTATTGCCGCTGCTTGGTTAGCTTCTCTGCTGTGTTGTAAGCAACACTATTGTGTCGGCTACCAGTCTTAGTCAACATCACTACTGGGGTTTCAGCATCGCTACTGCAGCATAGAGCTTAGATCGAGCTAAAAAAATCCGACCCAGCCCGAGCCCGTGCACCTTCTTTCCGAGACCGACACGACCCAACCCATAAACTGTCATTATGAGCCCAAGCCTGATTTAAACCCGTCATTTTTTTAGTAAGTAGAGCGTTAAAACTGAGCTTCTTAAAACATTTTTGGGCTGTTTGAATGAGCGAAATGAGTTCAGAATGATGTTAACATTGCAACACTGAAGAAGCATAGACCTATTATTTAAGAAAAATGTTTTTTTTTAAGAACAGCTACACACGGTGCTGCAAGTCAAATGCGGACAAGTAGAGGAGCTCATGTGTGCCCCACTAGTAACATTCTGCAACTTTTATGTAAAAAACAGTTTGATTTGTTACTTTGCTATATTGTGGTTATCATGCCTTAGTTTTATATAAAATAAAAATAGCCTTAAAAAAATCGGACGCCTATGTCACAAACTATTTTCTTGAGCCCGACCCAGCTATAGGAAAGTGGTGGAAAACCTCGGCCCGGCCCGAGTTCGGGTTGGGTTTGGGCATAGATTCTAAGCTCTACTGCAGCATTAGCCTCGCACCAGCATAACTATTGCACCATAAGCATTACCACCGCATTGTTAGCATAGCCACCTCACCATTAGCACCACTGCCACACCTTTAGCATTATCAACTGTCTTAAATCCTTAACCAGGCATGGTTACTGTACATGAAATGGAATGTGAAATATAGAAGTTTTTAAATATAAATATATAAATATAAAAGCATCTTAAAAAATAAAGAGCCTTTATTTTTAGTTTGGTTTATTTAGGATATTTAACGTTTTTATATTGCAGTTTCAATTATTATTCTGAATATTCTTGATAATTAAAAAAAAAAAAAATCATTGCCCTTAAAATGAGAAATGAGATGGGAAAGTGACTCCAAAATGCAGCGTTTTTAGCCAAGGCTCCCAACAGGCTTACAATGCAAGTGATAGGGGCAGAGAGTTGCCCATGCAAAAAAAATCACTCTTTTAGAAATGCATAAATTACATCTGTTGCTGAAAATATATCTATAATATCATGCATTTGCATGAAATTAATGTTTCAATCTGTTCCTTTATCCTACCTGTTTGCTTGTGCTCACCAGTTGGCTTAACTTTATCTGATATTGGCAGAGCCTGAAAAACTACCTAGAGGTACTGTTTGTATTTTTTAACCCCTTATACTTGACCAGTCTACGGGCTACAGGTGTAGGTAAAAAAAAAATCTGCAGTAAAATAACTTATTTACATTCTGAAAAATTGATGGCTTTGAAATCTCCAACAGGACACTTGGAGAAGCTGCCTGTTTTCTCTCTACTCCTACTACTAATACTACAGTATTCAGAAAAATATTGATTTCAAAAATAAGTTCAGGAAAGAGCCAATTTTATGATATTATACATTATATCATGACATTAACAGACTTACTTAAATTTTCTAATGCAATTACAATTATGCTTTTCAGTAATGTTCCTTATCAAACATAAAACCTTTTTATGTAATGCTTGAATAAAAAAACTCAAGATTTAGAGGTGTAATGTCAGGCAGAAAATTGACAAAAACCTGGTCTGTTGGGGGGGTTAATAAACTACCTGTGCACATTCAAAGTTGTTAGTGTCTCGTTTTAAATGCAAGAGCTCTCGAAATTCTACCAATGAAGTGTGGAGGAGCTACTTTGAGCTTGTTAAGGGTGTAAAAATAGTGTTTTCTTTACATTGGCAACCTTATGCCCTTATCACTAGTGCTGTAAGCCTGTTAGCATCGGCCAAAAATGCTGTATTTCAGAATGCTTGGGGAAAGGAGGTGGGCTATTCTACAAAAGTTACTACACATTATCACATGTTTCACTACAACCGGATGTCTCTGTTAAAAGGGTATAATACATTTTTATTGTATTGTATTATACTTATATCAGTGGTATAAAAAGATAACTGACCATGCTTTGAGACATCTGTGTTCCTGAAAACTTGAGCTCCAACCCCAACTAACTCCACCTGATCCCTCTAATTATAGCCTGAAGAAGTCCTTCATTAGACGAATGAGGTTATGTATGCAGGATTTGAGGTGAAACCTGCAAGAAGGGACAGCGTTAGGATTGGTAACCAATGGCAGAGAACAACCAAAGCCGTGGTTTTCACGTCCATTCCTGGGGGATTTCAACACAGTTCAAAACAACTACTCCCTGAATTCAGCACACCTGATCCCCTCTCAACCAATCAAGAAGCCGTTCATGAACTGGATTGGGTTGTGTTGTGGAAGATCACCAGATCATTGAGCAGAGCAGTGGGTTGGTCCCACCTGTTTTGGTGACTCTAGATGGGTGACCACATTCTCATGGGAAAAACATGAATTTTCTGACGGTCCCTTATGGCTGGTTTGAGAACTACTGTACTAAAACCAGTCAAACCAGTTCTTAGGGATCCCCAGATGATTGATAAATGTGTTTACACTAAATGTTTGTGTTGAAAGTTGGGTTTTAAGCAGTAATCTGGACTTTCTACATGCTCATGAGGACTGGCCTGAGAACTAGTGATTTGAGTGCTTTGAGAATATCATTCCAGAGATCCTCTTTTGGCACAGTTTTGTCAAAAGTGCAGGGAATGTGGAGTATGTTAGGTAGCCTTCTCTGTAGAATTAGCCATTGAGCATGGGAAGGCTATTCTTAGGCCTGTAGTGATGAGGTGGAACCAATCACTGCTTCTCCACAAGGGCTGATTCCATGGACAGAGTAATCTCTTCACACGAGAGCTGAAATACCTGCTGTGAGTCCATGAACAGTCACTGTTACATGTAGGATAACCTGGTAAATACTCTTTAGAGTAACCAAAAAGGAATTAGAGGCCACAACTCAACTGGCGGTACTCAAGGGTGTTGTGAAGATTGCAATCAAATCAAGACGGCAGTCTTTTGATGCCAATAAAAGCACCCTGTATATTATATTATTATTATATGATACTAGATACCTAGTATACCTTGGTACTAGAATATCCCCATCCCAAGGAAACTTTAAGGGTTTTCAATTTGAAATTCAGGTGCTTTGAGGAACCGTCAAGAACATTTTCTTAGAAAATACTGTTCCTTGAAGCACCTTAAGTTTCTTAAAGATTCCTCAAAGATTGCTATAGTATAAGTATAAGCTCCTCTATAGTTTCAAAATAAGGAACCCCTAAAGAACATATACCTAATTAAGGTTGAAAATTATTATATACAGCTCTGGAAAAAAATAAGAGACCACTTAAAAATGTTGAGTTTCTTTGATTTTACCAAATTGAAAACCTCTGGAATATAATCAAGAGGAAGATGGATGATCACAAGCCAATAAACCAAGCTTAACTGCACTAGGAGTGGCATAAAGTTATCCAAAAGCAGTGTGTAAGACTGGTGGAGGAGAACATGCCAAGATGCACAAAAACTCTGATAAAAAAAAAAAAAACAATCCACCAAATATTGGTTTCTGAACTTGAATGTGAATATGAATTTGTTTTCTTTGCATTATTTGAGGTCTGCATCAAAGTTCTGCATCATTTTTGTTATTTCAGCCATTTCTCATTTTCTGCAAATAAATGCACTAAATGACAACATTTTTTTTTTAAATTTGGGAGAAATGATGTCCGTAGTTTATAGAACAAAACAACAATGCTCATTTTACTCAAACCTATACCTATAAATAGCAAAATCAGAGAAACTGATTCAGAAACTAAAGTGGTCTCTTAATTATTTCCATGGCTGTATTATTACTTCAATTAGGGCTTATTATTATTTCAAATTATGTTTTGAGTTTGTATGTTTGTAATAGGGATATGTGAACATGAAAAACGTTTTAATTGCATCAAGTGAAGGAAGGTTATTCTTTTCTGTTATAATCCTTATGCAGCAGAAACTACTAGAATATGTTTGTTATCCATAAACAGCAGAAGCATTTTGTGGAGTCCCACAGGGTTCTATTTTAGGATCTATGAAACTAATGAATTATGCCAGTAATTCAGTTATAATGGTGAGGAGTTGAATGTTTCTAACAATGTTAATACCTATTCCTATCTGTGACATGTCATAGGACATAAGTCATGGGACAGAAACTAGATTATTTTTGACTCCAACTAGCCCTGCAAAGTGTAGCAACTCAACATGGCATCAATTCAACAAGTGAATGGGAGACATCTGGAGGGGTGTTGGGCGATGCCGTCTGGACAGTTACCCACAGCTCCATGCTGTGGATCTTGGGTGCGAATAGAACTCTCCACCACATCCTATAAATGCTCGACTGGGATCATGTCAGGCGATTATGCAGGCCATACCATTCCATGGAACATTACAGAATTCTCCTGCTTTGAATGTGGATGTGAATCTCTTGTCCGCATGCATGGACAGTTTTAACCAGAAGTTGCCGATCACAATCATTACCATCTTCGGAAATGGAATGTTCCATCCATCTGGCATCCACTTTTTCAGGCCACGTTCCAACTGGCCGGTAGCATCCAGCAACAGAAGTGCTGACACGTTTTTCATTTCTAACAACTGACTGAATCAGATGTAGTGTGGAATGTGCTGATAGTCAGTGATGTATTATAGGCATTCCCAACGTTACTGCATTACATTGAATTGGTTTTATTTAAAATGGAATGAATGAAAAGCTGATTGTGACTTTCTTTCATTGCTACAATCAGCAGAGATACAGCTCTAGAAAAAAAATTAAGATTAAGTTTCTCTGAGTAAATAAACTTTTTTATTATGTTATTCTATAAACTACGGACAACATTTCTCCCAAATTCCAAATAAAAATATTGTCATTTAGAGCATTTATTTGCAGAAAATGAGAAATGGTTGAAATATTAAAATAAAAAGATGCAGAGCTTTCAGATCTCAAATAATGCAAAGAAATCAAGTTCATATTCATAAAGTTTTAAGAGTTCAGAAATCAATATTTGGTGGAATAAGCCTGGTTTTTAATCAGAGTTTGCATGCATCTTGGCATGTTCTCCCCCGCCAGTCTTACACACTGCTTTTGAAAACCTTTATGCCACTCCTGCTGCAAAAATTCAGTTTGGTTTGATGGCTTGTGATCATCCATCTTCCTCTTGATTATATTTCAGAGGTTTTTAATTTGGTAAAATTAAAGAAACTTATCATTTTTAAGTGGTCTCTTATTTTTTTTCCAGAGCTGTATATAGTAACAAAGTGAAACTACTTCACTACTGTACTTAACTACTAAAACGCTGTATCTGTATCCACTGGAGAAGTACTTTTTCTCCCACTTACACTTTTACTTTACTACATATTTTCAATGTGTTTAATACCTTTACGTAGATAATTGTACTTCCTGCTTCCTGTCTAAACAGAAAGTAAAAAAAATATATAAATACAAATATTGCCTTGGGGGCAGTACAATTTCTGAGTGGTGAATGGATAAAATATTGTGTTTAATGTTAACAGTGTGCTGGAATGACCATCCCTGACTAATATATATAGTTATTCTAAAAACTGGGGTGTCGGGTTTCCTTTTTGTGGGAGTTCTTCTGGCCACGTCACACATCTTTACGTACTTACGTCACACATACAGCCTCTGAAAGAGGATCCGGCTCAGTTTTACTGAACGCGACCGGCTGGTGGAGCAATGGAGACTTCAGAAGGGAAAACTCAGACCTCAGCAGCTCGTTCATCCCTAGTAAAAACAAAGTGTGTAGATGAAGTGAAGTTTCTTACTGAACGCACTGTCTGTCTTTGAATTCTTTAGTACTTCTACCTACATGTGGAGCTTAAAGAACACTGACATTTTTACTCATGTCACTTTATTGATATAGAACTTGTACTTTTACTCAAGTCTGGGTCTCTAGTACTTTATACATGTCTAAAATTGAGACCTGCAATCTGTCAGAATGGCTTTGACTGAATATGTGATCATACAGATCATATTCTGAACAGTGTGTCAGATTATGATCTTTTTTCTATAATTAAATTGGTCAACTAGAATTAATCAACTTACCATCCTAGCTTCAGCAAAAAAAAGTAAATAAAAGGCTATAATGCGCACTACATAAAGCCTCAGGAATGTGAATAATATCCCTGCTCTGGAGGAAGCACACTGTAAATGGACCAAATGAACCGAAGTGGATGGCTTTCAGGCCCTGCGATGATGCCTAAAATTCACAGGGTTGATCCTGTTCTGAGGTCTGCGTGTAATGAATGCACAAGTGCGCTGCTAAATTAAAAGCGCGCCTATGTAAAAGGCTTCATTTGCCGTTAACGTGGCCTCGTCCATTACCGCACGCACCCCCCCTGCGTACGGAACCGCGACCCTGTGGGATTCGAGGTTAAACACAGAATCACTAGCGAGAAAGACATAGAAAGAGAGCGAATGTGAAAGAGAGAGAGCAAAAAACAAGGAAGAGAGAGATACAGAGATAGAGAGGATAGAGGGAGAGAGGGAAAAAACACACACATTTCCTCTAAAAACACCCCTCTCGCCGCTCCGACACCCATCCTCATTATGGCGCTAAGCTGTGATTAGATTGCAGACCCGGCGTGTCAAGCAGCGGCGCTATAAATACACAATAACCCCCTCTATCCCCCCACCCTTTACCCAACCCGCGCTATTCTCTCGCTCTAATGTACGTGAAGCCTCGGATAATTGCGTTGGATTACAAAAGAGCACCTCGCAGGGATTTTTTTTTCTTTCTCCCCTCGCTCCCCTCATCCATCCCTCCTTCCCTCCCCCCTCATCCCTCCACCACCTCCCGCTGGCTGGTTGGAAATATCGGCTCAGCTAAGTGTTATCCACACCGGCCCGGCTGCTGCCGACTCTCTGATGCGCTCTAATAGAACTCCATTGAGAGTGATGACTCTTTGCCCCGCTCCATCAGCTTCAACAGGCTAAAAAGCACCCATAAGGATGGAAATGAAAGGGAAGCTTTTGCATCTCTACTTACATCGGCCAGGCGGCGGCGTAGGAGCTTCACGCCGGAGAGTAATGCAATCGTAAGTTTTGCGGAAAGAGTCTACAAGTGGCGAAAGGAGAAGGCGAGAGGCCATTAGGCCGTCTATGCAGTGCAGTAAATGCACGTCCGCATAGGTAAGGCTCTGAGTGACTGGGTAAATAACCTTGCACAGTTTTTTTATCAATAGCGCAGACCTAAAGCTCAGTCTCAGTCGCTGAAGTAAAAAAAACGAAACCGGACTAAAATTGGCCCTATACTGCATACGTAAATCACCCCCTCTCAGATACGCTGCTTTGTTGTGACTCAATCACTGGTACATTTACAGCAAGATGAGAGAAGCCTGCGTTCAGTTAGAGGTTTCAGCTTTTTCCAGGATGCTCTGCAAACATTCAATTCAGCCAGTAGATCTGACTCAAAAATCACACCATCACACCAAATTATAATAATCTGATCTACACTATGTGTACCACTCTTTACAGCTACAAGATGTACAGATATTAAGATATTTGTATAATTTCTGAGGCAATCAGTATGAGTTTTTTTCCACTATGTACTGTATGTAACGCATTGGTGAGTGCAAGCATGTTAAAAGTACACTCAGCACAGCCAATGCAAAATTGTTTGGATTTATAAATGAATAGAAAAGCCTATGGATTAAAAGCAACCCTTATAATAGAAGCCAGTGAGCGGCTGCATTAACACCCACCCACTGAATTCTGCTAAACCATATTTTTGGGAGTTGTAAAATGCTGGAAAAATGCTGCAAAATGCTTTTAAAATAAACGTCTTATTGCTTCTACACTAACAAGGTAAAAGTCATGGCACAGCATTAGCAATTAGCATTGTGTCCCATGACTTTAGTCTTGTACTATGAAAGCTAAAAAAAACAATACACTGATCTGGGGGAATTTACATATAAATCCTCCAGCATTAAAAGAGTTGTATGTCAGTTTGAAGTGACAATTCTAGCCAATAACAATAATATTTTATGATACACTGTATGTGTACTATACACGAAGTAGATTCAATAGAAAATCTATAAAATTATTGCATTTTTATTATTTTCTTATTCAAATTTTATATTTTTTAGATGTTTATATTTTTATAATAAATGTGGCAATAGAAATGCTCCAAGCCTAACATTAAATATTTTTTACTTAAGTTGCATTAAAAGTTTTGAAAATTCTCCAGAATTACACTAAATATCAGTGACAATTAAGAAGATTATTTCCTTCTCCTATGAAATGGTGTTTTGGATGTACAAGGTGTTTTTTTTGGTGCAATAGCAAGAATATGTTACGCTACTACTATGTATGATATGATGTTACTATTCCCCCCAGTATAAACAGCTCTGGAAAAAAATAAGAGACAATGTGAATTTCTTTGATTTTACCAAATAGAAAATATCTGGAACATAATCAACAGGAAGATGGATGATCACAAGCCATCAAACCAAGCTAAACTGCTAAAACAAATTTTGTACCAAGAGTGGCATAAAATTATCCAAAAGCAGTGTGTAAGACTGGTGGAGGAGAACATGGAGAACATTCCACCAAATATTGATTTTTGAACTCTTAAAATGTTATGAATATGAAGTTGTTTTCTTTGCATTATTTGAGGTCTGAAAGCTCTGCATTTTTTTTTTTGTTATTTCAACCATTTCACATTTTCTGCAAATAAATGCTCTAAATGACAATATTTTTATTTGGAATTTGGGAGAAATGTTCATGATTTATAGAATAAAACAACAATGATGTTAATTTTACTCAAACATATACCTATAAATACCAAATTCTGAGAAACTGATTCAGAAACTGAAGTGGTCTTCTAATGTGTGTATATATATATATATATATATATATATATATATATATATATATATATATATATATATATATATATATATATATATAAATACATAAAATACATTTTTACAGCCTTTGGAGCTATCTACTCTAAATGATTTGTGGGCTTCAAGGAGACATTATCTATATGTGTGATAATCCTGGGACTCACTGGAGAAGTAAGATCTCTGTGATATGTACAATATTTAAATGAAAATTAAATAAATATCTTATACATGGATTGTGTTTTTACCTTCCAACACAGACCCCCCCCAACCCCTTGCCCCCCAAACACACACATACACACACACACACACACACACACCCTACTTTGTGGTTCATGCCCTTTCCCCTGTCTCTGAGTTAAGCCCCCCTGTCCTGTCCTGAAGCTGACCTGCCAGTTCACTTCCACTGTGGAAATCCTGTCCCACACACAGCCACCCCCTCCAACCCTCAGGAACGCCAGCTATGCCCCGCCCTGCAGGGTGCACACACACACACACACACACACACACACACACACACATATATACATACATATGCACACGCCACAGTGGCCTGCTCTTCCTGGCAGGATACTTGTTGCTAGACGCTGAGTCACGTCCAGACCTGAGTGTGTGTGCACTTACGTGTTAAAATTGTGCATTTTAAGTTGTAGGCCTAAATGAAAATGTAAAATGTGTGTGTGTGTGTTCAGATATCATATATTATGTATATACAAACTGACCAATTGTATATTTAAAAATAGATCAGACTGATCTAAATGGTTCTGTGTTTGGGTTTTAGGGCTCTAGTGAATATGTGTGTCTGTTTGGTAAAGTGGAATTCCAGAGTGATTCTGAGGGCACTACAGTCTCCCTCAACGTACTCGTCATTTCTAGTGAACTCCGTAGCTCATTATATCCAGTGAACGTGGACCAAAATGCATTGTGAGTCCCTTGTTACTAAGCAACGGGCAGATGAACGTTAGCTAACTTTAACAGCGGCTGCTGAGCCATTGAAAACAAACTTATGAGAAGCTTTGGCTGTCGGGTGAAGTACTGTTAAATCTGCAGCTCTGCATAATAGTACTGTAGCACTATTACAGTCATACTCTAGACAGTAGTACTACTATAGTCGTAGTATCTATTTGCACTATATGGACAAAAGTATTAGGACAGCTGCTCATTCATTCTGAACTCAAAGTCTTATCCAGTACATTATTCTGCTTTTGCTGGACGAACTGTCTCTACTGTCCAGTGAAGCCTTTCTACTTAATTGTGCACTATTTTTCAAATTGTATTTGCATTTAGTTGCAAGTGAGTTAGTAAGGTCAGGATGTTGGATGAACAACACCCCATCTGTCCATCTACATTATATAGACCAAAATAAATGAAATTTATTACCATTGGTTCAACACTCACTCTGTACCAAAATTCAGCTTCTTTATTTTACTAAAAACATAACATTTTGGCCCATGCTTCAAGGATTCTGTCACATGTATAATAATATATTTTATACAAATATCATTGTTTCTTCATTATTTTCATTCTTCTTTCTTCTTCATATTTTTCCATGGTCTTGTCTTGATCCTGAAATAAGAGAACCCAGCTAGTTTAACCTCCTAAGACTCGAACTCTTGCATGGCTTGCATTTTTTGTTTACTATCATAGCTATTTGGGCACATAGTAGGTGTAAAAGCAAAGAATTATCTTTTTACATGATGTAGTTTCTGAGAAAAAATATGTCCACATATGAGGACTTTAGTTTTATATTTTGATAGAATACAAAGCCACAGTTAATAATGATGTGCAAAACATTTATTTGGTGTCTGAACACAGCAGCATTTTTGTCCTGAGTGCCCTTTTGAGCAATACAGCTTATTTAAAGTGCTGCTTCAACACAAAGACATAACAAAGTAAAAAAAATACTGTTTATTTTAATTTCTGAACAAAATCAAAATTGTAACGTGTTAAACTCTTCGGCCACCACTAGGTGACAGAATAATGGCCTCATAAGAGGACACCAGGTCCTTGTAGAGCAAAATTTAATGCTGTGGTTTAGACAACCAAAAATGTGATGTCCACACATGTGGACGCCAGGTCCTAGGAGGATAAGTGAAGCACGAGAACCAGCAGAACCAGAAGCAGTTCTGCTGTATCATATCTACAGTATCTACAGAATATACACAAAATCATTGGGGCAATCTTTCTTTAATTGTGTCTTTAATTGTGTCTTCTTAAGTGTTTATACTTCTTTCATTGGAGTAACTAAGGAGCCCAATTAAGGCTTTCTACTAGATTCTGGAGAATTGCTTGCTTGTATTGCTGTGAGAACTTGATTGTATTCAGGAACAAATGCTTTAGATTGCCCAACATCCCACCACATCCTCAACACATCCCAAAAGTATTGGATGGAGCTCCATCATTTCAGAGAACACAGTTCAGCTGTTCCAAAGTTGATGCATCATGTTAGTTTCACTATGATGTGTCTACAATCCCATCCTGTCTGCATCAAACCTAGTGTAATGTGTAAGGCAAGACTATTCTTGTTAGTTATTTTCAGAATGTGCGTATGTGTGTGTGTGTGTGTGTGTGTCTATTTCATTGTCTGCGGTTGGCATCCTGGCATTCTGTGACAATGTCGAGACACACCTATCTGCCTGTCTGTCTGTCTATTAACAGTTGCAAGAAAAGGTATGTAACCCTTTGGGATTATGGATTTTTGCATAAATTGGTCATTAAATGTGTTTTGATCTTTATCTAAATCACAACAATAGACAAACACAGTCTGCTTAAACTAATACCACAAAAATATATTTTTGCATGGTTTAATTCAATACAACATGTTAACATTCCCAGTGCATGGTGGAAAAAGTATGTGAACTTTTGGATTTAATAAGAATATTTATTATTGGGATATCTGGTTTGAATCGCTTTCATGAGGTCATGCCACAGCATCACAATTGGGTTGAAGTCAGGACTCTCCAGAAGGCGCATTTTCTTCTATTGTGGATTTACTTCTATGTTTTGGGTCGTTGTCCTGTTGCATCATCCATCCTCTGTTGCGCTTCAGTTGGCAGACAGATGGTCCTTCCAAACAACTCAATTTTGATTTCATCTGTCCACAGTATATTTAGCCAGTACTGCTGTGGAACAGCCAGATGATCTTTTGCAAAGTTCAAACGCATGTGCCAAAGATTTCTGTTAGTCTTTAGCTGACATTCTGGGATTCTTCCTCACCTCATTGATCATTCTGTGCTAAGCTCTTGCAGTCTACTTTACATCTTGGCTTTTAGAGATACTTTTGTAACCTTTTCCAGCTTCTTGCAAGTCAACAATTCTTGAATGTAGGTCTTCTGAGAGCTCTTTTGTGAGAGGCATGATTTACATCAAACAATGCTTCTTAAGAACAGCAAACTCAAAACTGGTGTGTGTGGTTTTTTGGGCAGGGCAGCTTTAACCACCACATCCCATCTCATCACATCCTGGCTCCAATTGGCTCTTAGGAAAGTCATTAGCCTAGGGGTTCATATACTTTTTCCCCCCTCACTGTAAATGTTGTGTTCAATAAAAGCATGCAAAAATATATTTCTTGTGTGGTATTAGTTTAATCAGACTGTGTTTGTCTATTGTTGTGACTTAGATGAAGATTATTAATCATTTAATGACCAATTTAGGCAGAAATCCAAGTTCTATCTATCTATCTATCTATCCATCCATCCATCCATCCATGCATCCATCCATCTATCTATCTATCTACAATTCCAACAGTGCTGCTGGAAAATCTGCCAAATCTCATTAAGCATCAAATACGAGAATGAAGAATCTCCCTCTCAGCCACATCTGCTGTGTTGATGTACGCACACCCTACTGAACCCACAGAGGAAGAGCATAGCTGCTTGGCTTTCGTTGGAACCATACTGAGGTAGTTATGCTAAATGCTACTTGCCCCAGTTTCCTGCAGTTTGATGAGAACTCCAGTACCATAAATATGCCAGAAATATATCCAGGCTATTAATACCAACACAGTGCAATTTATTTCTTGAATCTCTGCCAACAACGTGCTTCTCGCTGAAATGAAACACTGCCTTCAGTCCTTCCTAAACAGAATCCAGTGAAAGCGGATACGTGTTAAATGAATAATGAGTAATAAATGCTGATAGAGTGCAGAGCACATTTATCCAGCTGTTTGCCTTTAGCTTTGCAGTCTGGTGTCCGTCACAATGCGTTTCATTTCATTTTTAAATAAGTGGGAATGCAGATTTTCTTTTTTTCTTTTCTTTTTTTTGGCATTCTCTCTTACACACACACACACACACACACACACACATACACGTATACAAACAGAGTGCATACACACGTATACAGAAGGCCAGGGCATTGACTGCGTTGTACACGGTGCAGTCCAAAAGGTCATGCAGGAGCTGATAAGGCAGTAGAAGCTTGTGCAGAAATCCTGTAAAACAAGAAGAGAATAGTCAGTCTCCTGCGTTAACACATTCCTGCTGTTTGAGAAAAAAAAACTTCTTCTCTTTAAATTACAACTTAAAGTACAAAGCTGACAAAAGTACATACAGTATGTAGCACAGAAAACCAGCCGGAATCTATCTATCTATTTGTGTAGATAACAGTAGCTCACATAAAGTCTATTAAAGATTACATAACAGGCCCCTATCATGGAAAATTATATAAACTATTACAATTTCACCAAATCTAGAGTATCGAATGTTATAGTTTTAAATTTCCACCGTGTGATAACATGATAAATATAATATCAATGTTTTAAATATTTTCAGTATTAACCCTTTTAGACCCTGGGTCATTTACCATGGACACCATGTATTTTCAGATGTTTATTTTTATTTTTTTGCACATTACACTATGTAGAACCTGTTGTTAATCAGAATAGACTATAAATAAGCCTATGAAAAAGTTTATAAGCCAATGAAACAATTGCCTAGCCCCGCCCACTGCACTGGAAAAAGAAAACAGCACTAGAGCCAAAAAGGCTTAAATTAAAATAGTCCATTTTTACTAATTGTATGTGATATGGAAGACTTTTTTTATGTTTATTTTGGTGTTTTAGGGATGGCTTGTGATGGCTTCCAATCCAATAGACATAAAAAACATAAAACATAAAAAGTTACTTATTTTAGTTAATTGGATTTAATGTAAAAAAAAAAATAATTAATTACACTAAATAGCAATTTACCACATTAACAGCAGTCTATTACATTAAAAAAGCACTTTACTACTTTAAACTACCTCATAAAATGGAATCTACTAGTTAAAGTACTGTACTAACATCCCTCGCTTGTCAGCAACTGTACATTAGCCTTGTAGCTCCAGTGCAAAACTAGCTAAAGAAGCAAACTTTACACAAACAAAGCAAATACATACAGTTAGGCCCATAAGTATTTGGACAGTGATGGACACTATTCATGATTTGGACTCTTCATGCTACCACACTGGATTTAAAATGAAATAAATATAATGTAACTGAAGTGTGGACTATCAGGTTTAATTAAAGGGTTTGAACAAAAATATCCTATAAAGTGTCTAAGAATTATAACTATTTTTCTACAAAGCCTCCTCATTTCAGAATTGGATAAATGAACTCAAAAGCTATTTTATAGGCTGCATGAGCTATTTCCTTATTAATCCATTATCAGTTAAGCAGCTAAAAGGCCTGGAGATGATTCCAGGTGTGGCATTTGCATTTGGAAGATGGAACATGTGGTTAAAGAAGCTTTCAATGGAAGTGAAACAAACCATCATTGGCTGAAAAAAAAATCTATTAGAGAGATAGTGGAAATGTTAGGAGTGGCCAAATCAACATTTTTGTACATTCTGGTAAAAAAGAGTGCAGTGGTGAAATGGGGAACTCAAACAATCCTGGATATCCACAGAAGACAACAGAATCCTTTCCATGATAAAGAAAAAGCCCTTCACAACACCCACCCAAGTGAAGAACACTCTCCAGGAAGTAGGTATATCAGTGTCTCAGTCTACCGTAAATACAGTGGGTTCACCACAAAGTGCAAATCATTAACAGAAAGGCCAAATTAGACTTCAAATCAGACCAAAAAACATCTAAAGGATCCAGCCCTGTTCTGGAACAATGTACTTTGGACATATGAAACTAAGATTAACCTGTACCAGAATGATGGGAAGAAGAAAGTATGAAGAAGGTTTGGAAAAGCTCAACACAATGTTCGCCACATTCTCTGTGAAACATGGTGGTGGTTGCGTAGGCGTGCATGAGTCCAGTGGCACTGGGTCACTATTGTATATTAATGATGTGACATTGTATTGTAAAAGTGATCCAGTTGATTTTTAAAGCACAGAAGTGGAATATTCTGCAGTGGCAGATTTAACCACCAGATTTGAACCTGATGGAGCTAAATTTCAGACAAACTTAAGACAAAACTAAAAGCAAAAAAAGCATCATAAAGGGGGAAACCCAGTGTTTGGTGATGTCCATGGGTTCCAGACTTCATGGATTTTTAACAAAGTATTAAATATTAATATTTTATTTATGCTAAAGTGTATTAGTCCACTGACTTTTGAGCTCCTGATATGAAGAAGCTTTGTAGAAAAATGGTTGTAATTTATAAAAATTTATAAACATTGCATGTTTTTGTTCATATTTTTAAATATTGAGTAAAACCTAATAAAGTCTACACTTCAATAACATAACATCAGCGTTTTATTTTAAATCCATTTTGATGGCATGCAGAGCTCAAAGTGTAAATATTGTGTCAATGTCCAAATACTTATGGGCCTAACTATAGGTCACTGTGGGCTCTTTTGGGTTAAAAAAAGTAAACATTTTTTTACACAATTTTTAAACTGACAGCCTTTTTATATGTGTGTTTATATAAAATAAACACTGAAAAAATGGAGTGGAAGGAAGTATTTTTTTTTTAAATCAGACTCCGGCTGATGTAAAGGGATAAGCTGGGTTTAGCCGAGTCACTGCGAGCCAGAGCAGAGCAGTAGGGCTGGAGTGCAGGGGAGCAGGGAGTGGCTTTGGATTCAAACCCACACACACACACACACACACACACACACGTCCTGCAGTCTGTCGGCAGTCCCGCTGTGTGTCATGTGATCTGGGCTCGGGGAGGAAATGTCTTCTCTCTGGGCCTGCCAGGAAACCTCTCGGCCCATACAAGGCACTTCCTGCCCCGGCACACTCCTTCCTGTCAGCTATGTATGGACTTTCCTGCCCACTCTGGCTTTCTCTCCCTCCCTCTCTCCCTCTTTCTCTCTCTCTCTCCTGCTCTTGGTGTTGGCTGCCTGCCCTGGCAAACTGGCTGGGTAAAATCCTTTCTCTCACTGGCTGTTGCTTTTTTTCTTTCTGTGTGTGTGTGTGTGTATGTGTGTGTGAGCGTGTGAATACGTGTGTGTGTGTATGTGTGTGTGTGTAAAGCAGGCCAGAGGTTTCTGATTACAGATTGCTGCTGTGTAAGGGAATGGCAGTCATGTGTGTGTGAAAGAGAGTACGTGTTTTTGAACATTTTAAGGGCAGAACTTAAAAATCTTTTGGTCTCTGAAAAACCAAAGAAAAGCAGATCTTGTGTCTAAAAATGTACATTAGAGAAAATTAGTTAATTAGTTCAAAATTAGTACATTAATTCATTTGATTTAAACAGAGCAGCCAAAAAAACATTGAGGCCAGTTTTACAGCGAGGATCTTAAAAGTCTTATTACATACAAGAGAGACTGATCCACAGAGAGGGATTAAGCCTGGACTAGGATTATTATGCGTGATTCTGAATGACGATATTTCCACTGAAAAAAATAATAGTAGTCCACGACTAGACGCCATCTAATACTTACATATTCTCACTCTCTATTTTTGCCATTGTACACTTTATACATATTTTAACTATTTGTTTGTGTATTTTTTTTATATTTTCACCCATTGTTCTCCATAATTAGCTTAGATTTGCTCACTTATTAGCACGTCAATGCTCATGCAGACACTAGGAGGGTGAGAACAAGCTCAGGCCTCCTCTGGTACATGTGAATTCAGTCACCAGCTTTTGATCAATGCAGCATTAGCAAGCAGCCATATAAAGCTGCCATATAAATGTCTATATGCTATTACATATATGTACACTCTTTTATTTATATATATATATATATATACATATACACTCTTTTTCTTTTAATCATTTGCTTATTGATTTTTTTTTCCAAGAAATAAAAGGTCTAAATCTTTTCTTTTAACCCACCTGAACTAAGCCGAGTGTGACAGATATTAATATGAATTAGCTCATATGTACACACACATGCATATACACATATATATATATATACACATACATATACATACAAGTATTACAAATATTAGTGCCAACAGTAATAATATAACAATTATTCAAATAATAATAGTAATGCATAGTATTCAATAGAATTAATATATAAGTAAAATGTATGAAATAATAAAAACACAAAACAAACAAACAAACAAAAATAATAAATAAAAAACTTAAACCCCTGCATTAAAGAGAATCTGTTCTAAGGTATGTGGGTGGGATGTATTATTACGGGTTACATATAGGGTTGAACATAGTATGTATATAATATATATGGGACATATTGTTATTACATATGAGTATAAACATTTGTATGTTTGTGTGTGTGTGTGAGCATGTGTGTGTGTGTGTGTATGTGTGTGTGTGTGTGTGTTGCTGCTGTCAGTTGTAGGCTAAGGCGTATCTCAGAATGCCTGGATACACCACACTGCTCCTGTGAGTGTAGAGTGACACACCCCCTGCATTCCCTTTCCTTCGCCTGTGAAACCATCTGAGCCAGAATTCTCACACCACACTGCGCTGGAAGCCACATTAGCTTTAGGAAGTGGAAGACGGGATGTTTTATGGTCAGAAATTCAGGGAATGTTTTAGTTGGACATGTTCTGGTTAAAGAAAAAATAATACCCTTTACGTTTCTGACAAATATTCATCATTTTTAGATTAGAATAGAATGGAAAAAAGTGAGAAGCGCAAACTTAAAGCTTGTCAAACTATGTGCAAATCTAATTTCAGGAATTATTTGCTGTTTAATTAATTATAGACTTAATCTTCAGGCCTTACATTCATTATTTACTTTCTTGTGAATGTTTGGTAAGTAAACTGAGTTAAATTAACTCTTTAACTGAACTGAACTCAAAGTTTTAAGGTGATCTGATCTTACCAGTTTTAGCTATAAAACATTCAACTTGAACACACATTCAATATTTATAAGCACATTTACCTCAACACTTTAAAATAAGGCTCCTTTATAAAGGGTTTATGAATAGTTTATAACTGAAATTATAAATGGTTATAAATAAAGTTAAATCTTAATCAGAGTCTAATATTACTATTTTAAACATCTTAATAAGCACTTACAACACATAAATAGAAAGTGAAACTATATTTTTAACATATCCAATAAAATAATATAGAAAGTCAGTTTAGTCATGTAATCATGTAATTAAATAATTATAATTTAATCAATAAAGTTATTAACAAAAATGTAAAAAAAAAAAAAAAAAAAAGACTGATGGAAAAGACAAAGGAAGATAGCCATCTATTAAGATTTTAGGTTTTACAGTATAAATTAATTTGGAATCTCTATTTGGTACACAACACTTGACTATGTGACAATGAATCTTTCTCTGTGGCTAATCAGTGAATATATATATACGATTTAATGTCCAAAATGTCCATTTTAACTTTGCTAGTAGTTGTGGTAAACTACCCATCTATGGTTAGCAATCTTACTGAAGCTCAGTGATTACCTGTTCAGTATGCTGTTGTCTATACCTGACAACCCTGGGTGTGGAAATGGGACTGAGGGAAATGGCGGTGGGCAGATTTAGAGACCACATACTACATGACATACTACACAGTTCAGAAAACAAAATACTGCCTGAAGCTCTGCAGACAAGAGCTGCAAGTGCTTGAACCCAGCATATTTCCAACTTGATCATATAGTACATTCTGATAATGTTAAGAGTTACTATAGAAAATATAATCCTTAATGGTTCTTTAAAGGTACTTCAAATATATATATATATATATATATATTTTAATGGCTTTAAGCAATATCATAAAAGAACCTATTTTGTTTCCCATACAGAAGGTTTGTAAGAGAAGCTTACAAACTCTTTAGCTCTTTAGCGGATTAGAGAGCTTAAGAACATTCTATTACAAACATGGTTCTTCTAATCTATAGCATAGCTCGAAAGCACATTTATTTTTAAGAGTTTGGGCTAAGAAATCGTCACTCTACCACTGTAAGAAACTTTCACTATGATTCAGGGAGAGCTGGTTTGAATCCCGGATCATGCCATCAGCAGCCAGAGTCTGAGATAGATGAGGTAAATGACACTCTCTCCCCACATCACTCCCAGTGTAAATATGGTCAACACAGCAAGAAAAGAAGTAGTGGCTGGCCTCAGATGTTCATATGTATCTGAAGAGGCATACGCTTGTCCTCACCCTTCTAGTATTGGGGGCATTACTAGTGAGGTGGGGGAGTTCATATGAAAGTGGATTGAGTCCAAATTGGTTTGGAAAAAAAATTATAAAATATTTTGTAAATCAATTAAAAATGGTTTGTGGCTGCTTCGCTGCCTGTCATCAATGGAAAAATGAATTCCCAAGTTTCCCAAGACATATTGCAGGAAAATTTAAGACCATCTGTCCACCAACTGAAGCTCGACAGAGGATGGATGATGCAACAGGACAACGCCCCAAAGTAAACGACCCAGAAGTAAATCAACAACCAAATGGTTTCAACAGAAGAAAATACGCCTTCTGGAGAGTCCTGACCTCAACCCAATTGAGATGCTGTGGCGTCATGACCTCCAGAGAGAGACTCACACCAGATATCCCAAGAATATTGCTCAACTGAAGCAGTTTTGCGAAGAGAAATGACTGTTGTGCAGGTCTGATCTGCAACTACAGGAAACATTTGGTTGAGGTTTTTGCTGCCAAAGGAGGATCAACCAGTTATTAAATCCAAAGATTCACATACTCTTTATTTCACCCTGCACTGTGAATGTTAACATGTTGTGTTCAATGCAAACGCATGATTTTTGTGTGGTATTAGTTTAAGCGGACTGTGTTGGTCTATTGTTGGGACTTCAATCAGAAAATCAGAACACATTTAACAACCAATTTATGTAGGAATCCAAGTAATCCCAAAGAGTTTTTGTGACAATATGATCACAACCATACCCACTGATTTAGTAAGTAAATTAATGTTTCTGCATTATTATTCATATCAGAAGGATCTTTTTTAAACTTTGTGTTTGTGCAGGCGCAGATTCTCTGCTTCACAGCTGGGAAAGGAAAGAGGGAATTTTATGTGTTGCTTCAGCTCTAATCAGCAACACCGCACTTGTTTCTACTGTATATCTAACTGAGCTAAACAGTAATTTGGGAGAGGCAAACAGTGCATTCATCTTTTTGCACCTTTCTCTTTCTCCGTCTCATACACGCACACACACACATACTCACACACATGTGAGGTCTGTGCTTATGGGAAGGTTTCATTTGTGGTTTGACTCACTTATATTAACAGAAAAAACATCTGTTTGTACACAGGCTTTGGCCATATAACCCAACAATACTTTCCACACACACACACACACACCATGACCTAGAGAGCAGCCGATGATTACATCACAAATCCCTCCATCGACCCCAAATCCACCCCCACCCCTTACGGATAGCCATCCTAATCCGTTACTACGGAAAGCCCCATCTGGACCGATGACATCATCACTCGGCAAGGCCTGGACCAATGAGGTGCGAGTGTGGTGTGTGACAGCATGCGGAAAGTGTGGTGACAGTGATTTGCCGCGCTCTGTGTGAATGACTGCAGCCTCCAGTGTAGAAATCAGATTCTTTAGGCCGTTCCACGCTTGTTGTCACTCCGGTGCTCTGAGTCGTGTTCATTGCCGCCCGCTAATCATTTTCACCCAGTCATTTTTTACCCCTGTCCAGCCGTGACCTGCATTTGATATGGAATGAAGTGGGGGAGCTGCTGCTGGACCCAACTGGACTTGGCTCTAATCAAAGACCAGCTGTTGCCAAAGCCAGTCAAGGTCAATAAAGGTCAAACGAATCAGAGGTTTTTCTTTACATCGGTTTTAGTGTTAAGTGTTAAACTGTTTCGATAGCCTCTCTCTGCAAGACTCACTATGTCCACTTAGCCAAAGGAATGGAAAACTATGATATGACTGTATTGAAGTACAATTTCACAGTTTGAGGGCCTTTATTACCCAGAGAGAGCAAGGCCAGTTGTACTCTCTTGGGGCTTCGTCAGCTGATGGCAAGCTGCATGACCAGGATTCCAACCAGTGATCACCTGATCATAGTGGCAGAGCCATAGGCCTAATCCCATTTCACCCCTTGACCCTAACAATTGCCCCAATCCCTTTTTTTTCAAATGTACCCTTCCACTTGTAACTCTGTTCCACCCTAAGAATTGGGACAACCCTTCAAGTGCCAGATACGTCACCAGGATCGTTAAAGTCCAGTAACCTAGATGCTGGTTAACTAGTTAACTTTAGGGCTTTATTGTCTGTCTTCAGAAAGAGGAGAGATGGTGCAGAAATTAAATATTATTGGTAATTTCCTAATTTCTCTGTGAAAGGGAGCTGAAATTAGATTTGATTAGCTTTTATTTTATGTAATTTTTCTGTTCTGCCTTAAATGCTGCAGCCCCTGCCGTCTGTTGCACCGTTTAAGGTGGAACGGGAAAGTTAGCTATCTAGCTAGCTACTGAGACAAACTACTAGTCAATTTTTTTATGCTTGTTTTAAAGAATTTGGCCATAAAATATTAAAACTAAACTTTAACCTATGGTAGTATAGTGATTTTTGTAAAACCAATTTTCACAAAATTGTCACTTTTAATAAAAAAAAAATATTTATTTTGGCTATACTATCTCAGGACATGCCCAAGTTAAGAAATGTACTGTTGCTTTAACCCGCACTCATTTATTTCTTGTTTTATTATTATCCTTCTTTACTTCAATCGCTCCCATTCATTTTTGTCCAGGTAAAAAATTCATTGGATTAATCACTGTCCACACTTCCCACACTATTTCTTATACTCACACTATGGACTGCATTACCCAGAATTTCACTCCCTCTCATCACAGTCACCTGCTCTTCATCAACCAACCATGGACAGCACCTGCGCTCATTGTCACCTGATTTCTAATCCCCTGCACCTGTGCCTGATCATCTGTGTGTATTTAAGGCCTGTTTGTTGCACTTCCCATTTGTATTGCCAAATCTTCTGTTAAAGCATCTTCTGTATTTTTACCCTTTGCTGTAGTTGTTAGTTTCCCCCCTTTTTTTCCCTTATTTTTGACTTCGCCCCTGTCTATGTGCTTGATTTAGCTGTTTATGTTTTTGACCTGGCCTCACTTTTTAACTACTCTTTTAAATTACTCTTATAATATTAAACCTGTTTCTTGGTTTTACATCTGCGTCTGGTCTGACCAAACACTGTGACAATCACAACAGAGTTCTGCGCTTAATCGTAATTAATCATAACAAAAAAGGAATTATGGTATTTTCCTGATTTTTTAGGCTAAAAAAATCTAAAGCTTTATTGGTTAAAAACTCTGAATTCAGCAGTAGTAAGTGTTAACATCGCTAAATACAGCTCAAAAATGCTAATAAATCACCAGGCTCTGTAAAATGAGTAAATTAATGGGAGGAGGGTTGCGGACAAACTTGATGTAATTAATCTGCATTTAAAAAAACATTAACAGGTTCAAATGTCCAGATTTACGCTTTAACATTAACATCACTACAGATCATACAGATTTGTTAATGGCAATGTTATTGAACTGCTTTTGCCTGCTGGCTGTGGGCACCCCCAGTAATGTTTATGAATGGAAAACTTGTGTATAAAGTTAGTAAAGTTAGGCAGTAAGAGTGACCACTCAGGGTTTTCACCGGTGATTAGAAAAGCGTATTATATATTTTTTTAAATCATGAAACTTGACAAACACCATAAATTATCCTAAAAATATATAAATGGCTAAAATGCCATTCTGAAAGTTCATTATCAGTATTGTGCAGTAATTTAAGATATAAGATAGCTGGAATTTCAGTTTTTAAGCATGTCTATTAGTCAATTCATCAAAACATTTAGATTTAACAAACAGCTACGAGATTTAAATTATGTCAAAATTTAAAGAATTATAAAAAATAGGAAATATAGTATATAATACCCATAGCACAGAATATATTCACACCTACTAATGTCTTAATTTTTACTTTAAATGTTTACTGTATTTTACAGACTATAAGGCACACTGTACTGTACTAAGGCGCAATATCAGTGAATGTCTATTTTGTGATCTTTTTTTATACATAAGGCACACTGGATTATAAGGTTCATTTTAAGCAACAATAGTAAGTAACATCTAATTTAGCAGGTCTTGCCGCTGAGGGTGCTAATTCTTAATTAATTATTTTTTTACTTCTTAAAATAAAACATTTTCTTTTAAAGTCAAATAAGCACTGGATGTTAATGTATACAGATTTCTGAAACTTTTCTGAAAACTGTGTATTTGGGTGAGTAAAGCATTTTAAAACAGTATTTTTTGTATTGTTAGCAGCACTTAGCGCTAGCCACGGTTAGCAGCACTTAGCACTAATAAACGGCGTCCGACAGCGCTACTCTGAGGAACTGGGAGTGTTCTGGTGACCCAGGGTGGTATTAGCTAGCGGTTCATCCCACATAACTTGTGTTAACATGATAACCGCACAGACTACAGTCTGATATACTCACCTCTGAACAGCAAAAGAGCTAGCGCTGCGGTTAGCGGCTAATACTAAAACTACTCCAGCCTCAGCACTGGAAAAAAACTTCACTGAAACTCTTTTATAAAGCTGTACTTCAGCTGAGTGGCTTTACTGCTCCTTACAAACTAACTGATAAAATTCATAAATAAGGTGCACTAGATTATAGGGCGCACTGTCAGATTTAGATTTTGTAATTAAAAAAATTAATTTTCATCACAACCTTGATCAATCAATCAATAAAATGAGGAGAAGATAGCAGTTCTTATTGTTTATGTGTCACTTTGCACAAAAAGTCATTGTGAAGCTAATTAACTGTGTAAATAGTAATTCTAAAATTCCACAAATGCTTTTATATTTTTATTATGCAGTTTAAAGGGCTGCAATTAGAGAGTATTACCTCTATACAGTTGCAAGGGTTAAACATTCCTTTTTTAAAGAAGAGGTGTGGCGTGTCTGTGCTGCTGCATTCTTGGAATACTTCTCATTTCTCCACATCACAGCTGTTTCTCTCTTGTGTGATTGTATTCAGCCTCTGTCTTTAGAAGTGGAGCTTTAGAGTGCAGGCGCAGTTAAATCAGAAGTGAAGAAACATCACACAGCAGAACTGAAGCTGAGTGTGTTGAGAAGTTCCGCGCGGCAGCTGTCTTCTGTTATGCAACTCTGAACATGGTCCCCCTAGAGGAAAGTCGAGCACATTACAAAACAAAGAGCATCATGATGAGGAGCAGGAGTAACGAGCTATCAAACACTGCGATCGAACAGGACTGTTTCATTTCACACTGTAGCAGTTGCTCCAGCTGTGTGTGTGTGTGTGTGTGGTGTAGAAGATGTACGGGGGTTGCTGTTAACATTTGATATGACCTTCAGGTTCACCAAACTGTGCACTAAGCCAACACTTCCTTGGGCATCTGGCACACGTCCATGTTGCTCTCTCGCTCACATATGCAAGCACATTACACACACACATTCACACACAAGTTCAGTTAGTATTCCTGTCTTTATGGGGTACTTCCATTAGCTAGCACAATGCGAAAGTTTGAGTAGATTTGAGCTCTCAGATAACTTCTACCAACTCCTCAGAGTTTTTTTTACTGATCTATTTCTAACTGTATCTCTCCAATTTGGAACTCTCCAATTACCCATCCCACTCATTAGGACCCCTATCACTAGTAATGCCCCAAACTCTAAAAGTGTAAAGACTAGCACATGCTATTTTTTTTTCAGACAGCCACTGATGTAGCATCACTAGCAAGAATGCATGGTCAGAAGAAAGCACCAGATACACAGTTCTGATACATCAGCTAACAGATGCCTGTGCTGACCGGCACCAACTTATCAGTGATGAGGGAAGGCAGCAACATCTACCGACCCATAGAATGCATGTCCAACTGTGCTCTCTCGGACTCCGGCTGCTGATGGCAAGCAGCGTTCAGTGACACTTTATTGTGAGTGATCCTTTTTTAAATATTAAACACATTAACAATCCAATCAGTGTGGTATCAGTAGCTACTGAAGCATCTGAATACATTGAGGTAAATATCATGAAGATATGCTGTTGATGCAATACGTACATGTAGCAGATAAAGTGGTGTGAAAAAGGGTTTGCCCTTCATGATTTCTTATTGTTTTTTTATGTTTGTCACTCCTAAATGTTTCAGATCATGAAACAAATTAAAAATTATGTGTTAAAGACAACACAAGTAAACACAAAATGCAGTGTGTAAATGAAGGTTTTTATTATTATTAAAGGAGAAGAAAAAATCAACCCTACATGGCCCTGAGTGAAAAATGTTTGACCCCCAATTAAAAAATAATATAACTGTGCTTTATCATAACTGAGTTCAATTTCTCTAACCACACCCAGACCTGATTACTGCCACACTTGTTCTTAATCAAGAAAATTACTTACATAGGACCTTCCTGAAAAAAGCGAAGTAGACTAAAAGATACTCAAAAGCTGGACATCATGCCAATATCCAAGAAAATTAGGAACGAATAAGAAAATAAGAAAGAAAGAAAGAAAGATCCCTCAGTCTGGAAAAGATTTTAAAGCCATTTCTAAAGTTTTGGGATTTCAGCAAGCACAGAGAGAGAAATTGTCCACAAATGGCGAAGACATGGAACAGTGGTGAACCTTCCCAGGAGTGGCCGACCAACCAAGTTTACCCCAAGGGCACAGCGACGACTCATCCAAGAGGTCACAAAAGACCCCACAACAACATCCAAAGAGCTGCAGGCCTCACTTGCCTCAGTTAAGGTCAGTGTTCATGACTCTACCATAAGAAAGAGACGGGGCAAAAATGGCCTGCATGGCAGAGTAACAAGACAAAAATCACTGCTAAGCAAAAAGAACATTAAGGCTCATCTCAATTTTGCCAGAAAATGCATCTTGATGATCCCCAAGTTTTTTGAAAAATATGCTGTAGACTGAAAGACAAAAGTTGAACTTTTTGGAAGATGCGTGTCTATTAACATCTGGCATAAAAGAAACACTTCATTTGGTGGTGGTAGTGTGATGGTCTGGGGACTTGCTGCTTCAGGACTTGGAAGAATTGCTGTGATAAAAAAAAAAAAAGTCCTGAAGGAAAATGTCAGGCCATCTGTTCATGACCTCAAGCTATAACAAACTTGGGTTGTGCAGCAGGACAATGATTCAAAGCACACCAGCAAGTTCACCCCTGAATGGCTGACTTTGAAGTGGCCTTGTCAAAGTGACCTGAATCCTATTGAGATGCTGTGGCATGACCTTAAAAAGGCAGTTCATGCTCGAAAACATCATATGAACATTATACCCTCTGTAAAAAAAGGTGAAGATGAGATACAGCAGGATAAGGATCCTAATCCCACCTCAAGAGGTTCAAAGTAAAGATTTTGCGATGTCAGGTCCCCACAAAGTTAAAATGTTATCATTTTCCGTCATTATCATATCATATGTGGTCCTCACGAAGAGCTTAATACACAGCCAGACACATACAGATGTGCATGTGTAGTCTCGAAAAGCACTAATCTATCTCCTCATATCATCACAAACACATAATTAGTCATGAAAGTGTATGAGGGTGAACGTAGTGTGGAGAACAGATCAGTTTTAATTAGCATCATCAATCAGCACTGATCAGTATCTTTGCTTTAAAGGAGCACTCCAGATTTTCAACGTGATCTCTATCTGCTCTATCGGTAGTAACAGCTGATTACCACAGACTGTAATTTAGATGTGTGTTTCTGTACTTAGTAAACCAACAAAGCAAAAAAGCATTTATAAAAGAAGCCATTGGGTAGGTTCTGCATGTGCTGACTGAATGCTATCAATCCTATACTACAGACGTGATTGCAAGTAATATATATAAATTTAATGAATGATGAGATGAGAAAATATACTTTTTTAAAGAAAATGGGCTATTTTACCACTTATTTAAAGAATTGTTTAACTTAACCAGCCAGCGCTGTGTAATAGGCACAATAAAGACATAAAAGAACACTGTAAAATATACAAAAACGTGCCTCAATTAACAATTTTCTCTTTTCTATATTTGTAATAATGTGGTCATTGAGAGTAAATCTATATTAAGAGTAAATATATTTTATTACACAGTGTTTGTATGAAATTTGTACATTATACTATGGGCAAAAAAGGCATGTTCTATTGACATTGACCAATACTAATGAACTAATAAAAGTCACAGAATATAGTGTATGTATATTAAGTTGAAAAAGTGCGGGACTAGTTCAGAATGAGTGTTGGGATCTGCTGTATTAAGAGAGCAAATCGCTTCATTTTATCAGCGACCAACACCTAATTACTCATGAAAGCGTGCGAGTGTGAACACGGCTCTGAGAACAGATCGGCTTTGATTAGCATCATCAATCAGCGCTGATCAGCATCTTTTGGCCGATGCTGGGGTCCGATGCTACAGTATATATGTGGTGCTCTATTGCGAATCCGGTGCGCCAAACTATTTACAAAACTGCATCAAAAGAGCTCAAACGGTCCTGATGCCTCTCTCCTCGCTCGCTTTGTTGAGATGTTGTCTCATGCAGCCATCGTGTGTTATTACTCCATTAATTTGAGGGAAAGTGTGAGAGTGCGCTCGGGAGTTCTCTCTCTCTCTGTATCTTTCTCTCTCTCTCGCTGTCTCTCTCTCTCTCTCTCTCTCCCCAGCTGCCTGTCTCACAGCGCTTCCATGATGCGCGCTAATTGCCGGTCTTTCATGCGTCCCTCTTCAGACACACTTCAAAGAAAAGCGAGCGCACCCAGGGCCGCAATTAGCGAGCAGCTCCGCGGCGTGGAGAGAGGAGCGTGGATCGCCGTCGCTACAGTGCTCCCATTGTTCTCCGTCACTCTCACCTCATCACACGAAGCGACGGCGGGGGGGGGTGTTCGGTGCTGCACCTGAAGCCAAAAAGACCATTCGAGGCAACAGGTGAAATGCTGCTACAGAGAGAGTTCTGGGCTTTACCCTAAGCTTCACCTCTAGGCCTCACACAGCCCCTCCCCGTGTTAATTGCTAGCTAGCTTTACTACACACTCCTCATGAGTGTATTACAGTTTTAGTCTGTTAAGTCGTGCTTTGTAGATGATAAATAAGGTGGCAACACCGTGTAAGTGTGAGAAAACATTTTTTTTAAATAGCAGCTTCAAAAGCTTGTAAAAGGAAAAATAGTGTTTCTATCATTTCCACTCCATACCAGAACACTGCTACTATGTTATGGAACTTTGGTGAAGTTTTTGTAATACAGCTCTGGAAAAAAATAAGAGACCACTTAAAAATTATGAGCCTCTGGAATATAATCAAGAGATGATCACAACCCAAGAAACCAGGCTGAACTGCTTGAATTTTTGCACCTGCAAATAGAGTTATCCAAAAGCAGTGTGTAAGACTGGTGGAGGAGAAAATGCCAAGATGCATGAAAACAGTGATTAAAAAACAGGGATTTGGGAGAAATGTTGTCCATAGTTATAGAATAAAAAAAAAGAAAAATGATTCAGAAACTGAAGCGATCTCTTAATTTTTTCTAGAGCTGCATATGAGTAAAATCCTGTTAACATTCCTGGCCTCAGTCCAAATGCTTGTTTCATATATTTTAAATGTTGGTTCTGTAGCTTTCTGCTTGTCCAGAAATGCATGTGAAAAGTTGGTCCTTTAAGTTACATTTACTCAGTAGTTTTAAGTGTTTTATTGTGTATAACTATGTATATTACTTACATTAAGCAAATACTGTATACTGGTATTGTGTACAAATAATTATATCCTTGACCTCACTTAATGTTTCCACACCAACTTTGTGTATGGCTTCTTATTCAAATATTTCTTAATTTCACCTTAAATGGAACAGCAATTTTATTCAGGTACCCCTGTACAGTTTAACAGATACTGCTGTAGAACGTAACAACAGAAAATGGAATAAGAACCTGGCAGATAAGAAACTGACTTTAACTTTAAGGTGAGCATGTCCGCTATTGACGTAGTAAGCTTCCTAAATAAAACTCTATACAGAATTCCAAACCATCAGTTAAATTACTGCTGAATTGAGCCCCATTGAAACAATAATTGGTCTAGTCCTTTCTTTTAGCTGTATTTAACTGCCTGATCAGCTGGCATCACTTAGAATTTACATTATTACATTTTAAATTCTGCTCTATTTCTTGGCTGTGATTTATACTAACTTGCTTTAACAAAAAAGCACAGTGCAGTTTAGTAGCCAATCTATTATAAATAAGATATATTTTCTATTGCATTCTATTGTAATATTTGGTATTTGTGTGTGTAGAAATGCTTGTTAGTGTGTGTAAGGATAGTTGAGGAACAGCGTTTGAAGCCACTAAAGCTGCTTCCATCAACTGCCAAAACAATTCATGGAAAATATGTTAAGAGGAGTCGTATGCTTCTTGTAACACAGCTTTTATTGTTCTAGACATGTGTTGTGGAAACCTAGTGAAACCTACTGTGTTTTAAGGCCTTCCAGACTTCCAGAGTGCTCGAGCCAGTGTGTAGTTTTGAGTGTGTGATGTGTGATTATTCATTCCTAGGCGGATGATCACCTGTCTACTGTCTGTGAGGTGAACAGTCCAGAAGGCTTAAACCAATGGAAGAAATACAGTAATAATGGATTTACATAATGGACAGGGGACAGCTTGGGAATACCTACACCTGTATATGTTTTAAGGTGTTATCTTGTGAGGGAGACTGAGCACTGGCTTGATAGTAAGTGCCTGATGGATGTTACATTAGATTTTCAAAAGTGTGCAGGCACAGTATTTAATATTCCTCAGTCCACAGTGACACTTGTACTGGGAATACGTTATAGAAAATCCTATAAACTTCATTTCACTTCCAATATCACTGTTTTCATCTGCTATATGATATATTTAACTGAAATATATTTCAACCAATAATTTATAATGGATAATCATGAAAATTATCAGGTGTGTCCAAACTTTTTATGACACTTTACCTGCTCTGTGGTGGTCTCTCCTGTGAAGTCCTGACCATTGAAAAACCTGGTGAAAGGAGGATAATTAAGTATGCAGGCAAACAGATACAGGACTCTGAAATTATAGAATAACACGGTGCTACACATAAGCTCACTGCACCTTAAAAAATGGTAGAAGGTTGTAGAAACATGGTGGTCGTAAAATGTCTGATGAGGGAATATTAAACAAGGCTGAAGAGATGATGATATGATTTGAGCTCTTTATAGAGTATATTGAAGTCCTAACTCGTGTTCATGTGCAGCTTTGTATACGAGGTGAAAATTGTGTGTTTAGCTTCAACACTATGCCAGAAAGTGAGGTCTCCACAGCAACTGAGCCTTCCAGCAAGGTGAGCCATAACACACACCACGGCCCAGCTGAATAGCTCCCGTCTCTCTATTCATTCAGTTACACAACACATCCGCCTTGACCTGCCACCCGACACCAAACAAACACACCACGAATCCATCCATATATATATACACACACACACACACACACACACACACATACACTCATACACACTCGCCCTAATGACTGACCACTGATGAGAGACGCAGGAGAGCGGACGGAAGCATCAGAAGCTCGGCAGCAGCTCACAGCTCTAAACGACTCTGCTGACACCTACAGTAGATGCTGAGCTACGCTCTTCACTCCTCAGCTCTAATGGACTGTGGTGGTGTGGCAGCACAGATTCAGAGGAACAGGCAGGCCTTCAGGTTGGGCAGGAGGGGCTGACCCAATAGACACACTCCTGCTGAGAATGCAGAACTGGCCTGAGTAGATTGCTTGTATCTGCTAATGGATGCTGGTCTATGAGTTGGTCTGTAGGCACAGGAATGATGAGTCCAAAAAAGTTTACAAAGTTTACAAAACAAATACAGCTAGGCCCATAAATATTTGTACAGTGACACAGTCTTCATGATTTGGGCTCTGCATACCATCGCACTGGATCTGAAATTAAACAACTGAGATGCATTCAAAGTGTAGACATCATGTAGACATCCTGGACATCCATGGAAGACAACAGTGGAGGATAATCACAGAATCCTTTTTTTTTTTAATGAAGAAGAAAAATCCCTTCACAACATCCACCGAAGTGAAAAACACTCTCTAGGACAGGGTTCGGCAATAGGCATGAAACATAAAAAAATACAAAATAAAATGCTTCTCTGGTGAGCTTTTGAGTTTACATTCCTCCCCTGTCTCTCTGTCACGCTCGACGCCCATTCTCATTTTTCCGCCCGTTCTTGGGTTCCCTATCTCCTTATAAGGGCGCTTTTCCTGGTCGTTTCTCAATTCACTAGCCGGGGCAGCGGTAGCGTATTGGACCGCGACCCAGACGACACAGGTTTGACCCCGCATAAGGAGCGATGTGTTTATTTATTTATTTCTTGGGTTTACCTGCTTTAAATTCAACTGTTCGGCAATTGGGTTCAACAACCCTCTGGGCTGGAGAGCTAATAGTCTGTAGCACTCCATCCCGTAACATTAATTTTCCAAAACTGATTTTTTTTTGTGGTCCGCCACATAATGGCTTGGAAAATATCTGGCCCACAGCCAAATTTAATTGCCGACCCCTGCTCTAGGAAGTAGCTGGTCAACCAACATTACAAGATTTGCCGAGCTTGTCAACCCTCATAATAAGCAAAACCATGCTGGTTGACCAGCATCACCAAGCAAGCTGGTTGGCTATCATGACCAGCATCATCAATTGGTCGACCATGAAGACCCATGATGTCTGTAACGAGTTACTTAGTAATCTGGCCATTGTTTTCAGTACCAAGTAATCTAACGCGTTACTATTTTCATTCCAGTAATCAGATTAAAGTTACTCATCCAAGTCACTGTGCGTTGCTATTTTGTCCTTTATCTTAGTAAAAAGATAAGTAAATATTGTTGCTTATTATGGCGGCAACCACGCCAAAATAACAACAGGCTAGCGAGCTAACAAGCTAGCAGGCTAAAACTTAGGCTGAATACACACACAGTGCACACAGTGAGCCCCCCTCTCTCTCCACCTCACACATACACAGACACAGTGCTCTCTTGACTGCGGCAGACTTACAGAACAAGTCCCAAAGGTGGAGCAAGTTTCCAGTAGAAGTGTTCCATAGAAGAGCTAAGAGATTTTTAAGGGGTAATCAGGAATCAAATTACTTTATCAAAGTAAATATGCCATCACTTATCAGAATTAATCTGATTAACTAGCATGACCTTTTTAACTACCTTGATAATCAAAATCTAGCTTAGGCCAACCAAAATCCAGCTGGAAATTATGTGAATTTGGCTTACACAATGGATTAAACATGCTTTAAAACATGGTGATGGTAGTGCCATGGTGTGTGAGGATGCTTTGCTGCTTTAGGATCTGTGCATATCACCATAACTGAATGGAACCCAACCAAACCCAACTCAAAGGTTTCACTGCTTTAACAGATGTATCCCCAGATTCCAGATTCCAGGAACTGCAAAGGGGCTTTGTAAAGAGCAATCATTAGTACCCAGAATTACTAGTACATTATGAGCTTAATGGAGTACATTAATACAAAAGAAACATTAATAGTAAAAGCAGCTCTCTCATTTTGATCATACATTACCCCTGGCAGAAGCAGATGTACTCTCGTACTTGTCAAGTGTCCCTCGTGAACAGGCCACTGTGTCCAGGCTAGGTGCACGGAGTGCTATTATAAAGCTGTCAGTGCGAGGGCATTGCATAAGCAGAGAGGCGGCCAGCCGTGGCCACAGGCCTGTGAGAACAGCACTAATGGAGGGTGCAGTGGAGCAGACGGAGGCGTCTGGCTCCAGTCCCCAGCCCAGACCCAGCGCTGACCACAGAGTGAGCCCAGCCTAAACCGGCGGCCTCTGAAAGGGGGGGAGGAAATAGAGCGGGGCCTCATAAACCCAGCAGAGGGCCTCGTAAAGACCCCTCTCACTGCCACTATTTTTTTCTTGCCCCGCACTCTTTTTTTATGTAATATAATCTTTTGTCATCTTTTATAAACGTCTCTTTTTCCCTGTGTAACAGCAGAGGAAACTTGGGGAGGGGAACTTTATAAAAAGGGCCTGGCTGACATTTGCTTTGCCGCTGGTGGAATAATATTTGTGGAAAGAGGGGAATTCTCTACGCTAGTTTTATCCTCTGACTTACAGACAACTTACAAAATACAAGACGAGCTGTACAAGGAAACTTTTTTTACTTTAAGCCTTAACAGTGCAAAAAAAGTATTTATTGAGCTTTAAATAGTCTTTTGGTGTGATAATAGTACATATGTGACTTTGGTTGGGTTAAAAAACGCTCAGATGTTGTTTTAGAAGCCTATTTACAACTTTTTTTTATTTTGTCTGACAATTAAACACATTGATTTTTTATGTTTATGGAGTACTTGTTTAAATAAAAAAACAGTTATTAATGTTATAGTAATACAGGAGGAGTGGAAAAGGATTCCAGTAGAAACCTGTGAAGCTCTGATGAATTCCATACCTAAGAGAGTTAAACCAGTACACTTTTCACTTAGTGGTGTACTCTTACTTTGGTTGCTAGCGGTTTAGATATTAATGGCTGATGTGTGTTGAGTTATTTTGAGGGCACAGCAAATTTACACTGTTATACAAGCTGTACACTGACTACTTTACATTGTATCAAAGTGTCATATCTTCAGTGTTGTCCCATGAAATGATTCAATAAACTGAGGGGTGGACTTTATTTGGTGAAACACTTTATGAGACTTGGGTTGGTTAAAAAATGCTCAGAGGCTGTTTTAGAAGCTGATTTACAACCTTGTTATATTTTATCTGGAAGGAAAACACAGATTTTTTCTTTTCATGGAGAACTTGTGTAAAAACAGTTAGTTCAGTAATATTAAAATACCATAACTTTGATTTGCATTGCTTAGTCTATTGCTTAGTCTATTGCTAGCCTAGCCCAGCTTAGTTAAGCTTATCTGAGTAGTAAATATAACTATAATATTTATTTGTATTTATTCCTGAGTCTTACCAGTTTTTTGTTATTCCCATTTCTGGCTCCTTTCAGTTGGGTCTATGGTTTGTTAGCTAAAGAGACTGTACTTGGCTAGCCTTTCTCTCATCTGGAGTCAGGCTAGTGTTAGCTTTTAGCCTTTTAGCCCCACCTCCAGCTGCTGGCACATTTTCTTTGGCTTCTGCCTCCGAGCAGTGCTTTACCCAGTAGCTTTTAGCTTGTTTAGCCTCACTTCTCTATTCTCTCAATGTAGCCATTGTGTTTAGCCTCTGAAGGCTCTCACTAGTAGGCTGGGGTTATGGTAGTGAGTCAAAACTGTTATGTAACAGTTTGAAAGATTAGGAATTGTCCTGTTTTTCAGTTCCTTCATACATAAGTGGTTTTGCTTTTAAAGTAGAACATAAATTTAACAGTGTTCAAGGGTTATGCTCCAAACTCTCATTTATCTCTTTAATGTACAGTAATGGTAAATATACAGTACTGTGCAAAGGTTTTAGGCACCAAAGCAAATTACACTAATCCATTTATCTCAGCAATATGATTGTTTGTACCTGAAAAAAGCACAACATATAATGTAAACAGATGCAAATAAACATACATACAGCAAAACGTAACAAGGAATTTTCATTTTTAACTAAGTATGTTATATCCTATGAGCCAAGCTGAAGAACAAAGTGTAGTTCCATATTTTTCAACTAGATGTTGATATGGTGAGAACTAGAAATAACTCTATTAAACTCAGATGAGAAGAGATTAGGAGATGTTTAAAGTAAATTGATGTTTGTATTAATTGTAATGCTGTAATGTGTTTTACTGAGCTAATAAACACTTACTTCACAGATAAGAAGCATTTTCTTTACTGAAATTCCTAAAGGGGCCTAAAACATTTGTACAATACTGTACCTTTTACACAGACTTGCCAGAAGTGATGGGACAGGAACTAGTATAATGCTTTATTACTTTTGCCATGTCCTACTTTTGCCATTTTCCCACGGATACTAAACAACACTGGGTTTAGCTGCATGGTGTTGTCTGATCGCATGGAAAGTTTTAGCCAGATGTCGCCCTTGTTCAGTCCAATGTGAATAGTAATGCCTGCTATTATGTATTTCGGGCACACGCATGACCACATAGTGCCCACACAACTTTAGAAACTGAATATGCCATCTATCTGGCAACCACTATCAGACCTCTCTCCAACTGGCCAGTGTTCAACCTTACTCAACCTCAAGATAACACCTCACAACCTACACAAGTGTGAGCATTCCCTAGCCATCGCTCTTGAGAAGTTTTTATACTATCCCATGACTTTTGGCATTTCAGTGTATAGCGACTCTTTCCCCATAAAACCGAACATTTCATTATAATTCAGTGCGTAATGTGAGTCATACAGCTATGCCAGCATAATGTGTGCAATTTCCTTTGGGGGAAAAAAAAACGTATTCACAAAAAAAAACTTAAACTAACCATTAATTTCTATATCTGTAATGCAGCCTGGCAGTGAGGTCTCAGCTAAACGCAGAATTGTTCTGAAAGTTCTCATGATAATTTCCCACTGACAGCCATAATCAGGCCGAGAAACACCTGCAAACCCGTCCCCTCACAGCTGAGACCTGCTGTCACCATTCTGATTATATGATATGTCAATCAGGCTGCCTCGTTCTCTCGTTCTCGCGCTTTCTCTCTCGTTCTCTCGCTTTCTCTCTCTTTCACTCACTCGCCCACCCACACACAAACGCACCCTTGAGCATATTTAAAGCAGGATGTTCTAAAATGTACATTTGGTTGCAGGATGTATTAGAGAGACACTCCAGATAGATCTGGTATTGCATGTTGTATCATGAAGAGCTGCACCTCTTGGGTATGTATCGTACACTCAAAATCAAAAGAAATATTTGCAAAAAATTGTTGGGTTGCCATGCTATTCGTAAGGGAGGTAGGTTACCAGGTTAACTGGGACAACAATAATGTTTCATAATTAAAAATAATTTGCATTGCTATAAGCTACATAAACAAAAGTAATGCATGTTTGTAATGCATGTGTAATGAAACATGCAATGTTTTAAGTTGTAGAGGTTCCTAATGGTCTCCTGCAATTATTCATCCAATGCAGCTTGAATGCTGATACACAGTAGCTGCAGATTTGGGATTGCTTATAGCATGTCCAATACAATCCCACACATTTCCAATCAGAGATATGATGCTCTTCAGATGGCACCAATGTTTGGATGAGCATTGTCCTCCTGACAATGGTTAAAGGAGCTCATTAACATAATGATGGGCTGTTTAAGTGCCTGTAATTAAGAACAAAGGTGATCTGTCATTATATGAAATTACACCACAAACCATGACAATAGGCCTTCTGGATGTGAATGAATGAATAAATAAATTAATGAAGTTACACTTATATAGCTTATATAGCTGAACTTACATAGACACCAAAGGATGCTTCACAATCATATTATAGGTTTTACACACTATTAGGTTTTAGTAATTATTTACACTCAGTACTCATCCACACACACACCGGTGAGAAGTGGCAGCCAATCACAGACAGCATACTCTCAACCGGAAACGACCATCCACCTGGAGGACTGCATCGGGCACTGGGGAGTTGACCCAGCACTAGGGCTGCAACTAATGATTATTTTGGCAGTCCACTAACCTGAGGATTATTTGTCAGATTAGTCGATTAGTCACTGATTATTTCTGCAATGTCCTCCATTTCTAAAAAAGATAGAAACAGCAGAACATGAGATTAAAAAAGGCATTTAAATGTTGAGATGTTGTTTAAATGTGAAAAGTACTGATATTTAGTGAGTAAATATGTAATCTGTTGTGTTTGGGCACTTGTAGAGACACAGACTAAGTTAAGTGTAAACTGTGTGAGTGAGCCATTTACCCATCTTTCATTGCGTTTCTGTTTTTAGCACTTTGTGTCATGCGGTACTTTTACAAATTAACAATTAGTCAACAATGAAATTAGTAGTTGACAAATTTAAATAATCGACATCGTCCCTACCGAGTACAGAATGCTAACATACTTACACAAGAAGAAAACAAAGAAATGTTTTGGAGTTACAGCAGCGAAGCTTCCAGTAAAGTGATCTATAGAATAACTAAGTTATTTTTAAAGGGGTAATCAGTGATCAGATTAGTTTTTCAAAGTAACTATGCCAACACTAACTAGCATGACATTTTTAACTACCTTGGTAATCAAAATCTATCTTAGGCTTACACAACGGATAAAATAAGCTTTAAAACATGGTGATGGTAGTTGTGTCATGGTGTGTGGGGATGCTTTGCTGCTTTAGGATATGTGCATTTCACCATAACAGAATGGAACCCAACCAAACCCAACTCAACTCAAAAGTTTGACTGTTTTAACAGATGTATCACAGGGGAGCATGGAAACTCCTTTCAGATAGGGACTTGAACCCAAGACCCCAGTGCTGGAAGGCAAACGATATATGTGATGTGTGTGATGTCTGACAACAAACAATTAATCTTGGTGTTGATCACAATGCCTCCACACACAGATTCCTGGGTCATCTCCAGTACAACAAAAGCTGCACTCATTACTTAAGATTACCAGTTTAACACCAGATTACCAATCTGGCATGACTCCCAACCAAGTTTCATTCCTGTTGGTTGATTCCTTCAGTGTGCACCTATTTTCTGGATGATGAGTGTAGATCAGTTGTAGTTTCCGACAGCTTGTTTTTAACAAGGCCTCCGCTTCTCTTTGGAAAGCCGGCGAGGCTGTTGCCACCTTGCCTTTAACAGCAAAACCCAAAACATGTTTTCAAGCGAGAAGTCTTCTACATCTTGTAACATGCCTTTTATTGTCCCAGACATGTGTTGTGAAAATGGAGTGAAAAACACAGTTTGGGTGCACCAGACAGAGGCGTGTGCCTATGTGTTTATGTGCATATATGTCTGTGTGTGTGTGTGTGTGTGTTTGTATAGCAGCAGTCAGACAGTGCATCTGAGCCAGGGTTTAAGAGCGTGGTAATTATGGTCAACCGCACTCGCTCCTCACGCGCTTATTTCTAGCGCTCCATCAGTACGGCCCTGTTTTACACAACTGAGGGGAATTTTCACTGAATTCCACCGTGCTTCTCCCCAAACTATCCGTTTACATCGCGGTCGATTCCGGCACCGTCCAAGAAACAGATGAAAATGAGAGCTCATGAGTAGAAGGGTAAAAGAGACAGTTCATAATGTTTGGCTGTAATCTCGCTGTACTGCTGACAGATTACTGCCAACACTCGTGCTACTGTATTTCTTTACTCTGACTGTGCGGCTGTGGATTAAATGTTGCACATTTGTCTGTTAGGGATATGTAAAACTGTTCGACATGTTTTAAGCTGGGTGGTTTAGCCTCATAATAAATTATAGGGGAAGTTTACTGATTTAGTTTTTTGAAACTTTGAATATTTTAGACTTGCAAATAAAGCATCTTAGTGTTTTTGGGTGTAGAGAAACTTATTTACAAATTAAATTATTAATAAAGTATATCAGATGTCTTTACAGCCAATACTAGTGTCAATCTGATCGTATTGTTTGTATAAATAATGCAGCTACACAGTTTAGATAAAATGTGCTGCTGTTTAATACTGAATTAAAAATCATTTTAGTTTTTAGTAACGGTTTATAATGAGTATATAATAAGGCATTGTGGACAGATTTATTGTGTTTACTGATGTGTAATAACTGTTTTATAGTGATTCAAATGTGATTTGAATATAGCTATAGAAGTTTCTAGAGCATGTGTACATTAGCATTAGCATTAGCCTCCACTAGACATACTGTTGTGTGCTGGATTGAAAACAATGAAATGCTTGTGTTCCTCTCATCGGTTGAACAGAGGGTTCAGTGATAGTTTTATATAGTTGTAGATATTATTGAATGTTTATTGTACAACTCTTTTATTTACCTTCTGA
Source organism: Astyanax mexicanus (assembly GCF_023375975.1). Lineage (NCBI taxonomy): Eukaryota > Metazoa > Chordata > Actinopteri > Characiformes > Acestrorhamphidae > Astyanax > Astyanax mexicanus. The sequence goes on along the minus strand of NC_064417.1, from coordinate 22,463,092 downwards.
GAACTCTCCTCAGTGCTGCTGGCTGGGACATAATGTCCATTAATTGCACCAAAAACTGGTAATTGAACTATTAAAATATGACTGAATCTGATTGGAAGATCCCTACTTATACTACTATATGTCTTTACTCCAGCCATACAGATATGAATTAAATGTTTACATGCCTTTTTCTGCTATTGAAAACTTGCTTAGTACATTTTTAGGTGGGTGGATCAAACCCAAATAAAATCCACAATCAGTGATGGTTTGGAGAGACATGTCATCTGCTGCTGTTGATCCACTGTGTTTTATCAAGTCCAAAGTCAGTGCAGTGTTTTCCCACAAAATCTTACAGCACTTCATGCTTCCCTCTGCTGCGTTTTTTTTTTTCAGCAGGACTTGGCACACTGCCCACACTGCCAAAAGTACCAATTGGTCTTATATAATAGTCACATTTTCTGAAACACTGATTTTTGGGTTTTCATTGGCTGTAAGCCATAATCATCAGCAATAAAAAATAATTAAATAGATCACTCTGTGTGTAATACAACACATTTTGAATTGAATTACTGAAATAATGTAACTGTTCACTTGCATTAATTTTTTTAAGACACAGCTGTAAATTACTATTACAGTATATAAGATGTTTTTACAGTAGTGCTAATAAGAGCCAGTGGTCACAGTATGAACATGTGCTCACCAAACTGACAGAGAAACTACGCTGACAGGGGTAGGGGTCACATGTATCCCATGACTTTTGCCATATCATATGGAAGCCAAATAGCACACTGCATTGGGCTGATAAACATGAACCTATTAGCACTTGGCCTAATGCCAGCTGTGGTCTACCTTGTACTGGTATTAAACTGTGGTGCAGTGGAACTGTGTTCTCCTTCCAATACTTAATATGGTGGGGTAGTGATTTTTCAAAATCCTGACCTCACTAATGCTCATGTGGCTCAATGCAATCAAATCCTTAAAGCAATGCTTGATGATCTGGTAGAAACATACACTAATCAGTAGAGACTCTACTAGAGTTACTCTATTAAAGTGTGTTATTTTGGAAGAAAGAATGAAGGAGGAGGTCCAACAAAACGTATGTCCCACAGAAAGACACATTGAATAAGAACAGTGCCTTCTATGTTAGTCTGGAGCTTTAATATACCCCTCTATGTCAAGCCTGCATCAGGTATGGTGTCAGTGGGTTCATGTTTACCTGTCCCAGAGTCTTTTTCTATTAGCTGATTGTGTGCATTTGTACATATAACTCTGGAAAAAATGAAGAGACCACTTTAGTTTCTGAATCAGTTTATCTGATTTTGCTATTTACAGGTATAGGTTTGAGTAAAATTAATTGTTGTTTTATTCTCTAAACTACAGACAACATTACTCCCAAATTCAAAATAAAAATATTGTCATTTAGAGCATTTGTGAGCAGAAAATGAGAAATGGCTGGAATAACAAAAAAGATGCAGAGCTTTCAGACCTCAAATGATGCTAAAAGTTCAGAAATCAATATTATATATTTGATACTTTATCACTGTTTTCATGCACCTTGGCATGTTCTCCTCCACCAGTCTTACACACTGATTTTGGATAACTTTATGCCACTCCTGGTGCAAAAAATCAAGCAGTTCAGCTTGGTTTGATGGCTTGTGATCATCCATCTTCCTCTTGATTATATTTCAGAGGTTTTCAATTCTGTAAAATTTTGGTAAACTCTTATTTTTTTCCTGAGCTGTATGTGTCAATTGTGGGTGCAACCGAAGTGGCTGAATGCATTCATTAGACGTGTCCACATACATTAGGACTGGGAAATATGAACCTGCTGGAGCCATGCTTAATGTTAGGCGTTCTCTACATATACTGTGTGCATTTGCACATCTTTGTTAGCAATGGGAAACCATTAGAAGGGATGTCAACAAAACACAGACATTTGGGCATGTAGTGTACAACTTGTAACTTATTTAGACATCTCACAGCTTATCCAACACTATGGTATTGAGCTGGATCAAAGGGCAGTGTAAACAAGTCTATGGTGAAGCCACCAAATGTCAGCAAGTGTGTGAACTGAGGCACATCTCTCTCTCTCTCTCTCTCTCTCTCTCTCTCTCTCTCTCCCTCTCTCTCTCTCTCTCTCTCTCTCTCTCTCTCTTTCTGATTATCTCTCTCTCTCTCTCTGCTCTCCTTCATGGATCAAAGTTCAGAGGCAAATGACAGTGTTGAAGAGGGAGAACAGGATTGTGTGCTTTAAGGCCAGTCAGGATCCAGTCAGGTACAGCTGGCTGGAGCTAACTTGTGATGACATCCCTCATCAAAGAAACATGGCCGTCAGATTGGCTCTAAATCAATAAGCAGGTTGGCCTCAGAGAGGGCAGAGAGAGGGCATTCCTGCTCAGGCTGTTTGAAGGGCATGGGTGAAAAAATAAAAAAAGGCACCTACTGCCACATTTTTCTGATATCTTTTTAATAAAATATATTTTGTGTTCAATTCTGCCTATAAGCCTCTTTTCTCCATGTTTTTTGCTACAACCTTGTATAACAAAGAATCACAGTTTTACTGCTATACATTTGCCTCTTTTAAATAGAATTAATGCAATAAAGAACATCATTTTTGCAAAATGTGTATTTATTAAACTTGTTTGTAACAAAAATAACACTGCACAATAAGACAAAGGCGTGCAAAATAAAATTTTGTTTAAAATACTTTACATAAGAACCATATAAGAATTTGCCTCGTATGGTAAGAACCATATAAGGCCATCTAAGGCATATTAACTGTAAAATGTGCTCTATTTCAAATCGTTTGTAAACAGTCCTGTAGCTCTGCTATTGGCTGTTGACATTGTTCACGTCCGTATTTGTGTAAGCCAAGACACAAAGACTTACGATTATATTAAACATGGTTGATTTAAATTCCAGGATGAGAAAAAGACTGACTAAGGCCCCGTCCACACGGACCCGGGTATTTTTAAAAACGGAGGTTTTTGTCTCCGTTTTGGCCTTCCGTCCACACGAAAACGACGTTTTCCTTGGAAGATTTTCAAAAATCTTCCAAGGTGGAGATTTTTGAAAACTCCAGCGGAGCCATGTGGACGGGGAAAAACGGAGGTTTTTGAAAACGCTGACGTCACACAGCGAGTCTGCGCATGTCTGCTTTTCATTTACGAGCTGGAGGGAACTTTTATCGGCGCAACAACAGCGAACTCCGGCCGTTTAAAGCATATTTACACCAAGCTGATCCAACTAATGAACTAACTGCCCTCTCTGACCCAACAGCGCGGAATTACCCAGAACCAGCTTTAAACGCTGTAACACGTTTTACCAGTGTAGCTGAGACCAGTGATAGTGGCGTGTTGGCTGTTCTACACGCTACTCTATCAGTATGAGCTTTAATTATACTGATACGGATATACTGACAGACCAGCTACACCAGCAAACTCAAAATACATCATTTACTGTTACTGGAGCTCCTCATCCAGCCTGTTTCCTCCTCAGCCTCTCTGGATTTTACAGTGGGTCAGTAATGTGGGTTATAGTGATTTGTTCATAGATTCTGATACATTTTATTATGCAGTGAAAAAATAAGTTGTTTGGTGTTTGTTTCTCGTTGTTTAGTACATTAAGCCACGTTAAGATTCGTCCTGAAACAGGGACAGCACCTGGATTGATACAAACTTGCTGTGGATATTTTAAAGTAAACAACAAAGCACTGTTGTAAGTCGCTCTGGATAAGGGCGTCTGCTAAATGCCTTTAAATGTAAATGTAAATAATTCTCACGAGAAGGGCAGGCACTTTGAGGCAATTTTCTCTTTTTCCCCAATTTAGAGGGAACTTTAGCAATGCTTTTTCAACCATGGGGGCACCTGGGGGGTGTGGTTATCTTCCACCTGCCCCCACTTAAGACCACCAGTGTTCCTGCTTCTGTCTTTTTCAGAACACAAAGCAAATATGGCCCACCAAAAGCTGCTACTCATTCCAAGAAATGTCCAATACCTTTCTGGGTTTTTTTTTTATTATTTAACCGCACATCAGTTCAGTGCCAGGTTCCCGCTTGTAAGGAGTTAGCACATGTGCGACACAAATGAAGGAGGTGTAAAATGTAAAGGATATCCGGCTAAACGCAGTCAGAAGGCCTGCACAGGGCGCCTGCCGCTTCAGATGTGGTCCTTCAGTTAGTGTACGTCCGAGAACACCAGCCACACATGACTGAGAGCAGCAGGTTGTGATCACATGTGGTACGAGTTAGGGGTCATTTATTTGCCACCAGAGCCATGCATCAATCCAATAGGCCTCTTATGATCAACGCACATTTTCCCTTTGGCTTAACCCTCATAAGTCTAGAAGTTTTATGCTGCGTTCCATTTACCTCGGAAATCTGATGTCGAAACTGGAAATGATGTCACACAACAGTTGCTGGCGTTACGGGTAAAGAGTGTGACATACAGTACCAGTGGTAAATTCAGGGTTTTTGTATATTTTTTTAATCTTCTGCCTTGTAGATTAATACTAAAACTATGAATTAAAACAATTTTGGAATTATTTAGTAAACAACCAGAATTATTTTATGATTTAGATTCTTCAAAGTATGCACCTTGTCTTCTTAATGTGTTTGAGAGCCTCAGTTGTAAAGTTGTAAAGAGGTAGAGTTGGTAAACAGTGAATAGCTCTATTTGAGAATATTCTAATCCATATTATGGCAAGAGCAGAGCAACTAATTGAAGATAAAATTACTTTAAGAAATGAAGGTCAGTCAATCTGAAAAATGTTCAAGAAAAGTATCTTAAAGCACGGTCCCAAATACCAATGTTAAATGTTATGATGAAACTTTGTTGCATAGGTCATCAGAGCTACCAGCCTCAGAAATTACAAGTTAACAGCACAACAGATATCACACTGAACAGATATATACAAACTGGAACACAGATTGTTCTTGCTAAATTTACTTTCTTGCTCCCATGCCAGACAGCTCTGACCAATCAGAGGAGACAATGCGCTGGCATGGTTTACTGCGCAGTTTTTATGCCTGTGTAAAATCAAACCAAACAGACGGAGAAATGTTCCAAGTAAACAAACTCATCAACTGATCCTATATCCCCTCAAACATACATATATTTACTACTATTTTAATTGATACCACTAATATAAATATAATTGCATTTTACATTAATTAGATTAATTCTTTTATTTGAATTTAAATATCCAATATAAAATCTTGCGTCTTAAGAAGAACAAGTATGATTAATCGCAGTTAATCATAGAATATTGTTGTAAATAATTGGATTATTTTTTTAAATCAATTGACACCACTAATATAAAGACATAATTAAACCTACAGAATGCATTTGTTTTATTACTAAATATAACAAGATACATTTTTATGGGTTAATGAGAAGGTTAATAAGAAGGTCAGTCTTCTCATTATGGGGTAAAATGTACTAATGAATAGGATTTTGAACATATTCACATATTACCATAGTAATATCAACAGTGAATTGTCACAGCAATAGGACATACAGTATACTATGTGGACAAAAGTATTGGGACACCTAATGAGTCTGTGTATGTGCATTTGTACATCTGTGACAGCATCTGTGTGCACTTTTTGGAAGAGTCCAAAAACATTAAACTCTGGAGCACCAAACCCAATGGCAGGCATAGACTAGAGAGGTATGAATCCCCCCTGCATTAAGATGTGAAACAGTGACTTTTGGATGAGGTGGGGTCAGGGTATGATCACCCCGTATCCTGACCAAGCTAATGCTCCTGTTGCTGAATGCAATCAAATCCTCAGCAAAACTTTTAAAAGTGTATAATAATAATAATAATAATAATACATTTTATTTGAGGGCGCCTTTCTTGGCACTCAAGGTCACCTTACACGTTATCATAGGACAAAAAACAAAAAATAAAATACGCAATAATAAAAATATAGAAAACACAGTAAATAATAAACAATAATAAGAAATATAAAATACTCAGTAAATAGAAATATAAAAATATACAATAAAATCTGTGCAAAATAGCGTTAAGAAAGAAGAGTTACAGTCACAATTTATATGCAATTTTGAACAGATGAGTTTTTAGCTTAGATTTAAATAGTGGCAATGAGTCTGAATTACGGAGATCAGGTGGGAGTGAATTCCAGAGCCTGGGGGCAGAGCATTTTCTGGACAGTAGAAACAATTACCCCAACTATTTAATATGAAATATTGTTTAATATTTAAAATTTTGAGGGGAAAAAACTATAATTGTTCAAGTGTCCCAGTACTTTTGTCAGTATAGTGTAGTATAGTGGGTCTCCAGCACTTCTACCAGTTTCTCATGGAAAGCAGTTCAAACGATGATGATGAAACCAGTGACTGTGAAGGAAACACAGAGTTTGGCATTTAAAACACTATAAGCCGCTGCTGTAGCGAAGCTCTTATACCAGCTGTTACCCACATCTGTTTCGCCTGACGAAGCCCCTCGAGAAACACCAGACAGCTTTATTAGCAGGAGGGCGACCACTTTAAAGTTTAATAGATTACTCTTCATATGGCATCCAGGGGGCTGGAGGAAGGAAACGAGATTCTCATACCTTCTCAGCAGCAGCAGCAGCCGAGCCCAGTTCATCACGCTGTTCTCAGAAACACTTGAGGTGGAGAAGGTAAGCAAAAGAACCGCTAGCGACAAACAGGCAAGAGGCAGCCTGTCTGTGTCAATAGCAGACAGGCACTTATGAAAAAGAGTGCAGCGCGAGAGCAAGCCGTGAGAACAGCCCCAGGATCCGAGATAGCACCGGCCAGCCAGTTTACGGCAGGCTGTCAGGAGGACAGCTTGAAGAGTCCGTGTCAGTCAAAGGTTGGCACATGGACGTGGCGAAAGGTGTAACATTCTAGGTTGGCCGAGAAACAACACTGGCCTCTGTGCAAATATTTACGACCTGGATTTTCCTGCTGTGCAACAATGAACTGCTTAAACTTCAGTTAAATACTAGAGTTTATGTGCTACAGCATATTGTAGCATCAGTGGGGGTGGAATATTGGACAATTTTCTGTAATTGATGAAATCATAAATTCTGCTCTCTTCCAAAAAATCCTGAAGGAGATTGTCCATCCATTGGTCCATATTCTTAAACTCAGACGTTCTTGGGTTCTACAGCAGGACAATTATCCAAAGCTCACCAGCAAGCCCACCTCGAAACTGCTCGAGAAAAAAATAAAAAAAAGAAAACAGATCGATCATTTTGAAAACCAATTAATGTGGCTGAGGTTAAGCCCTAACGCTAACTCAATTCTGCAAAGAAGAGTAGGCCAAAATTCTCTCACAGAGATACGAAAAACACATTGCCAGTTAATAGGTTTAGGGGAAAATTTGGTTTTCATATAGGACCAGGTGTGTTTAAATAGATTTTTAATATTAAAATTTAAATTATCATTTTAAAACTGCTTTTTATATTCACTCAGGTTATCTTTGTCTGATATTAAAATTAGTTTGATCTGAAAAATGTGAGTATGATAAAAAAAGCGAAAACAAAAAAAAGGGAATCTGTTGGGGGGGCAAATACTTTTTTTTACTACACTGTATGGGTGCACTTGTACAGTAGAAAAAAAACCCTTCTCTTTGCACATACCAGTTTAGAAAGCCTGGATCATTTCACATGGCAGACCCAATGCTTCCCTAGAAAAGCAGAGTGATGGAAGTCTCTGCTGCCCCAGCAGATCAAACCAATGACCTTCCACTTCTCTAACCTGTGTGAGAAAGACATTAGCAAGTCTATTTAAGATAACTTCACAACTCTTCGACATTTGAGACAAGTGTGCCAAAAAGAGCTCCTTGGAGTGAAGCCATAAGCTTCTAGGCTGCTAAAAATGTCTCTATACAGTACAAAAAATGCTTTTTATTACTTGTATTACTCATTTTTTACTGAATTTAGCTGAGCCAACTAACCAATTTACTCACTCCCATCACTTTTAATGATCCTGACACTCGTTAGATGTACACAAGTCAGCCACCACTTCTTTTCCAACTGCTGCTAATGCAGCGTTACTATTCTGCCAACATGCTCAGAGGAAAGCACCGGATCCCTAGCTCTGATACATCAGCTAACAGACACCTGTGCAGGCCAACATCACAATGTCATTGATAAGAAAGAAAGACACAGAGAGAGAGAGAGAGAGAGAGAGAGAGAGAGAGAGAGAGATAATGCCATCTACCTGCAAAGAGAAAGCATAAGCGCTGTCTCGGACTCCAGCTGCTGATGGTGAAGCAGAATGACCCTGAATTCAAGCATGTGATCGTCAAGCTAATAGTGTCAACATCTTAGTCTCCTCAGCCATTTGAAGGCCCAAAAGAGTTCTTTGACTTACATTCACTTTGGTGCGATTTTCTTTAAAAAGGTTATTTGAAGAACTGTCAACAAGATCTTTACACTTTTATACAGTATTATTGCCTTCAATAAAGGATCCTTAACGAGCTCCTTTTGAACTTTCGTTCCAAAAAATTTCGTACATATGAGGTACAAAAGCCATTTCACAACTTTTAAGGCTCTTTAACCTACTTTAAATGTTCTACAACAATTAAAGGTTTTAGCTACAAATTTTACTAGGATGGTCCATTATAGATGCCTTATAGACTAACATTCAGCTAAATTTAAACTGATCATCTGTTAAAAGATTCTGAACATGTAATGATTCTCATTTGGATATTCTCAAAAAAGAATAATTTTCATTTAACTAAGAATTCAATTTCATTTAATGGACATTTAGTTAAATGTCAGTTGACCATCTACGAGGCATCATCAACAAATCCAAGAAAGGTGTTGCCCAAATCGATAAAGCAATTGCAAAACTACAGTTATAATAGGTGCTAAAGTGGTAACTAGGTTTTTCCTAGAACTATTTGTTTATTCTTGCCAAGAACCATTCTGAAACCATTTTGAAAGTGTAAGTATACTGAGTATTATAGCGTTAAACCTCGACTTGGCAGACCTTGCTTCACCTGAACCAGCCTGCTCTGGTTTGAGGTTTGTTCTTTTTGCGTCTGTTTTTACGATGCTGGTCAATATTGACGGAGGTTCTGCTGGCCAGCAGCAAGCCACCGCTGTCTTTCATTCCTCCCTGAATCATTTGTTAGAGAAAGTATGAGTGGAATCAGAGACTGAAGCCTGGCTCCACTCAGCGAGGGGTGGGATCTCAGCACTAGAAGGGAGGGTCTGTACCTGGGCCAGAGATGAGGGTCAGCCTGGGTCTCCTGTCCCGCTCTGCCTGTTTGTTGTTCGGGTCTGGGCTCCGCGGTGGCTGCAGCTCGGGCCATGACTCTCCTGTTCTCTGCCAGTGACCGAAGCAAGTTAAAGGGTCCAAGATCCCCCCAAGGGGGCTCTTCCCAGGGCAGGACTCACACCCCGTACTCATGACGGATGGCTCTGGGCTTGGAGAAGCGGTGTGGAGCTCAGGTGTGAAGAGAAGTTGACCTTACGGGAGGCGGTGAGTCTGGGGCAAACGCTCACACTCTTATTAAATAACTCCCCAGAGCGAGGCTGCGACCACTAGATGACAAGATTGTCCTGCAGTTGCATTTATCTAATTAACAGATGTTTTAAGCCAGAGGAATGTCATTTGGCAAACACTTTATAATGTAAGTTTGTGCTCCCTGAAAAGCATACCTATGAACCTGCCCTCGCCAGAGTTGTGCTCTATAAGTTGCAGTACATTGCAGAACATTGTTGCTCAACATCAATTATGGCATCTTCACTATAAAATGTAACTGCCCACATATTGAATTGATTAAGTCAACTTAAATACTAAAGAAACTCTGGATACCTTATGCTGAATGAATGAATACACTTTAAGTTTGAGGTCAGCTTTTTGGCACATTTTGACTGAAAGGATTTTAAGTCATAATGGTTATGTTTCCCCCCTTCACCATCAATGTATAATCATTCCCCCATGTTCACCTGAAATATACAGGGGTTGGACAATGAAACTGAAACACCTGTCATTTTAGTGTGGGAGGTTTCATGGCTAAATTGGAGCAGCCTGGTGGCCAGTCTTCATTTATTGCACATTGCACCAGTAAGAGCAGAGTGTGAAGGTTCAATTATCAGGGTAAGAGCACAGTTTTGCTCAAAATATTGTAATGCACACAACATTATGGGTGACATACCAGAGTTCAAAAGAGGACAAATTGTTGGTGCACGTCTTGCTGGCGCATCTGTGACCAAGACAGCAAGTCTTTGTGATGTATCAAGAGCCACGGTATCCAGGGTAATGTCAGCATACCACCAAGAAGGTCGAACCACATCCAGCAGGATTAACTGTGGACGCAAGAGGAAGCTGTCTGAAAGGGATGTTCGGATGCTAACCCGGATTGTATCCAAAAAAACATAAAACCTCGGCTGCCCAAATCAAAGCAGACTTCAGTGTGCACCGTAACTCTCCTGTTTCCACCAGAACTGTCTGTCAGGACAATAAATTATTGTGGTCTAAAACCAGGTGCTTCGGTTTCATTGTCCAACTCCTGTATATTGTAGTACAGCTGCCTGGCTTTAAAGTTGCAAGCTGTAAGACCAAGTTAATCTTTTTGACTTTGTGTTGGCTGAATGATACAATGGCCTCTCATCCCCTAATGCAGAATTATGCTATCAATACCTGTTAAACAGATTTACTGTCAGTGTCATATCAATAAAATGTGCTGCACTCCATTCCCCATTTCACAACAGATTTTATAACCTGGATCTTGAATCCAGTTTCCAGTTCTGGATTTTGTTTTATTATGTTTTGTTCTGGACTGGATACTGAATCATTGTCCAGATTTAAAAACATAGATGTACAAGGGTATTAATGAGATCAGGTACTGTTGATGAAAAGTTCTGAATCACAACAGTCAATCCAACTCATCCTCCACTAAGTCCAACTCGATCACTCCAGAGAGTCTCTCTGGGTGAATGCTCAACAGCCCAGTTCTGGAGGTCTTTATATGATTTTGGGACTCTGGAGCATCTCAAACATCTTTGCAATAAGGGCTGATCTATTATTGTTAATGGTCTGATGACACAGTTAACCTAGTATCTTGTTACAAATAATTAGACATCCTATGGTAGTATTAGTGTACAAAACTCAATGAAACACTGGAGTTTAATTAAATTAAATACTTCAGAAAATATATTTTGCATTCATTTGAGATTTCATTCAATATCACAACCTGGCCAAATTCATTTTAATGGAAAATTCATTAAAGGTTATGAATAGATGTGTCTTTTAATGTGTTTTAGTGTCCCTCAACCCGGTTAACTGAATGCATTCAGTTCTACAAAATATCTGAAACAGTCTGCACTTGAGTTCCTGTAGGAAATGGAAAGAAGAAATAAAAAAAAAATTCTCATTAATTTCTCTTTCATTTGAATGGTATTTTGATGTTCACTTACAAGGCCACATTGCAAGTTGAACCCTGTTATCTAAATTATAGATAGATTGATAGTATTTTCAACGGGAAATCATGTATACTAGTAATTAATAAGAGCATTTTAGGTATTCATTGATTATATACTCTAAAAACTCAACCCTGTAACTTAGATCTCTGCTGAAAATCCAGCTCAAGACCTGATTTAGTAGTAACTAGATTCAGATGGTTTAAATCTGGTCTTTAATGGTTAAGATGGCCATGTTAAAAAGCTGGCGTGGTAACACTGGTCATCCTGATGAACCAACTAAATCATCAAATTTGAATCAATATATAACCTTCAATTATGGCCCAACTATCAATTAGTATTGTATCCCATGACTTTTGCCATGTCCCTTGAAAGCTAAAGAACAGTGTTTAGAAAAACAGTCTAAAGAAAAGTGTTGAAATGATTGAGGGGCATCCTGTATAGAATGTGGATGTGTGATTTCTGCCAGATTCACTTGTACAGTATGTTCACATGGACAATTCTAGCCAGATGCTATTGGTCACGACCATTACTGTACACTGCACTGCGCTGTCCACGGTGACTGGTAATGCAAAAATGGAATGTCCCATCCATCTGGTACCCATTAGCTGACCTCAAACTCAGTACACTGACCAGTGTTCAGCCTCACTCACAAGATAATACCTCACAATTTATACAAGTATGGGTGGTCCCTAGCCCAAGTGTAGCCTGAGGTAACACTTGACTGATCAATTAACATACTGCAAACCTTTTGACAAGAATTTACTTTGGTCTTGTCAGTTGCAGTCCCTTATAAAATAAGCTGTTTAAGGGCTCTCTCACTTTTAAGCAAATAAGCTGAGCATTTACCACACATTAGTGTTAGCTTGTGCTAAATGGCAAAACATGAAGAAGCTAGCAGTAGAAACACAAATCTTACTATTTAAAAGAGCTTAGAGTACAACTTCCTCATCTGCTGACCTGCCACAGATCCCCTCATCAGACAAAGTCTGCTGGCTATCCTGCTGTGCACTGTCTGATGTTCTCAAACAGTAGAATTAAATAACTGATTTAGTATGTGGGGCTCTGGTAGGAGTTGAGGGGTGGTGGTGCCAAGGCAGGTTTCATTATTGTGACATCACTTACAGATTCGATTAGATTAGATTTTCTGCCCAAACCCATTAGTTAGAATGATTTTATCCCACAGCTCTGGGGCTCCTTCACTTGTTCACAATTAACTTGCAGCTCTGTTTCTATCTGTTCTTAAAAATATATATTTTTTTCTTAAACAATAAGTCTATGCTTCTTCAGTGTTGCAATGTTAATTAACATTATTCGGAACAGATTTCACTATTTCAAACCACGAAAATGTTTTTAAATACTGTTTTAATGCTCTAATTAAAAAAATTTATGGGGCAGGTCGGGTCGAGCTTGAGCCCGTTTGGGTCAGTAATCTTAGCTCTAGTTGAAGGGCAATGGAAATACAAAAGCACACAAAAGTAAGTTTTGCATAATATGTCCTCTTTAAAAGCAAAGGCCTAAATGGTACCTTAACTGTAGAATATGTGTAAAACAATTAGTGCTAATTTAAGATAATTTGTTCTTCAAGGCCTACACTGATTAAAAAAGCTCTGTGAGCACTGTGAGCTCTGCAATTCGGCAGGGTTTAGAAAAAAAACCACAATCCCCAAAACAGCCCACCCACAAAGAATTACCACGATGCCCACTTATTATCTGCGGACCCTCGGCGTGTCAGCCTCAAGAAACGTAAGTCGCTCCTGCTTAGGGAACACAAATGAGCTTGCTATTTCTTCTCTTATTGGTTTAAGGCTTTCGGGGATGAAGGAGGGGAAGCGAAAGCAGCTCTTTCGCTTTCTTGTGTTTGATCCGCCTCTGCCGCGCGAGGGAAAAAGGAGCGCGAGAGCACCAGGCAGCCCCGCTTCCAATCCTCCAAGATTAGAGTTTCATCTTTTTTAAATGTCTTATTATTCGCCCATCTTTTGTCTCACACCCCCTCCTCTAATTAGCGTCTGTTCTCTTTTATTCCCAAACCGAGCCCTGCGCTCCACCTGCGACAAAGAGAGAAGAACCACGGAGAGAAAGATAGAGATAGATAGTGAGAGAGAGAGAGAGAGTGAGAGAGAATGTGAGAGAGAGAGATAGTGTGAGATGGAGAGGGAGATGAGAAGAGTGTCGCAGGGAGGATGAAGGCGATTGTCATGTCTCATCTGTGTGCGAGATCCAGAGACTTTTCCACAGATCCACATGCCTTTGAAACAAAGAGCTAGGGAGAACTGAGAGAGACAGAGAAGAAGAAAAAGAGGAATAAGAAGCAGCAGCAGCGTATCATTCAAAATAAAAGATCTGTTGTCTCTGTTTGCACTTTGAATTGTAGCGCAAACTGACCACCATTCTTGAAGACCACCTGGGTTTTAAAAGGTCTACATTTCATCTGTAGTTGCAAGTAAACCTCAAAATATCACACAATACTAGAGAAAACCAAGCCATTAACAATAAATCATTGTACTAAAAGTCCAAAGAAGTCTTAAAAATAAGTCTGATGTTAGATGTTAGAGAACAGTGGCCTTTAGCAACAACTAAAGGTCTGTACCAGCTGTACTCAACCATGCCAAGCCTATATAAAACCTCTACCCACCAGTATTTGAAAAACCTTGCAAGAAAATCTGCAAAAAGCAACTGGTTGTAGCAGCTATGATCAAGATATGAAGGAAAATAAATTAAAAAGCATGAATGTCTTAAAGTAAAAGCTTAAGTCAGGGTATAATTGGAGTGATATCAGAGAATGGTGGCCTTCAGGCTTGAGATCTACCTATCTTATTGCAGACTCCAGCTCCAACTAGAGGTCTGCACCAGCTGTACCCACAGGAAATAAAAAAAAAGAGAGCTCTTTAATATATCTGTAGTTTCTCCTATACAGCAATGAGGTCAGATGAAAAAACAATTGAGAATTTAGCTTAAATATCCTGCTGTTTAAATGTGTCTCCTGAGATAAAGAGCTCAGTAATCTTACACGTTTCTCCTTCAGAGGTTTACTATGGATCTCAACGGCAGCGGTTGATCAGTAGTTGGGGTAGTAGTGGATAAGTGGGTCTGATACCTGGTTTGGTGAGCCACCAACAGATCTCATATTATGTGTCTAAAACCAGGTTCATCAAAGATCAACATTTGAGCAGTAAAATTTGCTTATGGGTAGACACTGGACACAACCAGGCCAAACTCCCCTAAACCGGAACTCTCACCTGTAACTGTAAACTATAATGATATAGAAAGAAAGAAAGAAAGAAAGAAAGAAAGAAAGAAAGAAAGAAAGAGAGAAAGAAAGAGAGAAAGAAGAAGAACAAAACCCTCTATAGTTTAAGGCCATTAGTAACTGATATTTGAAAAGGATTTACAGAATAGACCAATGTTTTCCCTAGATCTTCAGGTGCAAATAAATCTGAAAAAAAGCAGCAGCAAGAAAGCTCAAACTTTTAACAGTGACACTCTATCTGTGCTAGTACATTCACAACTAACAAAGAAATGTATAAGAACATTTGGCAACTTTTAAAATAGCTTTCAGCAAGGTAAGCCTGTTACATTACACATATAAAGTTTCGAAAATGTGTGCATCACAATGGTATTAAAACATTTCTCACGTAACATTCCCAGAGGTGTAAAAAGAACTGAAAAATTGTAATTGAGTAAAAGTACCTTTACTTTGCTAAAATTCTACTCAAGTAAAACTAAAAGTACCCATCTAAAAATCTACTCGAGTAAAAGTAAAAAAGTACTCAATTTAAAATGTACTTTAAGTCAAAGTTATATAGTTACTTTTAATTATTTGATATAAAAAAGTAAAACAAATCAGAAATTAAATTGTTTTAAATGAACCATTATTCCACATAATAATTTGGATCTTTCAGGCAGTATTTGTTCAGACCACCCCATAAAACATTTTCAAGAACAAGTGGCATAGGTTTCTATGATCCAATTTTTTTTCTTTACTGTTAAAAAGTTATGGTCATATAGGTGACAATAAACTTTATATTTATAGTTTTACAGTTCATTATTATTTTTTTACTTTTTCTTTGCTTTAACTTCTATTTACATTGAAGCAGATTGTTTAATGTTCCCAATAAAAACTTAAGGAAATATCATTAAAAACATGAAATCATACAAAAAAATGTTGGTTGGCGCATGCGCAGTGGCGTACAGAAGCACATATCGATGGGTAATAATAACTCGACAGAACACCGGTTCCCCCGAGCCGCGCACACAGACCCCAGGCCACACAGCTGATTTACACAGCTTCTCTCCCGCTAACCGTAATAAACACTGCTCGGAATTTAGCATTTCATGAGGACGTCATTGCCTCGTTATTCCAAGTGCGAGCACCCGTGCGCCGGCGTATCCGCGCCAATTTTTTTTTTTTTATTCAGACAATTGTTTTTTTTCCACGCATTTAAGTTTTTTACTCAGTAACGGGGGGTTTTCCAATGTATCGAAGTAAATTACTTTTGGCAGAATGAACTTGAGTAAAAGTAAAATTTCAAAATTACTAATTACTCATAAAATCTACTCAATTACAGTAACGTGACTAACATACCTGTCAAGTCTCCCGTTTTGGCCGGGAAACTACCGTATTTTACTCCTTTTTCCCGCCGTCCTCCCGTATTATTATTTTCCCGTAAATGTCCCGTATTATATTAAAATAAAAAAAACATATATTATTGAGGAGACAGGGCACTGACCGCTCTGTGTCTCTTAACCAATCGTGGAGCCGGTTCAAGGAGAAAGTCCCGCCTTTCAGGAGAAACAGCCAATCAGCTTGCAAAGGAGGGTCAGTGTAGGTAAGCCCCCCGTCGCTGTGAGTTCAGGGAGCTCGTCGGAGCAGCTGATGTTAAAACAGATCTGGATATACAGCGATTTTTCTAAAGGAAAGGTAACGGTAGGTTAATGGAAACTATGATGAGATTTTTCTGATAGCTGCTTAAAAATACTCGTCTCCAAAATAAAACACACAGATTAAACCTCTTAAAATAAAAAAAATAAAGTTTGTGACTCAGTTTAACTAGAAATGTGTAGAGGACCGAAATGAACTGAACTGATCAGGAGTGATCAAAAGAAAGAAGTATTAATTAAAAATTATTAATTTAGTAGGCCCATTAGGACTAATTTTTACTGATAGAATATATCTGGTCCATGTCCTTTTAGTAAAAGCTCATGATACAATTTTTAGGTCACCAACAGTCATTTTGCAGAATTTGTGCACCTTTTGTTCAATTTTAAATCCATTAAATAAAAAAAAATATATCATATAAAAGAGTGCATTATGCCAAAAAAGACATGAAATCTTAACCTTTTTTTAAATATCTAGAAAAGGGGTTTTAATTTGGTTGTATTAAAAGAATGACATATGTAGGAATGTCCACAACATTTCAGATTCTGATAATCTGTAAATGACTCAATGAAGGCAGTCTGAGACGCTTGTTCTGGCTGAGGAGATTGGTCTGCGAAAGTCTGTAAGTGTTTCACATGTGGTTATTTTAGATTTTTTTAAACCTGTCTTAAAATGTAAGGGATACTGAACCTTCGTTGGGCTGGTGGGCTGGTGGGAGTGGACAGAGGAAAATGTCCCTTATTTTTAAATCTAATACTTGACAGGTATGGTGACTAAATGTAATTCGTTACTTTCCACTTCTAAACATTCCCAGAGAGACGTATACTAACAGTATGGAAACGTTAAACATTGACTCAAGTGATGTTGCAGTGACGTTACCAGGCCGAATAAAAATGTTAAATAAAAACATTCTAAAAATTTTCACAGACTGAATGTTCAGAAAATGTTCTACTAACCAAACATTGTTCATTGGACCTGCAGAAAGCAGCAGCTACGACTGTGATATGATGCTACTGTAGATCAAAGCCATTAACGCCACCTCACAATAGTGAGCCACTGCTCCATTATAACGATTGATCTTGTTTATGCAGCAGCTACAAAGGCCCGATGCAGACCTTATAAACATGCCATAAAGCAGCGTTCACTCCTCCAATAAAGCAGCAGTGTTTTGGTATTTGCCATCCCGCTCTGGGCAGTGCCACTGCCCCTCTGCCTGCCTGCTGTTTTTTCAGGCTGCTGGCCGGGGGCCAGGCTGTGGTCAGGCCGTGTTTACGTTTGTCTGGGCCAGCAGCTCCGGGACAGGGCCGCCTCGGCTCCCGGACGGCCCAGAGCGGGCGGGGCGTCTTCCGAGCAACACCCCGGCCCGTAAACACAAAACCACTCGCGGACAGACGTGTTGAAATCAGCCGGCTCCGGGCCCCTCAGGTTTGTTTTACTTTGAGAAGTCGAGCAGGACGAATCGTTCAGATGTTTGTTGACGTCTGACACGTGCAGCATATCAGTATCCTCTCAGATACAACTCACACATAACGCCTGGGGATGACCTTTTTAAAATGCCTGAAATAATCAACTAATTAATTTACTTATTTGTAATACGTTAATTTATTAAATGCGAAGTAGTTTCATTGTGTTTACATTTGTGACATAAAATTAAGAGTTAACAATATGTTTAACAAATACACACTTATATAGACATACATATGAATATATCTCTCTAGACTAAACTCTCTTTGAAGAGTTGAAGGAGTAGGTCAGGAAAAAAATGATGAATGAATATGATTTATCACTTACTCCAGATGCAGTCAATTAGAAAAGACATGTTTGCTATTTTAGGTTTGACTGTTTAGGTTAGAATGGGAGATGCTAGGCTAACATTGCTAAAAAACGCTAGACTCAGACTGTCATCAATCTCATCTCAGTTATTACATTTCTCAGCCCACTCAAAATGCATTCAAAACTTCAGTAATACAACGTACTGAATTAAAGAGACAATATTTTATTTTAACTTAAAAAAACTTTGGCATCACTTTACTTGGATGGTCCATCATAGACAAATTAACATTAAACTGAATATATATATATTATTATAATATATTACATACATCTGAACGTAACTTATTCTAAATGCTTATGCTATAACCTTAACCCTAACCCTAACTCTACCATTAACCTAAAACTAATCCTAACCCTGACTTAAAGGTTAAGGTTATTGTATAAGGTTATGGCTTAAGGTTCAGTTGCATTTCCTGGACACCAGTAAAGTGCTGCCAAAAATGTTAACAAATTTGCCATTAATCCCATAATTAATAAAATAGTAAATTTTTAATCTATTAAAAGTTTAATAATCGATTATAAGGGCATGTATTTAACAAAATGAATTTTGTGACAGTATTAGCCCAGTATTTGTTAGTAATGTTAGTTGAGTTTTTAAATAAAGAAGCACATATCAGATATGAAACACTCCTGTTCAAATACAGCACATTATTAAAAATGTGACCAGAACCCAAACATTAAAAAGGCCTTTTAAAAACAGCCAAATGATACAACTATTGCTACAGGTTTGTGGTTTCTTTAGTTAGAGCAAACCAATTATAGCTGCACCTTTTTTCATTAATGTAAACCTGTTGTACAGTATATGGGTAGTTATTTCAAAACATCCACTGAGATGCTTTTTGATAGGTGAATAAATGTATTTATATCAACATCCTATTTTGAAAATCTCCCAGCACTTCTTATATAGGGAGGCTTGCGTGTCTGTCACAAAGCTCCAGGAGCCAGTGGCAGAACTAGGATTTTTCTAAGTAAGGGGCCATAAAGGGGGCAATATATTCAAAAAGGGTCCAAGTATTATTTCACCAACAATTAAATGTTATTTTTAAAAGCTTACACAGTAAAATCTTTGGTGTTCATTTTGTCCAAAAGGTTTTACACATTTTTTTATCTGCAATTTAAATTTTACGAATCAAAAGGGAAAAGTGTATGTTTGACATTTTAAATATACTTTTCTTTATTATTCTTATTTGAAAATTATTTGCATTTGGATTTCTACTAGTTTTTGCTTTTCATATTTGTGTTTTTGTGAATTTTGTTGCTGAAGTCTTGTGTTTCTGTAATCTCTTGTTTGCTTGTCTACTTTGGTTGCAGATTTTATTTTTTGTGAAAAACGTTAATGCAATTTTGCATGCATTTTCACTGTATTTAGACTAAATTCTCTCAAACACACACAGCATCTAGGAAAATCTAGCATTTGATTCATTTTTAAAACCATTTTAGTCTTTAACAAATACTGTCAAATCAAAACATCAAAACATTCCTTTTACATAAGCTTTAATTAATCACACTTAGCATTCATATTTAACTCAGTTAGTACCACTAGCATGGAACTGGACATGGAATTGCATCCACCTATAAAGGTGACAAAGGACAGATGAGTGACAAGACTGGGGCACCTCAGGGAGCCAATCAGATTTCAGCTGGGGCCAATGCCCCTGTGGTCCCACCTCTAGATCCTTCAGTGCCAGGAGCCAAAGGTTGCGGGTTCAGTCTCTGCCCTGTCCAGACCTACAGCGACCCTTTAACCACCAAGGGGCAGAATAAAAACAAGAATATCAATAGATGAATGGATGAATGGCTGTTTCTTTATAGAAGCAAAAGGATTAGAGTGTTGCTACAAAAAAAAAAAAACGTTTCAATACTTCACAGAAGCTTTTTCACTGAGAGTGAATGTCAGCAGTGTGGTATTCCTGATGAGATGAATGAGAGATAGAGCAGACAGACAGAGAAAATGTTTGTACTCCAGCCTTCAACAGTGGAATTACATCTCCACCACATTAGAAGAAGAAGAGCTTTGGACTAAAGAGAGCAGTGCATACATGACGAGACGAGGGGAAAAAACAAAAAGACAAAAGAGAAAGAAGAAAAGCTGCTGTTCTCTTTATCTCCGCAGAGGCCTGAGCTTGGGGGAGACGAGGCACGGGCCCGCTACATTCCATTTCTCCAGCTGTAGTGAGTCGCCTTGGGATGACACCATCGCACATCAAACGCAGCGGCGGAAGAGCGAGGGAGAAGAAACAGACGAGCGATACAGAGGGCCAGAACAAAAAGTTCAACAAAAGATCTCTCTCCTTTTCTTTCTCTCCCTTTCACGCGCACACGCGCTTTATTCCTCGTTTGATCACACTGTGCAGCTCCTCTACCTTTTCTCCATCTCAGCAGCGCAGCATTCATGTAGCTCCATAACCCTCTATGACGTCTGATACACACTCTGCTATTCTGTTTGACTCCTCTCCCCCCTCTGACACACTTTGGTGCCCCCCTGCCTTTCAGAAGCTCTGCTCTTCACTGGCTTTCCCTTTTAACTGGCAATCCATTAAGTGATGGTGAGAGTGAGCAGCAACACGTCATTAAAACTGTAATGAGCAAATCTACAGTACCTGTGCTGTGTGTAACTCCAACCACAGGCACTGTGGTTCTTTAAGGGTAATTTAAAGTGTGGAAGGTGCTGCGAATCACCAAAATTTGGTCCATCCAAATTGGTGGTCTCTAGAAGTCACTGAAATGCTCAAACAAAAATATTTTTCGATGTGTTTTTTATGTATAATTTAATTCCAATTTCAAAGCCCAATTACCCAATTCCTATTTAGGTATTCCTCAAACACTAGGAGGGTGACGATCAGCACACGCCTCCTCCTCTTTCTATACAGTGCTCTGAAAAAGTTTTTGTTTCCTATAGATTTTTTATAGTAGACAAATATAAATACAAAAAACTGTTTTTAAATAATTTAATTAATTAAGGGAACAAATCTATCCAATCCAGTCTAGCCCTACGTAAACAAGTATTTGCCCCCAAATCAAATAACTTGTTTTTGCCATCCTTGGCAGTAACAACTGCAATCAGTCAATCGATCTCAATCAGACTTTGACTAGGCCACTGTAAAAAAAACTTAATTTTGTTTTTTGTGAGTGTTTTTTTGTTTGTTTTTTGTTTTGAATCGTTTAGAGGTGGACAAGCTGGTGGGCTTCAGGTCATTGTCCTGTTGCAGAACCCAAGTATGCCCGAGGTTGGTTTGGATTGCTTTTCCCCTTAATATATGAAATCATCAATTAAAAACTATTTTTTTTTTGTATTTGCTTAGGTTATCCTTGTCTGATATTAAAGTTTGTTTGATCATCTTAAAAAATATGTATTAGAAAATTTTAAGAAATCTGTAAGGGGCAAATACTTTTACTAATACCGTACATGTGAAGCCAGTTACCGCCTGTCTCAGAGAAAAGCGATGGATACATCAGCACAGAGGCCTGTGTTGACCAACATTACATTAGGAAAGATGATGGGAGAGTCCACTATCTATCCTCACCCGAGAGAACAAAGCCAATTGTGCTTTTCTCGGACTCTGGCTGCTGATGTTAAGCTGAATGATTCAGGAATCAAACTGACTGTAGTCTTTAGTAATCATGTAATACACTCGAATTTCTCAATCTGCACAGTGAAAACAGACCCAGAAACAGTACTGCTAATAACCCTCAAGATGGTGACCAAACACTTTGGGAGCGACACTGAAACTAAAGGAATTAATTATTGTGTATAATTATATTGTTCATATTGTGGCTTGATGTGTTTTAAAAAAAGCCAAAATGTCAAGTTTGAGTTTTACATGATGTTTACGTTACATCTTATTCTGTGACTTTATTGCTAAATTGAATTAAAAAATCTGACTTTTTGCAAAAATCTGATTACTCTGCAGTAATTGGATTATGTTTTGATCATTTAATATTTTTTCCAGATTGTAGATTCTGTAAATGTGATGCAAAACTAAACAGGAGGCAAAGGCTGTGTTCAAACCCACAGCTGAAAGTGGCACAAATCAAATCTTTTGCCTTAATGTGAGAAAGAGAGAGCAAAAGAAAAAAAGAGAGCACGAATAATGAACAGCTGAGCTCAGTTTAGGGCATATCTGGACTAGATCTCAAACGGCATTACATAAAGTGCCAGTTGGTTCATGTTTGTTTCATCTGTTGCAGAGAGTCCTGTACTGTTGGCAATACTCTACTCTACAGGATCTAGACACGCTGTGTGTGTGCATTTTCACATTTCTGTCTCATCACTGCGCATGCAACTTAATATAGCTTATATAGCATTCTTTAGTGGTGTCCACATGATCTGCACATATAGTTTTAAAATGGGCCATTTTTGTCAATGTTACAATAAGCATATAAATGTCCACAGATGACACTCAGATTACCCCAGTTTGTACAGTCTGATTATTAACATAAAGTACATTAAAAACAGAGGCTCTTACTTACATTATATTAACTAATGAGAAAATGCAACCAATAAAAACACTCCAAACATATTCATCAGGTAATTAATTAACTTGCAGAGTATGACTTGTCGTTGCTTGCCATGGTAGAAGTTAGTGAACTTGTCTTGCATGGGAATGTGTAGATTCACCATCCTCAATTTGGCAACCCGAGTGAGCTTTGTTCTGGAGAGGGGTGGGCGGGGCAGACAACTCTGTGGTGTTTTGAAAATGGACTGCTGAAGCTATTTCACACGCTCGCTCTCTTTCCCTACAGAATGCTACCTCATGGGGGTTTGTCATCTGAATGCAGAATATTTTATATTTCACCTGCAGTTTTGCATTTTGTGATTTTCAGGCAAATTAAATATTTTCAATCACAGATTTTTAAAAAAATATATATTGTTAAAATCTCATCTCATTCACCTCTCGTCTTATGAGACAAGTGTCTCTTTACACCTCTAGAAAATAATTACAAATGGCAACCTTTGGATTTTGATATTTTCCATTTTTTTTTATTTACATCAATTAACTTTTTTTTTAAGTTCACAATTTAACACAACTTCTATCCACAGTTCTATTGAAACAGTAAATAAACATAACACATAAATCCATCATGTATTTACAAAAGACTGAGATGTTAAAAGCCATCCAGTCCAAATAAATCAAACACAGCTACAAATCAGGCACCAGAAAATCTATTACGATCAATTAACAACCTTTAAAATATAAGAAAAAAATAATGGACACTCCCAAAATCAGAAGGTAGAAGAAGTTTAGCTAAGATAATGCCTGGATAAAACAGAAAAAACTGACCTGATGATTTGAATTGCCAATAAAATCTAAAGCTCTGTTCATTTAGTCTGATAACAGAATACAATATAATTGATAAGGCTGAACTACATTTAAGCAAGGGAACCGAGACACCACAAGAGGGCGACACTGTACCAAGAGTAGGCCTAACTCTTTTACTGCAACAAGCTGCATCCCAATTGTGTACTAATTACTAATACTACATAGTACTGTTTAATACTATAGATAGCAGTGTAAACAGTAGTATAGATAAAAGTAGTATAGATGAAAGATGAGTATACTCAGATATCCAAAACACATACTCAGAACAGGCCAGTTTTTGAGTGTGGTTAAGAATGACACCATTTTCCAACAATCCAATGTTAAACAGAAAGGGAGGAGCTACTTATGTATGGAACCTTTATTCTTCAAAAACTAGTGGATAAAATGCACAAATTAAGGTTATTATACAGTCTATTCATAGTATTTTATACAGTCTAATACACAATTGGGACACCACACATGAAATATATTCATCAAATATTCAGTAACTGCTTCAAAATATATATTAAAACAAATTGTAATTTGCCTTTCCATAAACCTCCATACACTATCTCTGCAGGCACTACACAAAACATCCACTAGATGGCAGCAATACGCCATAGTAATACCAGTAGGCTGTCAAACCCATAGAAAATCAACTGATGTTTATATCTTAATTTTGGCAATATGAAAAAGATAAAGGATGTCAAATATCCTTCAAGTAAAAATAAAAATTAATATTAATAATAAGATTATCTCCTAGTTAGTGTACCAGGTCACTGTGTCATGTGTCTCCCAGTGGTGTGTTTGCTCTGAAACCCTGTTTAGGATTCAGACAGGGAAGATAAATTAGGAGTGTTGTGTTTTAAAGTAGCTTTAAACAAACACACAGTTATTTCTGTCACTTGGCTCAATGATTCACATTTGAACAGTTAAGACGTTCACCCTTGGCTGCTGGGGTCTCGCTCACTCCATCGAAAGCTGCACACTCTCCTGGGCCTGGGTCTGCTGGTGCTGCTGGTCAAACTTTCTTGCTGCAAAAAAAAATAAAAAATAAAGAGAACAACAGTTTTACTATTATAAATATCAGACATTTTTCCAGTGGTGGATCAATTACCTAAATAAATGTTACTAGTTACTAACATGGATAAAATTGGTGGTACCCCTCGGCTAATGAAAGAAAAAACCTACAAAATAACTTGAATCTGACAAAAGTAATAATAAATAAAAATGCTATGAAAATGAACAAATGAAAATCAGACAGTGCTTTTCAACCATGCTTCAACAGAAAGACGGTACCCTTAATTTAATATTTTGTTGCACAGTTTGAGGCAATCACTGCAATCAAACGATTCCTGTAACTGTCAATGAAACCTCTGCACCTCTCAGCAGGTATTTTGTGCCACTCCTCATGAGCAAACTAACTTAGGGCGTTTTCACACCAGCACTATTTGGTCCGGTTAAAACGAACTCTGGTCCGTTTGTAACTTTAGTGCGGTTCGATTGAGCAGGTGTGAAAACAGTAATCACATATTAGCCAGATAATTACCACAGCTGTGAACAAACACTGTGTCCATGCGCGCGCCGTCTGCGCTGCTCACAGCCGCGTGACTCTGTTTATTATGTATAAATCTGCGCTGCACGTAGAAACACTGTGTTTGAAACTGCAGCGTTTCAGCGTTCAGTGTTAAAACACAGATATTTGCGCTGGAACACAAAATCTTCTCGCTGTAATTACTTTTTTCGTATATTTATATTTAACGTACTCCCGTGTCAGACAGCTCTGACCAATCAGAGGACACAGGCTGCTCGCGTGGTTTATTGATGCGCATTTTGGTGCGTTTACATTTATGCCTATGTGAAACCAGACCGAACCGAGCGAGAAAACGCTACAAGTAAACGAACTCATAAACTGATTCGGACCAGAGAAACGAACTACAGGTGTGAAAACGCCCCAAGATGCTCAATAGGATTTAGGTCAGGGCTCATAGAAGGCCACTTCAGAGTAGTCCAATGTTTTCCTTTTTAGACATTCTTGGGTGTTTTAAGCTGTTGGGTCATTATCTTGTTGCAAGACCCATGACCTGCGACTGAGTACAAGCTTTCTGACACTGGGCAGCATATTTCTCTCTAGAATCCCTTGATAGTTTTGAGATTGTATTATACCCTGCACAGATGCACAGATGCAGCAAAGCAGCCCCAGAACATAACAGAGCCTCCTTCATGTTTTACATTTTTTTTTTTTTTTTGCTGACTCACTCTTTGTGTTGAAGTCTCCTTATCAATAAAGTCTCTGACTACACTTGATGCCTCTTTCTGGTTTTGACTTACAAAGAGAATACATCTCCAGCTGCTGCCTTAACCGAACTTTCTGCAGACTGTCGTAGAAGTTGGGCTCAGGTGTGGCTGCAACTGTGGGTGGCATCGTGAAGATGCGCATGATCTTCCTCTTATTCCTGAAGAGAAATTAAAAGAGATCAGTAATAATCTAATATTAAACAATACCTTCCACTGAGACGCAGTATGTGAATAAAAGTATTAGGAAACTGATTGTACATTTCATGCCCATTAAAATGTCACCACCTAAATTTAACTAAGCAAATAGTTATGAATTATTATGGATAATTATTATCTTTTAGTTGGCTGTTAATGACAGATGTTAATCTGTTTCAGAAGAGTCAAATTATTGGCATGTATCAAGCAGAGAAACAAGATATGAAAATATTAAAATTGGGTAAAGAACTGTCCAACACATAATTAAAAAGTAGAAGGACAGTAAGGGAACATTCTCTTTGAAGAAGAAATCTGGGTTGGAAAACAAATCTTGGTTGATCATTGAGCATTTTGAATGGAGAATTTCCATTGAACGAAAAACCTATAAAAATGTTATGATTATAATGTGTCTTTAATTTGTCAGGGACCTATTGTGTACCAATAATTATAACATAACATACAGATAACAGTTATTAGTACTGGAGGATATAATGGGTTCAGTGATTATACTTTAATATTACTGCTACATTTTCACCAGATATTGATTTTTAAATAGTTTGGTAACATATAAATGATGCCTTTATCACCTTAGTACATTTTATTCATGCAATATAAAATATTAACTTAGATAATGTATCCAAAAACATATATATACATAGTAAAACATGGACTACACAGACTACAAAAGCGCACTCCATCTGTTACTGTAGGCTAAACGCCACAGTAGGTAATAGTTGTTAAAATATACTATAAATCTGCGGGTATTATTTGGTCACTAGTCTGTATCTATCACTGTTACAGGTGACATGGTAATGTAATTATAGCGTGTGATTATAATGATAAAATCTGGGTTCTTACTTCCGAGCGTACATCAGCAGCGCAAAGCTGACCAGAATAACCAGCAGATAAACATTAGTAGCTTCATTCCAGGCTTCATGCACTGAGTAATCTACTGACTCCTCATTCGCCATCACCCCGTAACCTCCCATCACCCTCCGAGCGCAGCCTGCTCTGTATTAATCAGATAATAAACCAGAATAAAGCGCTGATACCAAACACTAAAAACAGAGATCTACAAACACCTACACCTAAAACACAAACTTCCTGCTGGAGTTATTTTACTTTTCAAAATAAGAGTCTCCTTTACTGCTTTTTATTAACTGTTAATATATATTAAAGCTAACTAATGACAAATGTATTACTTACACGTGAGGATGTGTTTTCATTATACAACATTTATATTTTAATCAAATTAATGTGTAATACACGTTTCCAAACGGAGATTTATTGTTGGTTCTCATAAGCCAGGGGTGTCCAATCTTTTTTCGAAGGGGGCCAGACTGGGCCATATCATATGAAAGCCCATTCCCGCCACCTAAACAAAAAAAAAACATTATTTTTCTTATTAATAAAGTAAATTTTGTCTTATTATTTTGAAATACTAAATTATTATTTTGAGAAACTGTCGTATTACTGAGAAACACTAATTCATTTTTTTGAGACAGCAAGTGCGTGTGCTTTTGGAACAAACAAAAAAAATTCCAGTGAAGCCTTACATGCAGTTCAGTTGGGGCCACAGCCACAGCCACATACTAAAATAAAAGTCCAGTGCCTGGTTTTCCTCTGTAGCTGTGTCGTTTTTCGGACATGATTTATTTTATTTTATTTTTTTGTATTAGTTTGTATGTATATTTATATATATGTTAAAAAAAAATTGGGTTTAAAGCTGTGACCAATCTACATGTGTTATTTAAATGTGAATATGAACCTTGCTAAAATGCAAGGTATTTCAGTGTTACATTTGTTTCTGTGGTAATACTAGTGTCTCTCTCTGTAAATTATAAATGTGTATTTTTAACATCCGCACATGCATATACATGTGTACTATTAGAAATCTGCATCTGCCCGGAATTTATAATTAATAATTCAAATTAACTGTTAAAAACTGGATTTAATTTTAGTATAATTACTGCAACAAGATGTAAAAAAATAATTAATTAATTAAGTTAGTAATGCATAATTGTTCCTCTTTAAAAAGTACCTTAATATAATAATTTCATGTAGATTTTTTTTATCAGTTGCTATGCATCACCAGACATATGGCAATCAATATCAAAGAAAAAAAATTATATATAAAAATTATATAATATATACGTGTTATGCAGGTTAGGTCTGGTTTGTCAGCACAAGGCATGTGTTTAAACTAATAAATCCAGCTTTGAGAAATATTTCCCTGCTAAATGTAACAGGTAACTAAATGTAACTACATTACTTAGTTACATTACTACTAATGTTAACTACATTAATTAGTTTACATTTATTTGAGACGCTGCAGGCTTTTATTATATTTTCGAGCTGTGAACAGGAAGTTAAAACTGGTGAAGTTTATTGGCTGAAGAGGAGGGGGCGTGTCTGTGTTCTGGTCGCTGATAGGTTGAGCTGGCAGTGGGCTGCAGTACTATTAGAGTGTTTGTGAGTGGAGCAGGTTTGGGTTTCTGATTGTAGTTTTATAACAGGAGGAAATGTTCTGTTCAGCTGGAATAATGAAAGCTGGAATTACCCGCCCGGCTGTTTTGGGCTCTTTGGTAAGAAAAGTGTTTAGTTTTCAGTTTGAGCGGAGTGAGGGAGTTCCTGTCTAACATACTTACTCATATTGTTTATGTTAATTTATCCTGTCAATTTCAGTTTCTGCTCATTTAAGCTAATTTTAGCTAATTTTAGCGCATTGTAGCCTTCTGACTCTGATATGTATATACCGCTCTGGAGAAAAATAAGAGACCACTTAAAAATGAGTTTCTATGATTTTACCAAATTGAAAACCTCTGGAATATAATCAAGAGGAAGATAGATGATCACAAGCCATCAAACCAAACTGAACTGCATGAAATTTTGCACCAGGAGTGGCATAAAGTTATCCAAAAGCAGTGTGTAAGCCTGGTGGAGGGGAACATGCCAAGATGCATGAAAATGTGATTAAAAAACAGGGTTATTCCAACAAATATTGATTTCTGAACTTTATGAATTTTATGAATATGATTTTTTTTTGCATTATTTAAGGTCTGAAAGCTCTGCATATTTTATGTTATTTCAGTCATTTCTTATTTTCTGCAAATACATGCTCTAAATAACAATATTTTTATTTGCAATTTGGGACAAATATTGTTTGCAGTTAATGGAAAAAAAAACAACAATGTTCATTTTAATCAAACATATACCTATAAGTAGCAAAATCAGAGAAACTGTATATAAGAGCTGTATATAAGCTAGATTACTCTGTGCAGCTACAGTTAACTTTTTACAGCCTTTAAATGTGGTAATTTATCTGCATTATATAACCACTGCATGTACAGTACTGTGCAAAAGCTTTAGGCACTTTTGAAATAAAAAGTTGCATTAAAAGTTCCTTATTTGGGAAACAAGAGTTTTTTTACTCAATAAAACACTAATATAACGATAAATAGGAAAAGAAAAACATTTTATATATATTTTTTAATGATTTCAAGAATATACTATCGCAAGAAATTTATAATAAATATAATTGTCTATTTCTTAAACAGTAATTTGACAAAACCCTGAATTTGTATAAAATAATAAAGAATTGTTTGTATATTGCTTTTAAGAAAATCACAATATGATGTCAGATCACAATATCGTGTCAGTATTGAGTAGTATTATTTATACTTCTTTTTATCATATCAGTAGCTGGTTGGTAAATCAGAGCTTAATTATGTTAAACCAGGTAAATCAGGTGAGCTGCTGATGAATTTGAACACATTCACTAGGTTCCTACGCTCAGGGCATCCAGGAGAAATCTGGAACCAGTTTTGTTTTAAACTAGCTCCCAAGCTAGCTCAAATACTTTCTTATCCATTAGAAATTATTGTTATTTTACTGTATTGGTCTTTAGCCCCACATGTTCAAATGGGATCTTGAGTTGTTACAGTATAAGCTGTCCTTTGAGATAAATGTGTTTTAATAATGTTTTTAAATGACTAAAACCCTTAGCACAGTACTGTCTCTCTCACTTCCATTACATCTATTATTAAAACATCTGTTAAATGGGCCACTGTCAATTTTATAACCCGTAGTCCCGGATAAAATACATTATTAGTGGAATGTTATTACAGATTTAATCTGGTATATTTAGTTAAATACTGAATGATATTTATGCTAAACTGTTTATCATTATATGTCTTTATGTTTGCAGTCTTCCCTTCTGTTGAAAAGCAGAGTGTGCCACAGGTTGCCAGTCAGTCTACGGTGCTACAGCAGCAACGATAAAGAGGAGCAAATCAGCCGCTATCCAGTGCCTTACAGGAAAAGCCTGCCATATGACATCGTGGAGCTGATGGAGGAGGTCGAAACAAAGGCAGGGCTATTATTCTTTTTGTCTATCCAGCTATTGAAGTGGGTGCCTGGTCTTATTCTCTTTTGCACATGTTTTATTTTTATTCATCAACACAAACTGCCCTTTAACCTGTAGATGTGCTCAAATGCTTAGGCTGCGTTGTTTTTTTTTTTAACCATTATGTCACTGAAGGCTGTTCTGTCTTTCTTCAAGCATAAAAACACATAATTTGTTTCTGTGAGGTGTAACCTTTGAAACATTCAGTGACCCACAATACTTCACATGTGGTACATGTGATATGGTAAAATGCTGCAGCAGGAGACTTGTAATAAGAAAATTACCAAATTACCAAAGACCATTTGTGAGTGTATGAAACTTGAGGAGGAGCATTTGTATAAGAAATACTAACAAGGAGTAGCTTAGGCTTTGGGTTACACCTACTAAATCCATTCAACACAATTTCACCATAACCATTGACTTACTTTCACTCTTCACACACCATGTTGCCTCAGTTACTCGGTCCTGCCTCTTTGCGCTATAGAATACCAAACACATTTGGTAATTTCTAACACAACAGGCAACCCAGCTCTTGGTACAAGCAGTGGTCATCTCATGCCTCGACTATTGCAGTGCCATAATAACAGGTCTCCCGGCCTGTGTTATAAAACCACTTCAGATGGTCCAGAATGCAGCAGCTCGCCTGATCTTCAACCAGGCAAAACGTGTCCTCTATTGTATAATGTCTATATGTCCTATATTGCAAATGTACCTCATTATTTGTATTCACTAAATGTAATGTAGTGTAAATTTGAATATATTTTAGGTATTCTGCATTTTGATGAGGCCAAAGTAACTGCCTATCACCAGCAGTTTATGTATTGTAATTCTTAAATATTATACCTACCTGTAATACATACCTATTACACTTAAATTGATTATCTGTCTGTATTGTGACGGCGGCCCTGAGGAGAACCCGGTAGTCCTGAAGCACAGAGAGTGAAACACAGGGAGTGAACCCAAAACAAACATTAACATAAATAAAAAATCAAACATAATGACGGCCCAGTGGGGCTCTAGTTGCTTAAAAGGCTGAGGCAGGGTCATTATGCCGGTCCCAGCTGGCTCCCCAGTCAGTCCAATGCATGCCAGCTAAGGACTAGGTTTGGGTATCATTTAAATATTTTCGATACTGGTACAGTACTTTAAATCTGGTACTGATACCCAACGCTACTTTTTCCGATACCTTTTTCAAAATTGCCACCAAAAAATAATTATTTTTACACAATGGATTTATTTAACAGCCGACATGAGTAATCTTATTCTCATACTGTCACCATGAAAGGGTGCCATACTGTTGGATCAATGAGCAAACAATAAGCATGATTGTGCCAATTTAATAAGAACAA
The DNA here is from genome assembly GCF_023375975.1 of Astyanax mexicanus. NCBI lineage: Eukaryota > Metazoa > Chordata > Actinopteri > Characiformes > Acestrorhamphidae > Astyanax > Astyanax mexicanus. The sequence continues at coordinate 22,431,443 of NC_064417.1, read as the reverse complement.
AAACCACAGCATTACTCCTAAGCATTAAATGCTTAGCATATGACTGGATGTATTTCAGAGTTCTTTTTAAGGAATATCAGCATTAGATTGGCAAAATTAAATTGAATTAGTGTGTCAATTACTGTGTTACTTGTGTACACAAAGTTTACTGGCAACTGGTATTTACAAAGGCCTGTAATTAAGCTGATTTTAAATTAATCACTTTTACCTAGATTAATGGGTTAGCACACCTGTGAGAAAATAACTATGGTTTGGTCTATGTAAAGGGGGTGGGCCTAGGCCCAAAAGAAGGAGGGAGAAGTGACTGGGGGGAGCTCTGGCGGAATGGAATTTCGATAAGTTGCGGTCTGGACAAAAATGCTTCCCTGTAGTGATATTTCTTTTAATGTGTTTTATTTTCATTATTCAGTCTTTTTTTTCAGTGCTTGTAATTAAAATTTCACTATTTGAACTGTTTGACTTTTTGGCATCAGTGTGGTACCTTCATCCACCAACGCACTCAGCTAAAACATCCCTGTACCTACCCAGTGACTTCACCCTGCATGGGGGATCCGCGAAGCATTGTCACAAGCGTTGATTCATTGATTAGGTTTGGGCACTCTGCTAAAAGTCCAGTGTGGCAGTAACCTACCAAAATATATACCATGCCTCTCTAATATGCTATTTATTTTTCAGGGTGGCTTCGTGCCGAACGTCTTTAAGGTTCTTGCTCATCGACCTGAAGAGTTTCGAGCCTTCTTTGCTTATTATAACACACTGATGAATACAGAGACAGGTGAGAGGCTCAGAAATCTGACCTTTTTTAATTAAATTAGTACACTTTGCTGCTGCAGATCTGAATGAGTTGGTGATACAGAATATTATTCTGTTTTTTTTTTGCAGGTGGTTTATCAAAAGCAGACCGGGAGTTAATTGTTGTGGCAACCAGCGCCCATAATCACTGCCTGTACTGTGTGGTAGCTCACAGTGCGCTGCACCGCATCTACTCTAAGAAACCCATGCTAGCTGATCAGGTGAATGCTCACTTTCTCATATATTTCTTTGACTATTTTAATGTTGTATGGTTCTGCATGAGAAGCTGTATTCTTGCAGACATATGTCTTCACTTGCAGACATACACTCCATACAATCTGTTACCCACAAAGACATGTTTGGTCTTCAGAATTTGCTTTGAATGTTGCCTTCAGATATTATATGACCGTTTCTGTGAAGACATACATTGATGCTACAAAGTGTTCTTTGAGTGATGCCATCAAAGACCCAAGTTTGGTTCTATGAAGAACACAAATGACAAAAATGGGTTACATTGTGTTACACAGTTCTCGTGAGGTCTAGTGCAGATGCACCAATGTTCCACAGTGCAGCAGCAGCAGAGTTACAGCCAAAGTGGAAAGGACAAACGGATCTGCCTGTTACAGTCAGTGGGCATGGTTCTGCAGTTGATATTTTAAAGTTTAATTATGACAGGGCCCCCAAATGGTCCAACGGACTAATGCGCTGCCACTATGATCAGGAGATTACCAGTTTGAATCCTGTTCATGTAGCTCGGATGTTGCCATCAGATACCAGAGCCCTGAGAGAGGCCTTGCTCTCTCTGGATGGGTAGTAGATGGCGCTCTCTCCCCAGACAAGGCATCTGTGAGCTTATGTATCGGAACCGAGTCGCTGTGCATTCCTCCGAGCGCACTATGATGCTACTCGCTGCATCAGCTGAAGTTGGAAAAGAGGCGATGACTGACTTCACATGTATTTGAGGAGGCATGTGCTAGTCTTTACCCTCCCGGTGTTGGGGCATTACTAGTGAAAAGGCTTGCTCCTAATGAGTGGGTTGGGTAATTGGCCGTGTCAATTAGGAGAAAATGTTATTACAGTTTAGAAAACTATTTACATTGTAGATTCTCACTGAATGCATGTACACATTAGGAGAATATAAAAAATGATATTCTAGTTTCTTCAAAATAGCCACCCTTTGCTCTGATTACTACTTGGTCACCTGAAATGGTTATCCAACAGTCTTGAAGGAGTTCCCAGAGGGGTTTAGCACTTTTTGACCCCTTTGCCTTCACTCTGTGGTCCAGCTCACCCCAAACCATCTGAATTGAGTTCAGGTCTGGTGACTGTGGAGGCCAGGTCATTTTTTGTTTAGTACAAAACTCCACGTGTTCATTTATAGTTTTTATGCCTTCAGTGAGAATCTACGATGTAAATAGTCATGAAAATAAAGAAAACGTATTGAATGAGAATTTTATATATATATTTTTTTGTTTTTGTTTTTTTATCCTGCAGGTGGTAGTAAACTATCAGGTAGCAGAGCTGAGCGCGCGGGAGCGTGCCATGCTGGACTTTGCTCTGGCTGTGTGTCGCAGTGAAACACTGACCGATAAACACTTTAGCTCTCTGGAGGCACATGGTTTTGACCGGGAGGATATATGGGACATCGCTGCCATCGCTGCATTCTTTGCCATGTCTAACCGCCTGGCGCACCTCACCGACATGAGACCCAACACAGAGTTCTACAACATGGGAAGAGTGCCCAGAGACAAACGGCCAAAGCCAGACGAGAAGGACAGCAGGTCTTAGGTCCAGCTGATCTCTACTTATAGCCCAAATCTCTGCAGATGATTGGTAAATGAGTAAACAACCCTTGGTCTGGATTCATAATAATTGGATCCTAAAGGGCGCACATATCCTTGTGTTTTTGTTTATTGTTAACTGGTTAGGGCTAAACTGCTGTAGGCCAAATATGTGATATACACTGATATCATTATTTTTACATTACCTTAACATTATCACAACTGACAGGTATAAAAAACACTGATTATCTTCATCTATAGTGGCATCTAGGTCTGTCAAGATGAGACTTTTTTGTGGACGATATATCGTCCCAGAAATGATTGCGATAAACAATATTATTGTCGTTTTAAGACCATTTTAATGCCATTGATATAATGAAAATAGAAAATAGACAATAGCAATTTTTTCACCTACAGCAGTCCACACTGTGTGTATGGAGTCGCAGGTATTGAAGCATTGGTCATTGCAGGACTGGCTAAAATACTGTTCACTGTAATATACCGCTCTGGAAAAAAATATGAAACCACTTCAGTTCATGAATTAATTTCTCTGATTTTGCCATTTATAGCTATATGTTTAACTAAAATAAATATTGTTGTTTTATTCTATAAACTACACACAACATTTCTTCCAAATTCCAAATAAAAATATTGCCATTTAGAGCTTTTATTTACAGAAAATGAGAAATGGCTGAAATAACAAAAACGATGCAGAGCTTTCAGACCTCAAACAATGCAAAGAAAAAAAGTTCTAATTAATAAAGTTTTAAGAGTCAAATATCGTATCAATATCAAATATTGGTGGAGTAACCCTGGTTTTTAATCACAGTTTTCATGCATCTTAGCATGTTCTCCTCCACCAGTCTTACACACTGCTTTTGGATAACTTTATGCCACTCCTGGTGCAAAAAATCCAAGCAGTTCAGCTTGGTTTGATGTGTTGTGATCTTGATCATATTCCAGAGGTTTTCAATTTGGTAAAATCAAAGAAACTCATTATTTTTTAAGTAGTCTCTTATTTTCTTACAGAGCTGTATGTTAACAAACATACAATTAAAAAAACACAATAGATGATATCACAATTATCAAATATTATTGAGGTCATGTCCATTTATTGTACGATAAGTCCATAATGTAATTATCGCAACAAGCTTAGTGGCATCTGTCTTAAAGCTTGTGTATTAAAACTGAAAAATGGTCAAGAATAAGAATACAGTTTGACCAAATTGTAATATCTAGATGAATCAGAACATCTCGAAAACAGCAGACATGTCATATTGAGTGTCTTGAGGAGTTCATGCCTTTAATATTGTAAATGTGTTGGCTTCTGTGGCACTACAAATTTTTTTTAAACCAGGTTGATGAATAGCTTACTTTTCATATATGGACTGTGTAGCTTTAAAGCTTTTATAGCATTTATGTGGTACATCATTTTCAAAGAAGCTAATAAAAATGTGGGTGTAGTACAGTCTGGGAAGACACATTTTCAGTTTCGCCACTAAAAGTGACACAATATATGAAAAAAAATATATATATATATAACAATCAAGGTAAACAAAAGCTTTAATATTGCGAAAGTTCAGGTAGAATAGTTATTTGTATAATAACCAGTTCTATGGAGCTGGTCAGAAAAATAATGCATTTTTGTTGGCTAGATAGCTAACCAACCTGCTGTAGCACCTTCCAAGTAAGCACAACCAAGCACTTGATTGACATCTGCATCAGAATAATCATTAGAAGTATGTCAAGTTTTTAGAAGATATTCAAAATTAGCTTTTTATAAATAATAAAATTACAAATTAAAGCACATTAAGGAAGATTTTGCTTTTGTTGAAATTATTATTATAATTTATAAATGGTTTCTGAAATAAGAAAAGCACTTGAACTGAACTGTGAAATGAATGCTTATGATTATTATGATTAGTTTCAAAGGATGATCAAGCTGAGAACAATGTGTGCTTCCTTTACATATATGAGTGTGTTAAAAACACTGATGAACTGCATCTTTTTTAGTAATTTGAATATTAAATGTAACACAATAAATATTTGAAAATATTTGTATCCATTAAATGTAATTATATGACTTGTTTGATATATCTGCTTTCCAACCATAATTGGTTTATTTATGAAACTTGTTCTACATGGTACTATTTGTGTGTGTGTGTGTGTGTGTATTTGTGTTATGTACTAATTTCATAAGCCCTCAAATAAGAGGCTTTCCTTGTAGCATTAGGTGGAACTTTTGAGTGAGAGTTAAAGAGCACAGTATTAATGTATTGCTCTGTTTATGTTGTGTTCAGCTACTTTATCTAGTGATACTAGATAAATGGACACACGGTGTCTAATCTTCATAGGTAATTACTGCAAATAGAATAAGATGCTACAAAGCCCCTGAAGAGACGTGTTTTTTTTTTTTTTTTATGTAAAACGTGGTGAGCACCACATACTCAGTGGTAAACGCCACTTCTCCAATAGTGTCAGGCCGCAGATGTCAGTCCACCTCTTCTCCGACACCTATCTCATCCATGAGTCCCGGAAACAACGGCACATTCATCACATGCTTCAAATAAAAGTTAATATGTATGACCGCTCAGTGTACGAAAACTCAGCTAAAACCAGAGACTGTAAAAAAGATGGACGCCGTGACGCCGTTCCCATTAATTCAATGAAAATGAAGCCAAAATCTTCCGCCATGTTGGCGATCCTGATACCTGAGTCTGTGCAGTAGAGACCAGAGGAGGGAGAAAGACTGTGGAGAGACAGCCTACTCATTTAAATACACCCGCCCCCCTGAGGGCTGCCTCCACAGAGCTCACACAGTCTGCGGTCCCACCCATACAGCCATTGGTCCCACCCCGGCTAGGTGTAACCCAGCCCTTTAACAATAACCACACCTTTTTGAATAGAGCTGAATAACGTTTTAAAAAAAAAATTATGTGGGGATATAAAAATTTGACAATATACAGTAAGCAGAGGTTACATTAGCTGTTGCATTTAAATAATGGAGGTAGAATTACAGTATATTAGAAAAAAAAACGTGATTGAAAGTTGTCTGTTTTGCCATTGAAACCTATGGGGATGGGTGGGGTTACACAGCTTTCTGCAACCGAACAGCAGGGGGCGCCCGACCTGTGGTGGCTTCACTTTTGAGAGACGATGCTCTGTCCAGCTATACACAAGTCTATGGCTAAAACAATAGAGAATAGTAAATTAAACAAAGTCTTAATATTTATGTTTTCTGATAGCAACGACTCTGTAGTATGCTATGCTATAAGTGTAACTTGAACATTAATATGTATGGTTAGCGAACTAGCTGCATATGCGATTCAAAGTTTGACTGATATGTAGGCAATATATTTATGTTGTAATATAAAAACATTAATTGAAGAAGAAAACCGGTGTTCTGTCTAGTTGTGCCACCCTGTCAAACCGTGCTACCCTAGTGTATATTTAACTGTAAAAATACAAAAAAGCTCCATTTTAGAGCATGTTCCCAGTAGAACTCATAGTACGTAGTAAATTTGGAGAGCATTAGTCAGTATCATGCAAAAGTTGCCTTTATATATATTTTTTATAATAATTATTGTTTACATTTACATTTTTTACAGGCAATAGCAGGGGGTTCAGGTTGTTTAATGCACAAAAAAACAGACTTTTTATTAAAAAACACAAGAAAGAATGAAAAAATGTAGGTCAGTTCATGCGGAGTGCCATTAGGAAGCACGTATCGACGGGTAGCATAACTTACTTGGCTAACTTAGTTGTTTTGATTGATATCAACATGGCTTTACATTTTCTAATAACATGCTAGTCTGCGGTTTAACAACATCAAACATAAAATGACTTAAAACAAGCTCCCGCTGCTTTGTGCATAAATAACTCTGAATTTCAGGCTCAATACCAACGCACTCCACTAGATGGCGATAATGGAAACAGTACCACCTCATCTGCGATGCCTCATATGGTGCCACAGGAGAGATAGGACTTGGCAATGAGATCTGCACGCAGACCCTCCTGGATAGTAAGCGGTGAGCACCAAATACTAAGTGGTGAGCACCAGATAATGCTAGCTAGCAAGCTATAGTTTAAACTGGCGTATGTTCCACAGTGAAATAATGTTGTTAGCTAGCTAGGTTAGCTAATGTTTACTATAATTCAGTGTGAAATGTTTTTGCTAACATTAGCTAGGTTAGCTAATGTTAACTACTTTATTTCAGTGGAGAATGTTATAGTTAACTTTAGCTAGGGTAGCTAATGTTTACTTTATTTCAGTGGAGAATGTTATAGTTAACTTTAGCTAGGGTAGCTAATGTTTACTTTATTTCAGTGGGGAATGTTTAACTAACTTTAGCTAGGGTAGCTAATGTTTAAGTTACTTTATTTCAGTGGGGAATGTTTAACGTTAGCTAGGGTAGCTAATGTTTACTTTATTTCAGTGGGAAATGTTTTAGCTAACTGTAGCTAGGTTAGCTAATGTTAACTACTTTATTTCAGTGGGGAATGTTTTAGCTAACTTTAGCTAGGTTAGTTAATGTTAAATACTTTATTTCAGTTGGGAATGTTTTAGCAAACGTTAGCTATGTTAGCTAATGTAAAATACTTTATTTCAGTGGGGAAATGTTATAGCTAACTTTAGCTAGGTTAGCAAATGTTAACTACTTTATTTCAGTTGGGAATGTTTTAGCTAACGTTAGCTATGTTAGCTAATGTTAAATACTTTATTTCAGTGGGGAATGTTTTAGCTAGGTTGGCTAATGTAAATACTTTCTTTCAGTGGGGAAGGTTTTAATGGAAACAGTACCACCTCATCTGCGATGCCTCATATGGTGCCACAGGATAGATAGGACTTGGCAATGAGATCTGCACGCAGACCCTCCTCGATAGTAAGCGGTGAGCACCAAATACTAAGTGGTGAGCACCAAATACTAAGTGGTGAGCACCAAATACTAAGTGGTGAGCACCAAATACTAAGTGGTGAGCACCAGATAATCCTAGCTAGCAAGCTATAGTTTAAACTGGCGTATGTTCCACAGTGAAATAATGTTGTTAGCTAGCTAGGTTAGCTAATGTTTACTATAATTCAGTGTGAAATGTTTTTGCTAACATTAGCTAGGTTAGCTAATGTTAACTACTGTATTTAAGTGGGGAATGTTATAGCCAACTTTAGCTAGGGTAGCTAATGTTTACTTTATTTCAGTGGGGAATGTTTAACTAACTTTAGCTAGGGTAGCTAATTTTTACTTTATTTCAGTGGGGAATGTTTAACTAACTTTAGCTAGGGTAGCTAATGTTTACTTTATTTCAGTGGGGAATGTTTAACTAACTTTAGCTAGGGTAGCTAATGTTTACTTTATTTCAGTGGGAAATGTTTTAGCTAACGTTAGCTAGGTTAGCTAATGTTAACTACTTTATTTCAGTGGGGAATGTTTTAGCTAACTTTAGCTAGGTTAGCTAATGTTAACTACTTTATTTCAGTTGGGAATGTTTTAGCTAACCTTAGCTAGGTTAGCTAATGTTAACTAACGTTACTTTATTTCAGTTGGGAATGTTTTAGCTAACGTTAGCTATGTTAGCTAATGTTAAATACTTTATTTCAGTGGGGAATGTTTTAGCTAGGTTGGCTAATGTAAATACTTTCTTTCAGTGGGGAAGGTTTTAATGGAAACAGTACCACCTCATCTGCGATGCCTCATATGGTGCCACAGGATAGATAGGACTTGGCAATGAGATCTGCACGCAGACCCTCCTCGATAGTAAGCGGTGAGCACCAAATACTAAGTGGTGAGCACCAAATACTAAGTGGTGAGCACCAGATAATGCTAGCTAGCAAGCTATAGTTTAAACTGGCGTATGTTCCACAGTGAAATAATGTTGTTAGCTAGCTAGGTTAGCTAATGTTTACTTTAATTCAGTGTGAAATGTTTTTGCTAACATTAGCTAGGTTAGCTAATGTTAACTACTGTATTTCAGTGGGGAATGTTTAACTAACTTTAGCTAGGGTAGCTAATGTTTACTTTATTTCAGTGGGGAATGTTTAACTAACTTTAGCTAGGGTAGCTAATGTTTACTTTATTTCAGTGGGGAATGTTTAACTAACTTTAGCTAGGGTAGCTAATGTTTACTTTATTTCAGTGGGAAATGTTTTAGCTAACGTTAGCTAGGTTAGCTAATGTTAACTACTTTATTTCAGTGGGGAATGTTTTAGCTAACTTTAGCTAGGTTAGCTAATGTTAACTACTTTATTTCAGTGGGGAATGTTTTAGCTAACTTTAGCTAGGTTAGCTAATGTTAACTACTTTATTTCAGTTGGGAATGTTTTAGCTAACGTTAGCTAGGTTAGCTAATGTTAAATACTTTATTTCAGTGGGGAATGTTATAGCTAACTTTAGCTAGGGTAGCTAATGTTTACTTTATTTCAGTGGGGAATGTTTAACTAACTTTAGCTAGGGTAGCTAATGTTTACTTTATTTCAGTGGGAAATGTTTTAGCTAACGTTAGCTAGGTTAGCTAATGTTAACTACTTTATTTCAGTGGGGAATGTTTTAGCTAACTTTAGCTAGGTTAGCTAATGTTAACTACTTTATTTCAGTTGGGAATGTTTTAGCTAACGTTAGCTAGGTTAGCTAATGTTAAATACTTTATTTCAGTGGGGAATGTTATAGCTAACTTTAGCTAGGTTAGCAAATGTTAACTACTTTATTTCAGTTGGGAATGTTTTAGCTAATGTTAGCTATGTTAGCTAATGTTAAATACTTTATTTCAGTGGGGAATGTTTTAGCTTAGGTTAGCTAATGTTAAATACTTTATTTCAGTGGGGAATGTTTTAGCTAACCTTAGCTAGGTTAGCTAATGTTAACTTTTATTTCAGTGGGGAATGTTATAGCTAACTTTAGCTAGGTTAGCTAATGTTAACTACTTTATTTCAGTTGGGAATGTTTTAGCTAATGTTAGCTATGTTAGCTAATGGTAAATACTTTATTTCAGTGGGGAATGTTTTAGCTTAGGTTAGCCAATGTTAAATACTTTATTTCAGTGGGGAATGTTTTAGCTAACCTTAGCTAGGTTAGCTAATGTTAACTATTTTATTTCAGTAAGGGATATTTTAGCTAATGTTAGCTAGGTTAACTAATGTTTACTTTATTTCAGTGGGGAACTTACTATGTGGAAATAAAAAATACACTACATCCCTTCAGGGGCTCACCCATCCTACAGCCCACCTAAAACCCAAATGGTTAAAACCCAGTGCTTAACCACTCCTGGTCCCATTACTGACATCCTTATGACCGGCCATCATGGAACCCTTAGACAAAATGTTCTTGCTAGTTCATCATTTGCCATTTAGCACAAGCTTATACTAAGAGATTATTTGCATAAAAGTGACAGAGCCCTTAAACGGCTCATGCTAAGAGGAGCGAAAACTGGCAAGAATAGAGCAGGTGATATCTCTTTATGAGAGAAGGATTTTGTGCAAAGAACTTCATGAACATTTTTTTGTAGCTTATCGACCTATTCTACCTTGTGTAAAAAGAGGTACAGTATAATTTGTCCCCTTTACCAGATGGAGCAGCTGATTGGCCACAGTGTAAACAAACATGGGGCTGGTTTTATAGAAACTGGACCATAAAGAAATCAAATGTTACATTTTCCTTTTTTTCATTCTATCGTTTATTTGGATATGTTGGATGTCCCACAATTATAATTATTTTTTTATTTTACCATTTTTAATCGTTCCTCTTTATCACTCACTCACTCAACGTCTTTATCCGTTAAGGGTTCGCAGGGTCGTCCTTTCCTTATCCCATTTAATGAACATCCTATTCCCCCTGGACAAAACTTTCTGGGTCACAGGCTATTGTGGATAAAGGCAATCAAATCCTCACAGCAAGTAGTCTGAAATGATATTTAAAGCTCTGGAAAAAAATTAACAGACCATTGATTTTACTATGTTTAGGTATGTGTTTGAGTAAAATGAACATTGTTTTATTCTATAAACTACGGACAACATTTCTTCCAAATCTAACTATTGTCATATGGAGCATTTAATTGGAGAAAATGAGAAATGGCTGAAATAAAAAAGATGCAGAGCTTTTAGACCTCAACTAATGCAAAGAAAGCAAGTTCATATTCATAAAGTTTTAAGAGTTCAGAAATCAACATTTGGTGGAATAACCCTGTTTTTAATCACAGTTTTCATGCATCTTGGCATGTTCTCTTCAACCAGTCTTACACACTGCTTTTGGATAACTTTATGGCACTCCTAATGCAAAAATTCAAGCAGTTCAGCTTGGTTTGCTTGTGATAATCCACCTTCATCTTGATTATATGACAGAGGTTTTAAATTGTTTAATTTTTAAGTGGTCTCTTATTTTTTCCAGAGCTGTATTGTCTTCCCTAAAGACTAAATGTTGTTAGTGCAGCAAAAGTGGGGCTGATTCGCCATTAATACCCTGAATTTAATGAAAAAACGCTGGGTTACTGGACCAGCTGCTGTCTGCAGGTTTCCCCCATGTTTATGTAACTGACACTGAAGCTTAGCCAAATGATGCGGTTGCTAGGCAACCGAGCCTGTGCTGCTGTAGCAGTGGAATACTGCTCTCTGATTGGATAGGGTTCTCTAGTCTGCCACGAGATTGGCTGAGCTGGAGTCAGTCAGGGCCTTTGTTTCTCTCTCACTCTCTGTCACTCTGTTGTGGGGGAGGAGTCTATGCAGCAGATCGTAAAGGCTCAGTTTTACTCCTCCTTCAGTCACACACACACACATACTGACACATACACACACACACTGATACACCTACACAGGGGATTATTTGGCATAACTACAGTGGCCTGCAATGATCCAGCAGACAGCATACAGAGGGATGATGTGACCAGTGGAGGGATGCTACCAGGCCAGCAGCTTCTGTAGGTGTGTGTATCTAGGAGTGTGTGTGTGTGTGTGAGCAGATCCAAGAGAAATTCTGTGTACATGACGTGCTGTTTTTCATTTGGAATTCCTTCTCCCCCATAAGGCTTTGCGGTGAACGGATATGCTGATGGAGGAAGAATGGATGCTTCACTGCTGTCTATTCACACACACTCACACATACACACTCTTATCTCTCACACACACACTCACTCACACACATTCACAATCAGTGCTACGCAATGGGACTGAATGAAGGAATCAGCACCCACGGATTGAGCATTGCTGCCACAACAAAAATGTAACTGACTGAAGGTAAGAGAGAGGCTGTTGGGATATATATCGGTGTGTGTGTGTGTGTGTGTTGAGGCTACATGTGCTGGGGGTTAATTGTCATGGCATGGTCACTGTGATGTATCTCTGTCGTAATTATAGTTAGACCGTAGTTCACTAGGCTGCTGTGTGTCCACTATTACTGTAATATTACTGTAATATTTGGATCATGATGCTGCTGGTGTGATTCGTAGGTTCTGTAGGTTAGCATGGTTGTGGATTAGCATTATAATTTCACTTCCCATCTTTTTTTCCTACTATGTCTACTATAACAAATAATCCACCCTTGAATGGGTTCTTCATTGGTACTTTAGTAAAGGTAATGATGTATGGAGAACCTCTGGAGATCAATTTGAATCTGTATTTTTATATAATGGAAAAAATTGTTTTTTTCTTGGTACTGTATAGGACAGTGACACACCAATAAAGACTATTATGACCATTTCCATTTACAGTGGCTGATTTTTGGAGCTGTTTTTAATCAGTCTATAGTCTGTATGCTTACTATAGCATTTATGTCAGAATATAAATGGTTTACTCTTTAATAAAACCATCTGGATGGCTTAAACCAAAAGGGTAAACAGTTTGGCCAGTATGGGATATGGTTTCATTTCATTTAAGTTTAATGGTCTAGCTTGTCTACCAGCATGACCAACCTGACCATGCAAGACATCCAATATGGCCAATCTTGTTGGCCAACATGACCACCTCAGCCATCATGACTAATAAGACCAGCATGGTGATCTTTTGTTATTTAAAGAACCTTTTAAAATGGTCTTACTTTATATAGCAATTTTCTGAGACAATATTTATTAGTCAGTATTATTATCAAGTGATAGCATAGCATAAATAGCATTTAGCTTAACTCAAATTATTGGTTTATTCTTTAATAGAACAGTCTGGCAAGTTCAGTTGGTTAAACCGGTTGAATATCTTAGATATTGACCAGATAGTGATTCATTTTAGTTTAATGGTTTGGCTGGTCTACCACCATGACCAACCTGACCAAGCAAGACATCCAATATGACCACCCCAGCTACTGTATCGCGATGAAGCTTGTTGGCCAGCATGACTAGTTCTTTAAAGAACCTTTTAAAATGGTTCTACACTATATAGCATTAAACTGTTCTTTATTATTGGTTCTGTATCAAATAGAGTTGATTCCTTTTTTGGACTGATATTTATTTGTCTATAAATTTTGGAAATTATAGCATAGCAAAATATCATTTAGCTTAGCCAATAAAGGTTTACTTTTTAATTAAACAGTCTGGTCACTTCATACTAGTTAAACTGGTCTTCTTAGCTATTGACCAGTATAGGATATGTTTTCATTTGGTTGGAGTTCCAGTATGACTAATCTGACCAAGCTATTTAATCAATATGGCCAAGCTTGTTGACCAACATGACCATCATTACTGCACTGGTTGACCAGAGCGGCCCTCATGACCAAGCTTTTTGACTAACATGACCAGAATCACAACCATGCTAGTACACCCACATGATCATCTTGACCAAACTGCTCAACCAGTATGAACAGATTGATGACCATCTAGTCAATCAAACCCAATAAAACATGTCCCTGCTGAAAAAAAGTCTTGCTAGCTCAATTTATTTTAACTGGAATCACTAGGCTTTCAATACTGACCATTAAAGCTTACAGTGTTTGGTTAGAACATTTTCTCAAAGGTACAGTTAACATTCTTAGAAAGTTAAATCAGTCAAGTTTTGTGGATGTTCTTAGAACACTAAACATTTTTAAACATTGTGGTAAGTATCCATAATAATAGTAATAATAGTATAATAGTAATAGTATTCACCTAGCTACAAACTATTTGTGAGAAAAGTTCTAAAATTGTTGTGATGCAAACCATTATTAAGTCATATTTTCAAAAAGTTCTAGGAACATTATTTTCGTAATGCTACAAACTAACCTTCCTGGAACCATTTTAAAACATTGCTAAATGTTCTTATAACATTCTCTGTTACCTGGGTAGCCAGTTTAATCTGGTACTGAGCTGAAAATTTCAGCATGGGGCAAAACTGGCCTTTTAATTCTTAAAATCCTAAATATAAATAACATGAAATCGAATAAAGAGACAAATAGTAGTAAAGAGCCAACTTCAACACCAGTTGGCTATTGCTCGTGCTGAGCATAGTGTCTGTTTAATTTCACTCTGATCATGTGGGTCATCCAGTGTGGTCACTGTGTGGTCTGGTCAAGCTGTTCATGCTGTTCGACCAATGTGCCGAGCTTGGCTATACTGATTGTCTAGCATGGTTAGGGTAAACAAAAACAGCTTAATTCCAATCTTGTCTAAGTTTTTGTTGTCCAAGCCTAACAGTATCTTTTTTTATATAGGTATCTTTTCTGTGTGAAAAGATCAGTCTCTCCTTTTTGTGGTTGATATCCACAACAAAAACAGCAGAGATTTGAACAAGATCATACAAGGTGCCACACTATAAATTATTGATCACATTTGAAGTGATGGCAACACGACCCCCAGATTTAGGTCTCACTGAAGGGCTCTGAGATTGTTTTGGAAAATGTGTGGAAGCCCTAGTCTTAACCATCCTCAATGCTGCCCTTTAGAACAGTGGTGCCCAGCCCTGGTTAATGTCTCTAATACACTACCTATAACTTATTTAGATGTTGATAATCAGCTGATTAGGTGTGTTAAGGGCAGGGTAAACACTCTTATGTGCAGGGAGAGGCACACCACTGCTCCAGGACTAGTGTTGGGAAGCACTGCTTTAAAAGTTTCTTTAGTATGCTGAGGGTCTGGAAGCATGAGTGTGTCTGCTGTGAATGTAATCTAATCCCTTTTAATATTCTAAACACATTCAGTAGGACTGGCCTTTTGACCAGACAATGTTTTGTGTGTGTGTGTGTGTGTGTGTGTGTGTTGGGGGGTCTAATCTGGGATTTTGGCTCATAACCCTCTGTTTATGTCTGATAAGGATTAGATTAGCTAATCCTAGGCTTCAGACCCCCCTCTATGTGAGTATGAATATGTGTGTGAGCATAAATGTGTGTGTGAGTATAGCAGGTTGATCTTGTGCTGTAAAATGGATCCACATGTTTAAATAACTCTCCATGTATAAGAACAGGGGCCATATGTTGGTAGTATAGTGTATTTAATGTCTCTGTTGCTGTCAAGCAAAATTTTTCATTTTTTTACCGACACCCCTCCTCTTTTGCAGGATTGGTTCAGCTATAGACCTGCCCCCTGTCCCACTCCAGAATGTTGAGCCCTGTTCTCTGTTCTGAGCTTTCGGCGCTGGAGCCAGAGTACACAGAGGGTAACTACCTAACCAGACTACAATCCAACCATCCAACACTACAAAGAGGACACCATAAATATACCTTTCATATACAGCAGTTAACCATAACGTAGGAATACCATTGGTTATTTGATTCCAGTGGCACCTGCCATTGTATGTTATCTAGCTTAGGGGTGGGACAAAATATTGGTACTGCAATGTATCGAAAAATATAGCTTTTTTTTAAACATAGGTGCTCTAAAATCCCTAAGTATCATATGGAATTCGGCCCAACTCGGCCCAACTCTGTCCGGTTGCCGGATATAATAAGGGAAGCAGCCCAAATGGGATTTGGCCCAAGCTGCCTTTGCCAACTGTCTGGTTGGCGAGTATAATTTAGGAATCATCCCAATCCACCTTTTCCAACTCTCTAGTTGCTGAGTATAATTTGGCAGTCAGCCCAATCCGCCTTGCCAACTTTCCAGTTGGCGAGAATAATGAGGGAATCATCCCAAGCTGCTATTGCCAACTCCCCGATTGCTGAGTATAGTATGGGAATTAGCTTAATACGCCTTTGCTAACTTTCTGGTTAGCGAGTATAATAGGGGAATCTTCCCAAGCCGCCTTTCCCAATTCCCCAGTTGCAGAGTATAATATAGGAATAGACCCAATCCACCTTTGCAAACTCTCCAGTTGCCTAGTATAATATGGGAATTAACCCAAGCAGCCTTTGGCAACTCTTCGGTTGACGAGTATAATATGGGAATCTGCCCAAGACACATTTGCCAACTCTTCAGTTGCTGAGTATAATATGCAAATTTGCCCAAGCCACCTTTACCAACTCTTCAGTTACTGACTATAATAGGGGAATCTTCCCAAGCTGTCATTGCCAACTCTCCAGTTGCCGAGTATAATATGGGAACTCAGCTCAATCCACCTTTGCCTACTTCCTGGTGTTGATAATAATATGGGAATCAGCCCAACCCGCCTTTGCCAACTCTGGTTGCCAAAAATAATATGTAAATTGCCCCCAAGATGCCTTTGCCAACTTTCCGGTTGCCTAAAATAATATGGGAATCGCCCAAGCCATCTTTGCCAACTCTCCGGTTGCAGAGTATAATATGGGAATCAGCTCAATCCCCCTTTGGTTTGCCGAGTATAATATGGGAGTCAGCCCAATCCGCCTGGCCAACTTTCCAGTTGCCAAAAATAATATGGTAATCGCCCAAGCCATCTTTGCCAACCCTTCGTTTGCTGAGTATAATATGGGAATCGTCCCAAGCTGCTTTTGCCAACTCTACAGTTGCAGAGTATAATAGAGGAATCTTCCCAAGCCTCCTTTATCAACTCTTCAATTGCCGAATACAATATATAAAACCATTTATCAGCAAAAGCTCAAGTCAACCCCAGTCTACAGCGCTCCAGTCTATGTTACACAGTCACACTTGTATATGACACAGTGGCACTTCTGAGTCGTCTTTAACAGAGCCAATAAACCATTCATCATGCTGCGTTGTGTACACTGTGTCAGATTTGTGGTGACACATTAGACGCTACTCAGAAGATGAGTAATCAGTCCACTAAGCCAGTGTGACCGCTGAGATTTGATTAGCACGAGTTTAGCAGAAAGCACATCTGGATGCTGGTTCTGGCTTTCTCTTAATTACAGTAACCATGGCACTGCCCATAGAGCACGCACGCACACACACCCACACACACCCACAAACAAACACTTAGATTTCTCTTCATTTCTAAACAGGATGAATCTAATTATTGTAGACAGGACAGATATTTAAGAAAGATTTACAAGAAGACATTGAATGGAAGATTACTGTATAGTACACTATCTGTCCATATGTTTGTGGAAACCCCTTTTTATGTATGCATTCTTCTGACACAGATGTGAAAATGCACACACACAGCTTCTCTGGTCACTGTAGAGAAGTATTGCCAATACAATAACACCCTCATAACACTCTCTGGAGCAGATAAACATGAACCTATTGGCACCATGACTAATGCCAGGCGTGGGCCAGGACACGAGAAGAAAGACCTCCAGCATTGACCTGTGTTCTCTGAAATAATGGTTGGGCTGCTAAATAAATCATTTCAGCATCTTCAGTATTAAATATCAAATTATGTTCAATGATTTTGTTTTGCAGCTTTTGCCCAATACCATCTATTTGACACCAATTTTGAGTGTATTATTATCATTATTATGTTTTTGGGTAACTTCTGGCGAAACATACTGTGTTTTTAATATCGGAAAATATGTTGCAGCCATAAATTATGGACTTCCATTTAGTACTTTTGGTATGAGCTGGGGATAGGGGGGATCATCCAACATCCTGACCCCCCCACTAACATTCTTGTCACTGTATGCAATCAACTCTTCACAACAATGTTCCAAAATGTAGTAGAAAGCCTTTCTTGGACAAAAGAGACTAAAAAATAAACTCTTAATACTCTCTCATTCAGCTGATGTCATCTCTGCGGTGGAGTTTAGCCAATCAGGAGAGTTCCTGGCCACTGGCGACAAGGGCGGGAGAGTGGTCATCTTCCAGAGAGAACCTCAGGTAAGACGGCTATATACCTGACATATACCTGGCCCATGATGCAGGTTTTACAGAGGGTATGTTTGCAGTTGATCTCTCTCTCTCCCTCTTTCTCTCCCTCTTTCTCTTTCTCAGGGGGAATATAACGTGTACAGTACATTTCAGAGCCATGAGCCAGAGTTCGACTATCTCAAGAGTTTGGAGATCGAGGAGAAGATCAATAAGATCCGTTGGTTACCTCAGCTTAACTCCGCCCATTTTCTCCTCACCACCAATGGTAATGTCTTGATTTGACGTTCTTGATTGATTGACATTCTAGCAGCCTCGACTAGGCCCAAATTATTACAGTGTTTAACAAAGTGACAGTCATAAATATACACTATATGTCCAAATGTTTATGGATGCCCTTCAGTTTATTTTAAGATGCACCCATTTCTAACACAGATGTGCAAATTCTGACCACACTAATGCTCTTTTCACTCACTTAATGCAATCAAATCCTCAAAGCAAGGTTTAAGAATATAGTAGAAACCTTTTCTGGAAAGTAGAGAGTATTACTCCAACAAAAGGAGGAAAAAAACTATTTTTAGTACTCAATTTAATACTTTTTAATACTTGATTTTCAAAGAAACAATGAATGACCCAGTGTCCCAGTGTTCAATCATTTTTGCAGAATTAATCCAACAGATCTGGATCATTGAACCCTACTGGTTTCATCCTGTGCTGTAATCCTGAAGTGTCAGTGAAGTGTTCTGCTTGAACATTGAGCCTAAAATTCGTGGAAACCTGGAATAGTGAGCTAAAATGGGCAGAAACGCTCTCAAGAGACTGGTGTAATCCTTACCTGACAGGATTAACACAGTTATTAAGGAAAAGGGACACATAACAAGGTATTAGAAGAGAAATGATGCATTACCCAGCATGAAATACCCAAATAAATCATACAACCATTCCACCCTTCCCTTGCCACAGTGGTCTAGACATACTGACTGCTAGCATAGCATTAAATGTAGAAGTTATTTAATACAGATCCTAATTGATGTAGCTGTCTGACCTGTGTCCTCAGGTTTCCACAATAAAATATTTTTGGATTTCAAAAGGTTCTTCACATCTATCTCATCAAAATATATTGGGGGGAAATGTGAAAAAAATTAAGTAAATCCTGTGTCCAAACTGTTTATGGGTCTGTATCATTGCTCCCAGATAAGACCATCAAGCTGTGGAAAGTGAGTGAGAGAGACAAGCGGCCTGAAGGCTACAACCTGAAAGATGAAGAAGGCCGAATGAAGGACATTTCTAAAATCACTTCTCTGCAGGTGTGTGTGTGTGTTCTGTCACAATAGCAGTTATGGGACAAGTGTGTGAAGTGTGTTAATTTTAGGTCTGCACGATATATCGTTCAAGCATCGTCATCGTGATGTGCGCATGCACAATAGTCAAATTGCAGGTTGTGCGATGTCACTTAAGGCAATTAAACCAAAACATCATGTTGCAATGTTTTGATTCTTGACACAAGAAATAGATACACAGCGCTGTCTCTGTTTCTGTGTAAGTGACAGGCTCCTTCTGCCTGTGCAAGAAGCTTAAGGGGGACAGGAGTGCAAGGGGGGCAGGTGTAAACATGAGGTAACCGCATGGCCTCCATCCACATGGCTTTCAAAAGCTGTGCACCTTAGTCCAGCACAGTTTTGCGCAGATATATCCAGTTACAGCTGAATTTGAGCTTTTAATCCCAGAAAACGCTCTTATTTACCATTTAAAAAGCCATTTAAATGCCTGATTAAAGGGCCGATTATTGTTGTTTTGTTGTTTTCCTCGGGATTTGAGTGCTCGGCACTGTTTCGGTTCTTGATCAGTCCGGACGTGAGACAGCGCGTGGGTGGGGGCGGGGCTGGTGATGTCATGGGCCCTGTATTGTTTAATATTGCGATATATAGCGCTGAAAAAGAACATTTGCGATGTTAAATGTTTACAATATTGTGCAGCCCTAGTATATTTCTCCTACTGGTTGCAATCAGAATATCAGAATGTCATTAGAAATCTGTGTGTTTGTGTGTGCGTACTGTAGGTCCCGGTATTGCGTCCGATGGATCTGCTGGTGGAGGCGTCTCTGCGGCGAGTGTTTGCGAATGCTCACGCTTATCACATTAACTCCATCAGTATAAACAGCGACTGTGAGACGTACCTGTCAGCTGATGACCTGAGGATCAACCTGTGGAACCTGGACATCACAGACCGCAGCTTCAGTATCCTACAATGCCCTGTGTGTGTTGGGGGGGATTCCAGGGTTTTATGAAAATGTTAATCTACATTGAACTACAAAGATAGTATAAAGCAGCATTAACTGAAACTCATCTATGCATCTCTTCTATCTATCTATCTCTAGCCATGTAGGCAGTTGTTTTAAATGTTCTCTACTTGTAAATTACTTTCCAGGCAGTGGAAGTGTTCTGAGATGTTTTTAAATCCATTCCCAGACTCATCTGCATCTACTTTAACATATCTCTCAGACATAGTGGACCTGAAGCCGGAGAACATGGAGGAGCTCAGTGAGGTGATCACAGTGTCTGAGTTCCACCCTCACCACTGCCACCTGCTGGCCTTCAGCAGCAGCACCGGCACCACCCGCCTCTGTGACATGAGGTCTCGTGCTTTGTGTGACCAGCATGCTAAATGTGAGTGCATCGCACACTGATTAATACTGTTTATTGATTATTTATGCATATGCATTTCGTTGCTGCTCAGTGTAAAACAAGTATCTCCATTTTTGACGATTTTTAATTTACTTCATACACAAAGTATTCCTTATACTCTCTCAAAATGTCTTCTTAACATAGACTTTCACTAAAGGATCACTATGGATTATATTGTATAATTTTTATTAAGTAACTCAACATAACCAGAATGTATAATCAGATTTTAAGTTTAAGCAGTGGCAGCTCTTGTCAGCAGAGCTTCAGACAGTATTTTCTTATTTGAACTGTGTGGTACATAACAGTAATCTGTGTGGGCTGTAACCACCGAACCTGCCCACTGTCATTCTTCAGTCCCATTTCCACACCCTGTGTTGCCAGGTTTAGACTAACAGTGTGCTGCAGCCATGGAACCTGGTGAGCTGGCTATTTTATTGCTGAACAGGTAATCACTGAGCTTCAGTAAGGTTTGCTAACCATAGCTGGGTAATTTATCACAACCACTACCATCGCAGAGATGGGCATTTTGGACACTGAAACCTATTTATTCACTGATCAGCTACAGAGTAAGACTCGTCGTCACTTGCCTCTGTGTGTCAATCTGGCAACCCGCATGAGCATGAAAATTGTACTCCTGAAGCCGTTTCATACTCTCACTCACAATCATTACTGGTTCCTTTAAGAAGGTTTTATCTCTCCTTTTTATGGGAGGCATACATGTTTTTCACTGGACAACGACAATATACAATGTTTCAAAGAACAATTATATATCCAAAGATTTGATGACAGCACTTTTAATGAATGTATTCAACTAATTTAAGGTCTATCTGTGTATTGGGCTAGGTGGGTTCCATATGGGCTTTTGTACTCTATTTGTTGTTACTGCGAACCAGTTGGGATTCCCAAATGGGCTCCATCAGTGCACTCTCTTAGGCCCCATATGCAATTTACAACTAAGATGGGGTTCCTGTTTAACCTCTCCTGGTCCCATTACTGACCAGTTGGTGCCCATAACAGACATCTATAGGTGGGGCCAAGTGTGGGTTATAAATCCCCCGGCATTGAGCTGTGGAGCAGTGAAACTGTGTTCGCTGTAATTGTGGTGTTTCATCCAGTTCCTTTGGATGAAATGAGGTGAAGATAATCCAACATTCTGACACCAGTAACGCTTTTGTTACTGAATGCAGAGTTAGGTTTGGAAGAAAAATGACCAAGCAGCTATCTTGCACATTGCTGACAGTTTATTATGTGTGTGTTCCATGTCAGTGTTCGAGGAGGCGGTGGACCCAGCCAATCGATCGTTCTTCTCGGAGATCGTCTCCTCTGTGTCAGATGTGAAATTCAGTCACAGTGGACGATACCTGCTGACCAGAGACTACCTCAGTGCTAAAGTGTGGGACCTGAACATGGAGAACAAACCAGTGGAGACATACCAGGTCTTAACCCACGCAAGCACACACCCACAAACTCACACACACCACAATGAAGTGTTCACCTTCAGTGGTTTTTAAATATTTTTTTTTTAAATCTGCATTGTAGATTAATAATAAAGTCATCCAAACTATGAAGAAAACAAAAAAAAAATGTTAAATACACCAGAATATGTTATATATTATATGTTGTATATGTTATATATTCTTGCTTAGATGACAGCTTTGCACATCCTAGCTGGATATTCTCAGTCATCTTTATGAGGTAGAGTCACCTAGAATAGCTTTTAGTTAACAGCTGTGCTGAACTTAATTTACTTGTTAATTACTTAAATTTCTTGTCCTTTTAATGTGTTTAAGAGCATCAGTTGTAAAGTCGTGAAAAGGTAAAGTTGGTATACGGTGACCAGCTCTATTTGAGTAATGTTTTAATTTATACTATGGGAAGAAATACTCAACTTAGTACAGTAAAAAAAATACTAAGAAATGAAGGTCAGTCAATCCAAAACATTTCAAGAACTTTGAAAGTATTCTCAAGACCATCAAAAACAGTATGATTAAACTGGCTCTCATCAGTTACCTCAGTTACCTCTGTTGAATCGGATAAGTTCATCAGAGGAAACTGCACACCAGAAACCACAAGTTTACAGCACACCAGATAAGAAACACAGTATTTTGATTTGTTTAACACTTTTAATTTACTACATAGTTCCTTGTTTGTTCCTCCATAGTATAGGTCACTTTAGTATTTACAATGTATTTACAATGTAGGAAAAAAATATAAACGCTGAATGAGAAGGTGTGTTGAAACTTTTGACTGGTACTATTACAATACGTAATATTGCAGTCTTGCACTATTACCCCATTGTTTGTTGTTTAGAGATCTGCCACTAGATGTCACTGTAAATTGTAAAAAAAAAAAAAAAAAAGGTTAAAATAAGATGCTTTCTAAAAGTAAGATATTGGTAAGATATATGACTACTCATTACTGTACCTACTTCTGTACTTTAATATAATTAGTAATAAAATAAAAATAGTAATTTGTTAATAATATATATATATATATATATATATATATATATATATATATATATATAGTGCTATGAAGTGAGCTTGTTCTTAGATTAATAATGTTTGTGTTTACAGGTCCATGATTACTTGCGTTCTAAGCTGTGTACCCTTTATGAGAGCGACTGCATCTTTGATAAGTTTGAATGTGCCTGGAACGGAACAGACAGGTGAGAACTCCACACTTGTATTTTTATATACTGTACCTGCCATTCAAAAGTTTTAATTTATGTCCAATTTGTATAATATTTCTTATCTAATATCTACTAATATATATATATATATTTATGAACAGGTATATTAGGGTGCTTTATACAGCATTTCAGGAACTCTGTGGCCAAAGTATTTAATATAAATGAACGCAATTAATACAGTGCATTTTGTATGTAATCTTTTTTGACTTGATGTTCCTCATTAGAAATCTAAGGTTATCTTTCTAAACATTATGTCTTCTTTACTGCCAGATGTTAAATCTTTAATGCTTCATGTCAAATTTATGAAGTGATTATGTATTAATAAATTGTTAACAGCATATACGAGGGAAATAACTGATAGATCCAAATCTCAGGCAATATAAAGATACTCTTGTAAATCTTAACTATGAAGTAGCAAATAATCTCATCTTAATTCTTAATTGATTCGATTGATACCCGATGTAAAGAACAATGGGCAGATTTAAATCAAGTCAAATTGTAAAAAACAACAAGAATGAAAATGCATGTTTTTTGACAACAACATATCCTATTAAAATAATTTCATTATTGATAACCATTTCTGACCTAAAGACAGCCTTGGTCCATTTTTTGGACATTCCAGACTTCTGGCCTTTCTGTCCACTCATCTCTCTCTCTCTTTCTTTCTTCTTTCTCTCTTCCTCAGTGTAATTATGACCGGAGCGTATAATAATTTCTTCCGGATGTTTGACCGGGCCAGCAGGCGGGACGTGACCCTGGAGGCGAGTCGGGAGGTGTGTAAGCGTCGGGCCGTGCTCAGGCCTCGCCGGGTGTGTGTGGGGAGGAAGAAGAGGGACAGTGACATCAGCGTGGACAGTCTGGACTTCCGAAAGAAAATCCTCCACACTGCCTGGCACCCAACAGACAACATCATCGCCATCGCCGCCAGCAACAACCTCTACATCTTTCAGGACAGACACAGCCACCACGCGGGACACCATTTAGAGCAGGACAGGCCTCCGCAGCTACAGGACGCACCTGCCCAGTGAACACGCCCACAGATTAACAAAAGAAAGATGTCCCTTTATTTACAGGACACGCCTTGTCGATAAACAGACACGCCCACTTTTTTGACTTGGGGCCTTTGTTTCTTTTTTGATGGGACACACCAACCAAAAGGGGAGGGGATTTTGTTTTGATTTTATTTTGATTTTTGATTAGAGTCTGGCAACATCAAACCTCAAACCTGGCCTGTTCCAGTTGGTTAATATGATTTACATTTTTGTTTATAATATTTTGTGAAATTTAATATAAACACTAATAATACTCTCATAATATACAAACAGTAAAAGCAACTACTTTGTATTTTCACTCACTAGCCTTACATTGTAGGGCCCATGTTACATTACGCTTAATAATAACAGGGTTACAAAAGCTCATTTGAGCAGTACCCTAAAAGAACCATATTTGATTCCATAAAGAACCATTTTTTTAAAGATGGGAGGGTGAAGAACCTTGAAATTGAATTTAAACTTTTAAAAGCTTATAAAAATAGATGTTTTTGGAACCAAAAATGGTTCTTCTGTGGCATTGTTCAAAAAGAAATTGTAGCACCTGGATTTTAATATTTTACCTCATACCATGATGTGCAAAAATCAGAGACCACCCTTCATGTGTTTAATATCCAGTCAAAACAGCCAATAAGTAGAAATAACTCATTTTTGAGCAGACTTTGATAATTTTATACATCAATTAAGTCAAATAATTAACACTCAGAGCGAGAGGAGAACATCCTGCTCCACTCTCACTTCATATATGAAAACATTCCCAGACGTTCGGTTCCATTCTTTCCTCTGTGAGTCAGCAGCTCGACACTGTGAGTCAGAAAAGAAGCTCTTACTGAGAAACAGAAATAAAAAATAAATAAATACAAAGAAATAAAGGTGCTGAAACTAGTGGTATTCTCAGAACA
This sequence comes from Astyanax mexicanus, assembly GCF_023375975.1. Taxonomy (NCBI): domain Eukaryota; kingdom Metazoa; phylum Chordata; class Actinopteri; order Characiformes; family Acestrorhamphidae; genus Astyanax; species Astyanax mexicanus. Next base: position 22,406,483 of record NC_064417.1, on the reverse strand, counting down.
ATGCATGAAAAGACTCGGAATCTAGGCCTCAACATCAGTTAACCCTTTCAGAGCCTGTGTTTATTACAATGGACATTTTCTATTTTTTTAATGTTTTATAGCACATAACACTAATTGATACCTATAGTCCAACACTTGAAAGTGAGTCTACAGAACAGAATATATGCTGGTCACGCTGAACTCACTGAATGCTTAAACATTTATTATTGGATAATTCTGATCTTTTGCGTGAATTTAGCTTTGTAAAATGTGGCTTTATAAAAATGTCTGTTTTGATTGGATATTTAATGAATGAAGGGTGGTCTCTGGTGTACAACTGCAGACTGTAGCCCATCTGTTTGTTGCAGCCTTTTATTTATTTTATTCATTATGGGATCCAGTTTTAAACTACAGCACCACTGCTGACCAGAAATATTATGTGGGTGGTAGATCATTCACAACACAGCAGTGAAACAGTCATGGCATGGCAGGGTAGTGTACGTGTCACGCTGGCCAGACACACGACAGACACTCGCAGACCTCGCAAACCACACAGTGAACAAAGGGGCTAGGCCTACAAGCATGGATATATACAACATACCAGAGTAGTCAGGCAAAACAGGGTCATACACGATATATTCAGCAAAGAGAGGGCTAAGGCAAAAGAGTAGTCAAAAATACAAAACTATTAGGCAACGGAATAAACAAGGCAAAAATCGATAGTCGGAAACAAAAAACAAGTCGGTACCAAAATGTGTTGTTAACTAGATTACTAGATTAAATACTCCGCAGATAACAGAGCAAACTGAGGGGTATTTATACTAGAAAGGACAGTTGGAACCAATTAGTAACTGGGGGAGCGGGAACGCCGTAGCGTCACGTGATCAGCTGAGTCCGGTGTGAGTGCATGCTGGGAATTGGAGTCTTTGCTGAGTAGATCAGAGTCCAGAGCAGGCAGACTGACAGTATGGCTACATTCACATTACCAGACTGAAGTGACTGACATCTGATTTTTTTAATTTGTCTTAATGTCACACAGATCTGAATTTGTCAGTTATGTTTTTAGTCAGATTTAAGTCACTTTGAATCTGTTTACATCTGGCATTAAAATGCGTCTCTGGTGATCAGATCCAGATGTAAACACCTACCATGTAAATTATTCAAAGACAGGAAATTTTGATGAGAAACTGTTGTTCACCAGAAGAAAAATGGACATAGTATATAAATTTGTTTTACTGGAAAAAAAACAAAAACAAAACAGTATTATAATGGTAAGTGTAAATAGAATCTAGTCAAAGTACATACAGATACTATCCATATACAAAATGCATGTTAATGCCAGATCTAAACAGGCCTTTTTTATGTCGTGCTAAATCGGATATGTATCTGATTTGTGGGCATGCAGCATGAATGTAATAGTCAGATCGGATTTCATGCGTCTTTTTGCCTGTGCAAATGTGCTTAGTGCATATGTGTGCATGCACGCTGCTTTAGAGACGTATTTGTTCATATTACAGTTAATTACAGCTCACTTACATTTATGAATGTGAACCATCAGGACCGATTTGAGACAAAAATCTGAATTGATTAACGAGGCTTGTAATGTGAATGTATCCGACTGTAAGTGATACAAAGTGCATCATGCAGAGCGGTGTCACTGTTCCCTTTACCCTCTATGGCATGAATTTAATTTTTCAGGAGGAAAAATATAATTTTTGAATACTTGTGAATGTCCCTGTGAATATATCAAATATAAATTTGTATTTTGACTTTTGCTAAAAAAAAACTGATTCAGATGTTTTAGAGCAAGCAGTGTTTACCTGCATAACCACAAGTTTTCAACAAGAATATATAAAGAATAGAAACAGCCAAAATACGTCTTTACATATTCTTGCACATATATGTATATTTATTTATTTATTTATTTATTTATTTATTTATGACCTACATGTACACCTTATTGTATAGGACATAGATATACCTTCTAACATAATATAGGTACGGAACATTGTGCCATAGAGGGTTAAGAATCGGTCCACCCTTTAAAACTGACCATCTAAAAGTAGATCTACAGTCAGGAACTGAATATTGATGGCACTAAAGGTCAGGGACTAGCTAAGACAACAGATGGCCTACAGTCTCTGCACATCAGCAAGGTCGGGGTTTCCAATAAAGTGGCCAGTGAGTGCAGAAATGCAATAGACACAGTTCATTATAAATACACATGAGCCAAACTCCCTAATAATGTAATGCTGGATATTCTACCTATGGTTATGATTGGGAATGTATCTCCTTGCTTTAGCTCTCTCTCTCTCTCTCTGTCTCTCGCATGTGATGTAATAAGTAAGGAGAGTCTAGTTACCCAGGATGAAAAAGAAACTTACACACTGGTTGCCTGCCAGTGTCTAAATCACTATTGCATGTTTACACTACTATTCTTCATTAAAGGGGCTCATTCACTGATAACGGATGATTCATAACGGCAGAGATGAATGTAACGTCATGTAAATGAATCGGACCCTTTCTAACGTCTGAACAGTTCCCACTGTCTGTTGGCTCTACTCAGGTTTTGTATCTCCATGGGCCTGGGCAGGAGCGCTCAGGAGACATCTTCCTGATATCAGATCTGATATCAAAACTCAAGTAATACAATCGTCAGAGTGAACTGCTGAACATCAAAGGAGCGTTGTTTTGAGGAGAAATGCTGAATACTGTATTTTAAAAGACTTCTTGCAGCACGACTGATCGTTGCTGTGTTTTGGTCTATTGATTCAATGTTATATGGAATTTGTCCACAAGAGGGTATCTGTGGTGATGAAAATGTGAATAAAGACAGTAATTTACTAAACTGCTGCTAATCCTGCTGATTTACAGAGCCTATACGGTGGAAAACTGCGTTTTCTTCACTTTCTGACCTAAAAGTTATAGTGTGGAAATTAGTTGTTCAAAATGACAGCCACAAAGGTGTCAAAAGGTTAAACATTCATTTCTAAGGTAGAAGTAGGATTTAAAATACTTCTGTAATTATGGTTCTGTAGTTTAAGTATAAGCTCAAGCTTTTTAATTGAGTAAAAATTTAAAAGTACTGGTTACAAAACTACATAAAGTATAACGTAATGTGAAGTGGAAAAATGCCAATAAGTCCAAAGGCCATGCCACAGGGTCCTATAATGTTAATCTTGAAAAATTTGCACTAGGAAGCATATACAGGGGTTGGACAATGAAACTGAAACACCTGGTTTTAGACCACAATAATTTATTGTCCTGACGGACAGTTCTGGTGAAAACAGGAGAGTTGAGGTGCACATTGAATTCTGCTGTGATTTGAGCAGCCGTGGTTTTATGTTTTTTTGGATACAATTCGGGTTAGCACCCAAACATCCCTTTCAGACAGCTTCCTCTTGCGTCCACAGTTGATCCTGTTGGATGTGGTTCGTCCTTCTTGGTGGTATGCTGACATTACCCTGGATACCGTGGCTCTTGATGCATCATAAAGACTTGCTGTCTCGGTCACAGATGCGTCTGAAAGACGTGCACCAACAATTTGTCCTCTTTTGAACTCTGGTATGTCTCCCATAATGTTGTGTGCATTGCAATATTTTGAGGAAAACTTACCCTGCTAATTGAACCTTCACACTCTGCTCTTACTGGTGCAATGTGTAATTAATGAATACTGGCCACCAGGCTGCTCAAATTTAGCCATGAAACCTCCCACACTAAAATGACAGGTGTTTCAGTTTCATTGTCCAACCCCTGTATATGCCCATTGAAAATGAATGTATTTTATTTCAATGTAAATATATTAAAGAAGCTCTTGAGGCTCTGCACAGAACATCTTCATACTAGGCTACATATGTCTGCTATCTCCTTGCTGGAGTCTGGGCGTGACATGATGTGCAGGTGCAATGAATCTAGTATAAACCAATAGGGTGTCGGAATAGTATGTTTATACTTCTCATCCAACCAAAATCAGATTCACTCTATCTAGTGTTTCTTTTATGATGAGAAGCCGGAATGAAAACAAGCTGGAGTATAAAGTTGAAAATGTACGAGGTAGAAAAAAAAAAGTAGAGTAAAGTTTAGCATTAACTATTAGCTATTAGCTAATTCTACATGTTATTAGTGTATAATTGGCAGCAGTTTGATCTATGTGATTTTGGCAAGGTTATGGCTGTGCTGGAGTTTATTGAATTAATAAGAGCTTAATAAGTCACTATCAGCTCAAGAAGTGTACCATATTTTAAACTGAGGTTCTGTTCGAATTAGCTAAAGGTTAATACTTAGTAATCTGATTAACAGGATGCTAACATAACTGTTTATTGTGCACTATAAGAACTAATGCAGCCATAATTAATCATTTCCACATAACAGACCACCTTAATTAAGCACCAATAACAATTACACAGAATAAGCAGTGAATAAATAATTTACAAATGTCTAATTTAGGCTGTATTAAGCAAATAATAAGACATTAATAAGTGCCTAATTTGTGTTCCTTAAAATAAAGCGTTACCATATGAGACAATTCAAATCAGGCTAGATACAGCATGCACTTACCATGTGTTTTTCCTTTTCCCCCAAAAATAGTGTGTTTGGACATGCATATGTATTTTGTGTTTTATGCATGAATACAGGTGTTATACACTATGTATAAGCATGTATATATATATATATATATATATGTATATATGGATAAATATTAGTGGTGTCAGTTGATCAAAAAATGTAATCCGATTAATCACAACAAAATTCTGTGATTAACTGCGATTAATCACATTTGTTTCACTTCAGAAGCAATTTTTATGGTAGATATTTAAATGTAAATAAAAGAATGAATGTAGGAAATGTAAAATTCAATTATATATATATTAGTAATGTGTCAATTAAAATAATAGTATATACTGGTAAGTTTGAAGGGAGATAAAATCAACGTTGGGCGCTGGAATAGAGAATAGATGATAAATTGGATTGTAAATGTCTCAGTTTGGTTGTGAGGATTTCTCAATTCGAACTTAATTTGATGAGTAGAAAAATCTCAGGGCAGGAAAGCGTGGGTCTGTGTGTGTGTGTGTGTGTGCCTGCGTGCGTGTATGTGAGTGAGAGAGAGAAATAGAGAGAGAGAGATCTCTGACCGGGTTGAAGCTGTAAGTATGAACCCGAGTGTAACTGCTGGACACCCTAAGCATGTGCCGTTCAATCGTTCAGCCAGACAACAGCGTTGGGCGAGGGCGGGGCAGATTACGGTGTAAATAGGGGTCAAACTTGGTGCCTTAATTAATTTGCTTTTAAAAAATAGTAACGCGTTACTGATTCCAACTTAACAGCGTGCATTAACGCTTTAACGTTGACAGCCCTAATATATATATATTTAGTATGCACGTGTGTATGTATGCTTGAGAGTGTTTGGGTGTTTGGGGGCGGAGGGTTCTAAATTGTTTAAAGCTTTTGTTAATTTGTCTTGCAACAGAAAATCTACAAATAAAGTGCTTAAAAATGTTTAAACCAAATATAACTGAAAACACAAGGTTCTGGGAGACAACAAAATAAGATCAAAACAAGACCTCAACTTTGTCATTTAATTTGGACTTTTATTTCATTTAAAATAATTCATACAAATGCATACAGTCACAAACATTTTCTTTTTTGGATTCTGTTTAACAAAAAATAATGATATCTCATAGTATATATAGTATGTATATTGCTAGCCTACCACTTTACCAGGAAGGAAACTATGTAGGCAATGGAGCGCTGCAACTATCCCAGCAGCTTAGAGCTGCCTCATAAAACACGGTACAATCAAGTCACACAGAAACAGGCAAGCATGACGCCAGCTTTTCACAAGACAACCTTTTTTTCTTCTTCTTTTTTTTTTTTTTACCTTTAAACACGTAAGGTATTACATGCTAAGTTAACAAACAAGAACCAAGAAAATAATACAAAATAAAAAAACATTGAATATACTTTTTGAAAGTACTGTACTAAATTAGACTACAAAAAGACACATGGATACAAAAAAACAATGCACTATGTGGTTTAATTCAAAAGGGAGGGAAGGGGGGAAAATAATTTTCCTGAGAGGGTGTGCAAAACGGGCCTCTTTTGGGGCTTTTAAAAATTAAAAACAACAAACAAAAACAAATATATATTTTTTTAATATCTATGAGTTCGCTGGGTACCTCCCTTTAAGCTGTTTTTTCTCTTTTTTTTTGTCTTTTCTACAAACCATTGATCATGTTCTAAAAACTGTACACAAACAGGTTACATTCATAACTACGCTTGTTTTTTTTTAACAATGAAACCCATTGGACACAGAAAACAGATAAAATCGCCCACTGCACTTGGACAGACTACAATCTAAACCAGCAGGATTTGCTTTAGGGAGAAGGCTCTTTTTTGTTTTAGATCCACAAGAGTTTCTGTCTTTTTTTGTTGTTGTTTTCACACAAGATATTAAAAAAGAGAAAAAAGACAAAGAGATAGAGAGTGTGAGAAAGTAAGAGAAGAGTGAAAGAGCTGAGAATGTGAAAGAGAGAGAGAAAGAGTGAGCGAGCACAACCCACCACCCTCAGTTCGAGCGATCGGGTACTTCAGACAGAAAGTCGTGGTTGTGGGGGAGGCTGGGGGGTTCTTTTTCGTGGCTGGTTTGGAGCCGGGGAGCCTGTTCTGCTCCTCTTCTTTGGGTAAAGAAGGACAGGAGAGTTCTCTAGTGGTAGGGAGAGCACCGGGGCGGCGCGGCTACAACTGCTCATTTGGGTGCTGCTCCCTGTCGGGCTCGGCTTTGCCCGTCTGGCCCGGGGACGGGGCGTGGGGCGGGTGTGCTACAGGGGGGAGGGTGTGGGTAATTGGCACGGCGCTTTGCACGATCCCTTCTACCGGAGGTGGAAGACCCCCAGAGGCAAGGCTCACTACACCTGGGGGGTACCTGCAAACAGAAGAGGGGGAGGAAAACATTTTTGTAATTTAACATTTAAAACTGTTCAAGGTCTAGTGAAGTACTGATTCTTATGTTGGTTCTAGGGTTGTCACGATACCAAAATTTTGACTTCGATACCGATACCAACTGTAGTATCACGATTCTCGATACCAAAACGATACTTGGAAGAAAAAAAAAACAATAAAAATATCTGAACATATAATGTTTATTTTTGACTGAACTGGATTGAACACTGAACAATCGGTGCAAACGTTTTTATTCTAAAATGAAACATTTGTACAAAAAATAAGTTTCGTTATTATAACCTTAACTATAACATAATTATCTAAACACTTCCTAAAAACTAAAACTAAAACCAGAGGTAATGGTAGCCTGACTATGTGAACCTGACGGGCGGGCAGAAGTTAAGTTCTGAATAAGGAAAATAAAGAGACAGAAGAACATTACAATGTTATGTTCATTTTAACACTCACTGCTCCGTTTTATTAATCAACCGTTTACCGTTTTTAATAAGCAGTCGCTAGTAAATCTTAGTAAAGCTACAGACAGAGTGTATCTTGACTAACTCCACTAACCTGTCGACTTCTCAGCTCTTTGTAGAGATCAGGGTGCTTGTCTGCTATTATGTTAAATAACACTGTAACATAGAAGCATAGAACTATTATTTAATTAAAATGATTTTTAAGAACTGCTACAGACAGTGCTGCAGGTCAAACGCGGAGGCGTTCACGTGCGAGAGAGAGACACAGAGAAAGAGTGAGAGAGTGAGAGAGCGAGAGTGAGAGAGATTTGCGTGTTCTGATGTGAGCTACTCACAGGTAAAGGTTCTCTTTTATCTCCTCGTGCTCATATTCTAGTCCCATACTTAAGTCTGCAGCTCCCTCAGTGTTTTCTGTCGTATTTTGCGGCTAGCGCGAGCGCTTACAACTAACACCGCGGACCGCGAGGTGCCGCCGCGCTTGTGCCGAATCCGCTACTGAATCCGACTCCCGATTCGCGGACAGAATCGGCACAACACCCCCCGCTGTACAACTGCGGGAGTGAAAACAGCGCTAATAAATAAAGTAGTTTAGTTTCACTTTCAGTTTACGTTATTTTCGTTATTTTATTTAAAAATAAAAATATAAATAAAAAACACATGCCTACATCTCAGACTATTTTCCCACACTTCACTCCTCGCGCCCGTTTTGTCCACAAGTCGCGGACGAGAGACATCTGTTATTTTAGCCGTCGCCATTCTACACTCGCTGCTGCTCTGCTGGCTTGCGCGTGAATCGATTCATTTGTTCAGAACTCTAAGTTTATCTGAATCCTGCCACACCGACTGCTGCGGTGTGAATCAGTTTTCTTATGAACTGAATCAAATCGCGCCTACTAATTTGACTCATTTGAAGCTAGTGACTGGGCTATATACAGTATCGAAAGCATCGAACGCTAAAGAACCGAATCGTTTGTGATGACGTAGTATCGAAAAAGAATCGAACCTTCGGTACACCGTGCAACTCTAGTTGGTTCCACCACTGGATGAAGAGAGGGGCAGCGGGGAAACCAACCTTTCCTCGTACCCCCTATGGTTGAAAAAATGTCACTAAGGTGCACTATAGTGTGCCCCCTAGAGCAGAAAAATTGCTCTTAATCTTAATTAAGGATGAAGAATGAATGAAGATGGTTTTATCACACATGGTGCATCTGTTTTTTGTTTGTTTTTGTGATGTCTTACTTATTTCTAACCCCCTACAGTCCAGCACTGGATTACACCAGCAGATAAGCACAAAAAAAGTAGAAGAAACTGTGGCACAGCCACAAATGTAATCAGCAGATGTTCTACAGAAGTTCTCTGGGTCCGCCTTTCTACCTGGGTGAACAACTGAGAACAAGGAAGAACAAAGAAAAACAAATTTGCTGGTTCTCTTTTTGGCTAAACGAGTACACAGATGTTAAGGGAAGCCTCATGCCTTGTCCAAAAAGCACAAATGAATCAGCTGCAGGCAGGCCAATAGAATTTAATCCCAGCATCTGCTCGCTGCACTTTTACCAACAAACCTAAAATTAATTTTGCAGCCATAATTTTACGCAATATCCGAATATTTTTGGACACCCCTTCCAATGAATGCATTCAGCTACTTTAAGGGTAACTTACATTAGGTTCTGCCTCCTCCCCACTCTCGCACTGGCCTGCACTCACACTGCGTTTAAACAATCTGTGCCCAAGCACGCTTACCTCACTCACTGCTCAGTGGGCTTGCCGGTGTTGTGCCAAATTCAACACCTGCGCCATTAAAGCACCCTCTTTCAGAAGCGCATTTTCTTGCTAAAAGCGGAGATAATCTGCTTTAATTTCTTATCACTACTCGTCAATAATCATGGTTATCTTAGGGTGCTTTCACACCTGCCTCGATTGGTCGGGACTTTTGGCCTGTGTCAAAGGGGCCGAGAACCACGGTCCGGACCAAAGGACCAGATTTTGGTCCGACCAAGAGATGTGGTCTCGGTCCGGATCTTCTGAACCATGGTCCGGTTCGCCTGCAGTGTGAAAGCGCTTTTCTGGATGGTTCGAACTTTTGGACCAATTACAGGAAGCTGAGCAGGCTTTCTTCAGCAACGGCAGCAGAAGAAGAAAAGTAACCGGAAAAGCAGGAGAAATGAGCCGTGGAAGCACATGGGGACTAACCTAGAGTACTGTGCCTGAGGTTGCTGCTGCTGGTATAAAAACCACAATAGCAGCACTACTATGGAGACTAATAAATCTGTTCATTCATTTTATCCTTTTATCGGCTTCCCGCCGAATGAACCACCCGCTGAATTGCCAACACGCCAAAGTCAGACGCATGTCCTTCTAAAATCAATCAGCGTCAAGTTAAGGTAAACGCATCGATACGTAAGTGATGATGAAAGGATGTAGAAGTATCACACAAAGGTCTTTGGTGTGCTCCCTAAACTGCAGTGTGAAAACAAAAATAAGCGGACCAAATATATACAATGTCCGGACAATGTCCGGACTTTCAGGTGTGAAAGCACCTGCAGTCACGTTTACATACATAGCAACATAGTATGCGCTCCCAAGAGGGGGTGCTTTTTCTGGCGGGGGAGCTGAATTCGGCACAGCACCGCCATCTTTGTTAACAGGAATGTATCACGGATGATCTTGTGCCTTGCTTAGGCACAGATCTCGCTTACACTGCATGCACTTCTTCAAGCTCGGTATTAAGTGGTTGAGTTGTGCCAGTAAAAGAGGAAGGTGTTTTTGTTAGATAATGTTAAACTGCGCACCTGTAGGCTCCGTTAATCTCGTGATGGATTGCAGGGTCCATGCCGGCCCAGTGGGTGGTCTGTGTGAGGAACTCCTTATTAACACAGTTCTTCAAACTGTCTGGGATGCGGCCTGTGGCAGAAAGAGGTCTTTTCAAATGAGGCATTCTGGGTCAGCTCACATGTTTAAGAAACATTTGAAAATACATCTCTGTAATTATAGTTTATTCAAGCTTTTAATTGTATTCTCCTTTATTTCAATTAATAGTCATATTTTTTATATGTTTAACTTTAGCACTAGTGCATTAAGCTCTTAAGAGGTCTGTGAACAGCAATTTTCATGTCTTGCCACCGATTCTCAATGGGATTTAGTTCAGGACTTTGATTGGGCCATTTTAACACATGAATATTGTGTCTGTATGTTTAGGGTCATTGTCTTGCTGGCAGGTAAATCTCCTTCTTAGTATCAAGTCTTTTACAGCCTCAAACAGGTTTTTTCCAGAATTGTTCTGTATTTACCTCCATCCATTTTTCAACCCCACAGCATGATGCCGCCACCACCATGTTTCACAGTAGGGATGGTGTGTTCAGGGTGATGAGCAGTGTTACATTTCACCTCTGAGTTCTTTGGTCTTTACAAATTGAATGTCTTTACTGTCATTGTATCAAACAAAACTGAAGCTGTATGTTAAGTAGTGTTCTCTAACAAACCACTGAGGTTGATACAGAACAGGAGTATTTATACTGAGACTAAATTACACACAGCTGAACCCTATTAAATTATCATGTGACTTCTGAAGGCAGTTGATTGCACTGGATTTTATTGAGGGGTTTCTGTGTAATGGGGGCTGAATACTTTTGCCATTACACTTTTTTTCAAAATTTTATTTGATTAAAATATATACATATATATAAAACATATATAATTTTTGTTCCACTTCACAATTATGTGATACTTTGTGTTTGTCTAGCACTTAAAATCTCTACAAAATCCATTTGAATTTGTGGTAGTAGTGTGAACAAACGGAAGGTTCAAGGGGTATGAATACTACAGGGTACTTTAGACAGATAGACAGATGATTGTATTATGTTATTGTTTTAGAAATATATTTTTTTTATTTTATTAATACAAATATATGTTTTTTATGAAATGTATTTGTTAAAATCTCAATGGTTTCTACAAGATATGTAATCAAATGAAAGTAATATCAGATTCAGATATATATTCAGCAGAATATGGTGGGTTATTCTCTGATTTACCGGTAATGGCTCTGCGGATCTCCCGAGCTGCTTCCTCTCTCATCTCGATGGAGGCCTGCTCGCTGTACCAGGCAGCATGAGGGGTGCAGATCAGATTGGGAGCATCTTTCAGTGGACCCTGGCTGAAACTGACCCAAACAGCACAGGCGTTAAAGTGAGTGAATGGATAATATGTCATTTTGTGAAAAGGACTGTTGGATGACACACAACTGGATGACACACAACTTTCTCTTACTTAATTCTGATAAGACTGAGGTCCTTCTATTAGGTCCTAATATTGATAAAAACATAAATGTTAATACTGTAGACATAGCCGGTCACTTAATTATACCTGGTAAAACTGTGTGAAACCTTGGGGTCATCTTTGACTCAATTCTTTCGTTTGATGCCCACATATGTAGCATAGTCAAAACTGCATTCTTCCATTTAAGAAATATAGCTAAAATCCGCAGTATACTCTCTCTGGAAGATGCTGAGAAGCTGGTACATGCATTCATAACCTCCAGGCTGGACTACTGCAACGCGTTGTTGGCTGGAAGTCCACATAAATTACTTTATAAACTCCAGCTAGTTCAGAATGCAGCCCCGAGAGTGCTTACTAGTACCAGAAAATATGAACATATTACACCTATTCTTTCATCACTACACTGGCTACCTGTTAAATTTCGTGTAGATTATAAAATACTTCTCCTGACGTATAAATCCCTCAATGGTCTGGCCCTGCATTATCTACAGGAACTCCTTACTCCTTACAATCCGCCACGTTCACTCCGCTCCCAAGACGCTGGCCTGTTATTAGTCCTGCGTATTAGAAAAAAATATGCAGGAGGAAGAGCTTTCTTTTATAAAGCTCCCCAACTTTGGAATAACCTCCCTATTAATATACGGGACTCAGACACACTCTCAATCTTTAAATCTAGACTCAAAACATTTCTATTTGCTCAAGCTTTTGATGTAATGTCTCATTACAATTTTCTTCCTCTTACAGCTTATCCAGCATATATAAACCCTGTCCTAATCATCTGCTTTCTCTTTCTCTCCCCATGTCCTGAGCTGCTGCTACCAGTGCCCATCCCACTCCAGCAGAGTTTCATAAAACCATTCTAACCCCTTTTTCTTCCCTCTGTTCTCTCTCTCTATCTTTCTCACATGTGCTGAGACGCCTGGCCGGCCGGTCTTCCTGGATGTGTCCGTCTGTGGTTCCAGCTTTCAGGAATCAGCCCTGTCCTTCTACTCATCAGAATTATTACACAACCCTTCTAACGCCTGCTTTTTGTTTCTCTTTCTTTCCTTTCTGTTTTCTCTATCTATCTCTTTTACATGTATGGAGATGCCCTGTTCCCGATGTTCCCAGCCTGGCTCTCCACTGCCTGCTGTGTTGTTCTCTGCCTCTGCAACTCTTAACTTTAACACACTCAGTATCTGTTTCTGTATTAGCCATAGCTCTATAGTTTGTGCCCATCACATTCTTATATTCATAAATTAGTACCTGTTATATTACCCATAGTTCACATTAATTCTCTGTACTGTTTTGTTCTGTTATTTGTTTGTTGTTTGTTGTTTGTTTGTACTGAGCGGGTCAACCCGAGTAGGATGGGTTCCTCGGACTGAGTCTTGGTTTCTTCCAAGGTTTCTTCCTCTTAAAGGGAGTTTTTCCTTGCCACTGTTTCACCATAAAATTGGCATCTCTGTGGTGCTGCTCATAAGAGGCGTGGACCTGTTTTTCCTGTAAAGCGGCTTTGTGACAACCTTTGTTGTAAAAAGCGCTATATAAATAAAATTGAATTGAATTGAATTGAATTGACTGTAATACTGAGTTACAGCATACTGGATGATTTAAAGTCCATCAGTTTAGTTTATCAATATACAATAACTCAATAAAACATTCAATTTGGCACAAAATCCCACACTCACCTAAAGGGCTCTGTCTCGTGCACGTCCAGAGCTGCTCCCCGTATTCTTCCCTCCTTCAGTGCCTGAGCCAGAGCTTTCTCATCCACCAGCCCTCCTCGTGCAGTGTTCACCAGGAACGCACCCTGACGCATCTATAACACAGGTCAAAGAGTTCACACAACACACACACACACACACAAACAAAATCACACAGGCATATTGAAACAGGAAGTTCCTGATAGCATGTACCTGCATGCACACTCACTGAGCTGATTTTGATAGTAAGGCATGCTGATGCCTGTGTTGGTGTTACCTGTTTAATTAGCTGGTATAGGGGTGTGTGCGTGTGTGTTTGTGTGCTTTAATGTACGGTATTAGTTTGTGTATTCATTTGTTTATGAATGTGGTGTTTATTTGTATGTATTTGTATGATGAGTGTAAACACGTGTGGGTAATATATTATAATAAGATGGCTGATGTGTGTGTAAGTTTATGGGCCCTATCTTAAACACTGCACAAAGTGCATGATGATGGTCACTGCTATCTTACACCCAGCCAACAGTCTATTTTTAGGCCTTGCGTCTGTGTCGTTAAAATAGCAACAGAGTTTACAAATATATACAGTATCAATGCTGATGGACATGGTGGTCTGATAATGAGATGTGTTTAGGTAAATTTCTTATTCTTATTATTGTGGCAACAGAAAATACAGGTGCGCCCCTGACTGATTAAAACCCTGACAGCATTCAACTGTCAAACGTTCATTGCTATCTTGGCAATGCATGTGCGCCACACAGCAACTTTTTCATCAACAATAAACAGAATACACAATGATAAAAATAATAGGGGTGTGACGAGACACTAATATCACGAGACGAGATGAGACAAGATATTGGGTTCACGAGAACGAGACGAGACAAGATTTAAAAATAAAATTTTAAAGAAAACCTCAAAAATGAAAAATGGCTTGAAAACTACAGTTTTGTTTGACAAAATCATATAACGCAAACTTAACAGACTGGTTTCTCTCACACATTGATTCTATAAGAAATAGAAATAAGAATAAGAATAAAAAATAAAAATAAAACATTTCTAGGTCTTATATAGTGCAAACAATAAGTGCAAACCACAACCAGACTATGTTTTTTTTTCTCCTAAATCTCTTGTAATTTACTTATGCATAACCATAACCAGTCATATTAAGCCTATGCTTGAAGTGCAAACAGAGACAGAACATTTTTTAATTACAGTACAGAGCTAAGGGATTAGTACAACTGCCTATGAAACAGTCACGTGTAGGATTTACTTACAGTATTTATATATGGTTTGTGTCTTGTTGGTCACTCTGTTATCATTTATTGTTTCCACTGAAGCCAAAATGCAGCCAGACATACAACTTAAAAAGGGGGTATGCAGCCTATGCGACGCATAGGGATGCTGCACTAAAGGGGGCGCCAAATGAAAGCCCCAAATACATTTTCTCTCAGGAGAAACAGCTTGATGGTTTTGCGGAGCGCAATGGGCTAGTAGGGGGCACTGATATTACGTTTGCATACACCACAAACAGTACTGCTGTGTTGCCAGATCCCGCTTAAAAAGTCCACTCTAAACTATTTTTTCCCCCCCGCGAGACAGGTTAAGGCTTGACGAGAAATATCGCCACGTTTAATCTCGCGAGATCTCGTGCCACGAGATCTCGTCACACCCCTAAAAAATAATATATAAAAAAAAAAAACACTGCTGTAAATGACATGTTCGTACACCTTCACAGAAGTGCTGTGCCGTTAAAATAGCAATCCACATAGCAAGACAGAGCATACGTGGCTCTTAAACAGGGGTGTGTTGAAAAATAGATTTTTAGATTCAAAACAATCTTAATTAGAATGATCCGATATCTACTTATATAAACTCGAGACTGATCTTTAGAATTAGCCCATTTTCCTCATATATGCGCACAGTTTTAACATCTCGCGTTTAATCTCGCAAAACCATCCTTTATTTTCGAGCACCGCCCTCTGGCTGAGGTGATCAGTTAAGCAGGGCTGGAGCACGATTGACGGCACCCAATAACATGAAGGCAGATGTGTTGCTACATTTTGGATTCAGAAACCATGGCGGCAAGGGAAGAGCTGGCTAAAAGCAAAACCGTGTGTAAACTGTGCAACATGGAGGTGATACTAATCCTGATATTCCGAAAAACAGCAGAACCCAAACGAATTTCACTAGAAAAACATATTTGCAATTAAACTACTTACAAGTTCTTCTCCTGCCAAAAAAATAACTAAAGCTCTGGTAACATTTATATGTAAGGATATATGTCCATACAGCGATGTTAAAAACGATGGCTGCCGAAGCCTCATTAATGTTCTGGAACCACAATATGTTTTATCTACACATAAACATTTGAGTGGCCATTCCAAACTTGTATAGAGATGCAAAGCACGGTGTCACAATTAACTACATTAAAAGATAAAAAAAAGAAAATATAACTGTTGTGTTAAGTCTTCGTAATATAAACACTAATATTTTAATAATGGAAGTTTAAATGTCCCTTGTATAATTACAACATTTCATGTTTAAACTACAATATTTATTGTAACTAAAATTTCCCAAGATGAATCGATATTAAATCAAAAATCGAATCGAACTGGTAAATCAGTGCTCACCCTACTCTTAAAGGGAATGGCAAGTGACAAGCGGAATGGTTTATTTCACGCTACAAAAACACACCCATGATTAATAAGAGAATTAGAACATGCCTCGAGTACTTTTTGAGTACTTTTCCCGCCGTTACGATAGCAAAGACACACTGACGCACCACTACACCAATCTGTGCAGTGCACGGTTGACAGCTCGCCTACAGATTGCTAAAATAGGGCCCTATATGTGTGAAGATTAAATGATGTGTGTTTGTGTGTGTATGAATCAATTCCATATTTATATCCATATAATGTACATCTGTAAATTGATTAAAGTGTATTTTTACATGACAGCATAAGTGTAACACTAATATTGCTACATTCTCTTAAATCTGTAACATTATTAAAGTATAACCCTCATAATACTACATGAACCTACTTTTGTAACATTATTTTGTAACATTATTAACATTATTACTCCTAAAGCTACATTCTTCTACTTCTGTAACATTATTAAAGTGTAAAAACTCTAACACTCTAGATACAATATTCATTATCTTCAGGAACACGATTAAATCATATCTGTCCCATTGTTATAACAATGTGTTATCATGGGTAATATTGGTATGCATGTTATTTACCTGTTTGATGGTGAAGTCATTGATGAGGTGGTGGTTGTGCTCGTTCAGGCTGCAGTGGAGCGTAACGCAGTCGGAGTGGAAGAGCAGGTCCTGCAGGGTGTTGACCCGTTGCAGTCCCAGCGCACGCTCCATCCCGTCAGACAGGTATGGGTCGTAGAAGATCACATTAAATCCAAACGCTTTGGCCCTCAGAGCAACAGCCTGACCCACACGACCTGAACACACACAGAGGTTAAACCTATAAAGACCTCTAATGACTCCTGACTGCTTTAATTTCCTCTTCTAAATGCTTTCAAGCTGCTATTAACTCATCCTTCCTCGTCTTTATGAAGTGAATAGTGCCCATCACACGACTCTTACAGCAGTGTTTTCTAAAACTGTGATTAAAAAACAGGGTTATTCCACCAAATATTGATTTCTGAACTCTTAAACTTTATGAATATGAACTTGCTTTCTTTGCATTAGTTGAGGTCTGAATACTTCAGCCATTTCTCAATTTATGCAAATAAATGCTGTAAATAACAATATTTTTATTTGGAATTTGGGAGAAATGTTGGCTGTAGTTTAGAGAATAAAACAACAACAATGTTTATTTTACTGAAACATATAACTATATATGCTAATTTTCACATGGTGGGATTAGTAAAGGATTGTCTTCTCTTATCTATAATGGCAAAATAACGCAATCACATCCTAATAAATAAATAAATAAATTCAACATACCAGCTCAATCACATTAATTGGATCTCCTCAAGAACTGAATGCTAAGAAAGGATCCTGGTTATTTTTACTATATGATGTAACAGTTTGATGCTGTCTCTATAGGTCACTTTCACTAAAGTTGATTAAAGTTGATTGAGGTTGATATTACATTACACATGTAATAAGAATACTGCTGTTGCCATTTACTTTAATATCTTTACTGCTCACCAAGGCCGATGATGCCGAGTGTCTCCCCTCTGATACGAGCAGCACCGGACGCCACCTCCCGAATCTGCTCCACACTCTGGACCCTCGTCCCCTCACGGAGAGCCTGGTGAAGCCAGGTGGTGCGTCTGTACAGGTTAAGGATGTGACACAGGGTGGAGTCGGCCGTCTCCTCCACTGAGGCCGATGGCATGTTACACACTGCTATTCCTACAGTTCAGATAAACAGGGACACACATCAACATGAAGATGTTAAGTTACACAATATAAAATCATTGTGATTGTTTTCAATATTTGTTTTGTTTTTTAATTGCTGTAAAATATGTTTAAAGATGGCACAGAATGCCTGAACTAAGCTGCACAACACACTTGCATTTGTGTTTTTGTAGTATGGGAGTTGATACAATTATTTAGCCTAGGCACAGTGAGTTATATGTGTAATATTCAGCTCTGCAAAAAAGAAAAAAAAAATCTTACTCATAGAGATCAAAGCTGAGTGAATCTTCAGTTGAACTATCTAATTAATTAAGACCAATTTATTAGTTTAATAATTAGAAAAGTTATTAGTTTCTGTGATTTTACTAAATGAAAACATCTGGAATAATTAAGAGGAAGATGGATGATCACAAGCCATCAAACCAAACTTAACTGCTTGATTTTTTGCACCAGGAGTGGCATAAAGTTATCCAAAAGCAGTGTGTAAGACTCTGCATCTTTTTTGTTATTTCACCCATTTCTCATTTTCTGCAAATAAATGCTCTAAATAACAATATTTTTATTTGGAATTTGGGAGAAATGTTGTCTGTAGTTTATAGAATAAAACAACAATGTTCATTTTACACAAACATTTATCTATAAATAGCAAAATCAGAGAAACTGAAGAAGTCTCTTCATTTTCTCCAGAGCTGTATGTGTAATATATTGATGCAAATAAAACAAAACAGGTCATAAAAATTCAACCATAAATAATTCGAGGCTCAGTTTTTTTATTTTGATTTATTTTGATTATTTTGATCTTATGACAAACTCATTTGTGCATCATATTTAATATTGTATGTATCCTATTTAAAATATGTACTCATAATCCAAGCACTGTTCTAATCACAGCACACTGGCTGATTAGAGAACGTTACCTAACTCTCCGGCAGATTTAATGTCGATATTGTCGAAGCCGCTTCCGATGCGGACGATGATTCGAAGTGCTTTGAATTTTTCCAGGTCCTCTCGCATGAGTGTGATGGTGTGGTACATAAGTGCTCCCACGGCTTCGTTCAGTACCTGTAAAAAAAATTACAAATACAAATGTATTAAAATAAACGCCTTCAAAATAACTCAGCACAGCACATTAATGTCTAAACTACAAAAGTGAGTACACCCCTAAGTGAAAAGACCAAATTGTGTCCAAGTGTCAATATTCTGTGTGACCAAATTTATTTTCCAGCACTGTCTTAACTCTCTTGGATCCTCCATGACATCACAGAGCTGGTAGATGTTAGAGACTCCACCTTCCATTTGAGGATGCCCCACAGATGCTCAATAGGGTTTAGGTCTGGAGATATGCTTGGCCAGTCCAGCACCTTTACCTTTATCTTCCTCTGCATGGAACTAGTCATCTTGGAATCATAGAAAAACTGCCCTGTGACCCAGTTCCTGAAGGTAGGGGATCCTGCTCTGATTTAGAATGTCACAGTGCATGTTGAATTCATCTCTCCAGTGCTGGAAGCACTTATGTAGCCCGAGACCATGATGCTACCGCCACCATGCTTGACTGTATGCAAGGGACAGTTGCCTTGGAACTTCTCACCATGACACTGCCACACATGGTGGACACCATCTGAGCCAAACAGAGACCTTGTAACAATAACGAGTCACATCACACTGGGGAGGGAAAATAGCTAATTGGGCACATTATCATTATCTTTTTAACTTCAACTGAAGATTCACTCAGCTATGATCTCTATGAGTATGAAGTGAAGTGATCTTACACCCGGGCAATGTACTCATTCTATTTCTAAGGCCGACTGCTATTCTGATATCCTGACCACAGAGTGCTATTCAGCTCAGTTCTGATGAACAGCTTACTGCGTCATTGTCTGCTGATCTTTCAGCTGATGTGAATGAGCCGTGAACTGCTCAGCTAAAGCATTCAGCTTCTCTTTTATGCCTCACACACATTGACACCACACTGGCTTAAGCTCCTGATACACCTACACCTCCATCAGTGAATAACAGAAATATCTGACCTTCAAACGGAAGAGAAAACCCCTAGGAGTGCTAGAAATAAATCTTGATTTCCATTTCCAAACAGTAATACACTCCAGTGGTCTAGTTTATTTTTTGTCAGAAATATATTCAGTGACCTTATTCACACCACTGCTGCGGTGGATCTCTGAAGCAGCGCTCATTTTGTTGTGTTTCAGCCTTTCAGTTCCATTAGGCCCACCTTTTCTCTACCTGTTTGGGTGTATGAGCTCAGTTTCAATTGTCCCTGGACAGCTCCACATTCAAAAAGCTGATGATAATTCTGTAAGTAAATACCTTACTTTTTTTTTTACATCGCTGGTTTGTAGTACAAACCCCATTAGAGCTGGACAATAAGACCAAATTTCCTATCACATTATAATTCCTAATTTTGGTATATTATCAATACGATTATGATAAATCAATAAGAACAATATAAAACAAACAAAAAAGTACCTTAGTACCTTTCAAAAACATTTAAAATATCATATTTATTGAAACATTATATATATTGTAAAATATATACACAAACAGCTCTGGAATAAAGTAAGAGACCACTTCAGTTTCTGAATCAGTTTCCCTAATTTTGCTATTTATAGGTATATGTTTGAGTAAAATCAACATTGTTGTTTTAGTCTATAGACTACAGACAACATTTCTCCTCAATTCCAAATAAAAATTGTCATTTAAAGCATTTCTTTGCAAAAAATGAGAAATAGCTGAAATAACAAAAAAAGATGCATAGCTTTCAGACCTCAAATATTGTGAAGAAAGCAAGTTCATATTCATAAAGTTTTAAGAGTTCAGAATCAATATTTGGTGCAATAATCCTGGTTTTTAATCACAGTTTTCATGCATCTTGGCATGTTCTCCTCCACCAGTCTTACACACTGCTTTTGGATAACTTTATGCCACTCCTGGTGCAAAAATTCAAGCAGTTCAGCTTGGTTTGATGCCTGTGGTCATCCATCTTCCTCTTGATTATATTCCAGAGGTTTTAAATTTGGTAAAATCAAAGAAACTCATCATTTTAGGTGGTGTTTTAATTTTTTCCAGAGCTGTATATATAAATTGATATGAAATTATTGTAGGGCCCTAGACCCCATACACCAGGGGTCCGAAAATATGTACCGGAGAGGTGCACTTTTCTAACGCCCAGAGAAGAAAAACATCTGGGACATCTGTTCATTCATTGCATATTCCTTTATTTATCTGCTTCAGAGCCCTATTATATTGGCAAAACTTCACCTTTTAGATTAAGTTATTAACAGAAAATGCCACTAATTCCGTTTTACTAAAGGGTTTAGCAAGCAACTTTTAAAGACTGACCATGATGCGTGTTGTTTAAAAATAATCCTTTTCACCTGTACTGCCCCCTCCCCCTTAAAACAATGGCTTCCTTCCAGGAATCACTTCAGATCTGGCCAGCACTCAGCTATTCAGCAGACCTTCTACACTGCTGCAGACAGCAACTACACTTGACTTATAAGCACAGTACAACATGAAGATCTCAGAGCAATGACAAGAAGCAGCTCTACGACAACTACTCAACTTCATACAATACTGACTGAAGCTCAGTCAGGAACGTTTGTTCCACTGATCTGTTTTCAGTGTTTTGACTGATGTCTGAAGTGGAGTAGACAGTGTTCACTGTGTCATGTAACACTGATTTTGATCCCAGGCAGACATGAAAAGCCCTCCAGTCTATAAGAGCTTCTTTTCATGCTTCAGAGAACCAAGTAATATCCCTGTCTGTTCAGCAGGGGGAACTTTAAACGGGTAAAATAGCTGTGTTCATGCAGGCATGTGAAAGAGGACTGAGAATAAAACCGGAGAGCCATCTGTCTCCGCCAGCCCTGGGAGAACACTTTTGAGACTCGACCTGGCCTTCCTCCAGAACAATGCAACACGTGCCAAGAGCAATCTGCAAATCAGCAGAAAACCGGACAGCGATGGCCTTATTTCAGCAGCGATTGAGTGATTCTCCTATTCAGGAAGCATAAATATTCACATGCGGGAGAATATAAAACATGTGCCTTGAAAGAATGATTTATGAGAGTTGGACGGCGTCCTGTTCTTCCTGTTCAATAAAATAAATAGCAAATGAGTTGATTTAGGGGTTCCTGGTTCCGTTTCGATGACATTGTAATTATGGTTTACTGACGTTATAATTATGGACGTAACCTATAACTACTATCTAAGAACTTGACTGTTAAACAGGCTGCATGTGGTAGCTATAACAGATTGAAGAGCAGGCTGGTGAGCATAACCCATATGTAAAAAAAACACCAAAAACTAGAACTTATGTCTCAATTTCTTTCTTTTTTGACATCATTTAAAAACATAAACTTATACTGTGATAAATGAGTCAACAGAAAGTGTCCAAAGTGTCTTGTAATAAAGCTATGTTATATTATGATTAACATTACAGGATTAAAAAAGTCAAGACAAAAAAGTTATATTCTAAAAACTAAGCATAAAATCAATCTGTCACAGTTTTGGCTGAGTCAAAAACCAAAGTATGTACATACTATCATCACTGTCACACAAAAATACTGCTCACTGCATGTCTAAATGTTTATAGACACCCATTTTAATGAATGCTGCATTCATCAACTTTAAGTCACACCCACTGCCAGACAGAGCTTGTAAATAATAAAAAAAGACTTTTGCATGCTACATGTCTACGCTGCTGTACAGCAGTTCAGCTCCACCCACTGTCACTGAAGATACAAGAAGTGCTTTTTGAATGAGGCACAATAAAAAGCAGCCAATCAGAACAAAGATCATTTACACTGTCAATGTAAGAAACAAAACGGCAGCTTTGTTATGACTTCATGATTTGGCATGGACTAATTTGTTCAGTATAATAAGTTCAGTGTATTCAGACTGTGATGAGTCTGTAAGGAACGCTTAGGGCATATTTGAGTCATTGGAGTCCCCTGTAAGAGAACATTAGGTAGATGTGAGTCATGTGTTATTCAAAGAAATGCTTAAAACCTGCACATAAAATAAATGTATGTTCACAGTCATGTATGAAACAGTAGCAACTAACGGCTAATGTCTAAAATCTGAGTATTAAAAAAAAAAGAGTTTGTCCTCCCTTTGCTGCACTGTCTCAATATTTTAGGTAGAAGTTTGAATATTGCAGTGAGAATTTGAATGATTTCAGCCACAAGACTATTAGTGAAGCCTTGTATGTCATGATGTTGGATAGGGGTGTGCCATATCATATTGTACGCAATAATATCGGCAACATTTTTTTATATAGTGAACGATATTATACCCTAAAATATCATGTCATATCACCCACCCCTAATTATCACATCAGGGTACTACTTTTTTCTGTTTTTAGCAAAAGAAAAATTCACACTGTTCTCATTTCCCATAATATGTTTACTAGAGATAGATTATATCTGTCCAGTATAATATATTTAATTATAATCTTGGATATATGGAGATATTTGGAGTGCATTATTAGTACCGTGCAGTAGTGTATTCTTAAAATATATTTTTTTTATTAAGTGTTTTGTCATATCGCCAAGAGTATCATTATTGTGAAAATACCATTAAATATCGTGGTATTATTTTAGGGTCATATCGGCCACCCCTAATGTTGGATAATTAGTAATTGAAAGCTACTTTGGCTCATCTAAAAGTTTGGAGTTCCATCAATCAAAAAATACTCCACTCTTAAACAGTCTAATGCTGGGGGGCTTCATAGCTCCTCTAGATGATGCTTACCCTTTAGCATCCACTTCGATTGTGTTTGTAATTATTACAAATGTTCTGTATGCTTGAAGGACTGATAACAACCATAGTAAATTGTGATGTTATTTATCACAGTATCAGTAATATAAATGTAAAAGTTGACTCTATCTCAACTTATTGACCCTATTCCAACTAAATATTGTTAGCTGCCCAATATTTATTCCACAGTTTCTAAGAACGTACTTGTTTTTCTCCATTTTACAGGAAAAAACTGTCCCCGGGCCTGAAATATGGACATGGTAAAGATTAGAGTGTACTCCTTAAAGATTTAGTACAAATTGTCACCTGAAATTACATGCTTGTGGACTATACAACATGGTCCAGCTCTACAAACAGGGAGTTCTTCAGTCAAAGCTGTCCAACCTGTCCAACTAGTTCAACTGTTAGGACAAAATAAGTTTTGTCTACCTTCTCGTGGATCTCCTGGGTGGACTGAGCATCACAGAAGGCCACTGTGGCCACGTCCTTCAGGATGGGCATCTCCACTGTGCAGTCCCGGCCATCCAGCAGCGCCACCAGTGGACGAGGGTGCATGGGCCCATTCATTATGGGTGGCCTGATGCCTGTGCAGGAAGAAATGACAGGCGTGTTATTTAATTTGAGCTGTTCTCAGCAGGTACAGATTTCACAGACAGTGTAACAGGGTAACTGGTTGCAATTCCAGGAATGAATCTTTGGTATGTTCTGTGTCTAACCCAGATTTTATGTGAGATAAAATTCAATAAAAATGTAAAACATAAATAAAAATGACTATAAGCTGATGTGTTTGGGGAAAAAGCACAATTGTGTATAAAAATATAAATTGTCTATAATGGGGGCAATTCACTTCTTTTCCTATAAATCCTATAAGTGATTTTGCTAAATGCATTCCGACGTATTACACACACTTCATGGATTTTTAAATATTCTATTTGTGCTAATGAGTTTGTTTACACTGAGAGTCAGACACAGTGTGTGTTATTATCTTGCCGCTCAAATCTAGATGATCAGACAAAGTATGTATAGTTTTTAAACGTTGATTGTTTAGTTTGGAGCAGTGCTAGGAATTTAGGGGGAAAATAATGGATGGAATGGAAATTAATGCAATTTTCACATACCGCCACTAAAGATGCTACGGAGCGCTGTGTAAAATAGCGCCCCCAAACATGCATACTGACACAGCTTGCTAGCTAACACTAGCCAGTTAGCATAACAAGCTAACATTCTGGAGTGATGGTATCTCAGCTCTGTGGAGTCAAACGCTTGCTGCGCTCTGTCCTGCCTGGAGAGAAATAAGAACATATATCTGAGGAGCTCCTGTTGCTGTTTCTTGCAATATGAGTGTTTTTATCTGAGTAAAATAGAAAAACTCAGGAAGAGACAAATACAACTGTGCAATCGATCCACAGCTCAAAAAAAAAAGTTTCTCTTTTCCCCTGAAAAGGTCCTGGGTACGGAATCACTTATTTAGCACAAATGATAAAACTTCAAAATAAAAATCGATACGAGGTGCAAAAAAGCTTCGAGAACTATAGCCCTGTTTAAATATATTAATACTGTAGCTTGAGGAATAATTTTAATACACACTGAATTGAATTAACTGGAGAAAGAAGGCAATTGTTGCTTATGCCTTAGCTTTAAGAATAATATATTGTAAATTGATATTAAACTTGTGTCTTACTTGTCCAATAGAGCTTTTGAGAAAATCTCTTTAGAATACTTAAACATTCAATATTTTAGGTCCGTTTATAGTGTTTATGGAACTATTTAAAATATTTCGTTTTGTAAAGAATGACGTGTTAAAGTTGTTGGCGTATCTCTTTTTAATGTCTATTATTTGCATTCTATAGCTATTTTGTTGCTAATGAAGTCTGAATCTTCATATATTGTGTAATTTTGTGAGACAAAGTAAACCCTATACTAAACAAAGGCTTTATTTAAAGCCTTAATGTTTGATATTATATGTACTGTGAAGTAACTGTTTATTAGCTCAGTAAAACACTAGCATTACAATAAATACAAACAGCAATTTTACAAAAAGCAGAGCTTTTACAGCAAAGTTTTCCTTAAAACATCGAATCTCTCCTCATCTTAATAGAGTTATTTCTAGTTCTCATTATATCAACACCTGGTTTGGTAAATTGGTAAATTTGGTAAATCATGTGAGCTGCTGACGGAACTGAACATATACACATGCTGGCTGAGGAGCATCCAGGAGAAATCTGGAACTACACTTTGTTCTTCAGCTTGGCTCACAGGATATAACATACTTAGTTAAAAATGAGAATTCCTTGTTGCGTTTTACTGTATGTATGTTTATTTGCATCTGTTTAAATCATATGTGGTGCTTTTTCAGGTAAAAACACTCATATTGCTGAGACAAATGGATTAGTATAATTTGCTTTGGTGCCTAAAACTTTTGCACAGTAATGTACATTTTTATTCATACAGTTTAGAACTACTGGAGAGCTACCAGAGAAACTAAT
The DNA here is from genome assembly GCF_023375975.1 of Astyanax mexicanus. Lineage (NCBI taxonomy): Eukaryota > Metazoa > Chordata > Actinopteri > Characiformes > Acestrorhamphidae > Astyanax > Astyanax mexicanus. The sequence goes on along the minus strand of NC_064417.1, from coordinate 22,380,484 downwards.
TTATAGGGTTGCACCAACATGGGAATTCAAAAGAATCCGATTCTATTGGCAATACTTCGCTACAGGGACAAGACAAGCTGTGTGTGTCCATTTGCACATCTGTGTCAGCAATGGGTACACCTTAAAGTGGTTGGCTGCATGCCCACTTGAACATATAGTGTAGCATAGCATATTGCTAAGTTGCTAAATCATTACAATTTAAAGATTCTTAAATTTCCACAGAATCTCTTTTCTCCAGTTAGACAACTGAGTCCGAGTTGCTGAGGGGATGGTGTTCTCTTTATCTGGATTCCAGCTGTCAGGATTTCTGGATCTGATGCAATTTCACAGCTCTGTGAGACAGAGTGTGAGAGGCTGATTGTTCCTGACTCTAACTGTGTTTAAATCCAACAATTTGTTACTGTCTGCCACTGCAAGAAGCCTGCAGCCTCCAGTTTAGTTCTCATCTGATAGATGCCTCATAGCACATTTGCCAGAGTTACATCAACACTGTTAGAGTTACATTAAGAAAATCTAACACTTGCAGGGTTAATTTAACTCTAACAGTGTTGTTTTAACACTGGCAATTTGCTGCGCTTCTTCAAATATTGATGTCTAGCAGAAGAATAAGCAAATGAATAAGACATGTTAGACAAGCAATATAGACAAAATTCCTTCTGGCAATGTGTTTAAATCTGTCATTCTAGGGCCCAGTCTGTTTTAGAATTTCTCATTGTTCTTACTGTGTTCTTTTTTCCTTTATCTTTCAAGGAAATGCACATAACCAACTACAATATAACAAAATGCCATTGTATATTTAAAGTAACTCCTTTAGATTAAAAATCTTAATAAAATGTTAATACAACTGTAGACAATTCACATCCATGCAGCTATATGTCTGTATAGCTTCGGTCATAGCTTTGGGGCACACTGTTTAAAAATGAGTGAAATAAACCCGTGAAGAACAAGTGCATGTTTGCAGCCATGAGTCAAATGTTTAAAACACTCTACACAATAGTATGCAATAGAGATGGACCGATCAGTGTTTTTTGGGAACGATTTGGATCGTTGATCACCACACAGGTGCCTGGGACAGATTCCCCTAATTACATCCACGTCTTAGCTAACACTGGTCATTTATGCTGATAGTTAATAAACAGAAGAGTGTTACTGACCAAAATAACCCCTTTTCAGGAGAGATATAAGTTATGTGTAAATACTCAAAAGACACCGGAATATAATACCGCAGGAATGTGTATCCCATCAGCTGCCCCACAGCCTGTTCTTCGGAGTCAACTTAAAATAGCTCATATTTACTGTTAATATGTAACTAATAATATATTATTTTAATAAGAACAACAGTAATAAACGCTGCAGCTAGAGCTTATATTGGGAAAAAAAGCCTGACCCTGCCCGCCCCATAAAACTTGACGTTTGTTTTACATGTAAATAAATAAATCCTCCACTTAAAACTCATGTCTTGAGTTTGATTTCACAATTCCCTGATGTTTTCTCACAAGAATCGAAAGGTCCTTGTCTTTTGTGGTACACAATCTGCATTTGACAGCATTCATTTAAAGCTGGTGGACTTGTACAGAACTAAAGCCTCTCCTTTTCTATTCAGGGAAATTCATTTCTGCTTGTGCAATGAATCACTGCAGTAGAATCTCCTGGAAACCAAGGCTATTGTGTTATTTACCCCACAGAGCAGGATTACAGTCTTAAAAAGAAACAATATTGCCCAATGCCCCTTTGCCTCAATAAAGATTTGATGAATACAGATTTTAAAAGTTTTTTTAAAAGGTTGAAATGTCAACAACACTGAGCAACATGGCTCTACCCTCAGTGAACTCCACAGTCACTGTATTCTTCTGCCTGTAACATCCAGATTCACACAATTTCATTGTTGAACCCTGCAGAGCCTGTCTGAATAGGTGGTGTTCACCGGCTTACACTGCTCATGCCTCCTCTATTCAATCCCACATGTGAAAGGAAAAGGTCTACAGATCCCACTTCATCACATCTCTACAATTACCTCATCCCCTCAAAGGAAATTACTGACTTCCATCATACACTCCCCGTTCCCCGAGTTCTAGACTAAGGAATTGTCTGAAAATTGAGATGAATTCAGATTAAAAACTTATCCAAGCTGCAGTAATGGCACTTATCAAGGCATAATAAAGCAGAAGGTAATAAATGCAAGAACGTAGGAGTGGTTTGTGAAACGGCACACAGGTGGGCCTTTCAAAAACAGCTCAGCTCTGAAACTCCCCTACCTCTATTCAAATAAGACAGTCTGAAACAGCCCGGCTTCAAGGGTAGACATAAACATTCAAACTCAAGGTTAGCCTCACAGGGAAGATTCCCAAAATAAAAAAGCACAGCCAGCCTGAAGAACAGGCTCTGTACCTTCCTTTTACAGCGCACCAGTTCTACTGCATATAACAGGCTAGTGTTCCTCTCGTTACAAAAAAAATAGTAACGGCACAGGAGAGCAAAAACAAACCAAAACATATGTTAATTGGGGATGGCAGTAAATATGTTTTGAAATGGGTCAGCATTATCGAGAAACATGAAGTTAATTTGGAGTTATAAATGTAGTAAAATAAACAGATTTTTAGCCCAGCATCTGCTCTACTGGAGCTCAATTCATACATGATAAAATATCTAAATTCCAATTGATGGTTATATGAATTTATTTGAGTTATTTTTTCCACAGGGTGTGCAACCAAATATAGGTTGAGGGTGTGTAGACCAGTTTTGCGTAAATTTATATGTATTTTTGGGGGGGGGGGACTTAAAAATGATGAGATTCTTAGATTTTACCAAATTGAAAACCTCTGGAATATAATGAAGAGGAAAACTGATGATCACAAGCCATCAAACCAAACTGAACTGCTTACATTTTTGCACCAGGAGTGGCATACATTTATCCAAAAGCAGTGTGTAAGACTGGTGAATGAATATGAATATGAACTTGTTTTCTTTGCGTTAGTTGAGGTCTGAAAGCCCTGCATCTTTTTTTTTTTGTTATTTCAGCTATTTCTCATTTTATATAGCAAATAAATGCTCTAAATTACAATATTTTTATTTGGAATTTGGGAGAAATGTTGTCCATTGTTTATAGAATAAAACAACAATGTTAATTTTACTTCCTACAATACCTATAAATAGCAAAATCAGAGAAACTGATTGAGAAACTGAAGTGGCCTCTTAATTTTTCCAGAGCTGTATATATATATATATATATTTTTTACAAAAAACAAAAGTGGTTCTTCTGCCAAATTCTAAATATGTCAAAAAGGTCAAATCTGAGGCATCTAAAATAAATGCTGCTACATAAAATATATTAGGTTTGCATAGGACAGCAATGACATACCAATTAATTTTCACTGTGTTTTCTCTTATTACTACTGACCTTGAAACAAACTACCTGGGTGTGAACTCCTTATTGTACCAACGAGCATTACTCCACTGTGGGAACCCATTACAGAAACCACGGAATAACGAGGTACGATATGTCACCTTCATGAAAATCACACACATCATTTGCATCTACGGTTCATTATTAGGATTAGCATCTCATTATCTGATGCGCACTCTCTGGGAGTCCGACATTATTATGAAACTGATCACTTAATAGCGAACCACATTAAATCAGCTCTGAATGGTTACAGTACCTGGTTTAATTAGACTACAGGGGTGTGGAGACGTGGGCTGTGCATATAAAAGTAATGCAACAATGATTTAGAGCCTAATTGAGAAGATGAATTATAGTCATTTAGCCACAATTAGCCATGTACAGACTGATCATGTGTACTGAATAGGGATTCAATAGTAGCAGCAGTACTCAACCTTGAAAAATATGAATATGTGCTGCAGCTAAAAAGCGGAGAATAGGTCTATGAGATGAATTCATGGATTTGGCTGTTTGTATTGGGAACATAATGAAGAGTGAAATTCATATGCATGCAGGAGATTACTATGTATTGTATTGCTGATCTCTAGAGGTGCAGCAATTGTTGTTGCTCTTTGATTTGATAACAGATGTCTAGAGACTAGTGCTGGGCTATATATCATCAAACATTGTATATCCAAAACCTAAATTTTACAGAAGAAATAACCTTCATAAAAACAGTTTAATTCCTAGTTATTTTAGAACATTTGTCTTGGTCCCTTTTCTATAAAATGTAAGTAACAGCTGCCACTTTCATATAATGAAAAAAATGATTGAGGTACAAGGATTTTATACACTATGACAATATTACTTTTATGTTTTCAATTATTTTTTATAACTCAACTCCTTCTCAGTTTCTGCTTTTGTTTTGTGAGGCTGGTTGCTGTTTTGGCTGTTAACTAATTTTGCTAATATGAGCTCATTTTCAAGGTAAGCTAATAATAAAGTAGGAAGATTCAGATGTCATAAAATGAGATACAGTGAAGATACAAGGTTTCCCCTATGGAGTCCCCTAAGATGACCCGCTGAAAAAACATCCTTACTTTAGGTAGTTCAACACAGGGGTCTTGTGTCATCACTTTACATGCAAATTTAAATTAGCTAAGGATCATGCCCTGGGGACCGTTCCTGTTTGGGAGAAAGAACTCTCATACTTGGCAAATCAGGGAATTGGGATGTAGTCTGGAATAACTCTTAAATAATAAATCCTGATAGCAGGCTCAATAGCCTCTATAAAGGCTATTTTAAAGCCATACTATGACTCAAATATTCTGTTTAGGAACATATTGCTACAGTATTTATTGGGCAGCCTAGCCAAGCATCGTAAGGCTACTTCAAAAACTGTTAAAGTTGCTATATGGTTTGTGAAGGATCTTATTTAAAAAGAATTATAAGAGATAGGTCTATTATTTTTCTTCAGTGGTTCTATGATTTTGTGTATGTGCCGTAGTGAATGTTTGTGTACTGGCGTAATTGTTGTAATTATTGTGAAACCAAATAAGTTGTTATTCGTAAAAAAAAGAAGTACAAGGTTAAAATATTTTTTAACAATTATATTTATTTTCTGTAATGATACAGTGTGGTATTCGATTTCAGCTGTAGTTTTTGATAATCATTGACAGATACTGAGTAATTTGGCATGTGATCAAATTTATTTGACTGCTGCTACACCATGACGAACTGTCATAGCGCATTTAATGTATGCATGACTCATTGTGATGAACAGCCTGTTGAGATCTAGTTTGGGTGCCAGCTTAGCTTATTAAAATGATAATCATTTATGACAGATGTTTAGATATGATAAATATTTAACCATATATTTATTGAACTCTAATATTGTCATGTGGTGCACTAAAATATATTATTAATTCAATTTTATTCTACTACATTTGAAAGCCTTCAGAAATCTGTGCTACTTCCTCTGCACTTAGAAAAAAAACAAGGTAACCTGAAAAAAATACTTTTTTTTTTTTACAAAAAATGTGGTAACAAGCAAATGAAGTGGTTTTATTGAAGCCAAACATACACTGGGAACAAATCTCTGGTAATTAAAAGTATTTATTAGAGATGAATAAAACTAGTTAGACTGCTTATTACCACATGGATCAACATGAACTGTCAGATCTGTTTCTTCAAGTGTATGAAGTCATTTATTACCTAATATAGTAATATCCCATAACTTCACGTGACAAGCATAACAATTACTATACTGTACAGAAATTACATGAATACAGTCACAATAAATTTGAATTAAACTGATTTAGCTTACTATATTTTAAAATGAAGTGAACTTTGTATATAAACAACTAAGGCCAGTAATTATTAGCAACTGGCTAACAGTTTTTTCTGTAAAGAAACCAGAAAAATAAAAAAATTTTTTTTTTTTCTGTGAACTTTATTAATGATATCCTGTGCCTGACGGTTGACAGATAAGTCATTGTTACATTCTTGGGGACTTCAGTTTATTCTAAATAAATAGTTAAAGCTTTTGTAAGGTTAATGTTTACAGTACTTTGTTAAATATATCAAGATATCAGCACAATCATCTGAGACTTCTGAGAACTTTTTTTGAAGCTTTGAAGAAATAGTCACCTTATGTGCATTTGACATTTGGTGTGCAAATTATGCCTTATTAGTTGCATCTACAAGTCACAATTTTAGTAAATGTGTTTACATACTTCTCTCAAACCTACTCAAACAGGTCTTTTAGGGCATTCAGGTCTTAGATTTTGAGTTTTAAAGTCAAATTTGTCAAAAATTTAGCTTAGCCAATTAGCCCACCACCTCACTGGGTAGGGTGTAGACGGTTAAGTGCCTCCTGCAATTCATTTGAAGTCAGTTACAGCCTCCTTTAAAGTACCAGATCCCCAGCTCTGGTATGTCAGCTAACAGACACCTGTGCAGCTAATAGAGGCGTAATCTACCCTCTCAGGAGGCCTTAGTGTGTCAACCTCATACTCTGCTAAAACAGTAAGAGCTTCAATCAGATGTCCATTAAGGTTGTGCAGACTTGTTGATTTAGTGTATGCATCACAATGAGTCTTATGTTCTTAGTTTGCAGCAGCTTTAATGAAGAGCGAATGTTTGAAGACTACACCTTATAATGTTTGTTAGCTTTAGAGCTGCAGTGCCAAGATAAAGAAGGACAACAAACCATTTAAAGCTGACCAACCACAACTGGGTGAGCTGACAATTGGTAATTTGATTGTCTGCTAAACCATTCCTTTAAAGTAGCATTATGCAAGAACTAGCATTTCTTGCTCTTGGATTCCCCCTAATGTGTGGAAGTGTAATTCACCCCTATAGGACATGCTTTTCACATGCTTTCTGGACAAGCTGAGAGATACAGAAGCATGTGAACTGAAGCAGTAAATAATTTTTAAAGGAATGTTACATGGCTCAGATTACAGAACACTACACAGTTCTCAAGAGTGTTTTCCTGCCCAACAATAGATGATGTTTTCCTTATTACGAGTCAGTGGAGCATCAACATTATTTTAAGGCTATTACCTAAAAATATAAATGCTACATAATGTTGCTTTAACTGCTCTGCAGTCAGTGATTAGCAGCTATGATTCGGTTTTGACACCCAGCCTTGTTTCTCTATTAGCTTATCCAGAATCTGCTGTGTCACTGTGTAATGAATAAAAAGGGGTTACCGGGTGACCAAGAGGAAAAGTAAGGGGACTCACACTGTGAGAAAAAAAAATCAATGTTGAGTTAAAAGTGGAACTGAAAATACTCCAACGGGTCAGAATAAGGATAATTTCCTAGCTACTGCCATAATGAGCCCTGTCACAGGTAGCCAGCTGCCTTTGATACCAGGTGAAATACACACGCATCTGGTGCCTTTCACCTTGCATGTGGAGACATGGTGCTCTTTTTGTTTTTCCATGCGTTACCTACACACACACTGATATCAGCTACCTTGCATGTGTGCTAGAGATAAACTGTAATTGATTTCTGGCCAAACGTAGAACCGAACAAAATTTAACAATTGGGCAAATAAAAAATACCAAACAATTTTATTTTGCCACCTTTTGCACGGTATTAAAAATTAAACAGCTTAAGTGTATTTCACCTTAATCTTCATAAAAAGTAAATAATAAAATATAATATCAGAATCTTTATTGAACACTTAATCATTTTAATTACCCAGAAGACAAAACCAATGAAACACAATACATTTACTTCAGTAGTCACACATTTAGCTACTTCAGCAGTGCTATTTTACTAATAAATTTATCTCAGTAATGCTATTCAAAATTATGCATCAACTTCAGCAGTGCTACTCAAGTCACTTGCCCCTGTGAGTAAAAGGCAGTCAATCCTTGGGTAAACAAACAAACAAACATTAGAGCTAACAGCTAAAGTTACTATACTAGCCCAGTACAGCGATTTTGTAAAAGTGTAGTAAACTACCCAAGAGTGATAAATAACGCTGTATGCTTTATTTCATAGGCTCAATTTCTGTGATAAGAGCATAAAAAAAGATCATAAACCTGCCAGCTCTCTTAAACACTCATTGCACTGTATGCAACAGCTCTCTGATACGAAGCACTGATGGGGGATGAAGAAGTTTGACTGTACGGCTGCTGCTGGTGCTTAAAAACATTTTTCACTTATTCATCAGAACACTGAAAGGGCTTGTTTTGCCATTTTTTTTAGATGAAATTTTGGTTGCCAAATATTAAGTGCATCCCTAATGTGCGCACACACACACACACACATACACAAACATGTAACGTAATCATATTTGTGACCAGTTCATTCTATGGATTAGGAGGATGATTTGCCACTCTCACTCTTTTAATTTCTCTCTAAGTCACACACACACAAGCCTTTAATTTTCCACTTCAGGCGAAGTTTTCTTTTTTTTTTATCCTTGAACCCCGACTACCCCCTAGACGCTCACAACACAGATTTCCTCACTCGGATGTTAATTTTTTGGACATGAAAACAATATGTCAACATAACTTAAGCCTCTTTAATCCATGGTACACATAAAATCGAGCCGTAGTTTAAGCAGAACCAAGGGTGATAGAACAGGGATGAGTGACGTTATCTAAATCAGACCTCTTCTGCCTTTAAACTATGCATAAAAGCTCACATTTTCTGAATTCAAAACAAATCCAGCGAAAGAGGAAAAAAGAAGAAGAAAAAAAACAGCTGTAGCTCTCTCTCCCGGCACGGTTCCCTCAGAACACTGCTGTGTTCGTACTGCTCTGCCCCGGGGGGGTTGAGTGGTATCTGTTTGAATTAGCTAGTTCATAGCAACAAGAACCAACAGGGTCAGCCTCACACTGCTTCTACCTCTATTACCCACAGGCAGTAATTCAAAATGACGTAGCTCTCTGTTGCACTGGGCGAGAAGTAAGAGGCACGGTCAAAACGCAAGCCTTGATCACACATGCCAAGATCTTCTGCCACGGTTCTTGATGGGTCTGACATAGAGGAAGACGCAGACTATCAAGGTTCCTTTCTAGGAGGGATGAGAAGTAGTAAAAAAGAAAATTGGGAAAAAACTATAGCATAATGCTAATAGGATATTATATACTACAGATTATTTTACAACAATATTACAGGCTGCAAAAAACTACCAGCTAAGTCTTAAATACAGTAATATTATAGATTAGGGCTGCATGGTATTACAATTTTTTTTATATAAAAAAAATCCCCACATTTGATTAGATTAATCCTAATATGAATGGTTTGGTGCGTTAGTAACATTACATTAGTGAATTCCTTACTGTATCATAATTTGGAATAAAATTAAACCTACTGGACAGATATAATCTCCCATGCAGATGTGTCATGGAAAATGAGAACAGTGGGTATTTCTTATTTGCATCAAACAAGATTTGATATGATTTAATTTTCCTTACATGTAAACAAACTGAAATTACAGTATTACAGTACACTACAAACATAGATTACGATAAAATTGTACTACAGTTTACTACAGCAGTATAACACATTACTAGGGATGTACCTTACGATTACTTTTTATCAAATGAAATTAGCAAAATACTCGAACGACTAGTTTAGTAAATGTTCTAAGGTGGTTTTCTGTGAGTTTTAAACAAAACAGTTTAAATATTTAAGTATTTTCTTACCACATTTTCTTAAAAATGAATAACAGTATGCACTTCAGGGCATTATTCTGCAATAAAAGTACTAATATTTCACATAAATACTTAACATAACACTTAAAATGGTTATAACTCTGAATTATTTCATCAACTGTGTAACATTTAAGGTAATCCCTGGAGAATGCATTTTGTATTAGGTAAAAAAATTTAAATCATTGAAAAATCGTTTTTAAAAATGTACTGGCTGTGATGTTAGTTTAAGCTAATCTCTCACTCAGACACAGATATAAAAATGAAGAGAAAAAAATTTAATGGCCAAATACCATAAGAGCTGCGGTGCAGAAATGAATTTATACATGAAATGATAAGAACATACAGATTACTAGAAGTCTGTACTATTACACCATTACAGATAAATACAGGAGTATCATACAGCTCTCTACATATGTGAGGCTTTTCCTACAGTGTTACAACACATGATTGTATGTAAAGGAAGAATATTATTGAAAAAACTCTGAAGAGTCACTGCAGTCACCATCAACAGCCTTCAACAAGCCACCATTTCACCACCTGCCCAGCCTGATCATACTACTATTATAGCAGTATCTAAAGGCCTAATGAGGACATGTCTGTGCTGCTCTACAACAGAGGCGAGGCTTTGCAGCTCTAAGCTCTATAAAAAACAACAAATCTTTGTTATGCTCTTCCTGTTGCTTGGCTGACTGTTCGAGAAAGAAAATTTCCCTCTTTCGAAGAGAAAGAGAGAGAGAGAGAGAGAGAGAGAGAGAGAGAGAGAGAGAGAGAGAGAGACAGTAAAATTAGGAAGCAACTCAAGGCCGGAACTGGAAGCCACATTTCCACTGTACAGTGTGAGGGAGGGTCATACTAAGTGAGACAGCCATGTCCTTGCCAGCCCCTTGGATTTTCCAAAAGGGGGGACAGACATTCAGACACAGACAGACTGATAGACAGCATGTTGCCTGTCTCTTGTCCCCCTCCAGCTAAAGGGAGCCTGACTTGCCCTGTTAATGAAGCAGCTGCTCCCAGCCTGCCAACAAAACGGTCTCTGGTTGTCTTAAACCATGAGAGATATAGAGATATACACAGAGAAAAAGAGAGAGAGATAGACAGAGACATACATAGAAAGAGAAAGAGCCAGAGTAAGAAACATACATAGAAAGAGAGAGATATACATAGAAAGAGAAAAAGAGGGGAGACATCTAGATACACGTAGAGGGAGAGAGACATAGACATGCACAGAAAGAGAGAGGGTGAGAGAGATAGATTAGATATACTCTACATAGAAAGAGAAATATACACATAGAGAAAGTGAGAGGGACACAGAGAGAGAGAGATGCACAGAAAGAGAGATAGAGAAATAGAGGGAGAGAGACAGAAACAGAGAAGGAGAATGAGGACATCTAGGTATGCTATTAGAAATTAAGAGGGAGAAATATACAGGAAAAGGGGGAGAGACAGATATATGCACAGAGAGATAGAAAGAAACAGACAGAAAGAGAGAAAGAGATACACAGACAGGTAACGTTACACATAGAAGGAGAGACATCCAGATATACAGAGAGATAGAGAGTGAGGAAGCAAAAAAGCGAGAGAATGCTGCATTGAAGTGGGATGAATGACTGAGATAAAAGGTATTAGGAAAGAGAGAGTGAAGAAAAGAGAGGAAAGGAAGAGAAGGAAGCAGAGGAAGAGGAGGAAAAAGAGGAAGAGGAGGAAGAAGGGGGGAGGGGAGGGAAGGAAGGAAGGAAGGAAGGCAGGGAGGTACTGTATGCATGCAGCCTCGCGCTCAAAGCTCACAAACGTCGCCGCGAGCCCTCCCTCACGTGCAGCCCCGCATGCACCGAGCCCGAGACATGAAAAGGGATTTACCTAAAGGCAAGCCTTTGTTCAGCAAGTGCGAGCTCCCCATCTTCAAGCACGAGCGCGTCCCCCTCAACGAGACATTCAGCAAATCCTCGGCATATGGCGCCCAACCCGCTGCTCTTACTGCCTTTATTTACCCCCTACTTCTCTACTGTGCTCTCCGGAGCAGCGCGAGCTCACTAGCCAGCTAGCTAACACACATACACACACCACATTCACACACACAAGAGAGCGCGCGCGCATTCACACACACACACACTCTCTCTCTTTCTCTCTCTCCCTCACTCTCTCACTCACTCTCTCCACGCGCTCTCTCCGCCCGTCTCCTTTTTCCTTTTCTCTCCGCCGCTCCCTCCCTCTATTCCTTTCCCTCCCTCTCTTTCTTTCTCCCTCACTTTCTATTTCGACACTCTCTGTGTCTGACAAGCGCGCAAGCACTCACGCGCACACACGCAGGCACGCACAGAATGCAAGTGTCACTGCATTAGTGGGAGTGGGTGAGAGACACAAACACAGAAGAAAGAGAGAGATTGAGAGAGAGAGAGAGAGAGAGAGAGAGAGAGAGAGAGAGAGAGAAAGAGAAAAAGAGAGGTGGCTGTATGAAGAAGAGAAATGGGGTGGAGCTTTACTTTAGAGCACAAAATTGATCTTTTGTTTCCTGAGAGAAAAAAAGGGAAGAAAAAGAAGAAGGAAAGAAATACGGGAATGCTGGAGAAGCGCAGCACCAGGAAGAGGAGAGAACTTGCTGCTGTTTAATCTTTATTTTAACACACATTAAAGCTGACATGTTTTTAGTTGTTCAGTATGATTTGAATGTGTTTTATAAACAGCTCAGAATTTACTGCTTTAAAGGGCACATATACAAATTTTTTGGTCCTAGGTTTTTGTGTACCTTAAGTATTATGTTATTAAGCCCACACACCATTTAAATGGGTGTATGACGTTAATTTATGTACAATATCAGTAATTTCCAACCTCACAAAAATATATTTTTGTTTGATTCTGTGATTAAATGTCTGATATCCTACACTTTACTTTTGTTTTATTTGTTCACCCCTAAGCCATTAAATGTGTTTTATAAACAGCTCCGAATTTACTGCTTTACATGGCCCGTTACTATAGTTTTTGACAACTACATTATTTTGAATTCTTAACTACACTTTTCACACACAACATTTAAGTGGGTGTATGAAGTCAATTTATATGCCAGTTTTTTTTTTCAAACTGTGGTACCCACAGTGAAGCACCTCAAAGTGGTACACCACCAAATAAATGTTTTAATGCATCAAAAGCAAAAATAGTACAAGCAAATGCATGTGTAACAGTGGATCCCTGGGTCTTAAGAATTTGCCTGGTTTTATTGGAGACAATTACACTTAATCAGTTTTAAATAAAAACATAATTTTCTTCAAAGTATGTGAATTTCAAATTGAAAGTAATTTTGCAGTATTTCTATTGGAATTTGGAGTATATATTTGAATGGCATTAATTTATTGTTTTACATCAGAATATCCAATATCATTATTACACATTGCATTATTTGTCCACATTGTTCACCCCTAGTTTGCTTGCATATGTTCCTGTGAATAACTTTTATGTGGTACTTTGACTTTTTAGTTTAATTGTGAGGTGATACCTGGTCTAAAATGTTTGAGAACCACTGTTATATACAGTGAACTATTTTCATTCTTGGCTTAAAACATATTTTTAGTAATATGCGTACACTTTTCTTGTGTTTAATTTTGCTTACCCCTCAGCTCTACCTATGACACCCATAGCACACTGATAAGAACTATAATGTGTTCATGACCATTTTCAGTTCTGCATATATTTTACAATTAAACAGGCTGTTTTTGTTACTGTGTAGTAAAAGGTTTCATATACTTTATTTGTTAAAGATGTGGATACACTTATTCATAATTTTGCATCTTTGTTTCCATATTCACTATATTCCATAAACTGTTTCAACATACTAAATTACACTTGTTAATTCCACGATATGAGCCCTTAAACATATAAATATTTAAAGGAGCTCTGCTCTGATTGGCTGCCCTCTACTGTACTTTCCAAAAGCAATCCAGCTTGAAAGAATCCTCATACCAATAGAGTGTAAGAGTGGAGCAAGACTGTAGTACATAATAAATTGCAAACCTGAGAGTGTTAAATTTTAACATTTACAGAGAAAACGTTACACTAACAGCTTATTTTTATATAAATTTGATACTTTTATGACCACTTCTGAAGTTTAATTTGCATATAAAATACTATTGCAGAATAGGCTGGGAACAGTATGTTTTCATTTTGATAGAGGAAAGAAAAATAGGTTTTCCAGAATATAAGCCCTTCTTGATATAGCCCTTCCATTTCTGTGCACAGTGAAGCAGATTAAGAGAGATGCTGGCTAGAAGTTCATTACAGCACAGTGACAGACAACACAAGCAAAACCAATTACAGAGAGCGGGGCAACTGATCCAATATGTCCAAAAAATGAGGATAAGACATGCACATATTTATATTAGATGTTCACAAATCCTAGATTTAGACCCTAAAATATCCTGGTAGAAAGTCAGACACTCTTGCTTTCTCATTAGTGAGTCACACTTCAACAACTGCTGGTTAGTCATTTCCTTTAGGTGGCCAGTGCTCTAATTCTGAACCACTTAGGAGGTTACTTTGGGTTTGCATATTTCATTTTACACAGCCGTTTTCTAACCTTTAGTTACTCTGTGAAATAAACCGTTATTATGCTTTTAACATGAAGTAAATAAGTTTGGCTTGATTGGTAACCTTATAATATGCATCATTAATACAGTAGTGTGGACTAAAACATACTACAATGTGAATGAGTGGGGGTTTATAAACTGTTGGTTGAATATGCCGATATACATAAATGACATACATATATATGACATATAATATACATAAAGTTTTGTGACATCATAAAACTGTGTTTAGCCCTTAGAATACATTATGCTAGTTTTCCTTCTGCACATTTAAACTGATATATAAGTGACCTCTATTCTAAATAGTTACCTCATATAATGCATAATTCTATGAGCATTCTGAGGTGGAACACTCTTTAAAACTTAGCTTATAATAAGCTTAGCTAAATAGATATAGGGTTAATGGGTGGTTTTTACCCCCTGTTTTTTTATTTAAAAGTTTTACTGCTGTGTAATGTGTTGGTGCAGATACCAGTGGACACCACATATCTTGTGGAGTCCAAGCCTCCAATGGACACATTTATTGTGGCAGCAGAAGTAAGACGTATTAGACAGTACTAATGTTATGGATCACAGTATATTGTGTACGTAAACACTTTTGTCACATTTCTCACATTGCAAAAACCCTAATTATACAATAGAGGGTGCAAATGATTTTTAGCTTAGTTTCCATTTGCAGACCAGACAGATAAACAATGCTTTACTTTGAAACATTGACAATGTTTACATAAAATCCAATAAAAATAGGTACAATCGGTCAAGAAGGCATTAAACACAGAATGCTTTCTTAATTAAAAAATATGGCAGTTTGTAAAACAACAATATATTTATCATATAAGAAAATCTATTTGTTTTAGGCCAACTTCTAAATTACAGTAATGACAATAATGATTAATATATTTTAGTTACACATATCCTGTACCTACACTACTTGGCCACAATTAACCTTCATTGCTCCCCCTAATAAATTTAAAATACGTTTCCAGCTTTTTCCACAGTGATCCCCCATTCCCCCATTCTGGTCCCCAAGCTGAGCGCTTTTGTGTGACTGTGAACTGAGAGTGCTATTTATACTGAGGACGGCAGCTATAGCTGCTGTATTATCAAGCTAATAAGGCAGCGTGTGAGCACAAACAGACGAGGCACGCGTGCTCCAGTGCAGAAGTCAGGCCGATTGGTACTGAAGCAGAAGATGCCTTTCTCTGTGACTTCATTAGGGCCACTCAGGGCCTCAGGGGGGTTGATGGTTTAGCCGGAAAAGAAAGCTGGAGTGGACGATGTTTCTGCAGCAGTGGGGGCTCAGACATGTGGATGAATGGGTTGACAGTACCTACTGTATGTAGTTTTCATATACTGTGAAGATCAACTGAGATTTGTACCTCTGAACCGGAATGTCCCTAGACAGTTGGTCTGATGCCAGTCTAACTCAGTGACCATGACTAAAATAGTGACCTTTTAAAAATAAACAGTTCTAAATTAGTTTTGTGTTAAACAAGCATGCTCATACATTTGTTATTAATTTATAATGTAATAAAAATTAAAAAATGATATAGCAATTTGAATAATGTATATATCATAACAATATTTATTTAGCTACACTATATAATGTAGCGCTGGGCAATGTGACCACAAATGGAAATCAAGATTAAACTGAACACTTTACCTTGATTACAATCAAAGAACTATTGTTATGCTGCTAAACTGGCTCAGTGTTTGAATTTGGCTCTATATTGATAAATTTCTTTAAATCTCATTGGCTCTATATTGATAAATTTCTTTAAATCTAATCACAGCAGAGAGCCGTTTATAAAAAAATTCTGCTGCCTAAAAGCAACACTTTCCTAGAAGAGCCTTTTTCCGCCACAGGAAAAGGAACAAGGACGTGGCAAGGTGAAAATGGTCCGTGCACACCCACGCTGGTCAGATCAATCCAGAGACATGACACTAAAACAAGACAGCGGAGGAAGCGAGCTGTTAGAGGCGATGAAACGGCTGGACGGGGTTATAGTGGCCAACTCCAGTGAAAACAATACACCACTGTGAGGAGGAACAAGAGAAAGCAGGAGAAAAGTGAGGAGCAGGGAAAAGAGGAGAGGAAAAAAAAAAGATGCCCCTGAGAAAGATTACGCTGCTTCTGCCTCTCACGCGCACACACACACACACACACACACACACACACACACACACGTGCACACACTGCAGCATGGCGAATGGTTAAACTCACAGTGCCTCTTGTAAGCCTGGTCAAAGAAGCACACAGATATCACTTCCTTAAATAATTTGAATAACTAAAAGCAACCCACTACACACAGTTCCCACCAACAGAGCAGGGTCTGAGTTATTCAGACAGCTGAACTCATCTGACATCTAAACCCTCAGCTGTCCACTAACCATGACAGACTTTGTTAGCTGACTGAATATCGGTTTGTGATGTCAGGTGGTCGGAATTTAATGTCAAAACACTATCTACTGCGACAATAGTAGTGATTACACCTGACACTGATCTGTTGGTCCTAAGCGTGATGTTAAGTAACCAAACTTGCTGAAATAAAAGGCACATAGACCAAAATCCAGCGTCACAAACATAACATCTACTTATTGTAATGTTGTAACATTCCAAATATTATATTACATTACACTGATGTCAACCTTTAGCCTGTCTGCTGAATGTTTAATTTAATGTCCACCAATGTCCAAATAATCCTAACTTCCACTTAATGAATGTGAAATTTTAACACCGCTAGGCATTCATATTTTGTGTTTTTTATTTTCTGATGTGAAGTAACCAAAATCCAGACACTAGTAAGGATCAAAGGTGTCGTTGTTTTCCCTGTAATTTAGCAGAAAAGCATTTATTTGGGTGAGTAAAGCGCTTCAATTTATTTACAGTAAGCTTAGATTTCTAACAATCTAGCTGCAATTGTTAGCAGCGATCACCGCTTCACTGAGGATCCTTGAGTGTTCCGGTAAGCCAGGGTGCTATCAGCTAGTGGTTATTCCCATGTAGTTTTAACACGGTAAGCGCGCAGACTACAGTCCAATATACTCACCTCTAAACAACAAAAGAGCTAGCACTGCGGCTAATGCTAATACTGCTCCAGCCTTGGTACTTTACTGAAGCTCCTTAAATGCTGTAATTTTTGGAAAAATTAAAGGACTTTAAGTGTGCCTTATAGTGCGAAAAAAACAACAACATGAAATCCCTACATATTATTGAAACATCTGCTATATGTCACACTGTAAATGCTGATAAAAGTAAAAAAAAAAAAAAAACAGGTGTAGCACTTGTAAGTGTTTATATGTTGTTGGTTTTATTTCACATTGTTGGTTTGATATGTGATTGGATTTCATTGAATTCTATCCAAACTGTAATGTCTGTTGGCAGTGGATGTCAGGCCAACATTGGTTTTGACATCAAGCCAATTTTCATTTCCAACTAAATGCCCACTGTTTGAGTCCCTCATCCTTCTGACTCCTAACTGACATCTGTCCTCAAGGCCAATTTTCAGTTAAATAAATACAGCTGAAAGAATCAATCTGCCAAGACTCCTCAAATAATCCTTCAGGTTGCATTGTGGAGGCTTGCGTGATGATTTTAGGCCCTATTGTTTTAAACACAATAGACATGGTTCACTTTGACCTTTGGACAATGTCTCACGCCTAAGCATTTAGCACAAGCAGGAACCATGAGTAAATGTGAAACCAGAAAATGTGGTATTGAAGAAAACAGACCAGTAGGTCTTCCCCAACTCTTGAAAGGAATATTCACCCACGGGTCTACACCACTCAGGTGCAGTCGCCTTGCTTTCGTCTTGTGCTCATCGCAGAAGCAGAGAAACGTGCAAAAGATCAGGCTCTGATAGCACGGCTCTGATTAGACCTGACACATCCAGCAACACCGCTGTGTGGAAATCTTCACGACCTGCGGTGGAATCTTTAAGGGGTAGGCGTGCCGTCTTTTCTGCTGTGTCTCTGAAGATGGCCTGATTTACACACTCTGTATGTGCAGCTCTGCTGAAAAAGAGGTTTTAAGTTTCAAATTCACATTTAGAAGCCATCTTGCCTTGCAGACAGGAGCATTTCTACAGAGGACGGTAAAGACTTAAATTAACATTACTTTGTTTACTATGTTGACTTCTGAATTCTATGACTAAAGTTAGGCCGCTGTAAAGGGGTTGTATGTACATTTCTCACAGCCAATGAGCCGTAAAGCAATATTTACTTCCTTTTTTTTTTTTTTAGCAATAAGTAATTTAACACATTACTATTCCCAATCTAGTAATCAGATTAAAGTTACTCATCCATGTCACTGTGCATTCCTTTTTTGTCGTTTTCCTCAGTAAAAAAATACCGTAGTATCCGGCCGGACACGTTGAAATGATGGACAAGAAAGATGTTTACAGTCGTCGCTTTATGGCTGAAACTGGAGGCTGCAACCACGCCAAAATAACAACAACAGGCTAGTGAGCTAACAAGCTTAATCAAGCACTCGGGCTAAACACACACAAACACAGCAAGCACCCCCTCCCTCCCCACCTCTCTCTTCCACACACACACACACAAACACACACACACACACACACACACAGCAGTCACACCGCTCTCTATACCTCTCTATCACACACACACACACACACACACACACAGCAAGCCTCCCTCTCTCTCCACCACACATACAGATCCCACATTCTCTCCACCTCACACAAACACAGTGAGCACCCCTCTTTTTCCATCACACACACACACTGAATCTGACATCAACATCAATTTGAACCACTTTCTTATGTGGTCATGAAATCTGATACACTCTTTGACACAGTTTGAACAGCCACAATGATTAATTCTGATCCAATCACACTGAAGAGAATTTACTATGTATCAGATCTCATAATTATGACGTAGTATAACATTATAATTACTTGCCGAAGGACCCAATTTTTGCTTCTATAGACAATTTAATGAGTAGGTGTGAAAATGGAAAACAGCAGCAAATATTTGGGGTGAAGTTTCTGTTAATATAAAACTAGAGGAATGTGTTGCATGTGTTCCCAAGCCAGCCCATGATATGTCATTTGTTCATATAATCATTTTAAATAGTGCTATTTAAAATGCCTTAAGACATGTCAGTTTATATGTTAAATTTGAGCTATACTTTATAAATAGTACTATATCTCTAAACAAAATTGTACCTTGTACTTATGTACATAACGTACATAATGTAATTTGGATTCAACTGGATTCTGACTTTTGTCCACTGTGTACAGTCTTAAAGTTCTTAGAGGAATGCCATAGAAAAACCTTTTTGACTTCTTCGAATCTTCTACAAAAATGTTTTTTCTATGGCATCTTTTCAAGAACATGTATACATATCAAACCACTGATAAGGATAAAGTTTAGAGGGAAATGATTCTTCTCTTATTTTTGTTTCCACACTGGGGGGGTTGCATCCTCTTGTACACCCCCACAAATCAAGACCTGTTTTTTGTCAGTTTGTAAGTACAGTGCATGGGGGGCGTGTGTTTTCCACTGAAGTGTGACTGGTTCTGAAGAAATCAATGAAGTGTCTTCAAATCTTAGAAAAGCTAAATTCAATTGAAGACAGAAAGCACAACTGAGCTCAAGCGTAAACCGGCACTCAACCATGCGTGAAGTTATATTGAGATAAGCAGAAATGCCACTGATAGGCTGATATTAATCGATATTATAATCGATATTAGTCTATCACAACCACCTCCAACTCGGCCATTCTGTTTCTTTTCTCCCTCTCTCTTTTCTTTCCTCTAAAACTACCACTTCCCTCAAAATCAGTGTGTCAGCTAGAAAGGCAGCCCCACCAAACCAGCCCCTGACTGCCTCTCCCTGTCTGTGGAAAAGAGAGAGAGAAAGAGAGAGAGAGAAACAGAAAGCCTGTGTCAGAGCACTCAGAGGCCGGGCACTGACAAGCACACACAGCTCAGAGGGGGGAAAGAAAGGGGGGCAAAAACAATGACAAACCTTGCATCACCCGCTTTGGAGGCTCAGTCCCTCAGTGTGCCTGGGAATTGGGTAAAGCATGAGGACCGAGAGGAGGGGAACAAAACTGAAACGGACCAATCAGGCCTGGCGACCGTGGGCTGCCTTTGGAAAAGATCCAATCGAATCGTGGCTCATTGCTCAGGCTGACTGGGGGAGGGTTTCATGCAGGAAACCGAAATCTGAGCATGCTGTGGGGTGGGGAAAGAGGGAGGCAGGGAGGAGGTGAACGAGTGTAATGGGGGGATGGTGAGGAGGGGATGGACAGAGAGTGGAAAAATAGCTCTTTTTCATCAAATGAAAGTTTTGGCACGGTGAAGACCCAGCTTAAAACATGTTCTCCTACTGTGGTTAAAAGGGGAACTCCAATGATCTGATTAAAAGTTTAAGATGTGAACAAAAGTTACAAAAGTGGCCTGATGTGCTCTGTATGAGAGAATCTTACCGAGTCAGAACTGTTTGAAATTTTGGTGACAGATATCTGAAAAACAGAAATGTTTGGTCAAAACAAGATTTTTATCAAAAATACAGTGGCTTGCAAAAGCATTCATACCCTCTGAACTTTTCACCTAATAAAATACATTTAAGTTTGTGGTTGTTGTACAGTGACAAAATGTGAAAACATTCAAGGGGTATGAATAATTTTGCAAGCACTGTATATTGGGGCGGTTTCCTAGACATGGACTAAGCATAGTCTGGGACTACACAGCATTCTGAATGGAGATTTTTCTTTAAAATAGAATCATAGACTTAATCCCTCTCTTTAGACCCTATTTTGCTAATTGCTACCTTACACCCCACGAACAGCCTTTTTTTACGCTTCCGTCTGCATCGCTTAAACAGGGACAGAGCTTACGAACATATCTGTGCCTATAGGTGTGGTGCTCTGGAAGTAAGGTGTGTTCAGGTTCTGGCGTATTGCTATGTATGCAGTGGAAACACAGGTACACTGAATGCAACCTAGGCAACAATCAACAGTCAGACATTCATCGTTCATTGTTATCTTGGCAACACAGGCATGCTGTGCTGTGTTTAAACCCCAATCACTAGATGGCAGTACCGGTACACTGTCGTGAGATCCCACTGTTCTAATTTGCATAAACAGTTAACTTTTCTTTCATTCTGATTTTATAAACATGTTGTGTGTTTTTATACTAGAACAGTTTTGTCTAAAATGTGCCAAAAGCATTTCTATTGCAATATATTGAATTGTAAGCCTGTAATCGTGATGTGTATTGTATCTCCAAGTTTTTGCCAATACACATCCCTATATTCTATCATTCCAACATTATCAGTATTACTGTACGACGAACATGTAGGATTTCCAATGGTATTTGAAAACTAAATATATGTGTGTATTGATACACACACCCCCACACACACTCCCACTTATGTCATGCTGTGAAGTCATGGGACAGCAGTATTTAAAATGATTAAGACCTTTTATCTAACAGGATGGCTTGGGAACACCCAAACCTAATCTTATAATAATAGTATAATGATCTTTTTTATAATTTACATTGTGAGAAAGAGAAGGGAACCCTCACTAAAAGCCTGACCCGTAACTGATCTGACAGAAGTCTGAGGACACACCCCTTTTACAAACTTGCGTTTTACAGTGGTGCCCTTTATGTAGAGTACATCAGCATAGCCTTCCTTTTGAGGAGTTCCAAACACACAGGCTGTGTGCCAATAAGCGTAGGCGACTCATGTTCTAACTAGCAGGGGTGTAAAACATTTGTGTTTATGTACTTGGTTACTCATTTCTTTTTTAATTTTTAAGAACATCTGGTACTTTACTTACATATTACTAAATATTGAAGGACACTTTATTCTCTCCCCAGTACTGTACAATTTTGAAACTTTGAAATTTGAAATCTTTTAGGTATGCATAGATTGACTGAAGATTTACAATACCATACACATTATTTTGTTGGTATTTCTATGAACCAAGTCACATTTTCTTGCTCAAATAACAATGGATAGTGGAACATTTTTACATATATGTTTTACTGCAATACCTGTTGCATGCATGGCTAACTCCTAGCAACTTATTTCAGTGGAAAACAACTACACTTTTTCCACCCTGCTTACACTTGCCTTGTGTGGAATACTGCCCAGTGTTGCTATTGTGCTCCAAATCAGTACTCCGGCCAAGTACAGCAGAATTCCTATTGCACTCTTGGAGGACGGTGTACTGTGTGTCCTTGGAGTACAGACAGTACACCTGGCAGGGCTTTCTATTCCCAGATGCCCCCTCAGTTGGATTACTGTGCCCCCTCTGCTTTGAGTTCCTGTTCTGTCCTGCAAAGTATTTCACTTTAAAACTAGCTCTGACAAGTGTATTGTCTATACTTACTGTATTTTAGTTTTAGTAACATTTACAAAAGCAGTGATTTTTATTGTAACTAATTAATTTTATTTGTTAAATAAAATTATGTGAATTTTACCCAAGGAATCCTGACAGGTAATATTTATGTGTATCATTTACTGGGAACTTATTTCACCATTATCAATGTTCTGTTGTCTTGCTTTTCAAAGAAAAAAAAAACATTTACAAAACACTTAACATCCCAGCAGACATAACAAAGCACTATATTATTAAACATTGTCTAAATTAAGATTACATTTTGGCTAAATATTTTTGGATGGCAAATATTCGGAGCATCAGCAATTTGTTTAAATTATCAGTGGTAAAATGTTAAAGACTAAAATGTAACTGTTACAATTCAAAATCTCACAATTTCTATATATTGTAATACTGTAAGCTATATATTTTATATTTAAATATATTTTGATTGTTTAAATTAAATTAAATTGTAGGAAAACTGTCACAGTACAAAGAACATACTATCATATTTATTATGTCTGAGTCAAAGAAAGTTTATATTTGTGCAATCAGAACAAGGATCTAAACACTTTCCAGTGGCCGTGGTTGATATAGATAAATAAAATCTTGATTAAATAAATCAGGGTATATCACCTTGTATGTAAAATAATTAAAAAGCTATACTGCGCTTTGACAATCGATACAAATTGCAATACAAAATAATTTGATATGATGATATATCAATATTTTTTACACACTACTTGAGTACCTGTAACTGAGCATTAATATTACTTCACCAAAATACCAATAGGCCGGACCCTTGCTGACTTTTGTTCTACCTATTTCTGTTTACTAGAACACAATAGTAATACACACTATTCTCTTTCTATCAGTTAGCTATTTAGATCTAAATGCTCACAGTTTTTTGTAGAAACTGGGTTCTGGGTGGGTTTCAGCAAAGGTCCTTCGCAGTAAAATAATTCTTAGATGGTTAAGCGAGAAGCTTTAACGAGTACAAACTTAATTTAAAAAAATAATTCACGGGAAATGTATGAATACACAATTTATACACAAAGTGCACTGGATTAAAAGGCGCACTGACGATTTTTGGAAAAAATTGGGAAAAGGATTTCAAGTATGCCTTATATTGTGAAAAATACCTATTCATGTGTGCTCGACTTATCGAGAACTACCTCAAGGTAGTGTGTGTATAAACAGCCTTTTTTTATAAAACAGGGCATAAAAATTGTGATTTCTAAACAGTGGTGTGAAAATGTTGATTTCTTTGCATGGCTACGCTATGCCCCTATCGCAAGCATTGTAAGCCTGTTGGTAGCATCAGCAAAATGCTGTATTTCTAAAGTCTGGGGGCTATTTGACAATGGTTTGCACTCGTTTTCATTTTTCACTACCCCCTAAGTCCATTTCACACCGAATTTCTCCTTTAATGCTAAGATACTTTGGGAAACTGGGCCCTGACCAGTGTACCAGCATGCAGGGTGCAAAAAAACACGAACACGGTACTGGGTGCCGTTAGGGGTCAGTAGAGAAAGGTTCTCCATTAGAACTACAGTGAGGGCGAGCGACGAGCAAGAGCACATACCGTTCTCCCCAAACGAAGATGGCGGTGCAAGAAACAGCTGCTCAACTCTCCATGGCTCTGAAGGTTCAGGAATACCCGACTCTGAAGGTCTGTACGCGCCGCTTCCACCCTTCACAGCACGCGGACTGAAGCACTGGATTAGGCTGGGCTGATCTAGACTGATGATGGGGGGAGATGTCAGGTTAATTAAGGTGTCAGCGGATTGAGAACCAGGCGAGAAGTCTGCAAGCTAGCGGGGCTAAAGCGAGTTAGCAAAACAAGTCAGCGAGAGATAGAGAGAGGTGTAGATACAATGAAGGAGAGAGAGGGGTGAACGGACATCGAGGGCTTTTGACACTGCAGGGATACCAGTATTAATAAGCCCGTCTGTTTTACGCATTTCTTTAACAGTAACTTAGCTAATAAAAACAGCTACATTATCGTATGCTGGACGCGTTGTTAGCGTTAGCTAGGTTAACGTTCCTGTACTGAATTTGTAGTTAACTGGTTTGTGGAGGCTGAGCCTCAAATAACGACAGACAGACAGACAGACTGGCTGACTGACATTATAAATGTCTCTACAGGCAAACGGGCCTAACATCTATGTTATGTAGCTAACAAAAAAATAAATAAATAAAAACTAAAGCAGACTACTGTCACAACGCTACACTGATCATTATAGCTGATTAAATTCAAACTATTGTAACGTTAGCACAGTAAATGCGAATGCACGATTGACATGAGTGAAATAAATGAAATTTCAAATGTAGCTAACAACCCACGATATACACATATTACTCAAACGACCATTTACTGATCCACCTAAATCCACTTATTTCAGGGTAATTAGGTAAGTTAGTTAACCTAGCTATCTAGTTAACCTAGGTTAGCCAACGCTAAAAAACTAAGCAAGCGAGATAAACAAATTGCTCGCTAAACGACCGTGTACTTTGCTAGTTAAAGGGCAAGACGGTTAGCTTGAGGACTAACCTAGTTTCGCTAACGTAGCATAATAAAAGTACATTATCGTGAGTATTGTTAGCTAGCTAGTAGCTACTTGTATTCTCGACGTAAAGCTAACTATAGCTAGCGTTAATGTCACTGGTTTTGTTCATTTGTTTTAATGTTACGAAATAACGAAAGACAGACCGCTTGACATTACGCTAGATACAATCCTGCAGTGTAATGGGCCTAAAAACTAACTATAGCAGATTCTGAAAGGAATGCATAGTGTTAAGTTAGCTAGCTAGCGTCAACTGCCTACATAAGAATTAAAAGGGTTAGCTCAGGGCTAGCTAGCGTTAACTAGCTCACTGTGTGAGAGTAATTGCTAAGCTAACTCATTTTTTATATTCATGTTAAATTTAACGAACCACAGATTTAAATTATATTGACACATATATATCTAGGTAACGTTATATGTGTTAGCATAGCTGGCTAGCTAGCAGATTGCCTGCTAGTTGTGCTAAAACCGTTTGTGCTCTGAAATAACCCTAAGTTAGACCAGTCTATCTGCTCAAATGTATCACTATCTGCTGTCAGGTTGCTAGCTAGGTAATTGGCTAGCCATTTGGCTAGCATGACGTAACCCAAGATGTACTGAGCAGCTAGCTAGATCAGCTAGCTAGTTAGCTATGTTAGCTAACCTAGGTTTGCCCTTATAATCAACCATTGTTTTTTAAATAATCATCGGCTCATCTAGCTAAATACAGCCACACATGTAGCCATTTTTAGCTAGTTAGATGGTAGAGGAGTTATTTATTAAAAAGGAACCCAGGTGGTCGTGACTGTGTCAGTGCAGGACGGTGGTGACCACTAACGTTAGCTGTCTTTAGTCCCCCACGAAAGCCAGACTGGAAGGCTGTGTGGTAGCCAGAGCTGGCAGCTCCTGCTGATCCACGCTGGAGGAATGCACGCAGGGGTCGGACAGGGGTACGTGTTGGTGTGTGGAGGGCATCGGGTTTAGCCTAGCTGAGATCTCACTCCGGATAGCCCATAAAACATGCTTTAATCGGCGTAGATGAACACACACACTGTGTCTGGGCGTGAGGGAGCCCAATGTTTGATGGCTGGCATGCCACCTTTGTTCTCTGCGTCACAGATTTAGCTGTTTTCCACTCCTGGAAGATTGAAGCATGCAGTGCTTGGGAATAAAAACAGCGATCGTGACGCTTAGGCATGTTGTGTGATGCGAGAGAGTGCTTTTGTGCATTGTTGGAGCAAAACCAGGGAGCATTTGTTCCACTGTGTAATGTTCCATTATCTAGTACCGGTGCTGAGCACGTATACAGAATATAAATGATGCAGGTTCCTCCTTGCTTGCTGTCAGGTGTGAGAACAAAAAGATCATGTGTGTGATGTGCTGTGTTAAAGGCATGGCAGTTAGACAGTGATTGCTTTTAGCATCGTTGGGATGTACTGACAATGAACTGATGATGATGATCATTATGATGATGATTTATTAGTTATCTAACCACTAACCACGTTCATTGCCTCCAGCCTTATATTACAGCCTTATAAGTGTGGTGGATATGGAAATTACTGCCCAGGTTTGCTGTTTGTTAGCCTATTTTTATTGCTCTCCAGACCTATAACTGTTTTTGTAATCCCAGCAATACATCTTATACACAGTATTATTGTCTTCTTAGGACCACATTTTGCCACTGATATAATGATAACATAAAAGCATGATTATGCAATAATATCCCTTCAAAGAGTAATGGGCTTTAAGATTAGTGTATTAAAGCACTGAAGTTGGAATCTTTTTTTTTTGTAATAACCTAAATAAATGAAACATACAATTTATATACAACACAATAGGCAATATATAATACAACAAAATGTATTGATTTCCATATATTGTGGATAACTCACATTTTTGTAAAGGCTAGTGCTGTTAATGTCAGAATATCAGCCTCCTTTTTTAGATTTTCATTTAACACTTATAGTATTTATTAAAGGAGAGACTTTTCAAACAACATCCAGTATTTATTCACACATTAAAGCAGTTTAAAGCTGAAAATAGTTTGGTATGGCCTTCATTTGTTTCTATTTTTTCTTTAACTATGATGGAGTTCTTCAAATAAAGTCCGGATTTTCAGAAGTTGAGATGTGAAAGGGGCCACAAACCAAAGTTTGTTCTGAGTACAAGTAGTGTCGTCTGGATCTACTGAACAATGGTCATGTACAGTGTAAAAGCTGAATCAATCTTTAATCATAACAGAGAAAAAAAAAATTGGTGTTGTGCTGAAATCCAACTCTTCTCAACGTCCATGCATGTCACGTATGTCAGCTTTATGGACACAAACACTTAGACAGGGAATCCATTTATAAAATATTTTCATATTGCACACCTATAATTCTAAAATAGATCAGTTCGGCAGTATACTGATATGATTGCTTACACAGCTATCTGTAAATATCTATTTATTTGTGCACTCTATAGGTTCCCTATGAGACCCTAAATAAGCGCTTCCGTGCGGCTCAGAAGAATATAGACCGGGAGACCAGTCACGTGACCATGGTGGTTGCTGAGCTGGAAAAAACCCTCAGCAGCTCCTTCCCTGTGGTGGACTCAGTGGTCTCACTCTTGGACGGTGTAGTTGAAAAGCTCAGCGCACTCAAAAGAAAGGTAAGCTACCATGGGAACAGTTCATTACAGTGGATTGTTCACTTACAGGTTACACACATACAAACACATTTCAAATCAGCTAAATCATCATTTAGTCATCAGTATTTCATTAATATAAGTAATTTGTAATAGGTAAACATTCAACTGAGGCCTAACAGGTACGTTGGCGGGAGAGTTCTAACAGATTTTGATCTTTGTGAAGGCGGCAGAGTCCATCCAAGCAGAGGATGAGAGTGCTAAGCTCTGTAAGCGACGCATTGAACATCTAAAGGAGCACAGCAGTGACCAGCCTGCCAATGTCAGTGTGTGGAAGAGGAAACGCATGGACCGTATGATGGTGGAGCATTTGCTGCGCTGCGGCTACTACAACACCGCAGTCAAGCTTGCCAGGCAAAGTGGCATTGAGGTGAGCTCTCTCTCTGCTTTGTATGTGTAAGTGTGTAGGAAAAAGGATGAGAACAGACTAAGAACTTGTACATTAAATATTGGATGTGTTTACTGAAAAATTAGTTTTGTTTAGTTATTGATTGTTATTTGTAATTAATTTGGATGTTATTCTGCCAGGATTTGGTCAACATTGAGATGTTTCTCACTGCAAAGGAAGTGGAAGAATCACTAGAAAGACAGGAAACAGCCACCTGTCTGGCCTGGTGCCATGACAACAAATCTCGTCTGCGGAAAATGAAGGTACGGCAGATTTGCTATGTTTGAATTTAAAATAAGATTTACATATAAATACCTATAACTATCAGAGACATGTTTGGAGAAAAAATAGTGAATTGAATTTAAATAACAGAACACCCTGCCAACTGTTAAGCATGGGAGAAGATACATCATGTTTGGAACTATGTTCTTGCCAGTGTCTGTGCCAGCACTGCATAGGTGGAGGATAAAATGGCTCCCATAAAGGATCACAGAATATTGGATGCACCCATGTAGCACAAACCAAGCTTAAGCAGTGGCAAGCAGAATTTAAAATTAATTGTTTAAAATGCAGTAAATTCTCCTTTCAGAGCTGTTTGGAGTTCAGTTTGAGGATCCAGGAGTTTATTGAGCTCATTCGACAGAACAAACGCATGGATGCAGTAAGGTATGTAAAATGTAGAATACACAATTTGTCTTTGTAATGAGCACATCCTTTTACAGTGAACAAGATTTAGGCTATCTTCAACAGCAGCTAAAGGTGGTCTAAATCTGATTTTCTTTGTCATTTCTTTTTGTTTGTGTGGTAGTATGAAGGAAAAAACACAATAAACCTGACATATTTAATTCTGAGTTAGGAGACTTTCATATAAGATATTAAAATCTGATACACGTCCAGTAAGCGGCATTGTGACTTCAGATGGAAATTATTGCGACTTATATGCCAAAAATAATTATTGACAACGTTGAGAGTGGTGGGACTGTGAGGTAACAGACCTGATCATTTATTTAGGCTGATGTCTTTGTTCAAACACAATTAGAAGACACATAATTCAGTCCCTCCATGTTTCTAATGAAATTGCTGAACACATAGTTTTGTTTAGGACCCAAACCAAAGAAGTGGGTGTAAGCGAATAACATGCCTTTTTACAGTGTGCTTAAAAGCTTTTACAGAGATGGGTTCAGCTGTTGAGCAGTAGAACCCCTTCATATCTCATTTGAAGCTTGTATGTTGCATATAGGTTACATTATTAAGTGACATTTTTTTGAGAAACCCAGATTTGGGCCATATTTACCTGCTGTGTGAATGCAGCCACAGACTAAATGTATTTAGGTACAGTTTATTACTAAAGTGATGTTTTAACAGAAGTAGTTTTATATCTGCCACAGACATGCACGGAAACACTTTAGCCAAGCAGAAGGTGGGCAGCTGGATGAGGTACGACAGGTGATGGGCATGCTCGCCTTCCCTTCTGACACTCACATTTCCCCATACAAGGTAAGGTTTCTGTTAAATAATCCACTCATTTTCTTTTGTCGTTAAGCATTTACAGCTCTGGAAAAAAATTAAAGACCACTTAAATATGACGAGTTTCTTTGATTTTACCAAATTGAAATCTCTGGAATATAATCAAGAGGACGATGGATGATCACACCCATTAAACCAAGCTGAACTGCTTAAATTTTTGCACCAGGTGGGTATAAAGTTATCCAAAAGCAGTGTGTAAGACTGGTGGAGAAGAACAGGATGCATAAAAACTGTGATTAAAAACCAGCATTATTCCACCAAATATTGTTTTTGACCTCTTAATACATTATGAATATGGACTTGTTTTCTTAGGATTATTTGAGGTTTAAAAGCACTGCATTTTTTTGTTAATTTGACCATTTCTCATTTTCTGCAAAGAAATGCTCTAAATGACAATATTTTTGTTTGGAATTTGGGAGAAATGTTGTCTGTAATTTATAGAATAAAACAACAATGTTCATTTTACTCAAACATGTATCTATAAATAGCAAAATCAGAGAAACTGATTCAGAAACTGAAGTGGTCTCTTAACGTTTTCCAGAGCTGTAAATGGAACTGAATTAAACTGTCAGGAATTATATCAGCTGCTAGGGTAAAGGTAATTCATTTTGAGTAAGGTTTTTATTTTTTTTTGTAGGACCTTCTGGACCCAGGTCGCTGGAAAATGCTTATCCAGCAGTTCAGATATGACAACTACAGATTACACCAGCTGGGGAACAACTCTGTCTTCACTATCACTCTACAAGCAGGGCTGTCTGCCATCAAAACCCCGTATCCTCTTTGAATGGCTGATACTGTTTCATTTAATGTGTACTGCTGTCATCATCAATATAGTTTGTTAGTCAATTCTAGAGAATTTTTTAAACGATTTGGTTCTTTTTGTAAATCATTGTACACACTAAGATTTGTTGCCCTTAACTCGCGGCTCACAGGCAGTGTTACAAGGAGGACGGAACCTCCAAAAACCCAGATTGCCCTGTATGCAGCAAGTCTCTTAACAAGTTGGCTCAGCCTCTCCCCATGGCCCACTGTGCCAACTCCCGTCTGGTGTGTAAAATCTCTGGCGAGGTCATGAATGAGAACAATCCACCCATGATGCTGCCTAATGGCTATGTTTATGGCTACAACGTGAGTAGATAACAGTTTTACGAACATCTGTTTCTGTCATTTTTTTCTCTCTGGTTTATTAAGATCCTATTTGTCACTCAGCTCATCCTGATCTTTTGTTTGGCTTTCCTCTGCAGTCTCTCTTGTCTATTCGCCAAGACGACAAGGTCGTGTGCCCCAGAACCAAAGAGGTCTTCAATTTCTCCCAGGCTGAGAAGGTCTACATCATGTGATGAGACCTCCAGAGGGTAGTTCTTGGTTCTTTGCGACTCCACCCTGGGCTGAATGAGTCCCAAAGTGACACCTCCAGTTTAAGGGCCTCAGTTCCCCCAGCCTACAAGACTCTGCAAGACTGAATTCAGTTGTCGACATGTTCTCTACTGGCCTGCCAAACCTTCACTGAGAGAAAGAATCGATTAGAATCGTTTAGAATCGATTTGAGGTTAAACAGTGCAACTGAATGGTAATGATAGAGAGGAAAGTAGGTCATTTCAAATAGTTGATATTTTGGCATTTCCTTTAATTGGTTCTTTACAGTTGAGTGATGAGGACAAAAGGACATGGCTCAATATCATATTTATATCTGAGAGCTTCTGCCTTTTTAGTGTGTTTCAAACCTGACTATTCATTGGTTTTGATCAAGGGCACACCCATTTTGCAACTCTCTTTTTAGGCAGATTGTGACTGGGTCATATTGCCTTGCTTAAGCACCTGTGAAATCTGTTACTACTTCAGTTAAACTGATACTGGC
This sequence comes from Astyanax mexicanus, assembly GCF_023375975.1. Lineage (NCBI taxonomy): Eukaryota > Metazoa > Chordata > Actinopteri > Characiformes > Acestrorhamphidae > Astyanax > Astyanax mexicanus. Next base: position 22,348,986 of record NC_064417.1, on the reverse strand, counting down.
ATACTTTTGATAAATTAGCTCATTGTTCTTACAGTAACCTGTTAGAAATTACAGTAGCATCATTCGCAATACTTCTCACGTAACTCTCGGTTGACGTAACTAGATGTAGAAAGACATCACAGTGGGTAGTAACTAGCTATAGATAAAAAAGGTTGCTTTTAGCCTACATTTTACATTACATGCCGTGTGTAGCCATATCAATGACTGGTATCATCATTACCATCCATCATCATTATTACACGCAGTACTGCAGTGTGGAGTAACGCAGCATCTTATCATGACCAAAGTCAAACTTGTTAGGTCAAGTGTAGCAGGATTGCATTGTGACCAATAAGTCTTAACATTTTCGAGGTGGCTTTCTAAGGATTTCTGTATGTTTAGCAAATCACTTATGGTGACTCCATGATGACGGTCATGCCAGTTTAAGTGGTGTTTGGGATTAAAGATGAACGCATTCATTTACCAAAGCAGTCTGTGTTGTCTGGATCTCAGGATAGATTTGTGTCATACACAGTGCATTAACATGGTCTGATTTAGTATGACTTCATACTAAACAAAGACCACTGTAGAATTCTTCCCATTTCCCTTAATAGGCTGTCTTCCTATTTTGTGTTAGGTCTTAATGGTATGCCCTACATGGGTTTGGGATTGATGTGTTTCGTTCACATTGTTTTGAATTAATCACTAATCAGAAACCATTTAAAAAGTGTTCTTCAGATAATCATTTCATGATTATTTTGAACAACAACAAAAATATTTTTTGTACTGCTGTTCAAGCACACATTTTCTATTTCAGAGTTCTCACTGTTTTCTCAGATTTCACAGGAGCAACTGCAGGTAAACTGATGGGTAGTCTATGAGCACCCAGACCCTATTTTTTTAAGCACACCACCATTTTTCCTTTGTATTATCAAGTTGCTTTCAAATGTGCTATTTTATTGTGGAAGTGTGGAAAGGCTACTTAGATACAGCTCCTGCATGTGTATATTCTTAGGGTAGTTGGGTTGTTATTGTCTAGTCACCAATAAAATCTATTTGATTAAATGTTGTCTGTGTGTCTACTGCCGGTTGTAGCAGGTTGTGTTTAAATGGATTGCACTATATGTCCAAATGTTTGTGGATATACCTTCTAATAAATGCATTTAGGCTTACAAATGTGCAAGTATAAAATTAACACTCGAAAAATGATGGAATGAAGGTGCTCCAGCCCATAATTTTAGGATGAGGGCTAGATACGGTGGAGTGGTGATCATCCAAGGTCCTGACTTGACTAATGCTCTTGTTGCTAAATCCAATTAAATTGTTACAGCAGTTTATGTAGAAAGCTTCCCTGGGTGTTTCTCCAGCAAGAGCAAGTCCCTTTTAATACCCTTAATTTATGAAGAAACAATACATGATAATGTGTACCAGTATTTTTTCCATTTAGTATCATCTTTCTTGGTGAAAAGCCAAAAAATTGGATAAAGCAGATAGGTACTGTCAAGGCAGCATTATTACCTTACTAAGAACTCCACTGGCACTGGGCTGGACAGTGTGTGGAGAAGAAAAATCCAACCATTTTGAATGTTTTTTAGACAGCAGTGGATAACAGGTTGAGAAAATATGATCAAGCAGTCAGGGGAAGTCCAGTCGAGAGCAACAAAGCAGCGGTTCTCAAACTGGGGGCCGCCATGGGGTGCTAGGGAGGTTGTATCTCATATATAATGTCTATTTATTACCTGATTGGCCATATAAAAGTGGTGCCTCATTAAAAGAAATCACAGGAAAACCTTTGCAAAGATTCTTTTTTGTTTATTTGTTTTTTAAGTTCAAGTAGGTTGTTAGAGTGCCACAGCGATACTTACTATTCAAAAAGGGCCTCCAACGAAAAACCTTTGAGAACTGTTGTAATAGAGGTTGTAAATTACAAAAAAAAGTTAGTTACCTACAAATTTAGTGTAATATGTTCAGTTTGTTGCAGTTTTAATCCTCAGAATCATAATTATTTGAGCATCCCCGCCTCCCTCAGACTAAACAGCAGGTCTTAAAAGTATCCAACAATGTAGAAGAATGTAAAAAAAAAAAAGCATTTCTGTTAGTAATTTGAATTTACAAATAACCATTAACGGTCATCCCCACAGTCTGTCTGTGCAAGGGAGGTTCAGCCATTACTGTTGCTAGCTAATGAGCTAAGCTTAGTCTCTACATATGGATGGTAAAGAATTGCTAATAAAGACACATTGCGCTGTTTATAATAATCCCAACCTGTAAATAAATGGCAAAGTAAACAAGTTCTGTACTTGCTTCAAATCTATGTAGAAACTTCAGAGAAGGATTGTTGGTAGCATTAGGTTTTCACTAACCCTGCAAATAAATATTTTCTTAGATTTTTTCTTAGATCTAGCTAGCAGTTAGCAAACAGACAGTTACAGACGAGTATGACACAGACCTCTAATAAATTACAAATATTAAAATTAATAACATCAAAATAATGGGATAGGTTTTAATAATAATATATCTTAAAAAGTGAGATAATATTTCAGGGTAGTGAGAAAACAACTCAAAATAATGGTATATCTATTTTTTCAAAAAGAGTAGGTTATGAGAAATCTTAAAATCATAAGGAAGCATCTTAAAATCACTGATAAATTAGATGTTTTCTTCCCTTATGGCACGGGCATATTCCAAGATGACAATGCCAGGATTCATGGGGCTGGAATTGTGAAAGAGTGGTTTAGGGACATCTTGTGACATTGCGGAAGCTTAGTGAAACAATGCCACAGTAAACGCATGCCACAATCTAAGCTAAAGGTAGTCCAATGAAATATTAGTGTGACCTCTTTTTTGTGGTACCATGCAGTGGAAAAGCTCAACTACACCAGTGGTTTTAATGGCTGATTGGTGTATACTTACATTTAAGAGCTACAAGAACAATTTGCTTTATGATTATATGGAAACAGGTTGCAGATAAAGATTCTGATGTGTTTGTGCACTGATCTTATAGGCATTTTAATATATATATATATAAAAAAAAAGGATCTTTATTGAGAAACGGTTATGCTGGAGCCAAAGGAAACTGCCATGGAGGTCATCAGGTCCGTTTCCATCTCATTCTTTGTTCATAATTTTCTTCATGAATGAATTTCTGTCAAGCTTTTCAGTTTGTTGTCCTTTTCCCCCAGGGCAGCCAAGACTGCAGACTATCAGCTTTTGCATGCCTGGTATTTGGCTGTTGTGAACATAGACCAGGGGGATTATAACGGCAGGACTGCTCTGCACGACACAGTAATGAAAAAAGACCTTTAAATGATGGCCAAACTGCTGCAGTATGCAATTGTCCCTCAAAGATATGCTGCATGTGTGCCCTGTACAGAATCTATGGACTCTTTCTCAAGAAAAAAAAGGGAAATCTATTATTCTGATTCTATCTTTTTATCTCACACTCCTTTTTTGTTAAAGTTTCAGGACTAACAGCCTTTAGTCTTCAATATGTTCCTGTTCTTTCAGGTGAAGGACAAACGGGGAATGACAAAGTTAGATGAGACTAAAAGGTGAAAGTTGTAAATAGAGGAAAAACTGGAACTGTGATAAGATGAAGCTATATTCATAGTTCTACAACTTGAAGTTTCACTTAAAAGTGTCTGGGCCCTTTACTAAACAAAAAAAAAAATAAATAAAAAAAATAAAAAATTTTTATTTCTATACATTACAGTATAATTAAAGATGAAACAACAACAAAGTCTTTTTCTTCTCATTTATTCCTCAATTCAAAGAACCTTAGTCCAGAAAATGTCTATCAAAGACCAAAGCAGTCTGAAATTAGTGAAATCCAGTTCAATCAGAAAAAGCACTTTATACATTTAAATGATTTGGTCATAAGTCCAAAACAAGGGACATTAGAAACCTGCAATTGCAGAGTTTAAAGTTCATTGATCAAGTTAACATTAACATTAATGTCTCCTTGAACAGTGTTTTGGTCACTTTGCAGTTTTATCGTAATGTGGTCCTGTAAAAGCTGGCATTTTGCAGTTTTTGGAAGATGGTTTGGTCTAGTAGACATAGCTGGCGGTGAAGAGAGACTGTGTGGCAGCCTTGTCGGCCTGGCCTGTGGGCTTGTACTCGCCTTTAGACGCCAGACTGTTAATCTGTAGGGGGGAAAAGAAGAGAACAAAAACAAAAGAAGGGTAGGATGAGTGTGCCAGGTCTGCATCTGCTGCTTCACACAGCATTTGTTTCCCCATTCAAAGTCTCTTCCTGCCACACTGTCTGTGTGGTCTTCAATGTGATTAGAAACAGATTCAGTACTTATATATATATATATATCCATTTATTTATTCATTCTCTTTTCATATTTATACTAGAGCTGCAACATACACTTATTTTGGTAGTTCACTAATCTGTTGAGTATTATTGTACAATTATTTTTTGCTCTGCTTTCTGTGAGTGGAGACTGTTCCTTAAAACGATACAAAACAGCTAAACGCAATATTTAAATGCTCAGAAGAGGTAAAAATGTTCAGATATTTAGTGATATGTAATCTGTGGCATAGTTCACTTTTGGAAACCAAGCTAAAATTGAACGGAGTAAGCAAGAAGCCCTTAACCCTCCCTCACTGTTTTTGTCTCCATCACTCTGTAGTGAATTGCAATTACAAATGATCGATTAGGCTACACTAAAATCTATAGTCGACAAATCTTTAAAAATCTACATTGTCAATTATGTCAACTAATCATTGCAGCCCTAATTTAGTTACTTGGATTTAATGTTTATTCTGTTTTAACAAATGAGAGAAACAGAAAAGGGAGGGGCAGGTCTACGGTGAGACATTTGATTAAAAGCTTATATATGGATATCAATTGAACATCTCAACACAGACCCAATTTGGACTTGTGATTTTGTGAATGAGGAATTTAAGTCATTGCTTACCTTAGCACGTGTGCAGAAGGCATCCTGAGAAGCCTTCCTGTTTTCTGGCTTTCCCTTCCATGCTGCAAGAGCTGAAGCCTGGAGAGCACGGCCATAGGAGAAGGACAGCTTCCAAGGTCTGTGCAGTGGAGTTTTATTCATGGCGTTCAGGTTGAGCGAAGCCTCCTCTTCACTCTGTCCTCCCGACAGGAAGCAGATGCCTGTAAATATAGGAATTAAAAAAAAAAAAAAAAAAGTTAATTCTTTGAGGCACATGCTCACTGTAAGAAACCTAGTTTGCACGACTTAGTGCACAGTGGTTTAAGTATAAGTAAATGTAACATTTTGTTAGAAAGAAATGTTTAATATTCAGTTACCCTTAACCCCATGGTAAATGGTAAAACATTGGTGAAAACAAGGACATTTTTATTGCTAAATAATAATAATAAAAAAAATCCAAAGCCTTGTAAATCACCTGGTACAGCAGCAGGCACAGTGCGTCTGAGGGCAGTGACTGTTGCCATGCCAACCTCCTCTGGGGTGTACTTCTTGGGGCAGGAGTGTCCGGCTGTGACCATGTTGGGCTTGAGCAAAGTGCCCTCCAAATACACGTGGTGATCAGACAGGGCCTTGTATGTAGCAGCAAGAACCTAAAGAAACAAAGCCAAAGAGATTTCAGAAAGACTGCAGCAGATTTTGAGTCCATATAGTGTGTGCTGTTATAAAACCCAATTTTCTGTATTTATGGTAAGCTTTTTAAGGGGTCAATCTTGAGCAAGCTCACCTTCTCCGTGACATACTGGCAGCGCAGCAGGTCGTGATCTCCGTCTGGAAGAATCTCAGGCTCAACGATGGGCACCAATCCATTCTAAGGAAAGAGAGAGATATTGAATAGGGGGCATTTTTAGAAGGGCTGAGGGCACTGAAAGCTACTCTGAAATGGGTGCTGTAGTTTCATGCAAGAGTAGCTCATCTTTTTCCACAACAAGACTACCATCCTTGCAGATAAAAGCAGTGCAATAGCAGTACAAGATTAATGGACTTGTGTCAAAGCTAGTCAGTCCTCTAGGAAGTACCTGTTGGCAGATGCTAGCATATCTGGCGAGCACGTTGGCGTTTTCAGCGATGGCAAGGGCAGAAGGGCAGCCATCAGAGATCTTCAGCACACAGCGCCACTTAGCAAAGTCACAGCCGTCCTTCTTGTACTGAGCACACCTTTCAGACAGACCATCCAGGCCTAAAGGAAAGTATGAAGAAAAAAAAAATGAAAATTAAAAAAAATATTGATAATTGCTAACAATCACATGAAAACAGCAATGTATTTGTTTAAAAACTAAAGATTTGGTTTCATTTATTATCTGTGGTGATGATAAAACTACCAATTATTACATTAAAGCAAGATTTACCCTGTGTGGTTGTTTCGCCATCTGTTCCATTCAGTCCTGCTGTGCCTTTGTCCACCTGGTGGCACATGAATGCATGGGCATGACATTAATCATATAATACTGACATGTGCTGTTCTCTCATAGTAACATCAGTTTCATAGGCCTTAAAATATATCCATGTGGGACTCCATAAATTATACTAAACAGCAATTATGTGCATTTGTCAATTTAAAAAGTCAATCTGGAAACCTAGTCAGTGTTTTCCTGTCTGCCTTCTAGTGGAAGCTTCCAGTATCAAACATAGCACAAAGTTAACTATGTGATCAGTTACATCAGTCTTGATGTTGCTTAGTATTGCACGTCTATTGAATTAACCTTGCAGCTCTAGTGCAATCTGGAGGAATCAAATTTTGCACATCAGCCGTGTCTTGGCTTAGCAAAAATGGTGTACTGGTAAACATTACATATTTATAATAAATCCAGGAACAAATGGGTCTCAAAAACTGGTTTAACCAGTTGACAACACTGAACAAAAACAATCTTGTGGCTGTGTGGAGGTAGAAAGAGTGTGAATAATAGACAAGCTCTTGTGCAACACTTCAGACTGGATTACCCAAGATGTACTTTGATCACTGACCGCAGGTGCACTTTGACCATTGACCAAAAAACTGTTGATTAAGTGTACTCTGAGCATGCAAGCATGAATAGTAAAAAGAGCAAACAAAAACAGCTTCTCATTAACAGAACAGTCACAGTCCAACCAAAGTGGCACTTGCCAAAGTCCATGTCTAATGATCAAGCTCTTTGTGAGCTGTGTCAGGTGTGTTTTGGCAAACCATTAAAGTAGGTCCCTAGGACACAACCTGAAAAGCACTATCCTGGATGACTGCATTTTGGATAGCAAGTGTAGCTACATAACTAGCAAAGAATATACACATAGGTCTGCCTAATTTAACATACATGCAAGGTACCAGGTCTTTCTTCCCTGTACCTAATCCTTACCTTGATGCCAACCACGATACCCTTATCCTTGACGAGCTTGGGGAACGGGATACCCTTGTCGGATTTCTGATACAGGGTCTCATGGAAGAAAATGATTCCTCCAATATTATCAGAAATGGAAGGATCAACGGAGAACAAAAGGTCACGGAAGTAGCGGCGGTTCTCTTCTGTGTTCTCCACATTGATTTTCTGCAGGCGCTTTGCCATGGTGCCTAAAGTATGAAGAAAATTATATGCTTGATTACTTTAAATAGATCATATTGTCTGTTTTGCAGTCCCTGTGACCAAATTATAACCATAAGGAACACAGACACATTACCATCTGTCATACTCTCTGGATATGTTTGATATCTCAAAATTGTCTGGAAACAGAAGTCATGTGCTCTGAAAATCCTTCAATATGTGAGTCATACTTGAAATAGGCCATCTCTTGTGCAAAATGTTTTGGTCATGCTTTATTTTGAAAGGGCCCCGTAGGGGGATCTACAGATGGCAAGGCTTATTAAGAAATTGTTTATAAAGTTGTTTTAGGTTTAGGAGTATTAAATGTGATTCGTGATACACTTATGAGCACATGGTATTAACAGTAGTGCTTACACATGCAAACTGCATTTTTTTTATAAAGTGTGAAATTAGTCCAGTTTAATTGGGTAACAGTATAAGAGGTGCATCAGAAAAAAATAATTAAAATTCTGCATTTACATTTGCATTGTCGAAACATTGCAATAAACATTTTGTATTGTTAAAATGCTTTTAATATCAAAGAAGTCTGGTTACGTGACTGTCTCCCATTCTGACTTTTTTTCTTTTCTGTATGGCACAGAAGATAAAACCTGCTCCCATGTCAAGTCCCTAACGAAGACAATGATTAACCAAGGCTCAACTGAGATACCACACGTCCTCACCTGTGGACTCATCTGCAGCCAGGATACCCTTTCCAGGGGCCACAATACGCTGGGCGATAGTGGCCAGCTCCTTCTTCTGCTCAGGAGACAGTGATGGGTATTGGTGAGTCATCCTGAAACGAGAGTAAATTTGATATGTGAGACATGGTAGATTAAGGCAACATTCTCATGTGGTGCTCACATGCTTTGAACATGAGTGCTAGATGTGCTAGTTTGTAGATGTGATTTTACCCATCTTAAACACCTCACTCACACTCAACCTTTCCATCTAGGCCCCATATAGTGCAATGTACAACACAGATGGAGCCAGTGTTTAACCCCCATCCGGTCCCATCGCACTCATTCATATGTATACAAAATTAACTCATGGACAAAACGTATGATTTGCAAAGGTTGTTTTTTTTTGGTGTAATGTATTGATAATCATCAGCAATAGGCTACAATATACTATAGCCTGCATGTTTTTCTCTCCTGCATGTTCAGCAAATATTTGTCCTGACTATGTGGCTGAACTTCAGTCCAGAAAGCAGATAAACTTGCTCCTCCCTCTAACCAAACTACTTTAAGGCTCTCCTCTTTGAGCATGGAGGCATGCTGATCTGAGGCCAGTTTCTGATTGACTTTTTAAACCACAGGAGGAGACTTCAACAGATTTTCAGATTTCAACACACTGCCTACGTGTGCAAAGGCAAGCAAGCTTTCCAGAAGCTTGAACAAGCATGCAACTGTGCAACTGCTGCTACACCATCCTTCTTCCTGGTCTTCTAAGATAACCCAGCAGACATATACGGCTTATGCAGCAGAATATACTCATAATACCATATTGTATGCAAAAAAAATATCAATAAGTACAAAAAGCTATAATGTAGCCTGTAGCTACAGCTTAGCTTAGCTTAAAGATGCATGCTCTATTTAACTAGCTTATAACTACATCAACCTAAAACAAGTGAAAGTTTAGCACCCATAGATAGTTCACTTACTTGCTGATGGTGGGTGTGCTCGGCTGGTCAGGAGAAAAGGAGAAGGAGTTGTTCAGTCTTGCTGTTGCCCCAGTTCAGGCCGCACCGAGCAACTGGAACATACTGCTATTTATCCACCCCAGAGGTGGAGGCTGGGCGAAGCAGGCGTGGGCTACGAGCTGTCAGACCATTGGTTAGAAGAGTGGGGCAGGGGAGTGTTAGTGTGAGAGCAAAAGCCAAACCATAGAAAGTCCAAACTGAAGAATTCTCCCTTTTTTCTTCCATCGGCGGCACGTAGGCCTGTATACTGACTGTATGGCTGCAAAAAATGCATGTGCAAATGGCAAGCGTTCTTTTTACCATATTTATCAAATTCTAAAAAATATATATTAAAAAAATTAAATGTAGTGCAATATAAAGCTGTTTAAGCATTTAAGAAACACGTATAGAACTTCATAGGTTGATGCTAAAGGCAGCATTAGGCCTCCATAAACCAGTTTTAAAAGCACAGTAACACAAAAAGGCCTGTTTAGGTTTTTTGTTACACACTCCCTTAACAGGAGGAACTGGGTAAGACAACAGACTTGTTATTCAAGTTTCTTAGTTTCTGCTTTGCTGTGTTCAATCTCTCTGCCGCAGTCGTATGAGTTTTAGAGGTGTTGTGCAATGCACATGTGAATAATTGATGTTTTAATAATGACCAGGCAGTGCAACAACTATTGTTGCAAGGTCAATAGCTATAAACAGATCCTTCTGATAAGGATGTGGTGTGATAACTCACTGATTCGTTATTAAGGTCAATAATTTCTGATGTGCATACTGTGTGGTGTAAGAAAAACAATTTAGTAAAATTACATGGATCACTCATATACTTAAAGTGACAGTGCATAAGATTTGGGGATCTCTCTAGTGATAATGTGTAATTGCACAGCGCATGTGGAAAAGTACTTTTTTTATGTGCATTTGTGGTTCAGTTTCCTTTCAGAGCAGAAAAATCTGGTGATTTTAGGAAGAACTTTAATACATTTTTAATACATACGAGTTTGCCAGCTCTCTTCAGTTTTCATTCTGCCTTATGTGTGATGCGTGAATGAGCAGGTAAATTTTCAGATACAATCTCATTATTTTGATATACTATCTTATTATTTAAAATACTATCTGATTATTTTAGGATACTAAGATGTTATTTAGAGATACTAAGCTGTTATTTACTCTCATTATTTAATCTCATTATTTAATCTCATTATTTAATCTCATTATTTTGAAATGCAATTTCATTATTTGGAGATGTTTTTTTTGCTTTTGGAATTTGAAAGAAATCTCAAAATAATGAGATTGTGTCTCAGAATAACAGCTTAATATCCCCAAATAAATGGACTCCAAGTGGTCTAGCAGACTAAGGCGCTGCAACTATATTCGGGAGATTGCTGGTTCGAATCCTGTTCTTGTAGATTGCCATCAGCTGCCAGAGCCCTGAGAGAGCACAACTGGCCTTGCTCTCTCTAATAGATGGCATTCCCCACATTACTCCAAGGGTGATGTCGATAAGCATGAGGCCTCTGTGAGCTGATGTATTGGAACCAAGTCGCTGTGCTTTCCTCCGAGCGTGCTGTGATGCTACTCGGCAATGCTGCATTGGCAGCAGTTCAAAAAGATGATGGTGGCTGACTTCACATGTATCGGAGGAGGCATGTGCTAGTCTTTACCCTCCTGGTGTAAATCTGTTTGAACTTCAGGTGCTTGACTTGGTGAAGTACATTTCATTACATTAGAAACTTGTATTTTGAAAGCTGTATAAAACAATATAACCAGTTAATCAAAGTGTCAATGCAAAGAATGGCGGCAGACACAATAGATAGGGAACACTGATGAAGGGTAGTGGTGAAGTGAGAAAGATTTCACAGCAGCCAATGTGATCATATCAGCAGTAAAGAGAGAGGATCATTGGAACTGATGAATGGGTTTGGGGGAAGGGAGATGAGCAAACAAAGAAATACTCAGTGATGATGTAAAAAGAGCCGAGGTCTTACGTGCCAACCATTCACTCCAACAGTAGAACAAGACAAGCTCTTTCACAATACGGACTCTGGCCTTTAGGCCAATGGTCTGAAAATCACTCAGGGACAGGGTTCAAACACTCCTCCTGTTCACGCTGAGAGCATTGAGTGGAATATTTCAGACAGACAGACTGACCATGGCTCTGAACCTCTGAACGATGATTTCATACAGAGAGCTGCACACAGGAAACCATAAGCAGGCCCTTCTTGAACTTGAGCACTGATGGTGTTTAATATCACACCACCAATATTAGTTTTTGAGCAGTTCACAATATTATAAGATACAATTTATTAATTTATGTATTTATTTCACATGTTAAGCTGTATTTAAGATACCTATTAGGCCCCTGTTGTTTATAATATTTTTTAAACAAACTCTTTACCATTTTTACACTAACAAAATTAATCATATGGCTTATTTTTTTATTTAGTATTTCCAAACACATAGTATGTAGGAATGTAGGGTTCTTATTTTTACTATTTCATTTATTATTATTTATATTTAAACTCTGTGAGTAGGACTACAGTTTAATTAGTCACTTCTCTAACCACACTACTGTCATGTTTACCATACATTTGATAGGCTATAAAATAGAACCAAATTTAGATAATTTATGATAATTTCTATTTGGGGACAACTGAATAATAAACCTATGGTTTGAGAGGTAAGGCTAGAGGTATATAAGGCACTTTAAAAAAGCAAAGGATTTTTATTTTTAATATATTGATATGAATATGAAAACCCGATATGAATTAGGTAATTTAAGACTTTTTTTTTCAATTGAACATATTGTAAGGGTACTTTTTAAATAATACTAATAAAAGTGCCTTTATTATTATTATTATTATTATTATTATTATTATTATTATTATTATTATTATTGTTGTTGTTGTTGTTGTTGTTGTTGTTTAATTATTCAATAAAATAATTAATATAACAATTTACATAAAATATATGTTTTAAGCTATTTAATATATTTTAAAATTATTTTAAATAGTTTTACTGATAGTAAGGTGCATTTTTATTCTTTTTAAGTAATATAAAAATATTATTATTTTTTGGTTGTATATAGTATTTGCATTAGTATATTTTAACCTTTTAATTGTTTTAAAGATTACAAACCTTTAATAATGATATAATGAATATAGTTTATTTAAGTAGTCTAGTATATTAGTATACACATAACAGTTGTCATTTTAAGGGTATATTGTTGAAACTACGTGGAATGTAAGTAATATACACACGCTCACAATGTATAAAAATATATTTAAAATAATAATTAAATATTGAGGGAGGTAGCCTGTGGTTTCTCTCTGCAGGTCGGTCCTCCCAGCGCTGGGTGGCGCTGATGCGTTCAGACCTCCAGCGGCAGACTGGATCCGTTTCCGAGCGGTAGCTTAGCCTGGCTCCGCCTAGATGGTCTCAACATCAACATTTATAAATTTATCCGTATAAAACAGCACAGACAGGTAGGTTCACCTGACCCTCACCTTCACCCGCCGCTCGGTTCAGTGTGTGTTAGAGGGTGGTCTGTATTAAGGCGGGTTTACAGCAGGGCAGCTCGCTTTACCCGCTGTTAGTACACTAACCCCGGATAGCTTAGCTAAACGGCTAACTGAAGACATACAGATAAACCATCTTCATTCATTAAGATAAACACAGATAAACACTGTTTATACCGTTATTTTGAAAAATTAATATAGTTTGCGTGTATTGTGCAAAGTGCAAAAATAGGGCAGAAAAGGTTAATTTAATTCTTCACTATTTAATGCGATTTTTAAAATGGGGTAATTTATTTCAGTAATTCAGTTCAAAATGTGAAACATATCTACTATATAGATGTATTACACACAGAGTGATCTATTTCAAACGTTTATTTATTTTAATGTTGATTATTATGGTATTTGAAACCCCATAAATCAGTATCTCAGAAAAGTAGAATATAATATAGTAATTTTGGCAATGTGAGCAGTGTGCCAAGTGCTGCTGGAAAATGAAATCCACATCTCTATAAAAGTTGTCAGCAGAGGGAAGCATGAAGTGCTGTAAGATTTTTCGGGAAAACACTGCACTGACTTTGTACTTGATAAAACACAGTGGATCAACACCAGCAGACATGTCTCTCCAAACCATCACTGATTGTGGAAACTTCACACAAGACCTCAAGCAGTTTGGACTGTGTGTCTCTCCACTCTTCCTCTAAACTCTGGCCCTTGATTTCCAAAGGAAATGCTAAATTTACTGATGGTCAATAATGGTTTGGAGAGCCATGTCATCTGCTGGTGTTGGTCCACAAATAAAACCAAATAAATATAAATTAGATATAAACTTTAGTTGTTATGTAAGAACTACAAATCCAAATGTGCCTTATGTCCCAAAAGGGATGAAGAGGACTAAGTAAAGTAAGTAAATCAAAATCATAATCTAGAATTGCTCATATATTTAAGGCCCTAGTGCAAGTATAATAAAGTGTATAAACTGAAGAGTGGATATTAATGGATAAAGTACTACTATCTAACGTGACATGACTTGGTAGTTTACAACATCCCAGCAGAGTGGAGAGTTGTACAGTGTGGTCGCTGTGGGTACAAAATGAACTTCTGTACTGTTCCTTGCTCTAGCCATGGTGGATGTGTACATTATTGCAGTGTCCTAGTAATAATACAATTTTAGTTAAATCAAACATGAGATGTTAAGGTGGCAAAATATTAAATTAGGTCTACTAGAGACTGAATAACACCACAAGACTGTTTGTTTTCACCTAGCCATTATCTGTAGTTGCCACAGTCACTCTGCACTACAGAATATGTTGCTGTGATCATTATCTACCTCCCTCTCCTCACCAGTTTGTCTTACTGTATTTCAGAGTCATGTCCGCTCAGAAGCGCCCCTTTGAGTCCAGCAGTTCAGGCCCTGCTGAGAAGCGGCGTGAGAAGGATGGAGGAGATGAAGGGGAAGGGCAAAGCGCAGGGGCAGCAGCCAGCACTGCTGTGGAGACGGTCATCAAACTGGGAAGTGTTGCCAACTCGGTAAGGACTATGTTCAGTTGTGTGCACACTGCTGATCCTGAAGTATCTGTAGTTGCTTTTTAGTGAGTGGTTTTCCCTATAAACAAGTGTGTGAAAGTTGTATACGTTCGTATTTTTCACTTTTACTAAATATACGCATACTTTATGAAACTAATGATGGAACCTGTGTAAAGGAAACTAATATAATATTTTACAATTGTATTTACACATTGTTGTACTTGTTATACTTTTTCGCTCATCTGAGTCTGTATATAATAGCTACATTTCAATTGTGGCAAAGCATGATGTGTTGCCTTGTGGCTTTATGGCACAATATTACCGTAATAATGTGTAATTGCCTGTGAGACTGTATAGATTCACTGCAGATGTCAAAATTAAGGAAATTGTTACTGTAAAAAAACAACAACAATGTAACAGCAGCAATAAAAACTGTATTCCACACCATTATGGGTAATCTTTGGTGATCTTCGCATAACTCCCTAAACTGTTAGGTAGTGATCTGTACATCCTGCAGATCATTTAAGATCTGTTGCACCACTATTTATGTACTCTTTTGTCGGTCATTCTCTACCCCATATCACTGTTTAGTGTCTGATTACAGGGCTGAATTTAGTTAGGCATTTTGAACAGCATAGTGATGCCTACATAAATATACTTCTGGACTATATCGGACTTTATGTAGCTTTTGGCATTTGGCTGATGTTCTTCTCCAGAGAAGCTTTTTACACAGTTACACAGGTAGGTGAATGTAGTGTTGGCAGTTGATGTTACACAAACCAAAACTTTGGAACAGCAGATGGGTTGTAGTCCCTGAATGTACAGCAAAATCTCTTATAAAGTTGCTGGTGGTTGCAGTTTTCTTTGTCAGTTTTCTTTTTCTTTTTTTTATCTCTGTATTTAGTCTTTCCCTGTAGTAAATGTTATTGCTTTAACCTATTTCCTTTTGTCATGTCTCTGGTGCATCAGATTTTAAAAATACTAGATTTTTAGTAAGTTTCCACAAAGCTCTCACCAGCATGACTGTATTTGTTTACAGGAGGAGCAGGATATTAAAGCCCTGCAGGTGAAAAACAGAAAGCTGGGAGAGGCCCTGGACCAAAGACAGGTATATATGAGATAAATTAGAATTAATAACAGAGTGAAACCTAATTTTCACACATACCCTTTACATTCTCATGAGTACTCCGTTTCTTTTTCAAGGTTATTGAGGATGAGTTGAGAGAAAGAGTAGAGCGGCTTGAGACTCGCCAGGCTACAGACGATGCCAGTCTGCTTATCCTCAACCGATACTGGAACCAGGTAAATATTGTAGCAGATGGTAGATATGATTTTTGTGTTTGTGTGAAGTTTAACAGTATAAGTAATAATCATTTTTAGCTTAAAGGATAATCTTAAATGTGTACAGCTTAATGTGGTCATAATAGGTTTTTGAATATTACTTTTGACACCAGTGCTTCTGTCTTCTGAATGCTGTTCACAGTTAGATGATAATATGAGGTTGATTGCTCGTGGCTATGACCAAGCAGGGAGCGAGCCTGTTGACAGTCAACCTTCAGAGCCTCGGAGCTTAAAACCAGGAACACCAGAGCCAGATGGGGACTCTAATCAAGAGAGAGCAAAGGACCGAGGTGAGTGACAGCAGTGAGGTTATGATTATCTGTGGAGAATATTACCTGGAGAGTTGACCTGGAGAAAATTATATTAAGAATATTGGATGGGTGTTTCATTGGTAATTAAACCAATTTTCTATGCACTTAGCAGCAGCACAATGTGTCTCTCTGAATTTTGGATATATTAGCATAGGACTAATTACCATGCTGTAAAGGCTGACTGATATCCAATATTTGACATAGGCCTATTACATATATTGTAAGCATCACAGTATCAGGGGTGAGACCGTACCAGCAATCTTGAATTAAGATGACACGGAATAAGCAGAGATTTTAGCTGGAGTTAAACATTTTAATCCTGATGGAGTTTAAACTGTTGAACCGATTTATTGGTGTATTTAGGAATGGGCAGTATCCACAGTCATTGATTTTGAATGTTTTGAAAGAAAATGAATGTGTCTTTGTTCCTGTCATTTCATCAATAGTTAGGCTACTAATGAAATCCTAGTTTAATTTGGAGTACTATAAATGCCACCTACTGACCTTTCCTGGTATGGCTGTAGTAACTGTGGTCTTAGTATGCTAAACAAGCAACAGGTAGGCTGGTTTGTGACTAGTTAAAAGCAGGGAGGGATTACAGATCAGGCCTTCCAGTCCCAAGCTCCCAAAAGCTTTTGGTGCTCTTCACAAAGTTGCTGCTGTAATACAGGCGTATATTGGGTTTGTTCATCTCATGTCTGAATGTTGTCCATATTATTCCACAAAATTGGCTAGAATCTCTCATGTAAAGGGCTATTTAAGAAAAATTCTCCCATCTGTTCCACTTGACAACATATATATAGTGATATATAGTGATAATGTAATGATAGTTATTATATGCTATGTCCTAGAATGATGAGTTGTCACTCCAACCTAAGGTTCAAACTAAGGTCATACTATGATGCTCAGTATTGAGTTTTATTACTTAATCTGATATTTTTTTTTATTAGTCACACCAATAATTTTGTGCCATGGCCTCTATTTGCACTAGTGGTAGCTCCCAATCCATTACATTACATTACATTACATTTGGCGGACTCTTTTGTCCAAAGCGACCTACAAAGTGAAGTACAAAAGTAATAGAAGTTAAAGGTAACAACATCTTTAGATAGGGCCTAAAGGAGGTCAAATGGAAATAATAGGATAAAGGAGTGAAGGAGGGGAGGAAGGAAATTAGGTTAGAAGTAGTTAGTGTGTTAGAGGTGTTAAGAGAGTAAGTGCTATTTGAAGAGCTCTGTCTTCAGGAGTTTCTTAAAGATAGCGAGAGATTCTCCTGATCTGGTAGTGGAAGGTAGTTTGTTCCACCATTGGGGAACTCTGTATGAGAACAGTCTGGATTGCTTTGTGTGAGTGTTTGGCAAAGCGAGGTGAGGTTAATTAGAGGAGCGCAGCTGCCGGGAGGTAGTGTAAGCCTTCAGGAGTGAGTGCAGGTAGGAAGGAGCCTGTTCTGTCAACACCTTTTAGGCGATTGTAAGAGCTTTAAATTTGATGCGAGCATCAACTGGTAGCCAATGGAGCTCAATGAGGAGCGGGGTGACATGCGACCGTTTTGGCTGGTTGAAGACCAGACGTGCTGCTGCATTCTGGTTCATTTGAATTGGTTTTACGACACAGGCGTAAGTAGGGCATTGCAGTAGTCGAGGTGTGAGATGACGACTGCTTTTTCCAGGAGTTGGGTGGCCTGTTGCGTCAGAAATGGTCAAATTTTTCTGATGTTATAAAGCGCGAAGCGGCAGGATCGAGCAACTGAGGCCAAAACTGAGGAGAGCTGGTCATCAACCATAACACCCAGGTTCCTAGCAACCTTTGTTGGTGAGAGAGAGAGAGAGTCGATGCTTATAGAGAAGTTGTGTTGAAAAGATGGTTTTGCTGGTATAACCAGAAGTTCAGTCTTTGAGAGATTTAGTTGAAGGTGATGCTCCTTCATCCATGAGGATATGTCTGAGAGACATTGCGATATCCGTGCAGAGATTGAGTGATCTTCAGGTGAAAATGACAGGTATAGCTGGGTGTCGTCAGCAAAGCAATGATAGGAAAAGCCATGTGAGCGGATAACCTGACCTTGAGAGGCGGTGTATATTGAGAAGAGAAGGGGTCCCAGGACCCAACCCTGGGGAACCCCAGTGGATAAGGAGTGGGCTGAGGACAGCTGTCCTTGCCACGACACCTTGAACGATGCATGTTTTACTGCACATTGACTGTTAAACGGTTAGGGCCCTAGACCATTTGTGCACTACATTTTAAACATTTGCAGCAGCAGAACTATAGTTATTTCTCCCGATCCCGCAAAGACAGATTGGAGTATTGTGGAGTCAGATGTAATATGTTTATCACTGTATGCACGTCTTTCTCGTGCTGCAAGTCCCACTCTCACTAAAACCTCACTGGCTAAACATACAACTAAACATAAGAAGAGGCCAATCAGGATGCTCTATTTCTCACTATGCGCACGTGTGTCATCCTTGCTCACCCCTTTTTTTTTTCCATACTTAACGACTCTTGCTTTACTTACTACACTAATAAATTCACTTCTAATGGTAGCACACTTGATTTTACATAATGTTTATTGTAATACTTTGTGGTTTGGGACACAACAGGCAAGAATACCTGATGATACTTGACGATACTAGATGTCTCGACTTGCCTTGTGCCCACATGCGGACAGCAATTGTATACTATCCAAGAAGAAAGTGACTGTAGAATTTGAGCAAGTCTAAAATCTTGAATGTGACTAAAACTGTTTTTCTTTAGGTCAGGGGGAAGGAGCAACCTCTTTTCTTGCCATGTTGGCCAGTAGTACTAGTGAAGAAATGGAGGCGGAGTTACAGGAGAGGGTGGAGTCTAGCCGAAAGCAGGCCAGTCGCGTGGTGGAAATTTACGAGAGCCTAAAGAGCACTGTGGATCAACTAAAGAAAAGTCTGGAATCAGGTACAGGTAAGAAGTGCAGCATGGGATATGTCATAATGCTCTAGTAGGTAAAATAAAAACAACTGTGTGCTATTTTTTAAAATGTATTTATGCATTCCTTTATTCATTTAATATTTAAAATATTTTTATCTAACAAACAGAGGGTAATGCTGCTCTCTGGGAAGTTGCTGCCAGCCTAAACACTCTCCTGTCCAACGAGAATGAGCATCTTCGCCAGCTGACAGATGATCTTATGCAGAAACACAGTCACATGACAAGTGAGGTCAGTGAACAGTAAAACTGTTGGTGATGGTAAATTCCAAAATGAATTGGAACAGCATTGTTTTCAGTTCTAGGTGTGTTTTTGATTTTTCTGTGTAAATCTGTTTCAGTCGCGTTCCCTGGGCCGAGCTGCCACTCGCGCTGAAAATAGAATAAATGAGCTGCAAGTGCTTATAGAGGAACTTCAGTGGGACACGGAGAAAGTCCGCCGCCGGGAAAACCGTCTCAACACACACCTAGGAGAGGTGCTGGAGAGAGTAAGTGAGCTTCTGTCTTTTTTACTGAGCAGTTTCTTTGGGAATCAAGGCTTGATTGTGGTTTAATTTGTCAGAAGTGGTTTATAAGTTTCTCTAAGCTGTTTGTGTTCTCCGTATTTGTCAGGTGAACAGTAAAGGCTACAAGGTGTGTGGGGAGGCCAGCAGTGTATGTGGGACCATCACTATTAATAAAAGAAAGGTAAGAGAGGACAATATTTTATTTATTTTGCTTATTTAGTTTCTCCAAAAACAGTAACTTTGTGTCAATTCAGATGAATTGACTGGCAACACAGAGAACACATTTCCACTGTTGAGGGATTTGTACTCTTGTATTCTTTCATGGTTGGGAGAACTGAGTATGTGTGTTTGTAAACTTATAGTAGCCAAATGCATTTATTAAATCAAATGTAAAGTCAAATGGATTTACTGTTCTAACACTAATTGAATTCTTACCTTCTCCCTTATCAGTTTGAGGAGATGAACAGTGAGTTGGAGGAGAACAGGGAGCTAGCAGAGAATCGGCTCAGTGAGCTACAGAAGCTACAGCAGGACCTGCAAACAGTTGTCCAAGAAAACAATAACATGAAGGTATCTGCACACACAAACTTTTTATTTTACTGAACATGTCAGTATTCAGGGGACAGTACTTCTAAAAAAAAAAAAAAAAAAGGCCTGAGTCTCTTGTAATTTTAATATAGTGTTTTTTTTTAGTAGTTGTGTAACTTGAACTTATTGGTGCCTGTTTGTCTTTTGTTTTCTCTTCATTTTTTTTTTCACTCAGATGGAGCTTCTGTCCAGAGCAGAGGGACTTGTGAGGGAAACTGCAGAGTATCGATGTCTACAGTCACAGTTTTCTGTGCTTTATAATGAATCTCTGGTGTTGAAGGCCCAGCTGGATGAGACCAGAGCTCGTCTCAACACAACCAGAGCAGCCCGGCTCAGGCAACTTGACCACATGGAGGTACATAATGCATTCTATGTCTGATTTTGTACTGTAACTGAAAGTTCTACTTTCCATAGAAATGTACACTGACATAAATGTCATGAGACCGGAACTAGTATAGTGTGCTTTTAGTATCTGCTGCCTGTCCATTGTGGGTGGTAATCACTTCTATGGTTTATTCTTAGTACACATATGACACTGTGGACCAAAGAATGTTACATGCCCACACAATTTTGAAAATGGAATGTTCCATCCATTTGGCGCTCACTATGAGACCTTGCAGTTTGTTGAAGATTCAAATATTTCACGTCATTTTATGATCAATTTACATACTGCTGTCCAGTGACTTTTGGCATGTCAGTGTAACACTACAGAACAGTACTATTATTATAGCGATAGTAAATAATAGTTATTATCTGCTGTGTCCTAGAATGATGAGGTGTCATTACAACGCAAGGTTCGTACTGAGGTGATTCAGCTGGAGGACACACTGGCTCAGGTGCGAAAGGAGTATGAGATGCTCAGGATTGAGTTTGAGCAAACCCTCGCCGCCAACGAGCAAGCAGGTAAGTTTGACATTCTGTATTACTCTTATAAATAAATTAATGAATGAATTAATTTACACTTACATAGCGCCTTTCTGAAAACCTAAGCACATTTTACATTCATGTTTTACATACAACCATTTACACTCATTTTAAGCTAAGACCCCAGTACTAGGAGGTGAACATGCTAACCACTAAGCCATCATGGTGTCTTATTCGAACATTCGTTCATAGTCTGATATGCTTTCCTTCAGTGTTCCTCAAAACGAACAGACTGCATTGAGTTTTTCAATCTTTCTCATTCTTTCAATCTAAGGACCAATAAATCGGGAGATGCGTCACTTGATCAGCACCCTGCAGACTCACAACCAGCAAATGAAGGGAGAGGTGGTCAAATATAAAGTCAGATTAAGAGAATCCCAGCAAGACCTTAATCAGGTAAGTGAGATATCAAAGCGCGTGGTCACAATTAAAATAGGATGAGGAGATTTACTTCTGATCAGTTAGGGTTTTGTAACCCTGGTTCTGAAGAATTCCTTGCCCTGCACATTTTAGTGGTTTTCTGCTTTAAAACACTAGCTTTAACTTAGCTTAATCTAGCTTTATTATCTGATTAGCTGTATAAGGTGTGTGCAGGGCAGGGGTTCTCCAGGACCAGAGTTGGTAACCACTGACTAATAGACGAAATAGTAAAAACTTTTGTAATTTATTATTACAATCATTTTGTGTCGTTCTTAGCATCGTGCTGCAAAGGGTAATCCCACCGTCCAGTCACAGTCCAGCACAGAGATGGATATAAAAGAAGAGCCCACTTCTGCTGAGAACCCCACATCTGCTGATGCCACTGTAAAGGCAGGGCCAGATAATGGTTCTGCAACACCAACTGGTTAGATTATTATTTTTTAAACCTTGTTCAGAATATTCAGAACTATTTAGAACTGAGGGTCATTTTGCCCATCTAGCCAATGCTTTCCATTTATCATAGCATAGTGATGGCCCTACAAATTAAGTGTAAATTGTTGATGTTATACTTATGTGTGTTGCCTTACTTCAGCAGTAACAGTGAAGACTGAACCTGGAACAGAGCTAGATGCAACAGTGAAGGAGGAAGAGGAGAAGAAGGAGAAAGAAAAGGAAAAAGAGGAGAAGAAGGAGAAAGAAAAAGAGAAAGAGAAAGAACCGAAAGAAAGAGAACGGCCATCCCGTAGTAGTGTAAGTGCAGCAGTCAAAGAGGAGAAAGAGAAGCCGAGCACAAGCAGTAGTCAGTCAGAAGACCCTCCAGCTGAACGGAGTGCAGTGGTTGGAGGACCCAAACGTAAGGAGGTGGAGCAACTGAAAATTGTCAGGGCAGAGCTGAAGTAAGTTTTGCTGATTTTTCCATAATAATATTAAACGTAGGCAGTGACAAATTACTACTGCTAAAGCATAGTAATACACAGTCCTGGGAAAGGTTTCCCCCGTCTTAGAAGTTAATATTTAAACCCAAAAACATGCAGACATTTATTGTTTTTATTACGAAATATGTTACCAAAATCCCAGCAGGAACGCAGTATTAAATCAAGTGTTTCTGTTGAATTAACACTGTTGCTGTTAATGTAATAGAACAGTTTGGGCATATAGCCCAATTGTCTGCAGAACTGCTTTTGCTTATTGATATTTTGAGTTTTGTATTATGGGCTGAGGAATGTATTGTAAAACCATTTGGCTGACATATGCATTATATTTGCATCCTAGCACAATAAGTTAAAACTAAGATCCTCATACTAGCTGTGAAGCATGGTGGTGGTAGTGTACTTATTTGGGGATACTTTAGAATGCATCTGGACCAGGACATCTTGCCACCACATGAGGGGGACTACTTGAAGAGAATGCCAGGCCATCTGTCCATAAGCTACACATTATGACACGCTTATTAACGGTCTATAGTAGTAGTATTTTGTTGTTATAATTGTCGCTAAAGGCAGGGTTGCCAGCTATTGAAAGTTGAAATCATTATGACATTCTAAACATTGATTATAATTCCCTTTTTTAACCATGAAAAATGTGTTTGCTTTTATGTTAATACAGAAAAGCCCAGGAATCTCAGAGAGAGATGAAGCTCTTGCTGGATATGTATCGGTCGGCACCGAAAGAGCAGAGGGACAAAGTGCAACTCATGGCTGCAGAGAAAAAGAGCAAGGCTGAGGTACATATACACTCATAAAATACCACTCTTACAATGCATGTTACTACATTGACATGCAACTTATATATTCCCAAGCTGTCTCCTAATGGCATGTCAGTTTAGAATGTTTAAGACTTTGTAAAAAGTTACTTTCAGATTATACACAAAATTAAAATAACATGTAATTCAATATGTGTGTTTGTGTATCAGGGAGAGGAGCTACGGCAGCGTTTGCGAGACCTTGAGGAGAGAGAGAGGAGGGAAGGGAAGAAGATGGCAGATGAGGAGGCTCTAAGAAAGATCCGCTCAGTGGAGGAACAGATCGACATCCTCAACAAGAAACTGTCCCTTGCCAAGCAGGTGTGTGGATATGAGACCACATAAACGTCCTATAACTTATTTTAACTGAAGAGAATTGTAATTGTTACATTTTGGGAACACAGAAAACTCTTTATGCAAAAAAAAAGAGCAAATAATTTTTTTTCTACAGCCACAGTCCTTACGGCATTAAAGCAGTTCAGTGCTGATTGTTATGGTTGGTGTGATGTGTGTTTGGCAGGAGGAGGATGCCTTGCTGAGTGAGATGGATGTCACCGGGCAGGCCTTTGAGGATATGCAGGAGCAGAACATTCGCCTGATGCAGCAGCTCAGAGAGAAGGACGATGCTAACTTCAAACTGATGAGCGAGCGCATCAAATCCAACCAGATCCATAAGCTGCTGAAGGAAGAAAAAGAGGAGCTGGCTGACCAACTGCTCACACTCAAAACCCAGGTGGGCATACCAAGGAACACTAGGGGTCTCTGGGCTTTGTTTGGTGGAGCATTTTGTATTTTATGAATTAAAATGTTACAATGGTCTTGTCCAAATCTGTCTATATATGTTAAAATTGTAAGATTGTAAATCTTGTATAATACATAGCTTAGAGGCCCAGTCCCATTTCACCCTATACTCCACCACTTGACCCAACCCCTCTGATTTGTGTGTGCAAATCTAAGCATAGGGTGTTCCAATTATTGTTAGGCTGGAGGAGGAGGAGGAGTTAGGGCTACATGGCCCTTTAAACAGAGATTTTTCCTTGTTCAAAATTACAGAAACTTCTATTTTACCCTAGTTTAATGTGTAATTTCAATGTTTTCAATAAATGTATTTTAAACAACAAGCATAATAAATCCCTAGTAGTTTCTTAGTAGCTAGCCAGTTAGCTAACTTTCCCTTTCCACCTTAAATGTCTCAACAGACGGCAGAGGCTGCAGCATTTAAGGAACGGAAAAATAAAAGTTAACAAAAGCCCCTTTTAGCTCCCCAATCACAAAAAGTTAAGGCATGGACAATACAAATTAATTGCTGCACCATCTGCCCCTTTTCTAAAGACATATGATGTCCTAAAGTTTACTAGTTAACCACCAGCTACATTGCTAAACTTGAGCACTGCTATATATCTGTATTGAGTGCTTAAAGGATTGTCCCAATTTCACACTTTCCCTTTGCAACTTTGGGGGAAGGGGTAAGACTAGTGTCTGTGGTTATCTGAATAAACTTAAAAATTCTGTTTTGAAATAGCTCAACGATATGGTGTGTCATTTGTCTTGTGCAAAGAAAACAACCTGAATAAAACTATAAAGCGTTGTGCTCTCTCTTTTTCTTTCTGTTTTAGGTGGATGCTCAGCTGCAGGTTGTAAGGAAGCTGGAGGAGAAAGAGCGACTCCTGCAGGGCACAATTAGTGCTGCAGAGAGAGAGCTGGGCTTGCGCACACAAGCCCTAGACATGAACAAACGAAAGGTACACACCATCTATATTCATTAGATGTTTGAATTTTGTTAACATTATTCGGTTGCAATTAATCTGTATATGAACATTGTTTTCTATATTTATATTATTGTTCAAGCTTAATTATAACATATAAAACAGAAAGTAATTCGTGAAATTACTCTCTTATTTAAAATTTAGATCATACCCCAAATACTAAAATAAGAAAATATGTCCCACCTCCACACACACACAGAGACATGCCTGTATTTTTCCCTACTTCGTTTTCCAGGCTCAGGATTCTGCTTTGCTGTCAGAAGAGGTGCGGTCTCAGCTTGAGGGAGTGCAACAAAGACTGAATGCAGTCAGAGAAGAGGTGATAGAGAACAGCATCTCTAGGGAGAAAGAATCCTTTAATGCCCGCCGTGCACAGGTACACACATGCAGACAGTGATGCAAGAGTCACTGAACTACTGCAGCAGTATTTTCAAATATATTCACAAAGTGAAAGCAAGCCATGGTATGTTGGAGGTGAAAATGTATAATGAATTCATTTCTTTTTTCTTTTTCTCACTAGGAGGACATATCCAAACTTCGCAGGAAAATTGAAAAGGCCAAGAAACCTGCTGAAAACATTCGCAATGGAGATGAGATACTTAACGAGGAAATTAACGAATATAAGGTACCACATTTTCTTTTTTGCAGTCGAATGCTATATATCCAAATGTCTGTGGACACCACTTAATGCATTTAGCAACTTTGTTGCATTTATTATTGATACAGATTTGCCAATGCACACACACAGATTGTCTAGTCCCTGTGGAGAAGTTTTGCCAGCAGACACTCTCTGAAGCAGATGTATCTCACAATTTGATATCACGATACGTTGCCCAGAATACTGATAATAGCACAATACTGTGATTATGCAACACTTGATATATGGGCAAGACAATTCTCTACGATACTTCACAGCATCTATGTTACTAGAGAGAATAAAATACTAATAAGAAATTACAAGAAACTTTATTAAGTTATATTTGGCAGGGAGTTTTAAGGAGTCAAGAGTGTGGATGTCTTAGTAAAATTAGGTTATTTGACGCCACAGATCGATTTGTCCCTGGGCTGGGCGATTTTTTTTATTTATTTATTTTTTTTAGTACGCAGCCTCTTCAACCTTACATGCAGCTTTTATATTAAACACTGGACAAACATAACCTCTGTGTATTTTAGGTAAGAAAAAGTGTAAAATATGAAAAATATGAAATTTAAAAAAATGTTTCTGACAAAAGCAAATATCTATTTACTGAGATTTCCCTGGCAGCTTCTGTGTGAAGATGTACAGTGTTGAAAATTAAATAAAAACTTAATTAATCAAATTAATTGGATTAACCTCCTAGCCCTAAGGGGTCCCAATACTTTTGTCCATATAGTGTATATTGTGTTTGATTAAATACTGGAGAAATTAATGCTTTTTGTTCTTGCAGGCTCGGTTAACGTGCCCATGCTGCAACTCACGTGTGAAGGATGCCGTTTTGACAAAGTGCTTCCATGTCTTCTGTTTCGAGTGTGTAAAGACACGGTACGACACTCGCCAGAGAAAATGTCCTAAGTGCAATGCAGCCTTCGGCGCCAACGACTTCCACCGAATCTACATTGGATAGGGTGACTGTCCGTCCACCACATGCATTGCAAAGCTTACTGGTCCGCTGCACCTACATTGTTTCTGTCTGACTGGAGTGGCATTCTTTAGAAGTTAGACGGATTTGCTGTGAAGGGTGCTCTGTTTCAGAGGTTTTTTATTTGCTACAAAAAAACACCATCAGCTGAAACGCTAAAACTCTACATTCCATCCCATTTTCAGATTATAAAGCATTGTATCTGGGAACAGACCATTACCGACTTATCATAGTGTCCAAAACTGCTGCCTGCTGCTTGTATTGAGGAATTGAGGAGTATTTGTTGGCTTCCTTCTGGCTGGAACTGCTCCAACTTGCCATCGCTCTACTCCATTCCACCTTAACTGGTTTTGCGGTTTTGCTTCATAGCCTGCAGTACAACTGGGGCTTGGTATCTCAGTCAACATTGTTAGTGGTAGTCCTGAAGAACTGCCTAAGTAATTAATTTGCAGTCAAAGAACATTTGTATACTTGTACTGTTTTTTTTTCTTACTTTTTTATTTTATTTTCAAAACTGCCTAGTTATGATTGTTGAGTAATTGCTATGTTGCAATTCATCAATAAAAGTGCTGTCCAACTGTGCATTTCTGTGCCTCCTTCTGCTAGACTGGAGAATATGGTAACCTCCCTTTATGGTCTCTCCTCTCTCCCTGAGCACACACTCCTCCCTGTTTGGGGTTTAATCCTCCATATGCCTCCCTCCCTCCCTCCCTCTGTCCTTCCCTCTCTTTACTCCAGTTCTTAATACAGTCACAGGCTCTGCAGTAAGAAAGACACAAGTTCAGGATCTGCACACTTGTCAGAAGAGGACAGAAGTGGCCAGGAAGGAGAGGGGCACCAGCTGCTTTAATTGGACATTTGGATTTTATTTGCTACGCTCCAGAGGACCCACCTATGTAGACTTATTTGGAGCACCTTTAACTTGGTGGTTCATTGCAAAACTACTCAGCTAGATGTTTTATTTAAGGTTTAACTACTTTTTCAAGCCTTACAGCAGAAAATCGAAGATTTATTCACACAAAGCAAATATAAGGATTATTATTTTCACTTAGAGCTAAATTTAACTTCTTCGATACCTAATATAGTCAGAGGGGGATTATTTTGAAGTGGCCTTGGCACCCTCTTGAGTGCTTTAGTTATATTATACTCTCTGTCAGTCTAATACATACACAGCAGCAATTGAGGGTGTAACAGGCAATTAACTTAGATAAACGATCAATACACTGGGCTGTATAAATTGTATAAAGCTCTGCAACTTATAATTTGATGCCTTATATATTTCGAGGCTGTTTCTGTATGTTTGGTGCTGTTACTGTTTCACTGACACTAAAATAAGTTAAATTAATAACTAGCTAAGTTTTATTTGAAGCACTTTAATGTAACCTTTATTAACTTTTTTTTAAATCTGTGGTATATTATACTTTATTCTGTTTATTTTTTTTTTGCTCTTTTTTTTTGCTATTTTTTTTAGAGTTAAAAAAGCAAAACAAAGCAAAACTAAAAACATGCTCCTCACTTCGCCTCATTGCCACACTGGTGCTTTAACATGGCTGGGCCTGCTCCTCCTCGCTGCGACCGCGGGCTGTCGTGAACACACCCCGCCGCTTCAGGAGCCCCCGAGCCCAGCTCCTTCCCCGAGATTCTCCTCCGCCGCCGTGGAATACGTTGACCTGGGGCTCGGCTACGTGGAGTCCGTGGTTGGCACCCAAGTCCTAAAGACATGCGGTGAGGTAAGAGTAGCCGGACGAGCCATGGAGTTTTTTGGAGGATTAATAGTGGAATTAAACTTCAGTTTATCTTGGTTTTGCCTGATTTACAAGCTAAGTGGATCTACATGGTCAACCTCTCTGCCTGTAAATTAAAGGGAGATGAGCTGCAGATCAGGCAAAGTCAAGACCAGCAGGTAGATCAGAAAGTGATGAATGAACTATTTTGTGGTAACCATAGTCTCTGTTTTATATAGAATCCCCCCAAAAATGAGTTCTTTACTAAATCATAACTATGTGATATACCCCCAGACTTAAAATTATGACCTACAATCTCGTAATTATGACTCTGTATCTTATAATTACGGCTTGTTGTCTCAAAATTAAGACCAACTATCTCAAAATTATGAATTACTATTTTAAATGTATGGCTTACTATCTCAAACATATGACTTATCTCGTAATTATTATTTAGTCTCTCAAAATTATGACTATATCATAACTATGCCTTAGTATAATATTACAGGTGCTGGTCAACGAATTAGAATAATTTGAAATAGTGCAATCATGAAATTCTTTGAATGCATTTTTTGTGCAGAAAGCAAATCAGGTGTTCACCGCACCTGTCCTACTCGTTAGACTAATCACAGAACTCGTTACCTGGAAAAAAATTTGCTCAGCTGAGCTTTCCAAAAGGCCCATTTAGGCCATTTAACTGTGACACTGTTGTTTTATTGAATTAGAATAATGGAGAAACCGTTTCATTGAATTAGAATAAATGCTCGAATTTTTGTTTTCTGTGAAGAGTGTTCACTGTGCAGTATAAAGTCAGGGTTGAGTAGAATTTCTAAGTTGTAAAATCAATCATGGGTAAGCAGCGCGACCTCTCAACCGGAATAGTGGCTCAAATTCAAGCTCTTCGCCAACAAGGCTTGACCCAAACTAAAATTGCTGAGCAGCTCGGCATCAGCCAGTCTTCCGTCTGCAAAGCTCTCAAGAAAAACTGCAGCAAGCGCACCAACTGTTCCGGCGTCCGAAAAACTTCTGCTCGCGACAACAAGCAGCTGAGAAAGATCGCAGTCAGCAACCGGTTCAAGTCCACTTCCGAGCTCACCGACTTGTGGAACAAGCAGACCGGCGCTGACGTCTCCAGATCAACCACTTACCGTCGTCTGAGCGAACTCGGCTTCAAATCTCGCGTTCCAGCAGTAAAACCGATGCTGAACAAGAAACAAATGGAGAAACTGCTGAAGACTGGCAGAAAGTGGTCTTCAGTGACGAATCACGCTTCTGCATCTCCTTCGGTGACCAAGGTCCTCGTGTCTGGCGTCGTGGTGGCGAAACCTACAACCACGAGTGCGTGAAAAGATCCGTCAAGTTTCCCCAGAGCGTTATGGTCTGGGGATGCATGTCCGCTCGAGGTGTAGGGAAACTCTGCTTCCTCAAGAAGACTGTCAATGCTGCCGTATATCAAGATGTTCTGGAAACGTTCCTGATTCCGACTGTTGAGGAACAGTTCGGCGAAGAAGACTTCATATTTCAACAGGATCTTGCACCGGCTCATGCGGCAAAGTCGACCAAAGATTGGTTCACTAAAAAACAGCTTGAAGTTTTGGCATGGCCGGCCAACTCGCCTGACCTCAATGTCATTGAAAACCTTTGGGCCATCGTCAAGCGGAAAATTCGCTACAGAAAGCCTACTACGCTGGACCAACTGAAGCAGAACATCGCCACTGCCTGGGAAGCTGTGAGTGCGGAAACTTGCGACAAGCTGGTCAAATTGATGCCGCGGAGACTTCAGGCAGTCATACAAGCCAAGGGGGCAGCCACAAAATACTGAGAAAGTGATGATTGTAATTATAATAAAAATTATTCTAATTCAATGAAACGGTTTCTCCATTATTCTAATTCAATAAAACAACAGTGTCACAGTTAAATGGCCTAAATGGGCCTTTTGGAAAGCTCAGCTGAGCAAATTTTTTTCCAGGTAACGAGTTCTGTGATTAGTCTAACGAGTAGGACAGGTGCGGTGAACACCTGATTTGCTTTCTGCACAAAAAATGCATTCAAAGAATTTCATGATTGCACTATTTCAAATTATTCTAATTCGTTGACCATCACCTGTATTATGAAAATTCGACATACTATCTCGTAATTATGACTTAGTATCTCAAAATTTTAACTTAGCATATCCTAAATATGACTTAACATCCATTATATCTATAATGGATAATTTGGTCAAGCCAATACAGACATTGGGACAAGAAAACAAAAGCATCCAATGGTGTTTATAGGAGCTAAAAGTACTTATATACAGTTTATGTTAGAAACTACAATTCCGCACAGAAATTGCATTTTATTTGTTGTTCAGTATAGTCCACAAAAAGAAATTATAACTGCTCAGCATTATGTTTTTTAAGATGGTGAAATTGTTACGTTTAGAGTCATCTCAAACCATTTGTGGAAACCAATCCATTTCCACATACATTCATACAAGGTTGTTTCTTATATTAAATCGCACACAGATGGTAACTTGCATGTAAAATCATTTAAAAAATATCAGTATTTACAAAATATTGCCCAAGCCTGCTACCACTATGTATAGAGCCCCTCACTGAAGTTTCTCTGCAGCGGGTCCTATCACTCCAAGCCAAATCTTGTTTACCACCATTTAATTATGGAGAAATTTGGAAAAGATGTTGAACTCCCATTGTCATTCCTCACAGTCTTTAACCTTGACTGATTCAGATTAATTTACTTATCTCTATTAATATCTGTGTTTTACTTTTCCCTCTACTGAATTTGTGAAGAGTGTATAAACTTGGTTTTCATTACTCTCTTCTTTCCCACTCTATGCCACCCCCTCCCCCTCGTCTTGCCCCTCTACCCACTAATCCTTCTTTAACCCCCTTTTTCTCACCCCTCCTCTTCTTTGCCCTAATTTCATCCTCTCTTGTGCTCCCTCACCCAACTCCCTGCTTCTCTTTCTGACCCAGAAAGCTGTAGGGTACCTTGAATCAGTGTTTGGGACAGACAACATCAATGCTATTGCCATGGTAAGATCTTGTGCTGCGCAGTCATGTTGACTGACTGGATAGCATGTAGCTACACGCTCTGTTTCTGGCCTGTGTGAAAGGAAAGCAACAGGTGCCTTAGGGGTATTGTGCTCACGTAGAGTCAGAGCTTGTGCACAGTGATTTTATTTAGTCCAGCTGGCCATCTGTCATATTGGAGCATAGAGTAGCGTGTGTGTGTGTGTGTGTGTGTATGTAAGTGTGTGCTTGTGTGCTTGTAACAGGTGTTAAATACCATACTGTTTAGCTTGTAAGCAGCTGACCTTGTATGAAGAAGGAGAGTGTATTTGTAAGTCTATGTGGTGTCAAGTGCACGTCTGTCATCTATCCATGTATGTGTGTGTCTGTCTAGTGTTGGTGGGGTTCAGCTGTTATTCTGACCAGCTCACAAACAACTGTCCTTTACAATCTCCTCTGTTTCAATGCTTATGCAACACATATACAGAGAAATTCTCTGCTCTGCAGATTCTGCACACTTTTAATCATTTTAATCAGTTGCCAGTTTCGTAGGTACAACATATAGCTAGCTCACTCACTAGACATTTTACCAGTTCCAAAAATAGAGGGGATGCAGTTTAAATTGTGAATAAATCTAAATAAAAGAGAATGCAATGGGCATATTCACAGTAGAGCACAGAACACACATTATATGTTGAAATTGAGACACTTTAACATTTCAAGAAATACATGCATACAGCTCACACAGCAAACTATGTTCACTCAAAGAAATTTCTGAAAGTGTACTTGAGCCCATGCAATAATTTACAGTACACAACCATGCCTGTTTTAATGCAGTGCCACCTGAGGGCCCAAAGATCACCAGCATCCAATATTAATTGTCGGCCTTTTATCTTGTGCACATTCTGAAATGTCTAAAATCTTTACAATTTTATTTTGATGAACTTTTTAGACAGTTTTCACATATTAGTGAACTTCTGTCCATATTTGCTTCTGAGAGATTCTACTTCTCTAAATTGCTTTTTTATACCCTTTCATTCTTCTTTAAACCATTGTCTTTTCCTAGCCTTTTGTCTCCCAGTCCCAGCTTTTTTAAGATGTGTTGCTGCCATAATATTCTAAACGTTTTTCATTAAAGGGTGAAATGTTTCACTTGTACTATCTGATAAATGTTCTATGTTCTATTGTGAAATTTGCGAATCGTTGCATTCTGTTTTTATTAACATTTATTTACATTTCACACAGCATTCCAAATTTGTAGTAAGGATTTGCACAAATATATTTGTTTCTGAACAAATTATCAGCCAAGGTTCATCAATTTTGTTCTGGGTGGGCCAACACAGTTGGTGCTTTCCCACTTAACCCGTCCCACTAAACTTAATATAAATATGATCTATAGAGCAAAAATGATTTAGCAATCACTGAGCGTTCATCACAGTTCATTAGTTGAACATTCTGTGCACAACTGTGCAGTGTATCATGACCAGCTGTGTTGCATCTTTTTACACACTGTGGCTGTTTCATTGTAACAAACAGGGCTATTTAATTAGAATCCAGTTATAGGAAATTTACCCAAGGTCCAGACCAAATTATGTCTAATCTGTATTATCATTCAGTGTCATATCCTGTATACCAAAAATGCTTTCACATCTACCTTGAGCCAAAGTAGCAGATGTGAAAGGAGCAGAGAAATCACTGTCTCAGACCAAATCTACTAAAAATCTGCTTCATCTCCAGAGTGAAAACACTTTTCTAGATAGTTAGGAATTTTGTACCAATCACAGGAAGTTGATGCAGTCTGTAAACATAGAAAAAAATTACTGTTGCTGTGCCGAAATCCAACTACCCTTGGCGTGCAGGTGCGCCATGCCACAGTATGGACAAAAATGCTTACACTGTGAATAAATGTATTTACTTTAACAGTAGATTAACTCATATTAATACACAGAAATAAAATAAATATGAGGATTAGATTTTACACTCATTCTGCTGCGGAGAGCACCTGTACGTGAAGGTGAGAAGAATTCTAAAAGAGAGCTATACATGTCAAACACCTGGCAAAGCAACTCAGCAAATCCCCCAACAATCTACATACTAATTATTAATATAAAGTATAGAGAGACACAGCCCGCGCAGATGTCAGGTGTGAAAATGCCCCAAAAGTAGCATAGTAGCTGTATCTACAACTAAAATTCAAATCAGTAAAAAGTACAATTTATTCAGTACAGGAGGCCCAAACACATATTTCACAGGTCAGTGCAGCGTTCTTTAGCTTCTGTGGGACAAGCCAGATGACAAGCTACTACGATTAATGGTTCTGTTTTGTGACTTTTGGCATGTTGGTGTTGTCCACAACCTTATTAGTATCTAGTCATCAAAGGTGTCCCGGTGTTTTTTTCTATTCCTGTGACATACAAAGAATTGACTGCCTTTACTGAATGTAAATTTATGAAAGTGCACCTACCCTACAGTATATGCTGCGTGCCCAATAGATACTGAAACAAGGTAGAGGTATTAAATGAATGGCAGCTTCTGCTTCGTCAAATTTCTCAACACAAACCAAATCTCTTTTGGTCTTCAATTGATGGTTGGGTCAGGTCACCTGAGTGCTCAGTGAATCTCATTGTGTTGCCAGCAGGGCCTGGTTAATGATCACTGAAACACTACTGTTATCTAAACGTGGATAAAAACCAGCCTGTTCACCACATTCACTCTACCATGCTCTTAAAGTGTAGCTGACACATTACTGATTCTTCTACACCTCTTCCCTTTACTCTTCTCCCCTTAATAGTTTATGGAGATGGTGCTCAGGTTCGTGGCAGAAGGCACGGCCAGTGGACTGAATGTCATCGCTGTTTACGTGTCTGAGATTCTTCGTGCGACCGGGTTCGGAGGTGAGTAGCTCAACGTTTCCTGCTTTAGTGCTGTTAACTGACCAAACTGGATCTGAGGAGACGTTGTCTAGAGAGAAATGTCAGTGAATAGTACACACTGAAATCCAGCTGATCCAGAATAAACCTGAACCACATGCAGTTCTCACGCACTGGCAGGTTCAGGGTCCGCAATTGCATAAGAATAGAGTGACAGTATGCAGCTGGTGCCTCCGGGGACTGTCTGAACCACCCAAACCACTGACTTTCTTTTTTAATTGTGTGTGTGTGTGTGTGAATGACAGGAATGTTTTGTTAGAGCAGGGTTTAATTACGAGTTGGTGACTAAAAGAAACTTCCATTTTCATTTAACTTTTTGTGTCAAACTTTGGCCTGTTATTAGAAATGAAATGTACTTGTGAATATGTGCGTAGAACCTTTTAAAGGTTAAAAAACTATTATTAATATTTAGGGCCGTCGACCATTTAAGAAAACTAATTAATTACACCGTTTTCTATGATTGTTTGCAATTAATCACCTTCTTAACACAAACGGTCAAAGAGGTCAAATAAAAGAATCAATGTAAGATAATCACAGTGGGATTAAATATATATTATAAAGTGTTTAAATGTGTATTTTAAACTTTGAACACAGATTGTCTATTGACTATATTTAATACATATTTTAATTTAGATGAAATAGTAATCTACCTACTGAACAGTAGTGACACCATGTTTAGAGAACTAAAAAAAACAACACTAACAACCACCAAAACCATCTAAAAACCATCCAAAACTGGGTAAATGAGTTGTTTGCATCAAAAATGTGTTCAAGTTTAATGGACTAATCCGTAGGTATTCCGCCCCTGCTCCCATTGATTTTAGGTATGCTCTAGACTCATGGTGACCCTGATCAGAAAGAATTATACAATAATAATAATAATGTCTTACTTATGTATCCCCTTTTAAAATTCCAAGTTTGCTTTACCAAGCAGCAGAAGTCCCAGCGAATCCCAATTGAAGAGAACGAGGAGGAAAAATAGATATATAGATACAGATATATGTATATATAAATAGATATAATAGACAGAGCCAAAAATCTAAATAAACACCAAGGGGGCAACCCATTTTAATAATTCCAAAAATAAATGGAATAGTATAAGACTAGGGCAAGTCACAGATACGTAAAATAAAAGGTGAAATAACCGTATGGAAGTAATCAGTTTGATATTCTTATTATTAAAACAGGCACTCCAAAGTTTTGAGTTACTTTGTGTTGTTCAATTAACAGCACCAGAAGAAGCCATTTACAACAAGTCGGTTGAACATATTTTCCTCTGGCAATACAAAGTCTTGACTAGTAGCCAAAAAGACTTTAACCAAAATTTTAATAAAAATTTAGTATATTTAATATTTTAGTAGATTTTAATTATAGGGATTACATTATTCTGCACAGTTTATACTAATGAGTAGTTTAGTTTGTTAAGAACATATGGCAACCCCAAAAGAGTTAAGAAAAACCCATTGCTGGGTCAGATTGACCGTCTGTGTTCTGTTATTTAGTAACCCAGCACTGGGCTGTAGAAATAGTCTATATTCGCCAAGCTATTTTGAGTGTAGTTTGGCAATGAAAGACAAGAATATAAACAGAAATGCAATTCTGAAGATTTTTCTCTATTTCCCTAAGATTATCTAAATAGTGCCCCTCACACTTTTAAACTACTTGGTTGAGCTAAAAGTTAATTTGAAATAAAACTAGAGGCACTCCAGTACTGTAGTGGAAATTAAATTTTGTTTAGATACTGTATGTTCAGGAACATTTCTAAAATACACTGTGTGGACAAAAAAATTGGGACACGCACCATATTCACTGAATTGAGTTTTTTAGTCCCATATTTTTCATTAATTGCCACAGGTATATGAAATTCAGCACCTAGCCATGCAGTCTGACTTTAGAAACATTGATGCTGCATTCACACTAGCAGAGTGCAAAGTGACTCATTTCCTATGCGAGTGCGTAATTTTTAGATGCGATTTGGCAACACAGTAAAGCGTCATTCTAAAATCATTGGCTGAACAAATTAGTCAAGTCAAGTCAAGTCAAGTAGTTTTATTGTCAGTACTGCATATGTACAGGACATACAGAGAATTGAAATTACGTTACTCTCCTTCCCAATTTTACAGCAAGTACAGATAATAGATATAATAAAGGAAAATGGGAGACACTATGTGTACAATACAGCAGGGACACAAATAGACATACATGAGACAAAAACAAGGTGCAGTGGTGTGGGGGAGGAATAGATATATAAATATAAGTAAATAAGTGAAAATAGATATATAATTATAATATAAAAGAGTGGGAGACACTATATGTTCAATACAGCAAGACACAATAAACATACGTAAGACAATAGTGCAATATTGATGGTGATTGAGATGGAATGACAGTAAAAATAGTAAATAACAGTAGTGCAAATACGGTATATGGTATATAGCTTAAGGCTGGTAAAGTGAATGGGTGCGTAAGTCCTTAAAGTTCACAGTTTAATTAAGTGAAATTAAAGTGCGTATTGACAGTGCAAGTATATCAGATATTAGGTGTGTAGTGCAAGTCCGTTTGGAAGGGACCAGTACTTTGTGCATTGTAGTGCAGAGTTTCAGTACTTTATTAGTGGGGGGGTCAGGATGCTGAGTGAGTGTGTGCTGGGGCAGGATTGGGATGGGGGGTAGAGCAGGAAGAGAGTTCAGCATCCTCACAGCCTGATGGATGGGGCTGTCTCGCAGTCTGCTGGTCCTCGCCCCGAGACTCCGCAGTCTCCTCCCTGATGGCAGCAGGATGAAGAAGCTGTGTAGTGGGTGGGAGGGATCTCCTGCCAGACGGAGGGATTTCCGTGTGAGGCGGGAGCTGTACAAGTCCTGAAGGGAGGGGAGAGAGGTGCCAACAATCTTCTCAGCTGCTCTCACGATGCGCTGGAGGGTCCTGCGGCAGGATGCTGTGCAGGCCCCGTACCACACGGTGAAACAGCTGGTCAGTATGCTCTCGATGGCCCCTCTGTAGAAGGTGGTCATGATGGGGGTGGGGGCTCCAGCTCTTCTCAGCTTGCGGAGAAATTAGAGACGCTGATTTGCCTTCCTGGCCAGTGACGCTGAGTTGGTGCTCCAGGAGAGGTCCTCTGTGACGTGCACACCCAGGAACTTGGTGCTGCTCACCCTCTCCACAGCAGTTCCGTTGATGAACAGAGGGGTGTGCAGTGTGTGAGTTCTCCTGAAGTCCACAACAATCTCCTTGGTCTTCTCTGTGTTCAGAGAGAGATTGTTGTGTTTGCACCAGGAGGCCAGGCGGCTCACCTCGCTCCTGTAGTGTGACTCATCGTTGTTGCTGATGAGACCCACCACCGTCGTGTCATCCGCAAACTTGACGAAGAGGTTGGAGGTGTGTGCTGGTGTGCAATCGTGGGTCAGCAGAGTGAACAGAAGGGGGCTCAGCACACATCCTTGGGGAGCCCCTGTGTTCAGTGTGGTGATGCTGGATGTGCTGCTGCCAACCCGCACTGCCTGTGGTCTTCCAGTCAGGAAGTCTAACAGCCAGTTGCACAGTGAAGTGCTCAGCCCCAGACTGTCCAGTTTGTGTATGAGCTGTTGGGGGACGATTG
This sequence comes from Astyanax mexicanus, assembly GCF_023375975.1. NCBI lineage: Eukaryota > Metazoa > Chordata > Actinopteri > Characiformes > Acestrorhamphidae > Astyanax > Astyanax mexicanus. Next base: position 22,311,329 of record NC_064417.1, on the reverse strand, counting down.
TGTTGAATGCTGAGCTGAAGTCAACAAACAGCATTCTGACGTAGGTGTTCTTCTTGTCTAGGTGTGTGAGGGCTGAGTGGAGAACAGTGGAGATGGCATCATCGGTCGAGCGATTTGACCGATAAGCAAACTGGTAGGGGTCCAGGGAGGGGGGGAGCAAAGACTTGATGTTAGACATGACACTCTAACATTCTCAGCTTCTGCCCTTTGAACTTTTGGTTTCCACTGCATTTACTATCCATCCTATCCCTGGCAGTGTGGTTTGGAAAAGAGACTTTTAGGCTACGTTCACATTGTAATTGTGATGTGACTCAAATCTGATTTTTTGCTCAATGTGGCTCAGATCTGATTTCTTTTCTAATGGCTGTGTGCACGTGCCAAATCCAAATTTTTCTTATCAGATTTGAGCTAGTTCCATATGTGGTCCTTAATCGGATACGTATCCAATCCATGGACGTGACATGAATGTGAATGGTCAAATCGTATTTCATGTGTCTTTTTTTGCATTTACACATGTGCTATGTGCTTTTCTATCATACCCATGCATCTCAGTGCCAGCTATAGCTGCAAAAACAGCAAAAGCAAACCGCCTGGCCTTTTTTATCATCCTCGACCTGATCATGTACTTCAGACCAGCTGTTTGCTCTCCACTCGAGCAAAAGATGCTCCACATGTGAGCTGCTAATGCATCCATTTCCTTTTATAAAGCTACAAGTCGTCTCTCAAATATGAAGGTTTTTGATGTTTATACACATATCAGTGTGCAGCATGTGAGGCATTTCAGGGACAGATTTGTTCACATTACACACAGGTACAGGTCATTACATTTGTGAATATGAACCGTCAAGATAACCATATCCAATCTGAGCAAAAAAATTATATTTGAGCAATGTAACTTGCAATGTGAACATAGCCTTAGCCATCTTTTCTCATTTTCCTGTTTTATATGATCCATATTGAAACATACACAGGAAAAAATCTAAGAAACATGAACCATGAAAGAAAATGATGGACAGGTTGCTAGATTATCCAGCATGCTAACCACACACAACCACCCTCACTCTGCAGTGTGAGCCACATTATACGCACCCACAAGGGACAAACCTGACAAACGATGTGAGCCACCTTGCACATGGTATTGTGAACTCATGGCGAGGAGCATAGTGCAATAGTTTGTCACCTAAAAAAACAATGCCTTAATGAATCATTATTGTTTTCCTTTCTTTTTGTTTTTGTTCTAATGTTACAGATCCGGTGTCTATCCCACACTTCACTCCTGAGGGCGTGTCCTCTGTGGTCAAGTATGCACTGCTGGGAGTGATCGGTTACTGGCTGGTGTGTGCTGTGCTGCGTGCTAGCATTGGGCTGCTGAGGAGGGTCTTCTGGCTCCTGAAGAGCTTAATAGTCATCTGGCTCTTCCTCCGGATCATTAGCGACCCGTCTGCTGCACCCGACACCACAGCAGTACGGGTGTCATTGCTGGTTATTATCTGTGCTTTGGTGAGTGTGGCTGCCGGGGGCACTAGTGGAACAAACTCAGGCTGCCTGGAGGAACGACTGAGCACCCTGGAGGGAAGAGTCCAAACGATGGAGAAGTGTAAAACCGAGTGATGAACAACCCTGGGGTGATAGATGCTTGGAGAAGATGGAGGAGTGGAGAAGATCTGAACAATCGAACTTTATGTACTGCAGTAAAACAGTGTTCTGATCTGTTACTGAGAGCAAAACTTCTGTTTTGGATCTCTAAAAGTTCGCCTTGTAGTTTTAGTAGAAGATTTTTTTCCATTGTTGGTCACAAATTAATAGTTTTCCTAAAAAGGTAGTAGTGGTACTCCTAAAAGTAGTCAATCAGCCACGTCATGTTTGATGCTTGAAGTTTGCTTCTTAAGTTTTGCACTGAAGCTATAAGGCTAATATAGGCTTCTATAGGCTTATAATTTACCAGTTAGCATCATTTAACCAGTGTTTGTTAACCCTGGTACTCCAATCCACTGCCCTGCACATTTAGGGCCCATTCACATATATCCAGATTTTTTTTGTCTGATTTTGTCAGGTTTTTGTCCTTATTTAAGTCATTTTTGGTCACCAAGCAAACAAAATCAGAAACAATCTCCAAGACGGACAGCTTTATAAAACAAAGCTTACTGAAAATGCTTACGGCCAAAAAACATGCAGGGGTCTGGCTGAATCTCAAATACCTTCTTAGGCCCTATATAGTGAACTACATAAGTCAAATGACAACAATGTCTACACAAAAATAGCACTACAGGTGCTGGTCAACGAATTAGAATAATTTGAAATAGTGCTATCATGAAATTCTTTGAATGCATTTTTTGTGTAGAAAGCAAATCAGGTGTTCACCGCACCTGTCCTACTTGTTAGACTAATCACAAAACTCGTTACCTGGAAAAAAATTTGCTCAGCTGAGCTTTCCAAAAGGCCCATTTAGGCCATTTAACTGTGACTGTGGTGGAGGAGAACATGCCAAGATGCATGAAAACTGTGTTTAAAAACCAGGATTATTCCACCAAATATTGATTTTTGAACTCTCAAAACTTTATGAATATGAAATTGTTTTCTTTGCATTATTTGAGGTTTGAAAGCTCTGCATCTTTTTTGTTATTTCATCCATTTCATTATTATGCTCTAAATAAAGTGTTGTCGTAGTTTAAAGAATAAAATAACATAATGTAAATTTTACTCAAACATATACCCATAAATAGCTAAATCAGAGAAACTGATTCAGAAACTAAAGTGGTCTCTTTAATTTTTTTCAGAGCTGTATAAATAAATGTATTGCATAGTACATTACCTGGGGAGTAATGTGCGTTTTGGAATTAAACCTGTTTTCTTTGCGGTTTGTTGATGTCTTTCTTTATAGGGCTACCATGTTCTTGCAAGTGTTTTCATCCCTGGGTGGACAGAAATATAAATATATATATATTTCTAATGTTTTAGGAGCAGGAAAAACTAAAACATACACAATGGGCCTGTATGACCAGGTTTTAAAAAATAATGCTCTAAACAGGTTCAGTTTTGGACAAGGATTAAGCCTAGTCTTAGATTATATTTTCCTTATAATAAAAAAATCCTTATTCAAAATGCAATGTAGTCCAAGACTAGGCTTAATCCCTGTCTTGGAACCGACCGATGAATTTAAGTCAGGATTCGCCTTCATCTTTTCCATAATGGACTCTTGATCTGCTAGAAAGAAATTCTGCGGCCACGCTGGCCCTTATTGGTTAAGACTGTAGACCACTAGCTTTATTGATCTACTTGTAAGGGAAATTGGTCATATTGCACATGTTGTTTAGCTCTCAAACATACTTGCTTATACTTTAAAGCTGATGTCCGTTTTGGGATGAAGTTTTGGGATTTGGGGGATTTAGGGTCCTCTCTGGTAAGAATTAGTAATTGCACCGAGCATGCGGAGAATCATTTTAAACTGGTCTTTCAGAGCGGATGAATCCGATTCCAGGTTATGTTTCAGGTCACGGAGCTCTCTCCGCTGTTTTAACGCCAATCCACTAATAATCACGGTTTTAGCACGGACTCTATCGCATTCCTTTTTGGCTGCGGGGCTTGCTTCATATTTCTTTGGTTTTACTTTGGGTAAATGAGCTACTGAGGTCTGAGTTTCCCCTTCTGAAGTCTCCATTGCTCCACCAGCCGGTCGCGTTTAGTAAAACTGAGCCAGATCCTCTTTTAGAGGCTGTACATGTGACGGAAGCACGTAAAGACGTGGCCAGAAGAACTTCAGTGAAAAGCGGCCCAACACACCAGTTTATAGAATTAATATATTAGGCTTAGCAGTGATGGTCGTTCCAGCACACTGGTACATCTTCTCCACTAAGAAATGCTTCTTCTTTCAGTTTAGAAACAAAATAATACAGACTTCCACTTTAAAGGAGCTTGGCAACACCAAACATGTTGGCTGACTAGCTACTTTTGGGGTATGAAGTGTGGGTTGGGCTGTAAATTTGATTGGTTTAAAATGTATTTTGTGACTGCCAAAACTGCCAAATGTGGTTTGACTGTATTAAATTAAAGTCCATTAATACCTCAGTCACTGGGTGATGCTTTACATTTGTGAACCTGTTAATAAATAATTACAATGTAAAAAAATGTTTGATTGGATTCACATACAGCGATTTAGCCTAATTCCAGACTACACACAAATGATGATTGTTTAAGCAATAATACAGGAGAGGGAGTGCTATAACACGTCCTATTTTGGCGAAGATCTGCAGAACAGTGCCAGTATGGCACTCGAGTGTATTATTGCAATTATACCACAGTTCTATTGCTGCTGTTTATTGAAAGATTTTGAGTCAAACAGGACGAGAAAATGCAATTTGTTGGTTATAAACCCTCCGCGTGTTAAAATAGTTCCATAGCTGCTCTGCTTGCAGCTGCACTGTAAGCTCTGCATTTTTGGCCATTTCAGTCAAAACTGTGGAAATCTAAACTTACTGTAAATAAATGTAAGAGCTTTTACTCACCCAAATAATCCGTTTTTAGGGGAAAAATAAGTGTAGATTAAAGTCCAGCGCTCATTTGACTAAAAGAAAATGTTTTTTTCTTTAAGAATTAAAGTTTTGTTTACTTCGGCGCCCCTGAAGTAAAACCTGCGGAAATACAAGGGTTCACCTCCCATTCATCTTAAAATACCCTATATTAACTGAAAAATATATACACTTAAGCTTTTATTTTTATAATAAAAACTCTTAACCTGATATTGGTGGCTGATAATGTGTGCAATAATGCGTATTTTAATATTGTAATAATGCTTATAAGTTATTTGTGTGGACCACGTCTTTGTCTGCGCTGCCTTTTGGAGACACGGCGTTTCTTTACTGTGCCTGTGGGATCCAGCGCCCCCCAGTGGTAAATAATGACATTGCATTTGGTTTGTAGGAGCTGCATCGTTGCTAGGTTACCTGTATGTGGCGGAGTAATACATGGAGAGCTTTGGTTACAGCGCATTATCGGCTAATAATATCACTCATAAAACGCCTCTCAGCCAATTATATGGCAGGGTCAGAGCTAACTATGGTATAATAATTATTATGAAACATTATCTTTTACAAAATGTTCTTACTTAAACTTGATATCGAGCTGCACAGGACCTACATTTATAGCTATAGCAAATGCACATGTAATGCTATGGCTGTAGAGGGAGACAAAAAGCAAGAATATATCACATATTCTCATATAACTGCCTTAAATAATGTCTTATAATAAAACAGTTCAACTGATTGTTGCCCACACAATCAGGATAATTTACGCTATTATAGATTTTTTATTTTATGGTCACATTCCTGTTTTTATTTCAGGGTTCCTGAAAATCAATCAATGCTCCAAAAGTGTTCCCTGCAGAAAAGAAGAATCACTTATGATTTATTTATGGGGCTAAACTTGGAGTCTATGTAAGTAGTTAATTAGTTAGCTAGTTAGTTAAAATACAAAATCCACAACCATATGAAGAAATAGTCTCATAGCAGTTTGGGTACAGTCCTCTCTCCCTGGCTCCCTCGTGCTTCTCTCTAATGTGTTTGTCTCGCATCCCAGGAGAGCCTTTGTTGCCTGCCTGTTGTCTTCCTCGCTTACGCTTTGCGTGATCCGTTTTAGCTTTACACCCGTTTTTGTTCCCACCCGTTTTCGTTTTCTACCTGTTTCCGTTTCGCAGCAGTTTTTGTTTTCGAACTCACTTGGGCTGTGTGTTTATTTTTACTCTTGCTTTGAGATCTACTGTTCTGCAAGTTTGTTCATCAACCTTCTGGGCTGGAGAGCTGCTTGACTGTAGCACTCCACAAGGGTGTGGTAGTGGGGGGAAAAGTGGACCTGACTATCCAGGGCCTGAGTACAGAGAGGCGCCCATGAAAAATCCTTATTTTTTTTCGCTCACGTTCCTTGTGTACTGACATGGATAGGGGCCCACTGACATTGGGAGTGTACAGGGCCCAGAATTTGCTGCTACGCCCCTGAGTACAGATATTATGTGACTTAATTACTTTCAGTAGCAACACAAATCCTTTCATCTGATTGACCTTTAGATGAGCTTCTGCCTTTACAAAAAATAGTTTTAATAATACTACTACTAATAATAATAATAGTAATCTGTAAAATATAGCTACAATAAATAACTGAATCAAGAATGAACATGAAGTCATCCATTTATCTCTGCTTAATTTTCTTTTACAATTATCTCATTACAAAAAACATTTCCAGAAATTGTCAGTCAGATTATCCACTGCAATTTTGAGAGGGGGCTGTGCAAGAAAGTATCTTCAGAGATGTTCACAATCCTGACCCATACAGTAACATAACATATTGTGGCATAGAAGAGCTTCCATTCCAGTTTTTTGGTTTTGGAATGGGAATCCCACCATAATGGTGTCAAATAGGCCGATATGGTGACTTAAATAGCCATCTCCCATACTAGGGCATGTGAACAGTAAAAAAAATAGTGGATTTTGTTTATTGGGTAAGTTATGTCTCAATATCCTTAAATAAATAGATTTTTTTAGATTTGTTTTTATCTACTTTTCAGGGAAATACGTAAAGTTATATTTTATAGTTTGTGGTCCAAAAGACATTTTATTCAGTTTGATTTGTTGGTTTTGGAAGTAAAAGGTTTTGTAGAACTCATGATGTAAACTAGGGTGACATGGTACCTTAAACTGTCCCTGTTTCCCTTTCTATTGAGTTTTAACAGTAAAACACCAATGAGTTTTGGGTCTTGGGAACGTTGTGACTGTCTGAATACTGTAGAAAACAAAATCCTCCTCAATCCACCTTCCAGCAGAGGATACACCAGAGTATCCTACCCAGAAGGACTTTTAGGGGTTTTGAAGTTACATCACTGTGGCCACGCCCACAAAACATACTTTTTTTTAATCAATTATATATGAATTTTTTGAATTGTGTATTTGTAGAAATAATACTTAACAAATACAAAAACAAAAAATAACTGTATACAAAAACACGTATATGACTGTAGAACACATCACATATTATGAAGAAACAAAAAAAGAGATAAATAAAATAAAAACTGCTCCTCCCCTCCGTTCCTTCTCTCCTCGATTCCTCCACTATCTTCTGAGAGAGGAGGAGGAGGAGAGGAGGAGTAGAAGTTTCTAGAGCATGTGTTTCTTGATAGATAATGGATAAGCTCACCATGTTCACTTATTTTAGACATATAATTCACTCTCACTTCTCATACATACCATCAATCTCCCCCTGGAATTTGATAAAGGACAACCTGCTTCCATATGTCTGATACAGCAAACATTCAGGTAGTGAAACAGAAGTGATTAAGAGTTCAGCTACACCCTGTACTGTAATGTGTCTGGTGCTCCAGCGTGGTCATTACCTAATGATACGCATGGCGGGAGAGTGACAGTAATTATGGGGTCTGAAGGGCTGGAGTCCACAGCTGAGCCTCCTCAGGATTAAGTAAATAAACAACAACAAAAACAGGTCTCACAGTCTCAAGAATGGCTGTCTGTTGTACCCCTGCCTTCATACAGCTCAATTAAGATGAACTTCAGTTTCTGAATCAGTTTCTCTGATTTTGCTATTTATAGGTTTATGTTTGAGTAAAATGAACATTGTTGTTTTATACTATAAACTACAGACAACATTTCTCCCAAATTCCAAATAGAAATATTGTTATTTAGAACATTTATGTGCAAAAAAATAAGAAATGGCTGAAATAACAAAAAAGAATGCAGAGCTTTCAGACATCAAATAATGCAAAGAAAAAAAGTTCATATTCATAAAGTTTTAAAAGTTTAGAAATCAATATTTGGTGGAATAACCCTGGTTTTAATCACAGTTTTCAAACATCTTGGCATGTTCTTCTCCACCAGTCCTACACACTGCTTTTGGATAACTTTATGCTACTCCTAGTGCAACATTCAATCACTTCAGCTTGGTTTAATGGCTTGTGATCTTCCTCTTGATTATATTCTAGAGGTTTTATATTTAAAATCAAAATCAAAGATACTCATCATATTTAAGTTGCCTCTTATTTTTTTCCAGAGCTGTATAATTGCAGTAGAACCAATTTTGTGGACATTATTAAGAAATTGGCTGTATAATATATATTAATAAAGTATCTTTATTTGTAAATTATACTACAAAACAAATCTCTTTGCATATCCCAGCTTCGATCGACAGGGTCAGAGGATTGGGTCAGCAGCAAAGGTTCAGCAGAAAAGGCTCAAGATAGCAATACATCGCAAATTTACCTGAACAAACTCCACTTCCAGACCACCACGCCCATCAGAGTAGACATATTCATAAGCGCCTTTGCTATTTAAACAACGCAGACGCAAGGCGTGAAAATAGACTGTTAACGGGGTATGAGATCGCAATGAGCATTGCGATGCACCTTAAATGCCAGGGTGTAAGATAGGACCCATAATCTTTTTTGCTCTTTTATTAATGAATTTTATTAATGATTGAATTCTGTGGAAATTTTAAAAACTTGCTGTAAGGTGAAAGTGAAAACAAAAAACACTATTTTTTTCTTAAGATTTTTATGTACAAGATTTTTAAGTCACAAAACTGTGCACGTAAAGGTAATACAAAAATAGAACAAAATTACATAAAACATATATGAAAGAGATAAATAAATACAAAGACCCCATCAGACTCCTTCAAACATGATTACAGTTACCACAATTACAAAGGCTATTGGATTAATGATCATATTTATTCTTAAAAAAGAGCAGTTAGTGTTTCTTTTCAGTCATTTTCAGTTCTTTAATTAAACTGCTCTTTTGAGTGAACAGAAGCAACATAGTCCTTCAGAGAATGCTTTACATATTGAAGAAGATTTTGTAGAAAATGTATTGTTGGATAGAAAAGGATGATTAAATTGAGACATGATAATTTTTATTTTAGTTTTAAGACTAGTTTTAAACCTCAAATGAGGACCCCCCCCCCTTCCCTCCTAAAACCTGTCTTTTACTTATTTTTGACGATGAACATGTAACTTTAAGACAAAATAAAACATATCTTTACAACCCTTCTCTTTTGTTCACCATCCTTCCAATCCTTTCTTCCGGAGTGTTCCTTCTCCAGGTCTCAGGCACAAGCCTAACGGTGAATGGGTTTCAGGATATATTGTGTACACCCACCACAAGTCTGTGTGTATCTGTGTATATGTTTGTCTACTTCTGTGCAAACAGGAGTGGTAAGAAACATGTGGAGAACCGGGATGAGTTAGTATCTGTGTGTGCAAACGTCCTGCAGGCTTTAGAAGCGTGTCATGCGTCGACTCATCCTACCAAGGCTCCCAGCTGGTGTTACTGCACAATCTGTGGCATTTCACTCCATGCTTTGGCTTTTTTCTTGGCCAGAGCCAGCCATGGGGGCTCGTCCTGGGCGAGAGGAGCCGGATTCGGGTGGCTGATGGTCCGCTTGTTCTCTTTCTCCACCAAGGCTGGTTTGGATATCTCCAAGGAGCAGGACACTGGTGATGAAAACATAAAGGTGTCATTAGGTATAGGTACAGTTCTGGAGTGTTTATTACAGGTTCTGGAGAGGTTTACTTTAAAGTATTAATTCTGCATTTCATTTGATCTCAGATGTTGGAATTTCTACATTCAGTTGGGTTGCCCCTAGAAATCATGAATGCATCGTAAATCAACAGCAGTAAAATCAGTAGTATTATACAGCTGATTAGCACTCTTATCTTTTTGTGTTGTACACACAGTTCTGTACAACTTCTGTAGACATAGTCTCCAAAGTGATTGGATGCAAAATATTTAATAATTACTAACATAACAAACTACATTTTTACTAGGGATGTCAATGTATTTTTTTTAAAAGCAAATTAATTACGTCACCAAGTTTGGTTGCAACATCCTACAGTAACTCACTCCTTTTACAGAGGTGATGTGTTGGTGGATTAATTTAGCAATGGAAACACGGCTTTCATTAATGTTGACTTCAGAAGGTAGATTACCTTGACATGAAAAGTGGGACATATTTGTTATATTGACTATCAAATACACTAAATGATTGGTAAATGATTAATAATTCGAGGTAAATGTAACACAGCAATAAATCATCTTAAATTTGATTTTCAGTGTGTCATTAATTTAGCTAAGAAAAAACACGTTTGAATAAAATTCTTATGGGGAAATGTCCAAGCATCCACTATATGAAAACTGTATAAAGAATTGTCCAAAAAGCAGATGCATTAAAATTCTTGTGCTTTTTGGACAATTTTTCATCAGTTTTATATAGCAGATGCATAATTCCCCATAGGAATTTTATTCCAACATTGTTTTTGGTCTTAACAGATTTAACATGGCAATGAACATAAGGTAGTAATTGATTTAAGGTACAATTGAATTTAAGTTGGCACTGAATTAAAGTGGTTTATAAATGTTAACTTTTCAAAGTTATTAGGGCACATTTCCAAGCCAACTTAAAGTGTCCCACAAACGTTCCCATTCAAGTTTAACAATGATCTTTGAAACCCAGCCCCAATACAACTGAATCAGTTTTTACAATCATAAAAAGAATCATTTGTTTTGTCTGTTGCCACTATTTCAATGGAAGTTAACATAAAGAGATACACACTTTTATTGGCCTATTCATCATGAAATACTGAAACTGTCCAGAACAACTGTTGAAAAAGGAAAAAATGAACAAAATGTGTAGCTTTTGGTTAAATGTGGAGCTAATTGTTATTATTTTATTTATAAATAATCATACAATTAAAAACAAGCAAAAAACTGTATAGAATAGCTTTAGGATTCACAACTGTGAGCATAACCTCAAGAAGGTGCACTGGACATGTACTACAGCTGTCCACTAGAGGGCAGCAGTACACTAACACACTCTTACTGGTTTACTTCCTCAACACACTTGGCTTTGCTAAAACTGTCCTTACAGCTGTCCTTAAGGTGTCCTGTAACCAGATTAAAGACTGATTTTCGCTTTGTTCCTGTTTGTTGGAGTGTTTGAAAGGATAAACAGGACGATCTAATCCTAGACATTTATGGTGGTCTAGACATTACAGCATGTCCTGGGATCTCTACAATATTAGATTAACAGGAGCAACATTCTTACCTTTAACAGGTGAAGCAGCAGGTTTCTGTTGATCTTTGGTGACTGGACTTGATAAATCAGGCAAGGAACCCTTTTTATTGAATTCCTCCTAGAAGGTAACAGAATAAGCATTGAGGGAAAGGGTATGTAAAACCAATCACAAGAAAAAGCATCAATTCAATACAGCTTTTAACCTTCCTTTGCTAACTTACACTAATACCCATGTTACACCAGTAGCTACTCCTGTAATAGCCAAGGGGATCCTGGCTTTCATGGAAGAACCAAACCTTTTTGACCAGTGAAAGAATGAGCATCACTTTTGTGAACTAATCTTGATTTACAGTTTAGCTTAGCTATCATATGCTAATGAGCATTCATTTTCTGCAAATTCTAAAACTGTGTTTGAAAGTTTGAAAAGGGCCCTATTTTAGTGATCTATAGGCGAGCCGTCAACCGTCAGTGTGTGTTTGGTATTGCGAAGATACAAAAAATAGGCCTTGTGCAGCTTGAAAACAGTAAAAGGCGTGTACGAATTCTCTTAATTAATCATGGGTGTGTTTTGAGCGTAATGTAAAATAAACCAATAAGTGTGTCAGTTGCTATTTCCATTAAGAGCCAGGTGTGCTCTGACTTTGGCGGACTGGTATTTTAACAGTGCAGCGCTTCTATGCTTTTCAGCAGAGGAGCAGGTAATTTACATTTTACATTTTATTTTGTATTCTGTTTATTGTTGTAAAAGTTGGGTTTATACACTGCTGCATGTCCATGCTTCTGTGTGTGTTTTGAGTGGGGGTGTATGCGCATTGAGCGTGCATGGTAGCAATGACCATCTGACAAATGACTCTAGTCAGGGTTCTAAGTCACCTGTGTTTCCACTGCCAAGATAGCAATATGCCAGAAATTTACCTGAACACACCTCACTTCCAGACCACCACTCCCATTAGCAGAGATATATTCGTAAATGTCAATGCTATTTAAACAATGCGGGCGCAACAATGCGGGCGCAAGACATAAAAATAGACTGTTTTCAGGTTGTAAAATAGCAATGAGCATCGTGGCGCACCTGTCGCAGAGTGCAAGATAGTGCCCTAAATATTGTGAATAACTAATTGGTGAGAGGTGTAAGATTTGTAAGTTTAGAACTGTTTTCATTATCACCATCTTTTTGTGTTTTAGCTGAGTAGCTTTAACTAGCATGCTAAGCTGAAAGAGTGAAGTAAAGAAGCTGTATTTGCTGTTACGCTGAGAGGTGTATAACTTAAAAACAAATGAAATGTTAAGCAATTTACAGTAGTTTTAATTTTATGAGGTTAAAGAGGAGTTTATCCCAGTGATTTCTTGACAGGTTCTTTTGCCAAAGTCGACCCCTGATGCCTCTGCCCTCTGAGGGCTCATTCAACTCCACTTTAGCTAATAAAGTAATGAACTGGCCATTAAGAAGGCATCAGGGATTACCCTAAGGGTAAATAGAGAGGCTAAGTGGACCAGGGCCACTTAAATTCAGTAATGAATCATAGAGGAGTATAGATACAGCAGTTCTACACTGAAACTGCTCAGTATTTACTGGACATACACAGCCAAATAAACAGACATCACCACATGCAAACCACTGTCTACCGTCCGCTGTGTCTGCTTTTATGTGAAAAATATAAAGAGCATTCATAGGATTCCACACAGCTCACCATGCTGCATATTTCCCAAGTTACGGCATGGAAAGAATGACTGTGTTATAACTGGTGGAATTATCATTGATTATTGTCCTAACAAGAACAACAAACAGCAAACGCAGCTGGGCTTGTGTTGCTTGGATCGACAGCATGAATAAAGTAATGCACGACAGGGTTATACCTGCACAAGTAATGCCTAAAACTGACAACAGATGTTGACTAACAAAGTGCAGGTTAACAGCAAACTGCAAAGGTAGCAGTTTGATAAATTATTGGATATGATCTGTTATTTGAATTGAATACAGCACAAATAAACAAAACATTTTTTCTCGCCGCCTCAGATTATTCACACCGGATGCAGCGTTATTTTTGGGCCATGGAAACAAACAAAATTATCAAGCAAGTGGCAGAATATGTAAACTGTGAAAAGTGGTTTATTTCACAATGCTGTGGAGCGGTGTATTAAGTTTGACTAGGGCTGCAACTATTGACTATTTTAGTCAACTAATCCGCCCATTATTTGTTTGATTAGTTAATTAGTAGTGATTATATTTTTGTCATGCCTTCCATTTGTACTTTCTACTGGTGAGGACAGCTAAACATTTAGGCCCCAATACCAATTTTGCAGTACATTTTGAGAGTTTGATGTACGTACACTGCCTGGCCAAAAATAAATAATTCACCACCACCACCACCACCAAAAAAAAAAGTGGTGGTGGCCAATCCATGGGTGAAAATGATGATCTCATGCTCCCTGAATCACTCTTTCACAATTCCAGCGCCATGAATCCTAACATTGTCATCTTGGAATATAGTCGTGTCATCAGGGAGGAAAAAATCCATAAATGGAATATAAATGGAATAACCTGGTCTATATTCAGTATATTCAGGTAGTCAGCTGACCTCATTCTTTAAGCACATACTGTTGCTGAACCTAGACCTGACCCACTGCATCAGCCCTACATCATTTACTTAGTTGGGTGTTATTTTCAGGAGATACTAGGACACTTATGTATGTATTTTTTACTTTTTTTCTTACTTTATTGTAACAAGGAGATACTGCCCTGAAATAATTGTTTGTCTAAGAAAATAAAGTTTGTAGTTACTATAACATATGATTTAATTTTGATGTAGTGGACAGGGTACAGCCATAACCTAGCCATAACTAATGTTAGTTATATTAATAAAGGAGTAAAGCCTGTTTAAACTCACCTCAGCAGCTCTCTGCAATAATTTAACTCACCAAAGGTAATATAAAAATCAGTGTTCAAACTATACAGAGCTAGCAAAGACAAGAGTCTTAGAGTATTGTCTTCCTCTTTTGCTCATTTTTCTCTCGCTCTCTCTTGCTCTAGAACACATTAACGACACGTCGACAGTGAAATTCTGCATTGTGAGAGAGATCGGCTAGAGAGCTAGTGCATACAACTTCAAAAATCATTGACTGTGAACTTCCACATCAGTAGAATAGAATTGAAGGCATCTGAGATTTACACAGAGCAACACTTACACCCAGCTTAACACTGTTCCAACTGCTCCAAACTGCTGCTTTCAGAACATTTTATGCAGAAAAATGTTTGTAACAGTACGTACCCATCTGCTATTAGAATGATACACCCCTCTTTATTATCATAATGCTGAACATTACTGCATATTTGACCTTTTTGTAAATGTATATAATTGTATGAATCTGAGTTGCACTTTAACAAATTCCTCTTAGTTAGTACTGATATATTGTTATGTTATATAAGAGCTTCAACAGGATTTGAACTGTTTCTGAACAGATCTGGGAGACAGGGACCAGTGACGAGGGTACATAGTGATAAGTTCTAGGCTAAGATCTAGTTTTCAGTAGCTAAGACTTGCTGTTATCATATGGACTTGATCTTGAGTAGATAAATTGAGTTTCAATCAGTCTCAGAAATTATAGCACTGTCAATGTGATCTAGGTCATATTCAGCAGGTCTGTGGGTTAAGATAAGAGTACCCACCTGTCTTTCAGGGGATTCCTCCAGGGAGCTGAAGATTTTCTGCTTCTGTCTGGCCACAGAAATCCAGCTTGGAGGCTCTGAACTACTCTCTACTGATACTTTGCTCACTGCCACATCTGCAGTGAGGAACATCAAAAAGATAACAAATATAAGCATTTACTATAAACTGTTAAACTGGTATTGCAAAAATTCTAACCTGGGAGAATGCTAACAATGATACTATGGTACATAAAAAGTCTGGGATATTTTGGTTGGACCCCAGCTTCAACAAAAATCTATGGAAATCTATGAAGATCCCTCCTTGGTTGATAATAAGACACTTTTGTCCAAATAAATTAGTGGATTGTGTATATTGTACAGTTTAATTACTGCTTAACTTGTTCTATTTGTTTATTATTTCATGTCATAATTACATTTACATGTAACACATATGGCTAACACCCATATCCAGGCCAACTTAGGACTTTGCACCTTACACAACCACAACTTAAATGTACATTATGGAAACAAAACAGCTGTCTAGTGGGCGGGGTTTGCACCAACACAAAATGAACCACAATCTAGCACCAATCTTTACATGTAAACAATACAGTATTGCAAAGCAAAATATCACAATACTTTGTTATAGCGATACTGTATTTAATGGACTAAATGGCACACCATATTATACGGTGCACTGTCAGGTGCATTTTAAGCGACAATAGTAAGAAACAAGTGTGTGCACAGTAATCTACACGGATTTCTCTTCTGAAAACTTAGTGCTAGCCGTGGTTAGCAGCAGTGAAAGTGCTAGCGCTGCGGTTAGCTAATATTGCTAATATTGCAATATTGAAAATTCCCTGAAACTCCTGTATAAAGCTGTACTTCAGTGGAGTGGCTTTACTGCTCCTTACAACCTGACTGGTAGAATTCATACATAAGACGCACCGGATTATTAGAAGGCACACTGTCGAGTTTTGTTAAAATGAAAGGATTTTAAGTGCGCTTAATAGTGCAAAAAAAAATCTTACACTCCTATATTACCCACTAAACCATCCTAAATAAAAACAACCAACAACAAACATTTCTTATGGCCACTCAAGCAAAATCCCTAAGATATACAAGACCCACCTGAGGTTCTCTTGGGTTTCACACCACCATCAACCAACTGATCAGGCTTCTTGGGCAAGACAGGCTTTCTGGCATGCTGGTCCAGTGATACTGGAGACTTGTGCACCTCTGCTGGCTCTGTTTGTGTGATGGGACTGGTATCAGCACTTTCACCTTCTGAAGCATAGCGGTGCAGAATTGCAGTCTTTCTCAGCCGAACTCCAAACGGGTTCTCCGGAGTTGCTTCCTCGTTCACTTGGCCTGTCTCTCTCTGAACGGGGAGGGATGGTACACTCTGAGTGCGGTATGGGCTGGAGGGACGCTCAGCCTTCACAGCATCAAAAGACTGATCTACGCTCAGGGATGCTTTGAAGATAGGTTCGTCTCCTGATTCAGAGACTATTATATCCTGGAATTGCTCCTTGGTAGACCCACCGGACAGTGACCTCTGCCAGGCTGGAGCGATGGTAAAACGAGGGCGATGGGGCTCACCTGTCACTGCCTCCTGTGCCTCTGCAGCATCATCAGATATCTGAGGACCTTCTGAAGACTCTTCTTGAAGACCTTCTTGATTAACCTCTTGGTTACTGGTGTCATCTTGCTGTGGAATTTCCAGCTTGTCCCCCTCCTCCTCCTCCTGCTGCTGCTTTGAGGCATCGATTTGCGAGTCTCGATTAGGCAAACTGAGGTCTAGGGAGGTGGTCACCACAAAAGATGGCCGCTCAACAGGCAACTGTGCCGGAACTTCCTCAGGTTGGCCTTCTGCAGTTCCTGTTGATACCAAGGCATCTTCAATGGACTCTTCAGATTCATGGATGTTTTTAACTTCAGTGCAGTCATTTGTGGCTTCTTCAAGTTCTCGTTCATCTTCTAATGGAGAGGGTTCATCTTTGGTCTCATTTTCTTCTTGTTCCTGTACAAGTTCTTCTTTTTCTTCTTCATGGATCTCTGCATCTTCTTCTACTTCTTGATTGCTGTTTTCTTCAACCACCACAACTTCCTCTTGCTCAACTTCTGCACCTACTTTTTCCACATCTTCCTCATTTTCCTCATCTTCTCCCTCATCTGTGTAGTCCCTGTTATTGTTGTCCATGTACTCCTGTTTCCCGACCACTTCCTCCAAAGCTTCTTTCCTGGTATCACCCTCTTCGTTCACTTCGTCTGCTTCATCCACTTCCTCAAATTCCTCCATTACACATTTATTTTCATCCTGGGCTTCCTCATGGTCGTCCTCATCCTCAGATTCCTCTTTTTCCATATCAGCTTCAGGCACTTGTTGGTTTTCTTCAGAAGAGGCCTCCTCAGCCAATTCCTGTTCCTCTGGTTCCTCTTCTTGCTCTAGAGGCTCTTCAGCCTCTTGCAAATGTTTAACTGATTCTTCAGTAAGAGTGTTTTGTTCAAACAACGCATTTTCCTCCAGGGTCAAACCTTGGTCTGTGGAAACAGGGAGGTCTATAGTGGCTTTCTCATCCTGGGTAACTGACATGTCTTCTTCCATCTATGGTAAAAATGGTAGAAGGCAGTTTAATGTAATGTAAAAGTATGTCTGGTTCAACATAACTAGGATATACCTCAGATTGTTAGTGACCAGCAGCCAGTTGCAGAAGCTAAAGGTAAGCTGAATCTTTAGGATGTTAATCTATGTAATACCTCATACTAAACCTAGTTAGTGTAAAACTAACATTATAGATTCTATTGTTTCTTCTCTTCAGCTGTCTATCTTTTGTATTGGTGTGTTCAAACTGTGTCTTTCTTCCAATTTAACAGTAATTTATTAATGAAAAATATCATCAAACACTAGCAAAGCAGCTGCCAACTTGTTTGTCATTGTAATTCATTGTAATCATTGTAAAATCCCGTTACATACTTATAGTGGTAAAGAAATATTTTATCTTCAACCTTATCTTTGCACAATGAAAACAAAAAAACAGAACATAAATCAGTCAAAGTCAAAGAATGAAACCTATTGGGGACAACTTTTTCCTGACACAAACTGAGGTGTCCTTTGTTAACTACTTAACTACTGTGTGCACGAGAATGGCAGACATTACACCTACCGTTGGATTGGTGTAAGTTTTAAGTTAGAACTTGAGAGATGCATTGAAAATAGTTTGCTTGGTGCAAACCATTCAATTTTACTACCTAGTACTCTCAAACCTAGAGGCAGTTCACACAAGCCTATTGCAACAAAGCAAACAAACCAATAATTTGCCTTGGGCCTAGGGCTGCAACGAATAGTCAATATAATCGTCACTGTCAATAATTTAAATTTATCAACTTCAAATTTCATTATCGACTAACTGTTAATTTGTAACACTACTGTAGTACACAAAGTGCTAGGGACAGAAACACAATGAAAGATGGGTAATGGACTCACTCACTCGGTTAACACTCCACAAGGTCTGTGTCTCCAAAAGTGCCCAAAACAACTGATTACTTAATAAATATTAGCACTTTTCACGTTTAAACAACATCCTTACATTTTAATGTCATTTAAAGTTCATGTTCATTTCTTTCTATTATTTAGAAATTATTATTTAGATGGAGGACATGGTAGATATAATCATTGACTAATCCACTAATCGAAAAGATAATTATCAAATTGGTTAAATTATTAACTACCAAAGTATTCATTAGTTGCAGCTCTACTTGGGCCCTGAACTTGCCTGGGGCCCCCAGAAAAATGACAGGTTATGAATTGAATGTAACCACAAACTCTGTTTAATACTGTAATCGTCAATGCAGGAAATTACAACTACACTGCTATTACAATTCCCCTGAACAGGGCCCCTCCCACTAGTTGCTGACAGCATCCAGCCAGCCAGGTTTGTGATTCCTGCAGCCAGCAAAATATAAAAATTAGGCTTTGGGCAAGGTGAGCAGAGTAGTGAGGCACAATTTTTTTTGCTGTAGTCCAGAGGTGTTGACGGGGGGTTGGGTCCATTTTGCTTGGGGCCCCAAAAATGCCCCAAAACGGCCCTCATTTATGTTTAAAGTAGTACACGATGAGACTTTTAGTTGACATTCAGCTGGTGCAACTGGCTACAGGCAAACTTACTTACAAAAGGCACAAAACCTGTACACATATTCATCATCCACTGCACATTTTCAAGGATTTGCCGCATATAACATTTATATGGTATTAAATTTAATTTCCAGTCAAAAATGCACAGTATGTCTTTCATTAGGAGATATTTCTTAGAAGATCAGATATAAAATAATCAACTTTCAAAAGAAAGGGAGAAATCAAAGGAAAACATGAATTTCTGAAGGTCACTCATGACCACAGGTATGCACTGAAGAGTGAAAACACGTTACTTATTACAGTGCACCACATGAGCTATTGTGAATAGATATTACACCAGAGATCAAACACTTCACAATTTTACCACTTAAACACGCAAAGCCAACATCCAATTGCTTGTTATTCAATAACTACATGAAACCCTATGAATAAGAAAATATGAAATTAAATTATGTTTGCAAACTCAGATGAAGAAATGAAAGAAATGAAAGAAATGGAAGTCTGGGCCTGCCTGAGGGTCAGTGAACGTTACCTCCATCTTTTCAGGCTTGTCTTCAGGGTCCAGCACCAAGCTTGATGCGAGGGGGCCCTTCAGGGAGCTCAGCACTTCCTCTAGCAGTGACCCCTGCTCCTTAGAAACGACCTCACAGCCTGAATCCAGTAGGAAGTCGTCAGCCTGGAGCTCTAGAGTCACTGGGCTCTCCCAGGAGGATTCTGGGATCTTGGAGTTGGGGACGTGATCTGCGTCAGGAAGACGTTCCTCATCCTCAGAAGTCTCAGTGGAGGCGGCGGATGTTGTTGATGCTCTTTGGCTTTGGGACAAGGCTTGCTGCTCCTCAACATTATGCAGTGCTGGGCTTGACTTAGGGTCTTCGTGTGGCTCATCGACCTTCTGTACGGTCTCTGAAGCATCAACTGGTGGGAGAATATTACTGTTAGTTCAGTTTCTTCTTGACTAGGGGTGGGAATCACAGGGCATCGCACAATACAATACTATCACAATATGTTGCTCATGATAAACATGTTAGCATACTGTGATTCTGCGATACTCAATATATTACATACATACTTCATGTAAGAACATGAAGTAATAAAGCACAATATATTTTGCCACCAATTAAAATTAATGAGCCGGTATGTCAACCTTGTTTTTGGAATATTTAGATTCTAATTCCAATTCCAGAATATGCTTAATAAGTGCTCAGAGAGGTCCAGCGGACTAAGGCGCTGCCATTAAGATCAGAAGATCGCTGGTTCGAATCCCGTTCATGTAGCTTGCCATCAGTTGCCAGAGCCCTGAGAGACAATTGGCCTTGCTCATTTCAAAGGGTGATGTTCACAGCACAAGGCGTCTGTGAGCTGATGTATCAGAACCGAGTCGCTGCGCTTTCCTCTGAACGTGCTGTGATGCTACTTGGCAATGATGCATCTGCAGCATTTGGAAAAGAGGTGGTGGCTGACTTCACATGTGTCGGAGGAGCATGTGCTAGTCCTCACCCTCCTGGTTTAGGGGCATCACTAGTGATAGGAGGAGTTCTAATGAGTGGGTTGGGTATTTGGCCATGTAAATTGTGGATAAAATGGGATAAAAAAAAAGAATATGCTTAATAATCAAAGGTTATTTGCTCTTTAAATGTATGCAATTGCATAATTATGCTGCTGTATTATTATTATATCGGTTAAATAAATCTGTCTTAAATTTAACAATAATATAATGTATTGCATAAAACTCTTTTACAATATATTGTCTGGTTGGAGATAAGGTGGGCTGGTCATCACCCATCTACCTGACCTCACATCAATTCTCCACAATGGACAGTAGAATAGTTACTTCAACACATGCAGGATAAACTCTACTTAACAACCTCGATTTCAGATTTCCTAATACATTTGTCCATACGATATGGGCAAGGCCAAGGCAATTTCTAGTGTCAAGAAGTATTTTAAGAATTGATCCAGTGTAAGAGCTGGTCTGAAGTACCTTCATTCTGTTCCTCTTCTGTACTTGATCTGAGGGCTTTCAGTTTGTCTTCTGTGTCGCGGAGCAGGACAGTTTCTCTCAGGTTTCTTTTCTCCCTCTGAACACAAGCAAAGTGGCAAGTTGGTTAAACAGCTTCATTAAAGGCATTTATCTGACTGTATGTCTAAATCTGAAGACTTGGACCATTAACCCTATAAGACCTCACATCTTACTGTCTAA
Source organism: Astyanax mexicanus (assembly GCF_023375975.1). NCBI lineage: Eukaryota > Metazoa > Chordata > Actinopteri > Characiformes > Acestrorhamphidae > Astyanax > Astyanax mexicanus. The sequence goes on along the minus strand of NC_064417.1, from coordinate 22,290,284 downwards.
ACAATAAAGATTCTTAAGTGGTTGTTGGATTGGATATCCTTATTGAGGTATAGAACTTATACCATTACGTTTTTTAAATCTCTGAAGATTCAAGAAGATTCAATAAAATTGAAGAACTAAAGATCTTTAACAGTTTACCACTAATATATAGGCATGAAAATTTATTTTATAAAAAAATGTCACAGCGCCACCTGCAGTTGTGGATTATATTTGAAGGCAAAACAAAACCTCAAAGTATGTGAGCTTGTAAACTTCAGTATCCTCGCAAACTTACATTATTGAAAAAGTATGCTCAGGCCTTTAGACATCAAGCAAGTAAGGACATTAAAAACAGCTTAACAGTTTTTGTTCATTAAAAAAATCTGATTCGCTTCAGTCCTCAAAATTTTAATATTGATGTAAAAATTATGCGATATCATGCCATCTTTAGGCCATTTCTGAAACATGGAAGATTTTAAAAATGCATATGCCCAACATCACAGTAAGTGCAGTCAGATTTCAAGTTAAGCTCACAAAATGATTTAAACATGACTCAACAGTGAATGAGGGGAATGGAAGGGACTTCTTACACTGGCAGGCTTTCTCTTAGCGCAGGCCTTGGCTTTGACAGCGATGCGATGGTGAGCAGCAGAGCTGTCTAGGCAGGAGAGTGAGCTAGCTGGCTGACTGAAGTCCACAGGGATGGATGCCTGCGGGGTACCCGGCCTGGACGAGGCTCCGTAAGACAGCTACATTCAGAGGAACAGAAGTAGAGAGGAAAAGAGGAGCAGAGGAAGGCATGTGCAATTAGTGTGTGGAGATACACAGCCAGGCAAATTACAGAAAATTACAGAGCAAATATTTATATACAGTGCCTATAAAAAGTATTCACCCCTTGGCTATTTTCCCATTTTATGGCTTTTATAAATGGAATTAAGGTCAATAGAATTTGGCTTCTTTTGACAACTATTACAAGAATAAAATTACATTTTCTCTTTTACATTGAAAGCAGCAGTATTTCTGATCGATTTGTTGAATGTAACTTCTCTCTATATTTTGACAGTATTTCATAAATAAACAAAACACTGCACTTAAAAACAATGTACTCTTTCTCATGCTCTGTGCAATTACACATTCTCACCAGAGAGGTCTCTAAATCTCCAAATTCCAAACACGGACTGCTGATTTAAATAATAAAATATATGTAATATGTAAGAAACAGAAGTTAGTAGGCTGTATTGATGTATTTATTAATCTGGATTCACAATTAGATTTTCTTACAATATTTGGAACAAATTGTTAATGCCAAAAAATAGACATTTTCTACTTTTGATTTTTGGTGTATAAACAATAAAAATGTGTCCTTGTATAAATGTTCCCTGTACTGTTCTAAGCATAAACAAACTAATTAATTAACAAAGGAAATATTTGTTACTCTTTACTAAAGTATTTCTGTTTTTTTACTTTGATTTGGCTTCATTTAAAGTTTAAACATATTACTTTATTGGAAATCCTGTCCTTCCTTTAGGCTTGAAATGACTGACACATATCCTTAGCTAGGGGTGGGTGATATGGCCCTAAAATAATATCACAATATTCCATGATATTTTCGCGATAACCATACTCTTGGCGATATGACAATGTAAAAAAAAATATTTCAAAAATACACTATACACTGCAAGAAAAAAAAAACATTACATACAACATAATATTAAAAAATACAATAATTTTATCAGATTTGTAACAGAAGTCAATGATCCAGAATGTCATGATAGTAATAATAATGCACTTCAAATATCTCCATATATACAGGATTAAAGTAAAATAAATGATACTGGTCAGATTTAATCTGTCTCTAGTAGATATATAATGTGAAATGGGATGGGTAATATGGCACGATATTTTAGGGTATTATATCGTTCACGATATTAAAAAAAGTTGAGGATATTATCGTGTACGATACGATATGGCACAACCCTATCCTCAGCCCTTTGCTTACGCCCATTGTTTTTTGGCCTGCACTAGTGGGACTGGGACCTGTGGTGTTCAAACAATGCAACTGCATAACATTTCTTAAACAGAAAATGTAACCGTATGTTCCCATGATTCACATCGTAATCTTTTTTTTAAACGCGATGCACCATGAGACAATGATTTATTACACCCCTAGAAGTTACATATGATACAGATCCATGACACCTGACAAAACACAGAACCCTTTGCCTGGTTAAATGGTTCTTCCCTCTGATGGAGACACAAGTTAATATGGTTCTTTAAAAAAAAAAGAAATTGGCCACACTATTGAGACTAAAAAAACTTTTTTCCAGTATAATACAGAACCCTTGTTGCCAAGACTGTTATGTGTAATGTGGAGAAACATTAGAGTAAACATCAGCCACAACCAGTCCATGACTAAGTGTATCCAAACCTTTTACTATCATGTTTAACTAGACGCTTCCTTCATCCAAAACAACCTTTCGCTTGCCCTAAAGTGCAGACTGGAATAGGTGTATATGCTCATTAATTTCCTTCCCAAAGTGAACCACCCGAGAAACACAGCAACATGTTTTCACACAGCCAGCTGCTCTTTCAGGTCACACTTCGCTAATAATAGCCTTGCGAAGTGCTCTTTCTGCTCATTTACAGGATCTAAACCTCTAGCAGTTTATGAGAACCTCCACACTCAAATTCCTCAACAGACAAAAAACAGACAGCGTCTCTTTCCTCTTGGCTTACTCCACTCTGACTGCTGCCTTTAGTTATTTCCTCCTGTGAAACAAAAGCATAAACAAAAAAAGCTCCCACCAGCTGGACAAACAATAAGGTCAGCATTGTTGTGGTCAGACACTGCCATTGTGTAGAAATGTGATATTACCTTACTTTACGTTAGCGTCACATGCTCATACCTTTTTAAAAAGTTCATAATTAATTTAGTGAGGTGGGAAAGCTGTGTCTTTGCCTTTAAAATTTAGTTAGGGATAAAGTTTTAAAGGCAGCCATACAGAAGTGTCAATTTAAAAAAATGTATACATATTACATTTACATAACAAATACATATATTAAATACTAAAAAGTTATTTTCCTGAAGGAAAAACAGGATGGTTGTGCTGTTATGCTGCTAATATTTTGCGCTGTGGTGAAACTGTTTTGCTAGTTGGTTATTATGACATTTCAGATTGCTAGGTGGTTGCTGTGGTATCCCAAGGCTATTAAAAAGGAGTAACTGTCTCTACTGTCGAGATATGCCTTCTACTAGATTTTAGAGGAGCATTGCTGTGAGGTTTTAATTTAATTGCATTCGGGAACAAAAGCATTAGTAAGGTCAGGATGTTGGATGATCACCACCCCACCTCATTTCCAACTCATCCCAAAAGTACATTCCATCATTCCAGAAAACACTATTCCTTTCAATGCTTGGGGGCTTTATACCCCTCTAGCCTATGCCAGAGTACTACACAGGTTTATGTAAATCCTATTCTATTCGCAATACTTTTGAAGATAACATGCCCATATGGGTCTTTTACTAAATTAAAAACCTATGGAATATAATCAAGAGGAAGATGGATGAACTGCTTGAATTTTTGTAGCAGGGGTGATAAAGTTATCCAAAAGTATTGTATAAGACTGGTGAAGGAGAACACACCAAGATGCATTAAAACTGTGAATAAAAATCAGGGTTATTCCACCAAATATTGATTTCTCCTAAAACTTTATAATTGGGTTGTATACTATACATGGGGTCCAGATGGAACCAACGTAAGAATAAGGTGGGCTGTAATGATGGGGCCCATTTAGAAAACCTGAACTAAACCTATCTAGCCATTGTTTCACCCATTAGAATGTTGGCTGGGTCTCTACAGGGAATAGACAAGCTGTGTGTGTGCATGTGTGTGTGTGTATGTGTGAATTTGCACAACTGTGTCAACTGTAACAGCCTATAATCACAACTGAAATTACAACTGAAGCAACCATCAAAGGGGAAAATAAACCCCCCAAACAAACAGAGCTCTTTATTCCGCTTGTGTACAGAGGTCACACGACAGAATGATGGCTATAGGCAGTGAGATGGCCATGTTGTGCACTTGGGCCAGTGGCCAGTTTTAGCTTGGCGGCCGCTGCACCTCAGAATGCTGGAATAACCCATTTCTAGCGGAGCAGCAGACAGACAGACTGCCAGGGCGAGCCGCCGGAATGCAGCTTAGACCTCAACCACAACTTTGATGAAAACCCCTGCAGTGAAACAAAACACACGATAAATCCTACAGAAATGGAGTTGAGATTAAACGAGTATGCCGACGCTCTCAGAGCAAAAGTTCATAACCTAGTTATATGGAGTAGTGGACAGTAAGGGAGCGGTCTTCTTTGTGGTTCAACAGTAAAGCACATTTAAGAGTTTTGGTCTAAAGGCTTAAGTCAGCAGCATTTACAGTATGAAGTATGTAAAATCTTGCAAATAGACTGGGACCATTATTTGCATTTTAAAACAAGCTGACACTATAATCAATATATATTTAAGAGAGGTTTCAGAGGTTAAATATCTAAAGACAGAATATTGATTTATTAATTGTACTGACACACAGTAGCTACATCAGTCAATAGAGCAGCCAGTAAAACAACATGTGGTTTTATCTGCATTGCCAAAACTATTGATGATAAACTTTATTTCTGATAAGCCACCAACTTATATTCACCTTTTACCATGATGATATGACTGCCAACCAGATTCATTACTTTGCTTACTAATTCCTGTAAAGCTGCTTTGCAGTATGCTTTGAATATCACTTCCGGCGCCGACGCGAGTGGCTGCCTGTTCCAGTAGCTCCGTCTCCTTTGTGTGTTTTTTCGATTTTTTTTACGTTTATTTATCGTCTCTGTGCTACTACACACGTCTAGTGTGCATCTTATTTATATCCTAAGGATATTTTTAGTGTAAATATGCGGGGCAGCGAGGAATATCGTGTTTATTTCCGTGAAGAACTGCTGGCCCTTCGACCCGCGGGACGTGGGGGAATTGTCCACACAATACCGGGGGAACTGAGGAGGAATTACCGAGGCTGCAGGGCCGGAGCTAAGCTAAAGGCTAAGCTAAAGGCTAAGAAGATGGATCTATCTCTTGCGATAATGTTAGTTGTAAAAAGCGATATACAAATAAATTTGGTTAGATCTGATTTTAATAAAAAAAATAATAATGACTTATGTCTTATGAAAGTTTCCCTGGTCAAATGCCTGTTTCTGTGAATAGCCATGTGAGATGAACTGACCCCCATAGAGCATAATGTAAGAGATTAAACACACCTTTTAGTATTTTAGGCAAAACTATTATTTGTATTGTACAATATGGAAAGATGATATAGAGATTTGAGCTAAGAATCAGACATTGATGTAAAATACCATGTAGTGTTGTAGTCAAGACCAAGACTTTTAGTAATTGAGTCTGAGTCAAGAACAAGACCAGGAAGTGACCTTTTTTTATTGTATAAAAATAATACTAAAAAATATTTAAAAATGTGTCAATTTATTGTACATCAATTTAATAATGTAATTTATTTTTATACATAATATAGTATGTAATTAGATTTTGATAAATAACATAATACAATTACAATTCATTATTATATTGTGATTTCAGTTAAACTAAGGCAATTCGAGTATGAAGTATGAGTAAGAATAATATTGATATGGTCAATTCATCTTTGTATCAATACCATTTATTCCTATTATCTATTCCTACTATTTTCTATTATCCAAAATAAAGTTTACTTTTACTTTTGCTCACTAAACCAAATTGCTAAAAGTATTATAAATGATTATTAGCCCAAATCAGGGGAAGGGTTTGGGGCACGGTCAGTAAACTCAAATGAAATTGCACTGTGCGAAAAGCAGATGAACTACATGTGACAGAGAATTTGCTACAAGTATTATGTTCGGGCTTGTAGCCATGTTAAGTCTCAATTTTTAAACATGTTTAAAATGTTTAGCCTCAATTTTTAATAAACATTACCTCAGACAGACGCATTGGACCTGGCCAGTCAAGTTCTGACACCGCTTCTAATCGAGACCAAGACAAGACCAATTCCAAATAAGTCAGAGACGAGACGAGACGAGACGACAACGAAAACAAGACTGCTTGTTTATGGTCTCAAGAGCAGTCTTGAGTACTACAACACTAATAGCAACGTATACAAATTTTAAGGCTCTCAAACATTACAAATACTCCCTAAACATTAAGCATCTAAGGGTTCCTCATAGCAGCTACGTGCACTCAAAATAACTGATACCCTCAGAGCAGGAGAGCTCTATAAGGAGCTTTTCAGGTATCTGTTTCAATAGTTCATTCTGTTATTTAAAAAACAACAGTGAACAGGTATGGTGGAGGTCAAACTTAAGTTTGGAAGACAAAACAATTTCAGACAGAACTGCTAGTAAGACTGCTTAAGAGGCTTATCAAAGTAATCATTTGACTGTGAAAGACCTTCAGAAAGCTTTGACAGACTCTGTCCCACCAAACTGCACTAATACATCCCTGATTGAAAAGTCACTTAATTAAGGGGGTGCTGATCAAATACTAAGTTTCTTATTTACTGCATATCTCAGCCATCAAATTGCATTTGATGTAGCACTAAAAAAGAACAGTTCCTATTTAAAAAAAATCTATTAATATTCCAAATTCTTCAGTGTATTTAGAGCACAGTGCTCTTGTGTTTTTGAGTAACAGCTTCAAGCAGTGTTCTGCAATTTCAAACTGAACCAAAACTGTCCCTAAAAGCGTTAACCCCAGATGAAGATTCAAAAACAATAAAAACAAAAACACATGACGCCTATTTTAAGATCTCATTATGGAGGAGAGAAAGTGTGTGTTTGTGTGTGTGTGTGTGTGTGTGTATGATTGGAGTCTGTGAGTGTGTGTGTGTGTGTGTCTCAGTCTGGTCAGCAGCACAGTCACATGCTGAGAGAGAGAGAAAATCTAATCTGGTGCTGCAGGAATTCCCCCGACCCTGATGTTTGATAAACAGCGTATGAGCAGAAGCATGATAATCAAAAAGCTCAGCATGATTTGATTTACTGCATGCTTGCTACACTTTTCACCACAGAACATTCAAAAACATGTAATAAGATGTAAATCATGGGCGGAGCTTTCAAAGATTACAAACTGTCAATTACAGACCGACTGATTGATGACTAGGCTTTAAACGAGGCAACTCTGCAAAAAATTAGGTCAAAGCAGATTAGTAATGCTGACATGCCTGATCTCCATTGGCTAAAATAACACTGATAGAATGGATTGCACATGGCAAGCTGTTTTAGCCATTTTTGATCATTAACGATGTACACAGACGTGCCACACCTGTATATGATGAAGGCGTTATCTTAAGAGTGAGGATGGAGGTTGGTCATCGTGCCCATGGCAAGGCAATGTGAATTATGGGAGTTTGAGTTCAAGCATGGCCTGATAGTGGGCGCAAAATCAATGGAATGTTCTATTGTGCAGGCAATTTAACTTTCCTTGAACCACAGTGTTACATATGTACTGGGAATATGTCATTACAACAGCATTACCACCCACAGTGGACAGTGCATTCGGTGCCAATGATCGTGACCCGTGACATCTAGCTAGAACTGTTCATGTGAACAGACTAGTGACTCCCAAAAGAATTACTTTCAATGCAGGAGGCACCACATGAATATTCCACAGGTCAGTGCAGCATTCTTTAGATTACTTGGGATGTGAAAAACTCACAGCACTAATGGTAGTTAATGTTTCAGTGCAATAAGAATGAAGGCCAGTTTTTTAATCTTACTCACAAGATAACACCTCACAACTGATACAGATGTGGGCATTCCCTTCATGATGAAGTTCCATACTGCTTTTCCATGACTTTAAGTATGATATTTTTTATAAAATGTTATGCTTATGCTATGTGTCTTTATTATACCCTAAAGATTACTATTCACTAAATACTTGCAAAGCAACGCAACTGCCTAAGTTGTTCGTAGCTTAAACTATTGTTAGTTCCAAAGAGTATGAGAGGTTAAAGAACAGAGGGCAGTGAGGAACCTAATGATTAGGGGTGGGAAAAAAATATAAACAGCACGATATATTGTATTGTTTTTGGTTTCGATAAATTTGCACTAAGTTGCATCAAATAGCAATAATTATATTAAAACATAGAAGCTCTAAACTCCCTAAGAGTCACCCTCTGCTTTATTTATGACTCCATGTGGAGTAGGGTAAACCTGCGGTGTTAATTTCTGTGAAACTGACCACAATAAATCCAGAATTCCATGTATTTGCTTACTGAGGAATGTTTTCTCTTCAGTAACACATATGCTGTGAAGTATAGTAAAGTATAGTTCTTCAATATACTGTATAATTATACACTGCCTGGCCAAAAAAAAAAATGCTTCTGCAGTGTCACAATTTTTTTTTTAATCCAGTGTTGCATTAATTTTTCACCAAGATCTTGCAGCATTATGATGGTATGATGGTAGAGTCTGACCACTGTGCAAAGCCTTCTCCATCCAGCACATCCCAAAGATTCTCAATGAGGTTAAGGTCTGGACTCTGTGGTGAACAATCCATGTGTGAAAATGATGATCTCATGCTTCCTGAATCACATTTTTACACAATTCCAGCCCCACGAATCCTGACATTCTGTCATCTTGGAATATGCTCGTATCATCAGGAAAGAAGAAATCCATTGATGGAATAATTCTTTCAGTACATACTGTTGCTGAACCTAGACCTGACCAACTGCAGCATCAACCCCACATCATTTACTTAGTTAAATCCAGGTGGCAAAGTATAGCAATATGATATATTGGATCATGAGATGCCCTGTGATTCCCACCAATACTGATTAATGTAAGTAAACAGAATAAATACTCAATAAAATACAAGCTAAACACATACTAGCAAGGGAATTGACACACACACACTGCTGATTCTGCTTTAAAAAGCTCCACTGCATTTACGACACTCAACTTTCCCCCAGGTTTCTCTCCCACCAGCATTCTTCCCCGCCTAGTAATTGGCCACATCTAGCTGCAGCCATTAACCACATAATAACAACCTCCAAACGCTCGGATTCCTCTTCTCAGAGTCAATACCCTGTTTGACAGTGTGATTTGTGTACCTACGCCAGCTTCACACACAGCTCACTCTGTGAAAGTCTTTAGTCGCATCATTGAGAGTCTGGAAATGTTCAGCACCCTGTAGGTGGTGTGTGTGTGTGTGTGGCTGTGTGTAACACAGAGCCCTAGGCTGCTTTAGATGCTACAGTATGTTGTAGTCTGGATTTACAAGCATGTCATGAAGAGAATGAAGTCAAGCATTTCGTGATTTGGTTTCATCATGTGAAAGATAGTCAGTCTACTGGCAGCATTCCAAGGTAAGATGATCGCATTTATTAAGTTTAGACAGTGTCAATTGTCTAAATGATACATCATTTTGTGTGTGTGTGTGAGAGAGAGTGTTTGTGTGCAGATATATGCATGTAAATATTTGCAAAGGTTTGGCATTTAATCCAGTCGTGGAGGAACTTTTCTGATCAACTGTTTGAAGACTTGCACCAGATGATTAAACACATGACTGGATCTGCTGGTTTGGAAACCTACAGCCATACAAGCCTTCTGTGAATAAGATTAAAAACCCTACTGCCATCAAAGAACCACTTTCAAAGAGTGGAACATTAAATAATGATGTAAAATATTTTATAAGGTGCTGAATCCCAAAAATCTCCAAACGGAATTGGACAGCACTAGTTTGTTTCAAGATTAGATCTAGAAATTAAGTCAATAACCATTCAGAAATTTTATTTTTTTGGTGTATTTTCTCTGTTTGAAGCCATTGAGAAGTGTTTGTACCTGGTCATCATCGCTGTCTGTTCCCTCGATGCTAAGGGAGCTGGTTCTCTGGACCACACCAGACGACTGGAAGAGACAAGAGACAAAGATACTAGGACTCAAATTCATTGCAGCTTCTATAGTGCTACACTATATGTACTACATTTGTACATAATCCTTATATTTAGTGCATGCTATGATACTATTTCTTTTGTACCTTCATAGAAAAGGATTTTTAACAGAATAAGACCTGGATCTGGAACTCTAAGCATGTTTGCTTAAAGTTGGTGCTAATTAGGAGAATCAGTACCAAAATGTACCTGCCATCTGTGTGGCTATAGTGTGGCATTTTCCCTACTCAAAATTGGTATCTGCTTATCTTTCAGATTTTTTTTGTCTGTCCTGTTTTGTGCCCCATTACAAAAATAGTCTGGAATAAAACAACTTTTCTAGTTTAAGCATCACCTAGGCAGTTATAGGAGTGTAGGCTGTTGAAGGATACTGTGGGCCAAATACTGTATATACTGTATGCATATGTGCAGGGATAATAAAAAAATAACAAATAAAAATGGGCTTACTAGAATTATTTTTTACATACCGTATTTTCTGCACTATAAGACACACTTAAAATCCTTTAGCTAATTTTCCCAAAAATCATCAGTCTGCCTCATAATCTGGTGCACCTTATGTATGAATTTTACCAGCCAGGTTGAAAGGAGCAGTAAAGCCACTCTGCTGAAATACAGCTTTATACAGGAGTTTCAGTAAAGCATTATTATAGTATTAGCATTAGCCGCTAACCATGCTAAGCACCAGCTCTTTCGCGGTTCATCGGTGAGTATATTGGCCTGTAGCCTGTGCATTTACTGTGTTAAAACAAGCTACATGGGACAAACTGCTAACTAACATCGCCCTGACTTTCCGAAACACGTAGGATTCCTCAGTGTCCTCAGCCTTAGAGCTGGAAAAATGAAAATAAATAAAATGTGCCTTATAACCCCAAATTTTTGACCTAGTATTTGTTTTTCTATTCAAGTTAACTGTCAGTTTATATTATGGCATTTACTTGTTATGAGGTTATGTAAGTTTTAATGTTTTGACACTAATTCACTCCAAGAACAATGATTCTGGACTTAAGACTAGGTCATTTAGCCAAAACATATAATGATGCTTCTGTTAATACTATAGGGCAGTCACTGATGGACGCTGCTAGTCTAAATGAAGCAGCAATACTGGTTCAAGACCCTTTCATGCGGATTAATGGCAAGCTCTTCACTATTTTTGCTTCGCGTGTAAGCCACACAGGGCAGGCAGGGACATGGTGTCCATAGCAGGAAGGACATGAATGGAGAGAGGAGACAGGTACAGAGAGCTCGGCCCAAAGCTGAGTGAGGACAAGCATCAGGCTTAATCCAGTTAGACAACTCAGCAGGGAGCTTCCTGTGTCTGCACTCGGGCCCCGTGATGTCAGATACTATCACACGCTGCTGAGAGCCTGATCCATTCACATGCCTGATCACTGGTGTCTGACATTCAAGAGTGTGTTTCTTTACATTTTAGCAGCTCCTAAAACATATTGAGCTAAAATGTATCAATTCTGTTATGTAAAACAGAATGTGAACATGCCAAGAAAGTGCATTTTATACGGCTTGGCCTGTCACAATGGTAATTGTTAATTTTAATGACTAATTGTACAATATATTGTCATAACCTTAACTATTCTGACCACAATATTGCCTATTGTGTTTACTAAGCAGGTAGAGACCACTGAAGCAAATTTGTCAATATTTCTGTTTAGTTTTCACTTGTTTTTGTGTTTATTTATGTGATTTTTAAATATATATTAAAATGTTAGGGGTAGCTAACTAAGTAAAGCTAAGCTAAGTAAAGAAACTGTAATAGCTAGCTAGCTAGGGTTAGTAGCAGGCTACAGGCTAAGAATACTCCCCTCTGAATGCGGAAATAGCAGGTAAAGCTAATGCTGCTCCAGCAGTGAAAGCCGGGTTTAGGAGCAGGCTACAAGCCAATAACACTGCAATTTGGCAGAGTGGCTTTACTTCTTCTTACAACCTGACTGGTAAAATTCATACGTAAGACGCAGTGGATTAAAAGGTGCACTTTTGATTTTTGGGAAAAATAGTATTTTAAGTAAAAGTATTTTAAGTGAACACTATAGTGCAAAAATTATGGTAAATGTATTACTCTCTTAAAATTACAATAATTATTATTTCTGGAACAATATATTGTCCAAACATTTACTGTGAAAGGCCTATATACAGTTAAACTATACATATTGAACCCTAGGCATTAGGCCTTGTAGCTACAAACAGGTTTTGGCCTATTGATGTTATATGGGGTGAACAGAGAGAGCAGATGTGGCAGTAGGAAACTGTACCCTTTGAGAGGAAGTTGCCAGAACAGTATGGAGGGTGGAGTACTCTGGTGGGCTGCAGGGCAGACCATCATCCTCTGACACAGCTCCCGCATCCTCGCCCTTCCTCACAGAGACGACTGCCGGCGGAGAGCCAAGTCGGATCGCCTGCTTCAGCTGCAGCTGTGGAGAGAACATCTGACTAAGCCTTGGACCAGAACCATCAAGCAACTTATGTGTTTTTTGTAGAAGCTTTACATTGTGTGACAACCCTGTAAAAATGTATGCACTCTAAGGATGTCCTTGCTCAGATCATGTGATTAGAAATTGGGGCCAAAAAATTACTTAAAGGACAACTTGAATATGTTCTTTCTTTTTTTCTTTTACTGCATTACAAAAGTATCGGATTGGGACTCTGTATCCGCAGATACTCAAAATCAAAGAGATTGTGATAATCACAAACCCACAAACTATTTATTTTTTAATATTTTTTACTTCTTTCATTGCAGTGCTGAAACGATGTACTCTACGGAGTCTTAAAGATCAGTAAAAGTGCCCACTCCCATCCTCAGACATGCCACATACTGTTTCTTCATTTGACCCTTTAAAGGGATCGTAAAGGCTTGATTATACATGCTACGCAATAAATATTCCTAACTACACTGTAACTATCACTGTGCCATAAATTCCCATTCGAATTTAACCATAACAAAAACTGTGCTGTCACATTTGGCCCAAGCCAGCAGACACTGTGGAGACTGAGGCATTAGTTAAAGTGGGCTAAAAATGACTGAAGTCTTGTAGGTCTTCATAAATCATGATGTACTCTGTGAGAAAAGACTAAAGATTAGAGTCCCTAAAACCCTTTCTCTATAGCAGTGATACATGTAATAATACAGCGCTGACAAATCTCTCTGACTAATGTGTTCAGATCTTTCCTTTGGTCTTCAGTCTTTGTTGTGTTTGTATCTAGTCACCTTGAAAGCACTCGTCTCTGTGAGAACTGAGCTAGATGAGAGATGTCAAAACCCAACACATCAAGCCTGTGTCTAGGGGCTTATGTACACGCTTGCTAATTTTATACCGGGAACTGACGGAGTGCCAAGTCTAATACTGATTAAAGTGAAGAGGATTGCAGAGGAGATACACACACTGGCCGCATCTGAGCCCATTCTGTCAGCTCTACACATACGACTGACCATTCAGACAGGGCTTAGCTGGACACTGACCACTGATATAACAATTGTTTACATGTAAACAGAGCTGAATCTCTGAGCTAAAAAAATCCTATAACTTATAATGAAGAAAACATTAAAAGCTTGCGTTGAGAAAGTGCTACTATACCTGCAGGGATTTGACTTTCCCATGTATGCTGTCCTGGGAGGCTCGGAGAGCTTCATTCGTTTCGGAACAGGGAGATTCAGAGGCGAATACACTGTCATGTGACAAAGCCTTGTTCCCCATGTTGATCTTGGACCTTTAAAAAAGACAAATGGGTTGTTTGTATAGTTTACTATATTAGAACACTTGCAGAAGAACTTCTTAACTGTCAGAAGAAGAAGTCAATGTGAATCTTTTGTCAATCTGGAGCATTTCTATTGGCTAATTAACTGAGATAAAATCTACTTTTAAGTATATAATACAACTATAACATATCAGTGAATTAAATGATGAAAATAATGGTGATCAGATACAGAGCACATTCAGAGAACCCTACTCACTTCAGCTCAGTTTCTTAACAGCTTCACAGGCGGCACAATATATTAATTTAGCATTGTTAATGCATTTTGAGGTTGTGAAATAGTCACATACGTACAATGTGCAAAGTCTGGGGCAATGTTAAAGTATATCAAGCACAGCATGCTACAGCTTTTTTGTTTTTTGAAACAAAAATCAAATCTGGTTAAAATTCCCTAAAAATTTCCTAATATTGCAAAATATACACTGCAGAAAAATGATGTATAGCAAGGCATTTGTTTCCCAATATTGTGTAGCCCTTGTTGACAGTCAAAATATTCTAATGAATAGACCAATAAACATTGGTATTGTTAGTTCTATTTAAAGTTTAAAGAATTTGAAGAAAATCCCATTAAACATCTGTGACAAGACATGAAAACAGCTGCTCACAGATGCTCTCCATCCAACTTGGCTGAGTTTGAGCTATATTACAAAGAAGAATGGGCAAAAATCTCAAGCTCTAGATGTGCAAAGCTGGTAGAGCTTGTGTAAGCTGGTAGAGCCATATGTAATTTGTAATATTTTTGCACATCACACTTTACAGATTTTATTTGATTAAACATTTAAAAATGTATCTATCATTTTTATTTTACTTCAGTTATATGTGCTATTATGTGCTGCTTTGTGTTCTTCTACAATATAAAATCTCAATAAAATACATTTAGGTTTGTGGTTGTAAGGTTCCAAAATTTGAAAAAAAAACTTTAAGGGGTATGAAACATTTTGTAAGCCACTGTACGTAAATATGGGAGCTTTAGGGAGATCCCAAAATGGGCCTTTTTAAAACTTTTGTTACATTTAACTACAAAGGGTTTGAATTACCTGACTTTGCAGTGTGCTGGCATTGTGAAAGGCTAGTCAATCAAAATCTTTCCTTAGGCATTAAAATTACTATTCCTTTATACTTTAAACGAAACCATATGAACCAACATATTTACATTTGAAAATAATGTCAAGCAACAGCACTGCTTGACATTTGTTATATTCTTTCATAGACTTTATCTAAACTGCTGAGAACAAGTATAAATAAACCTTATAAATGAACCATTTTTTGTTTGCACAATCCATGACTTCTAGCTTTAACACATATTTGGCCCAGTCTGCTCCCCATCCCCCCAGCCCAGAGTGGTTTCCTCGGATTGCAAAGCACTCAGCTCTGGCTCTCTCTCACATAGAAAAACAGCGTGTTTATTATACAGCTGATCATGCCAGTGGGAGAGCGTTGGCTAATTCCCTGCTGCACATCTGAACTCAGCACAAAAATGTGCCTTACATGGAGCTGGAGGCCTGTAGACATCGGCAGTGCAGTTCTGCACTCTGACACTCCTGACTCGCACATTTTGTTGGTGTTGAGGAGGTGTTTGCATGCGCAGACAAAGCAATAATTTGGGATATGGTTGAGTAAACACTGCATTCCTGAAGTAACACAAAACAGCTCGCTGCAGGATTCCTCAGGTTTAGCTATGTGGATGGACTGCTCTTTGTATGTTTATTTGTCTACAATATAAAGGGGAAAAAAACTTAACAGTAAATATTTTATATTTGCAACAATAATCAAGGTATATGGTCTTTTAAGAAGAACAAAAAGCTATCGTTGCTGAATACCAACAAACGAAATTGTTTATTATAGCATGTAAACATTGTTATATTTTTATAATCCCTAAAGCACTGCCACTATGATCGTGATACTGATCGAATCCTGGTCATGTAGCTTGCCATCAGCTGCCGGAGCCCTGAGAGAGCACAATTGGCCTTGCTCTCTCTGGGTGGGTAGATGGTGCTCTCTCCCCACATCACTCCTAGGGTGATGTCTGCAGCACAAGGTGTCTGTGAGCTGATGTATCAGAACCGAGTCCTCCGAGTGTGCTGTGATGCTAGTCAGCCATTCGAAAAGAGGTGGTGGCAGATTTTACATGTATCGGAGGAGACATTTGCTAGTCTTCACCCTCCAGGTGTTGTAATCACTACTGACGAGGGATATACAGCTGGTATAATAACTATAGAAATTATAATAATTTCCATAAGATCTATTTATACCCTGACATGTATAAGTTGTGAGGTGTTATATTGTGATCGAGGCTGAACAATGTCTAGCATGCTTAAGGTAAGGTGATGTGAATTATCAGAGTTTAAGTCTAATATCTTGAGAGTGGGTGGCAGATAGATGGCACATTAAATTTCCAAACCTTTGTGAGCATTTAACATTCCTCAATATGTATGTAAATATCTTTGATCTCATTGGCTTCCATGAATAGTGCTTTACTCAATAAGCAGTGTGGGTTAAAAAACACTGTTTATAACTTCAGTTTGAACGGGTGAGTTAGTAACGGTTGAAGGCTGAATCGGTGGATATACTATGTGTAAATAATAAGCTTTAACACTATATATGGA
Organism: Astyanax mexicanus; assembly: GCF_023375975.1. NCBI lineage: Eukaryota > Metazoa > Chordata > Actinopteri > Characiformes > Acestrorhamphidae > Astyanax > Astyanax mexicanus. The sequence continues at coordinate 22,273,963 of NC_064417.1, read as the reverse complement.
TTGTTTGGATTGGTGAGTGAGAGATATTGTATGTTTAGAAAAAATAGCAATGTTTACATACATTCAATGAGCACCTTCTTTTAGTTTTTCTATGTGTGGGCTCTTTTTGTATTAAAATACCAGTCAGTTAAAGCATAACTGAGTGCTGTGTGTTATCGATAATGCTGCTAAAATTAGCTCTCCAATGTACAGTCCATGATGCACAGTCAATAGTAGTTATCTTGTCATTGATAACACCTCGCTCAGCACCACAAAGAACTGCTGAATACAACAATGCAGAGAGAATTGATTTTAAATAATCATCCTCTTACCCAGAGTCGCTGTCTTTGTCAGAGAGCGTGGGGGTGGGCTCAGGAGTGTTAACATCATCACTGGACTGACTGGACTTCAACCCACTCTCCCCCACGGGAGCAGCCGGCTCCTTCCTCTTCTTCTTAGCGAAGAAGTTCTTGAACGTCTGGAATTTGGACTTCTTTTTCCCTGGTGTGGAAACAGGCAGGCGGTTGTGTTTAGAACATTTTAGAGCACCTCTGAAATGCAGGAATGTAAACGGGCTGGCAGACTAACTGGCATATTTGTATACATTGACTTAGAAGGGTAGTTTGCTTTATTCCTGTAGTTGAGCTTCTCAGTGCATAGTGATCGATTTCTAGGACAAAAGTATTGGAATACCTCCTCAAGCACTTAAAATTCTTTAATTTTCCCAAAAATTGTCATTGCGCCATATAATTCATTGCATTTTATGTATGAATTCTACCAGTCAGGTTGTAAGGAGCAGTAAAGCCACTCCGCTGAACTACAGCTTTATACAGGAGTTTTAGTTTAGATCTCCAGCACCGAGACTGGAGCAGTATTAGCATTAGTCGCTAATTGCGCTAAGCACTAGCTCTTTCACCGTTCAGAGGTGATTATTACCAGCCTGTAGCCTGCTGCTAATCCCAGCTAGCATTAGCATTACGATGGGAACCTAAGATTTAGTAAATGCTAATATGGTTTGGATAACCGACACAATTTATAATCGCACTAGCCACCCAACCTACTCACTTCAGCTTGGTAAATACTGGCTAAAATCAATCTGGTGGATTAATCCAAACAATTACGTCTGTTCTCACTGATACACAACTGTCAATCTCTGTGTAATTTAAAACACCTATATGATTACTGTATTTTACTGACTAAGGCACACAGTATTATAGGTTGCAGTGAGTGTCTATTTTCTTGTCTATTTTCATACATAAGGTGCACCGGATTATAAGAAGCAGTTTAAGTGACACTAGTCAGGAAACAAGGGTGTCGCCACGTTTCCTTTCTAATTTAGCAAAGTCGAACAAGTGCTGGATGTTTCTCTACACACATTTCTCTCCTGAAAACTGTTTATTCAATTTATTAACAGTAAACTTAGATTTCAAATGTTTTAGTGCGGTTAGCGCTAGTAAATAACACCCGATAGCGCTATACTGAGAAACTCTGAGTGTTCCCGATAAGCCAGGGTGCTATCAGCTGGTGGTTTGTCCCACATAGCTGTAACATGGTAAACAAGCAGGCTACAGTCCGATACGAACAGTGAAGGAGCTAGCGCTGCGGTTAGCAGCTAATGCTAATACTGCTACAGTCTGTATACTAAAGAAATTTCACTGAAACTCGCGCTGACGATTTTTGGGAAAATTATAGGATATTCTTATAGGGCAAAATATACAGTACTTATTTTTTAAGGTGCAACAGACCAATCATTAAGAATTACTGAAAGTTTCAAGGCCTTTGAATTCCTAAATATTTTTTTCTTTGGTCCAAAACAGTTATCAACAGTATTGAGGTCTTTTCCATGGATTTGGTTTGTTTTCATACAGGGAACTTTACTAAATTTACCAACTTGACTGTTCCCTCCAGAGAACTGGAATGAAACAGGTGTAAAAACAATCATTCTTAGTATTAAGTCAGTGGACAGTCCCTTTAAATTACTAGTTTGTACTGTTGCATTGCCATCTTAATACACCTCCTATGTCTTGCAGGCCTAATGTAGCTTTATAAGCGAGGAACCTTTATATCGTCCCAAGATCTCAGAATGCTAATAAAGCCTGGGTTGTATTGTTTCCTTCAGCAGCTGTAAAAACTACCCAGTGCTTTAAGTTAACTTTAGCACCCCTGTGGAAAATCTCAGCACCATGCTTTTATAGCCTCAACCTTTTATCTTTGTTAAAGAACCCTGTGGAGGTTTAAAACCTAAGTGCTGAAATACACTCCAGAGAACTGGACAAGGCTAAATTTCTTGTAATAAAAAAGAGGCTGGCCGAAAGCTTGAGCTGTAAAGTTCTTAATGTGTAGGGTGCAGTCTTGGTTCTATGTTAATGAATTATAGTTTTTCTTTAGGTTTCTTTCTTTGTAGTTATAACCCAAGTCCATATGGTGAAAGCATGAAAATGGGCACAAGGCACAAATGTAACTCCTTCTAATTGGAGAACAAGGATACTTTATGGTGTACCCATTGCTGGCACAAGCGTTTTTACAGCCTATAAAATGTTCATAGAAAACTGCCTGGCATTGCCAATAGAATGGGACACTCTGGAGCAGCAGCACATAAGGCTGACACCCTCAGGCCCAATGCCAAGCAACAGCTAGAGGGGAAAAAAGTGCCTTCTAAACACTAAACTTTGGGTTGTGGATTGCTGTGTATTCTATAGTCACGGTGCTCCACCTTGCACCTTTGAAATGATTTGGAGTGGCAGAACTAATCATCCAACTTATCCAATACTGGAGCTGACTAATACTCTTGCGGCTGAATGCAATAAATTCCTCACACTACTTGCTACAACATCTAGTGTGAAGTTTTCCCACAAGGTTAAAGGCTGCTTCTACAGAACAGAACGGATAGTCTCCCTTCATGTGAGAAGATGCACTAGGTGAGCAGATGTGTACAAACTTTTGGGCATTCATTATATTGCACTTATTATTTATCAGGGATGATCTAATACAGAATTCATACTCAATAATAATCATCAATAAATAGATAACCAACAGTGCCAAAAATATAACTTATTTAATACTGGAAAAAAATATATATGTGAAGTAAATGTTATCAAGAAAATGTATCTGAACTCTTTATAGCTTTATTTGTTAAGGAAAAAAATCAGCCCACTTTTTTGGGAGCTTGGGGGTCCCAGTTGATACATCATAAAAATTGAGAACCACTGCTTCTAACTTCATAATGTTAAAAGATCCCTGTATTAGGAAGTAAATTAAAGCAAAATAGTCAAATAATAGTCTTTTAAACATAGTTCCTTACATACAAAAAATAAGAGACAACACCATGCCATTGAGGGTTAAATATAGTCTTTATTTAATATTACCAATTTTCAGAAAGCTGTATGATTATAATCTGGCAACTCAACAGATTGCAGACCTTATTTGCTTGGTATAAGTAATCTTATCTAGTGACACCATCCTATTCAACATGCTTGTGGACATTTACGGCTGCTTTCACATTACTATTTAAAACTAGTAGGAACTAGATATGTCATACTATAACTATTGCAGGTGAATGTAGTGTTACTGCTGCAAACTCAACTAATCTATTCATCCAACTGAATGAGACCCCCCCCCCCCCCCCCTTCTACTACCTACATATTGTGGTGTATGTGTTATTTAACCAGCCATTTACCACATTATACACAAACAATACACTATTAATTAGTCAGAAAAAGAAAATGAACAATATTAAGACAGAAACCTCAAGTCCACCTAAAAATGAGCTGTTAAGATTTGAGCATGACTGAGACTATACAATGCATTAAAACAAATATCACACACTGAGAGTTTCTAAATGCTTTGATAGTAAGCTTTTTTAAAAGGGCAAAAAATAAAATGAACCATATTAGGCCATGCACAGGTTAAGAATTTCATATGAAGACCTTATTTGCTTGGTAAAAGTAATTTTATATAGGAAACTGTCCTATTCAACATGCTTGTGGACACTTATGACTGCTTTTAGCTACTTTAAATGACACTACATTACTACCTAAAACAAGTTAGAACTAGATATAAGTTATACTATAACTATGGCAGGCGAATGAATTGTAACTGTTGCAAACGCAACTATCTATCCATCCAACTGAATGAGATCGTTTCCCCCCATCTACTTCCTACATATTGTGGTGTATGTGTTATTTAACCAGCCATTTACCACATTATACGCAAACAATACACTATTAATAAGTCCTAAAAGGTCAAACCTGACCTAAAAGGTCAGTTCTATTCAGCTGAAATGGAGCCAGTGACAGCAAGGAAAGCACTGCCCATTAGACAATTATGGGATGAAGACCTTTACCAGCAGGGCGAGGCTTTCATTACAGGACGCTTGGGCATGCTGCCTAATGATGGCTTGGTGTGTGGCAGCAAGGGCCATATTTAGATCCTAGACATCACACTATGCCTTAAACAACAGCCCACAACCAATTACACACCTGGACTACTGCTTAATTGCAGTTTACAAACCGAGACAGACACTTACAATTTGGAATCGTTTACAGAATCTTTTGAAGAATTAATGGAATTGCATGACCAGAAACCTCAAGTCCACCTAAATATGAGCTGTTGAGATTATCACTGAGCATGACTGAGACTACACAATGCACTAAATTATAAATAGCACACACACAGTTTTTTTTAAATAAAATAAATCGAACAATATCAAGCCATGCCCCAGATTCTACCTAAGATGTATTTCAAATGTATTCATGCCAAAAGAGAAAATTTGATTTGAGATATGCAACAATTCACCTGTATGTGACAGAACAATACCTTGGAAGCTCATGTGTAAACAAAAGCCAATACATTACCAGGATGTGCAGTAAGTTCAATATTAGAGCTGGCAAAATGAACTGGTTTGATAATGCTTTTATTTTAATGTTTCTTTACTGTAGTTTTTGGGAATAAATCCACATTGCTTTTCCATTTTAAATGTGAATTGTTGTGAATTATTTAGAATTCTTTATTTATTTATGACAAAGAAGTTTCATGGTATCTAGCGTTTGTAAAATCTAGTGTGTGAAAACTTTACCATGCAATGCTTGCTTTCCATTTTTTTGTTTTTAAGAATGTATTTTTATTATGGAGACTAAATAAGAATTTAATGGTAATTCCATGGGAATGTTTTTGGAAGTTGTCAGAGTCAGAGTAAATTAAAGGGTTTTAGTGTAAATTAGTTAAAAGAAAAACAAAAGTTGGTAAATAATAGTTGGAAAAAGTTGGAAAATGTATGTGTAAACAGAAGTGGATACATAACAAGGAAATATAGTTATATTTCCATCTATACATCTACCAAAGCAAATTTTTGCAATGCATTAATTTTTACAGTTGAGTAGGTTAGCTTAATGTATAGCACTGCTGGAGCAGTTAGCTGTTAATACTAATGCTCCAGAAATTTTGTAATCTAAGCTTACTGTAAATAAATGTGAGAGCTTTACTAAACAATTGCATTATCCCTTACCCAAGCTTGCTATTTCCCTGTTCAGAGGGGAGTATTATCAGCCTGTAACCTGCTCCTAACCCCTGCTAGCACTACTGGAGCAGTTAGCCACTAATGCTAATGCTCCAGCCTTAGTGCTGGAGAAATTCGGGACTCTAAGCTTGCTGTAAATAAACTAAAGCACTTTACTCACCCAAATAAACAGTTTTCAGGAGAGAAATCTGTGTAGATCAAAATCCAGCGCTCGTTTGACTTTAAAAGAAAATGTTTTTTTTTGTTACAGTTTTGTTTACTTAGCTTAGCTTTACTTAACCCCCCACTACCACCACCCAGCAGGGACACTTGCTGAATTAGAAGTTCCTTATAGTGTCTGTTAAAATGCGCCTTAAAATGTACAGTTAGTATGAACATCTACACTTTGGTCTAATGTAAATGGCAAACACCTGAACAATACAGGTAAAGAATCTTGATGATGTCCTGGTGTTAAGTGTGAAAGGGGCAGAAGATAAAGAAAAAAAAAAAAACTTTAAAACGAACACATCAGTAAACTTATTAAAAACTAAATCTCAACTGAAGTAGTTGAGTAATTGCCCAACATACAGCATAAAAAAGTGTTACAAACAGGGCCTTTTAGATTCCAGTATTTAATACTCTCTGATTCTAAAAGTGGTGCCATCTCTATCTGATCTCCTCTCCCTCTCTCTTGTTCTAGGAAGAATCACATGCTGCGGTCGTCGTGTTGGCAGAGCGCAGCCTCCAGCTGTGGTCCATCTTAACGGGAGTAAACAGCACACAGAGAGAAAGAGCACTCTATCCATCCCTCTCCCACCCTCCACACTCAATCATCTGATTACTCTACAATGAATACTATATATGGCCTTCTGAGAACAGCCTGAGTGAACATAGATGTCCATTCAGTTTGGGGAAGAGGAACGAGGAGCTGTGCATTGAAGCTCAGAATGCCTGATAGTAATGTTTTACTATAAACTTGAATAGTTGGAATGTTTCAGAGGCTCAGCCTACAGCTAGATGACAAGATATCATACATGTTCAACTGCTGTTACTATGGTTTTGATTTCAGTGCAGAAAAATGTGTATTTTTCTCTACTGAGTGTGAACTGGATATGATTCTGGATATGATACTGATCTCAATCTCACTGATGTAACGCACTGGTAGTTCTTCAAATATAACATGATAATCTTTATGCTGCTATACCTGAGACAGTATATTAAAATTTTTAATATTGTAATGAGAATCTAATTTTATTTGTTGTTCCATTAAATGTATATTGCACCACAATAAAAAACTACCAAAATTGATCAACAGTTAAACATTTGGCCAAAAGCTGACTATGGAATCTGTTTTTACAGGTTTGTATTGTATTTAAAGTATTTTTTTTGCTTTTCAAAAAAGCTATGGGCCCTTTTGTAGTGATTTATAGAAGGGCAGCAAATTCTCTTAATAAATTATGGGTGTGTTGCTATTGCTATTTTAACAGCGCAGAGCTTCTGAGCAGAGAAAAATGATCTGTGTATTAACACGATTCGACATCTGATGGTTGATGATTGTGAGGGTTTTGATCAGTCAGTGGTGCAGCTGTGATTACTGCTACATAGATAGCATAACACACCTCACTTCTAGACCACCACACCCATCGGCGTCGATATTTTAATAAGCAGCTTCTCTTTTTAATAAGGGGCAGGCGCAAGGGGTGAAAATAGACTGTTGGTGGGGTGTAAGATTGCACTATGCACTGGGTGTAAGATAGGGCCCTATAATTTCTTATATAAATTGTGATATTTAACACTGAACATTTTTATTTCTCAGCAGACAAACCAAGAAAGCAGATGATATATGATATAAATTATTTAAAAATATTTTTTTAGGCTGAATATTCAGGTACCAAATATTCGGTGCATCCCTACCTTGTTTATGAATCTAAGTCCATATTTTAAAAAAGATTGTTAGTCATACTTTCTTGCTTATTTTTTTTTTAGTGGTGTTGTCATTAGCTATTAACATTTAAGGCTAGATTACTAAACTCTGATTCAGATATGACCGTGTGTCTTCCAGCACCAGAATCCTGTCTGAGTAAGCAGCACTTCTCAAATTTCAGACAACAAGATCTCATCAGCATTCAATGACTGAACTGCTGAACTGTAGTACGTCATCTGTTTATCATAAGCTCGTTTGAATATCTACTGAACTGACTAGTTATTCTATTCAATTCCTTCAGATGTTTACATGTCAGAAGGAGTCAAATTAGAGATTGCTGGTTGGATGAGAACAGCTAGCTTTGACTTGAGTTTTCTAAAGCTCAAAAGCATTGAACTTTGGAGGTCACACAAAGGATTAATCTGCTGGCCCGTTGCCAAACACACCTTGGCCATTGACAAATTCTTGATCTTGTTCTTGACTTGTTGCTCTGCTTTAGACCTACAATCCGATAAAAGGGATTATCCTCCTGGTCTGAGCGACCTATTCTGTGAGGAAATGGCTAATCCATGTCTCCACAGAGGACTGTGCCGGGTGTGACGGGACTTCCTCCTTCCCACACTGCACTGGGGGAGGAAAGGTCAAGTGTGGGCCATCGGAAAGCTAGCTTTTATGAGAGAGAGAGAGAGAGAGAGAGAGAGAGAGAGAGAGACGAGGAAAAAAGTTGGCTTTGTCTCACTACAACTTATTGACTTATTGCCAGTGAGAACAAGCATCCAGTGCAGGCTCCCAGAGGTTCACTCCATCTAATTTTCCATTTATAACTGATATGTGCAGGCATGGCTAAGTGAGTCCAAGATGTGGGTGATGAGGGGCATCTATCCTTTTCTATGTTTTGGGTCCATACACTGATGCAAATGTGCTGTGAGCATCTTGTTCTTTACAATACTGTATATTTTTCACTATAAGGTGCACGTATTATAAGGTGCACTATTCTCATACATAAGGCACACTGGATTATAAAATGCATTTTAAGAGACACTTTAAGGAACTTATAATTCAGCAGGTCTTGCTGCTGGGTAGCTAACTAAGCTAAGTAAAACTAAGCTAATTAAACAAAACTTTATTTAAAAAACGACTTTCTTTTAAAGTTAAAAGAGCGCTAGGTGTAAATCTACACAGATTTATCTCCTGAAAACTGTTTATTTGAGTGAGTAAAGGGCTTTTGTTGATTTACAGCAAAGTTAGAGTCCCGAATTTCTCCAGCACTAAGGTTGGAGCATTAGCATTAGCGGCTAACTGCTCCAGCAGTGCTAGCAGGGGTTAGGCTGATAATACTCCCCTCTAAACAGGGAAATAGTGAGCTTGGTTAGTGGATAATGCTATTGCTGCTCCAGCAGAGCTAGTAGGGGTTAGGAGCAGGCTACAGGTCGATAATATTCCCCCCTAAATGGGAAATAACGAGTGTGGTTAGTGACTAGCATGCTAATGCTACTCCAGTCCCGGTGCTGGAGAACTAAACTGAAACTCCTAAATAACACTATTTGCAATTTGGCTTTAAATTCATGCCTAAGTCACACTGAATTAAAAGGCGCTCTGACGATTTTTGGAAAGATTAAAGGATTTTAGGTGCGCCCTATAGTGTGAAAAATACGGTACTAGATTTTAAAGCTTTGCTATAATGGCTTGATTGCATTCAGAAAAATTTGAGGGCTAGCGAGTTCAGGATGTCGGTCGACACCATTCCACATCATTTCCAACTCCACAACTCATCCCAAAATAAATAATGACCAAACAGACTTATAACATCAATTCTACCCTTTTAAAAAGCAAGAACATTCATTTTTATATATATATTTAGACATTGCAATTGCAATATTTAAAATAACTAAATATATTGTATTTGCAGTACTTTTCTACAGTGGTTAGATAAACATGCAGATGTGGGTTTGACCATCTGTGTCAGCAATGGATGCAACTGCAGTAGCTAAATATGCATTAATTAAAAGGGTTGTCTTAAAACATTAGGACATATTAAATTTAGCTGATGAGTTCAATTGTGCCACACAGTGTATCTCCAGGGTCAAGACTGAATACTAGCCAGTGAAGGATTATCTCACTATGCCTGAGAATGCAAATGTTGCTAACGAAGAAGAATAACGATAATGAATGATCCCATTTGCCTGAGTGGCTCCATTAGCTTTCCTCCATTACTATCAGCCCTGGTGATTCTGGGTGAAGTAATGCTTTAAGAGATTCATTATGGTAAAGAGGAGATTTACCTGGGCATTCCTCTGATACATCTGAAGGCTCATGGGCTGCGGTGGCATCTGCAGATCCTGAGGCCATGATGCCACAATCACTTCTGGGAAAAGAAGATAAAACATCATTATTAATCATTGTGAGCCACATTGGGTTCTCAACTAAGTTTAAGATTTACAGTAAAAAAAAAATGTATGGATGTTTATGTATATAAATTGACAAAGGTCTTGGCAGAAATGTCTACCTAATGAATCAGAACATTCAAAACCATCTATAGAACATGGATTATTATTATTATTAAAGCAAAGAACATGGATTATCATTTCAGTGACTAAGTTTCACCCAGTGAGGACAGGTGCAAGATGCACACAATTCAACATGCCTAGTCCTGGTTAAGGAGGTACTACTGCCAATAGAATAGGACCTTCTGAACCAACTGGTACACAACCTAATGCCAGGAGTGGGTTAGAGAGGTATAAGGTCTTTGGAGCAATGGAACTGCAATCTCTGGCATGAAGGAGCTCATCCAAACTATTGGATATGGTGGGGTAGTAATAACACAACAGTCTGACCTCACAGATGCTGAATTTTCACCAAATGCCCTCAAATCACAGATCTAAAAACAGTTCTACGCAGTTATGCACCAAAATCTAGTAGAAAGCCTTCCCTGGACAGTAGAGACAGTTACTTCAACAAAAGGAAGACAAACTCTCTTTTTTAAATACCCTTGATTCTGAAATACATCCAGCTTAGGACCCCTTAACTGAACAAATTACAAAGATACTTCATCCTGTATAAGTTGGCCAGTCCTATTTTGATAAAACTAATCCAGTAGGGGTGTGCCATATCATATTGTACGCAATAATAACACTAACATTTTTGAGTATCGTGAATTATATTATACCCTGAAATATTGTGCTATATTACCCACCCCAAAAGTAAAATTCACACTGTTCTCATTTCCCATTATATATCTACTAGAGACAGATTATATCTGTCCAGTATCATTTATTTTTCATTATTCCTGGATATATTGTGATATCTGGAGTGCATTATTAGTATCATGACAATCTGGATCATTCACCACTGTTAGAAATGATATGTTAGCGTATGAAATAATAAAATGTAATTTTCATTTTGTTGCATTAGGTTATTTTTGAAATATACATATTTATTTATTCAGTGTTTTGTCACATCATTATCGCGAAAATACCACGAAATATCGTGATATTATTTTATCTTCATATCACCCACCCCTATAATCCAGCTTCAGAACTTCATTTCAAAAATATATATTTTTATTTTAACTACTGCTCTATATTTACAAAGACCTTTATAGATGCCTTTACGGCTGGTCAACAATTGGTACAGTAAAATAACAGATTTTTATATGCTAATATAAAAAAAAACTAAAGACTTTTTACAACCAGAGAGCACAGAATTAGAAACAACCTCTCTCATGCAGAGGGAGACACTTTAATCTGTCTTTATGGCATATTCTGACTGCCCATTACAAGATTTTGACTACACCCATGGCAGGAGCTTAACAACACCACGCTTTCGGCATGGCACACGGCCCTGATAAGCAGATGCTGCCTCTTACAGATTACACAACTGTAACCCAGCCACTCCAGCACATCCATTACTATTATCAGCCCCACAGAGCTGCAGACTGATCCCAGACCAGCTGAACTCAATTGTATGCACTGGGAATGGGTTTGGAGGGGCTTACGCTATATCAGGTGAAGCTGTCAGCAGTGCCCCTGACAGCAGGCTGGAGCTGAACAGGATGTGGAGGCAATTTGCAGCACCACCTGACAAGCACAGGCAGTTAGACCCCCATCACAGGGATGGTACCAGCACAATTAGGACTGGATATACGACTTCCTGGCTACTTTGCTGCAGAGTGGATGGTAAGCTATGAGGCAAATTGCATCATTTCTGGGTTTATGACCCAGAAATGTCCCATTACTCCACCTCAAGCTTATCAATGCACCAATACTCAAACTCACTCTCAGAAATGGCCCAATACTCCACCTCAATATTACCAATGTCCCATTACTCCACTTAAATTTTATCAATGCACCAATACTCAAACACACTCTCACAGATGGCCCAATACTCCACCTCAATCTTACCAAGGCCCAATTACTCCACCTTAATCTTTCCAATGTCTTATTGCTCCACCTCAAATCTTACCAATGCCCCAATACTCCACCTAAATGACACCAATGCCCCAATACTCCACTTCACTTTTACCAATGCCCCAATACTCCACTTCAATGTCACCAATGTTCCATTACTCCACCTCACTCTCAACAATGCCCCAATACTCCACCTCAATCTTACCAATGTCCCATTACTCCACTGCAATCTTACCAATGCCCCAATACTCCACCTAAATGACACCAATGCCCCAATACTCCACTTCATTTTCACCAATGCCCCAAAACTCCACCTCAATCTCACAAATGCCCCAATACTCCACCTCAATCTCAGCAGTGCCCCATTACTCCACAAATATCTCTCCTCAACGCCACACTAGAGAACATGGAAAGCATAAAGCGAATCCACACTGGGAAAAAAACTATCATTACAGTGTGACCGTTTCACCGATTAGAGGTCAATAGAGGTAGTTGTTCCTTGAATCCTGATGAATGCTCCTTTAATGGAGTTTAATGTACAGTTAATCTAAACTCCTTCCACTTGTACATCCATTCATCATGGGATGTTTATAACTGGAGTTATTAAATGGTAATAAAATGAGGGTCTTATGAGGGGCTAAAATAACAGTGATGATATATAGCACCATAGTATATACAGTAACTTAATCAAATATGATCATCTCACAAAACTCCTAAGCTACCACACTAACAGCTCTATAAGCAGACCACCACACTGACACAAAACCCATCCATCCATCAATCGTCTCCACTTCTGTCATTTCCTTCACCAAGCCTCTTCCTCACTCTCACCCGACCTCCTCTTTCCTCTTCTGACAGGAAATCCACCCCATGCCCCCATGCCTTCTGAGCAGGATGACATGCCATCACCGCCGTAACCCGACACTTAAACTCAAGAGACCCTATTGTTTCAGTTACTATCACTGCCAACAGCGTTTAAGCCAAATACCAACATATACACACACATCTCTCACACTATTCCAACCACATTGCACAGACTTGTTGATGTGGTTTAGGAAACAGTATGACTTACTGCAAACTGGAAAAGTCTGTGAAACTTCAACATTTAGACTAGAAAGTCAGAAAGCCATTCCTGTAACAGTCATTTCTTAAAATACCTACTAATATGTTGCACAAATCAAACTCAATGTATATACATTTTCTGTATCCAAACTTTCAGGCTTTGGTAGAGAAACTACTGTATCATAGACTAAAAACTTAATTTGTGGTATAGCATCTCCTTAAAACAACTTTAAGAGTTAAAATTTTTGTTATTGTTTGAGTAGTCATCCAAAGAATACTACAAACCATTTTTGTTAAATATGCAATCCAGCTGCTGGTTGCTGGTCATACACTGTAAAACTGAAAACTTGAAAAAGATGTGCCTTAATATAATTTTGTCAGATGAACAAAAAAACCTTACTTGCACTGTAAACTATTTTACACTATATAACCTGTTTGGCCCAAACAGTATTGTAGTAAATTGTAGTTAAACCCTATCAAGTCTCGACCGAACACGTGTACATACTGATTTTGACAAAACCATGACAACACATGGGGTATACAAAATAATTCTTTAAATTTTTAAATGCACCATGTATGTCCATGTCTTTTTTGAGAATTATGTTAATTTCTTATTTTATCTGTTGCCCAGCAGGGCCATGACTGCCAGCAAGTGTGTTTGTAAACGTTCATGCGATATGTACAGTAAAATAAAAGATAAGAACACAGGAACACACTTTTGTTCTCTGTATTCTGCATACTACTTAGTAAACTTAATATTTAAACCAATTTTAAGAAATAAAAAAAATGGTAGTTTAAACAGCTATAGAAGTTTTTCAAAAACTCAAAAAAGTTTGAAGTTTGAGTTGGCATCAAAACTCTAAAAAATCAAGTGCAGTGAGTTGCCTTCACATATTTTCATTCATCACAGTGTAGTCAAAAAAACTGAATTTCTCAAAGCTAACAGAAAGCAGAATTACGAGATTATTTTGAGAGCATGCATGGCTTCAAACCAACAGACACCCTGTTAGCCTGCTGGGTTATGATACATCTATTATCACACTGCTACGCCTCAAGTTCCCTCCATGTGTTTATCTGCCAAAATGTAGTATGCCTGCCAGTATGGGTCTGAGTCAGCAGAAGCAGCAGGTTTCATTCAGTCACACTCCCTTTAAACAAACACAGTTATCAGATACAGCATGTTTAGAAACTGTCAAGCATTAATCCAGAAGATTCACTTGGAATTCATGAAGACAATAGAACCCTTCATTACGGTACAGCTCAGTATGTTTCTCAAGGCTGGTCCTGGATTCCTCTTAATCTCTACATTTTGGACAATTGAAGATCAAGAGTTTATTAAAGATAAACTTTGTTAGAGACAATAATAATATGTTATTCCTCATAGCTAAACAAAAGAGCAACAGAGTACTGATATCACTTACATAAATGTAGTAATACAGTTAATATACTGTAGGATATATACAGCACTGTGTCCTGATTAGGGCTGTGAATCGCAGGACATATCACGATACAATATTACCACAATATGTGGCCCATAACAACAGTGATATCACAATATTCTGTGATTCTGCAATGCAGAATATATCACTAGACAGTTCTTAACAAAACTTTACAGCATCTGCGATACTGAAGAAGATAAAATACTTCTAAATAAACAAATACCAGGAAATATAGATTTATTGTTCGTTTTCACAGAATTTGACAACCAATACTTTGTTCGGAGTAGAGTCTTAGGGAGTTTAAAGCACCTAAAATTCAATAAAATTATTGATATATCGATAATGTATCAAACAAAAGTGATAAGATATATCACAAAATCCATATTTTGTCCTATCCCTAGTCCTGATGTCCTATTGTTCTGCAGCTACTGCAGCTGGCTATATACACAGCTCTGGAAAAAAATATGAGACCACTTAAAAATGATGAGTTTCTTTCATTTTACCAAATTGAAAACCTTTGGAATATAATCAAGAGGAAGATGACCTGCTTGAATTTTTGCACCAGTAGTGGCATAAATTTATTAATAATCAGTGTGTAAAACTGGTGGAGGAGAACATGCCAAGATGCATGAAAACTGTGATTAAAAAACAGGGTTATTGTTGTAAATTTTTTGTTTGTTGTTTTTTTGTTGTTTCAGCCATTTCTTTTTTTGCAAATAAATGCTCTAAATGACAATATTTTTATTTGAAATTTGTGAGAAATGTTGTCCGTTAATAAAACAACAATGTTCATTTTACTCAAGCATATACCTATAAATAGCAAAATCAGAGAAACTGATCAGAAACTAAAGTGGTCTCTTAATTTTTTCCAGAGCTGTACACATATATACATTTTTAGTATAGTATTTTATAGTATAGTAACATATAATAATGTAGTATTATATTGCTGACACAGATGTGCAAATCCATACACATAGCTTGCCTAGTCTCTGTAGAGTAAAGTATAGCCAAAAGAATAGGACTGATAGCCCTGAGCTGCTGCACAGTGGAACTGTGTTCTCTGGAATGATGGTGCTCCAACCAAAAAAAGGATTTTTTCCAATAGCGCTCCATCATTCATCCCCAGCATTTTGAAATGCAGCACTTCTAGCCGATGCTCCCAACAGGCTTACAATGCTTCTAATAGGGGCATATAGTTGCCAATGCAAAGAAATTTTTACACCATTAAAAAGCTCAAAATAGCTCCACAGTACATTGGTAGAATTCTAAGGGCCCTGACATTTAAAAGCAGGCACTGAGAACTTTGAAGTACATAGGTAAATTATTAAAAAACACTGTTTGTACACTCAGTACCTTACGGTAGTTCTCCGGGACTGCCATCTTAAAAATCGACTGATGAGCACAAACAAATAGATACAGGGAAGAGATAGCAAGATTAATTCTGTGGAATTTCCACAGAATTATGTATAATATTTGGACATACAAAGTGTATGCAGTTCTAGTGTTAGAATAAATGGATACAACAAGTACTGTGTCTCCAGAAGCAATAATGGAACTATATTATTGTTATCCTGCTACTTAAAATGAAGCCTACCAACAAGCTTACCAAACATCATTAAACAAACAACCAGGCTGAGCCAATTCCACTTAATCAAATGTTTCAACAGCGCCTTTTTCCCAGGATACTCCACTTCTCCTGAAGTGACTAGATGCAGTTTATATAAGCAAGCCTTCTGAGTGAGTGGGAACATTCCTCATTGTTTGTCAGAACACAACTGCACACTGACTCATCACATGGGACCATATAGCTGCTTCTCTAGACTACTGCAGGCTCCACTATCGACTCTGCAGTCAGATAAGATGAGCATAGAAATCACCCCGTCTTACTGATCAGAGTGCACTTCACTTCTGCGGCTTTGCATTTAATAATGAGGATTTGGGACGGAGGAAAGCGGACAGAGACCAGAACAAAACAGCAACTTTTAACCCCAAGCATCAGATAAGGGCTGTTCATTTCCTGTGTCCGTCCCAGAGGAAATGTTCACAGAGGGGTGACTCACAGATGGCTAGTGTCGTCACTTAAAAAGACGAAGAAGCAACAAACTATCTAGACCTAGGTCTACACTTATACGGCACAACACACACTTTACACAAGAGTGTGACACATGTCTACGGCACAACAGGCAACTATAGCGCATTGTTTACTGCGCAACACACGTTAACTGAACAACACATGTCCACTGCACAATACACACCCATAGCACATCACATGTCTGTAGTGCAACGCATGTCTGCGGTGAGACCCACACATCCATAACGCATCACAAATTCAATGCGCAACACGCGTCTCCGGTGCAACAAACGTCCTCGGTGCGACACACATCTACTGCACAACACAGACATCTACTGCATGAAACACATGTCCATTGTGCATTACACATTTATTTATGGAACACCACATGTCCACTGCACAATACACACCCATAGCGCATCACATGTCCATAATGCAACACATGTCTACGGTGAGACACACACGTCCATTATGCATCACAAGTCCATGGCGCAACACGCGTCTCCGGTGCAACACATGGCTTCGGTGCGACACACACATCTACTGCACAACACACATGTCCACTGCACAATACAAACCTATAGCACATCACAAGTCCATAGATTTAACACGTCTACAGTGAGACACACACGTCCATAACGCATCACAAGTCCATGGCGCAACACATGTTACATTAGAACACTTTATACATATTTATCATGATCCAAGTTGCTATAGCTGTATGAGGTCACAGGACCCTAAGAATAATCTAAACTAAGGCTGAGCGATAAGGTCGATGTAATGTATCACAGTATTTAAAAAAATGTTCACTATATGTGATATTTATCATCATATTTTTACATGCAGACAAAATTCATTAGAAGTGTAGGTTCTTAAAAACACTAATTACAGCTTTTTATATTCAGTTTATGCTGCATTTGGTCAATAAAATAAGCACTGATAAAATCTGCTATATACTCAGATTTGTGTATAACTTTACTTTTATCCAGACAGTTCTGATTTCTACAGGAATTCAGGGGCTCTGGCAACTGCTTGGAGTTTGATGCCATCATAACCCTTTGATTCACAACATGGGTCAAAAATGACCTGGCTGAGTTTTTGTTTTCCATATCTTTGCAATAACTTAATTTAATCATTTAGTATTCAAGGTATTCCATAGTTAACTACACATTAGTATTTACTAAGTATTTATCTTACTTTCTGAATAAAAGCCCTTTTTGTACCACTACACCTCTAATGCCCACATGGGCCAAAAATGACCTGCATCATTTTCTGTGTAACTTCATGTATGGCTGAGGGTTTCTATGATATACTGTATATTAGCAACATATTAATTAACTCCTTCAGAATTTAAGATATTCCTCAATTAACTTGTTTTTTTATCATCATATTCTTTACTCTTTTGGGAAAATGATCAATACTGCAATATATTTGCAATATATTTATTGAAAAATAGGCACTTTAAACTCCCTAAGACTCATCCCCCAATTTGATCTAATAAGAGGTTACTGCTTCATTACTCCACATAGTGGTGCTTATCAAATGAATAGGGTAAACTTGTGGTGAGGAATATTGGTTATACACCATATGCATATAAATATATAATGTATGGTATTTGATTATTTAGGAATATTGTATCCTCTTCCAACACAGATGCCACAGAAGCCTTGAAATATCATAGAGAATGTTCTTGTGCTATATCAAGTTTCGCATAATCATAGTATCATGATACTATGATTATGGGCAACCTATCCTGATAATAACGCATCATAAGATGCTCTCTGATTGCCTAGTATGTTGGCCCAAAACATTTCATTTTTTTACAACTCTCATTTTCACCAGTGTGTTAATAGTTTTTGTGTATAACATTTGGTGTTATAAGCTTATAAAATACAAACAGGTCCCAATCATTACTCATTAAAATAAATGCTAAATTCATCCCTCAGTGTGTAACTGAGAGACTGGTGGGACCAAACCTTCTCTTTTGTGGATAAGCCTGAAGAACACAAGAGCACTGGCCCTGTGTGGCCAGAGGGCTGACCATCTGGGACTGTTCACACAGCTGGCCTTGTTTCCTCACATCTCTTACAGTGACAGTTTGGGGCCACGACCAAAACAGAGCCTTCTAAACATTAACGAGGAGGTGAATGCCCGGTGCAACGTAACTCCATTGTACACAGTGTGAACATTTTTAGCCATCGCCATCCTTAAAGACTACAGGAAACTCATTTGTGTTATTGATTTTTTTTTTTGCCTTAAACTAAAACAGACTAGGCCTGCACAATAATCACAAACATCTTACAATATACAGACATAACCTTCAAAGGGTTTTTTTTAACTGTGGTTTTATTTTTATGGTTTTTATTTACTTTTTTTTTATTTTTATAGCTTATTATACACTAACCGTATATTCCGCATTATAAGGCACACTTAATATCCATTAATTTTTCCCAAAAATCATCAGTGTGCCTAATAATCCAGTGCCCCTAATGTATGAATTTTACCAGTCAGGTTGTAAGGAGCAGTAAAGCCACTCCACTGTAGTACAGCATTATAAAGGAGTTTCAGTTTAGTTCTCTAGCATTATTAGCATTAGCCGCTAACTGCATAATGCACAAGCTCTTTGACAGTCCAGAGGTGTGTATTATCGGCCTGCAGCCTGCTGCTAACCCTGGCTAGCACTGCTAAGGGCAGCATTTACATTAGCTGCTAAGCGCTAGCTCTTATAATAATGCTAATGCTCCAGCATTACTGTAAAATAACACTTAAGAAGCACTTAACTCACCCAAATAAATAGTTTTCAGGAGAGAAATCTGTGTGGATTAACATCCAGCACTCGTTTGACTTATCTGACTCTTCTAAAATGTTTTATTTTTAAGAATTACAGTTTTGTTTACTTAGCTTAGCTTTATGCCACCCAGCGGTGAGACCTGCTGAATTAGAAGGAAAACATTGTGACACCCTGTTCCTTACTCGAGCCTTATAAAATGCACTTTATAATCCAGTGTGCCTTATGTATAAAAATAGACCAGAAAATATATGTTTCTTGATAGTGTGCCTTATGGTGTGAAAAATACAGTAGTTAACGAAATCTAAATGAGTCTACTAAACTAATCGTACCTCCTTTTCTCCCTAATTTGAAAGGCCAAATACCCCACCCAATGTACTAGAACTCCCTCATGCCCAACACTGGAAGGGTGAAGACAAACACAGAGACTCAGCTCCTCTGACACATGTGAAGTCAGCCACCGCCTCTTTTCAAACTAACATCAATTTAGCAGGAGAAAAGTGTAGTAACCCAGCTCTAATACATCAGCTTACAGATGCTAGTGCTGACTAACATTACATTAGGAGTGATGTTGGGAGAGCGCTATTTAGCCACGCAGAAAGAGAGCATGAGGCCAAATGTGCTCTCTCTGACTCTGGCTGCTGATGCCACGCATCATGAGCTAAGATTCAAACCCCCTCAAGTCTGAATAATGAAGTTTTGCTCTTTATTTCTCTTTAAAAAGGTGTCATTGCATTATTATGGTATTCTCTTATCACTAAATCAGTGACAAGTATTGTAATTTATCAATAATTATGATCTTATACGTTTTCATAGAACTTTAATAAGGTTTAAACTGTAAAGACAGTACATCGGTCACTTCTTTTGACCTTGAAATATCTCCCGGGGGTCGGAGTTTGTGTGTTTGTGACAGGAAGAGAGATGGCCTCCCACAGTGTATCCCACCACATGGGCGAACGGCACGGCTTGCTGCTCTGCAGCAGCTAATGCACTGACCTTGCAGCACCTCCAACTCTAGTGCCGGTTGGATGACATCCGCCTTTTCATGCCTTATCTTTTGGAGCGTGTGGAATGATGGGAAAGAAAGGAAGAAAGAAAGACAGAAAAAGAGACAGAGTAAGGGAGATGGTGTGATGGGGTGATGAAGGAGAAAAAAAGAGAACCACACATTTGTTAATAGTGTTAGTATTTGAATTGGTGTAAAGTAGATTGTTTAAACAGATATAAAGTAGGCAATTCTAGCTCTCTTTGTGTATTTGACATACTTATACCAATATCAATATACAAACAGTATTTGCTGATGCCAATGCTGATATACACATTTATACCTTAGAGAGAGACTAGACACCATTGTATAGGCTAACTTTATAACTTAAAAACTAATAAAAAGAAAAAATAATAAAAAAAAAAAGGTATTTATTGTATGCTGTAAAATGACCAAGCGATGCTGGCTGCACTACTAAAATTTCCCAGCACTGGCTGTGCTACTTTAAAATTCGTCAGTAAATATTGGCCATATACTGATATCATTCCGATATCATTGTGCATCCCTACTATAGATATAATAAAATCCCTTCCTCAGATATTTTACATTAATACAAATTTCCACAATTACAAAGAGCATCCTCAAGAACATGATGCAATGTTTAGAAGCTGTCTTCAAAGCTCAATGTCATTTCTATCTGTACTCTAAATATATTACATTGTTTCCATTACATACTGTATATATTGCTTCTGTAGAATTTTATTAAATTAAATTAGAATTATAAAACTTTGCAGAGTGCTTTTACTTTACAGTAAATGCAACAAAAGGGAAGAGAGAAATCACAGTCCAAGGAGAGAGGAAACAAAGGTAGATTAAACCAGCCAGCATTAAGTTAGAAAATAACATTCAAAACGAAACATAAAACCAGGTGCACATCAACGCATGTACCAAACACCGATGCATACAGGTGCTTCATGACTCCAAGCACTGATCAATTTCACAGTGCCCCACAACATAGCACTTTGAAAGTACTACATAAAATTAAAACCACATGAAGACGACAGAAAGCCACAGTAGATCACATGTAAATGAAAGGCACCTAGGCTTTTGGTAAACAAAGAAATGCTAAGGTTAAGATACCCTGGCTAACATTACTATCCTAGCCGTTTACAGCTTGTATCTTTCAGCTAGAGAAACAACCAGTTTATGAAGAGGTAATCTGAGCAAATTGATACAAAGACTGATAAAAGATGCTGAATATTTATTTAATTTACCGTATTTTTCTGTCTACTTTTCCCAAAAATCGACAGTGCGCCTTGTAATTTGGTTTGCTTTATGTATGAATTTTACCAGTCAGGTTGTAAAGAGCAGTAAAGCCACTCCGCAGAAGTGCACAATTATAAAGGAGTTTCAGTGAAGTTTCTCCAGCTCCGAGGCTGCAGTATTAGCATTATCTGCTAACCGCTGCAGTAGCTTTTTAGCCATTCAAAGGTGAATATATCAGACTGTAGCCTGCGTGTTTACCGTGTTAAAACAAACCAAGGTTACGTGGGAGAAACTGCTAGCTGATAGCACAGTAGGTTACAGGAACACTCAGGGTTCCTCAGTGTAGCGCTGTCAGGCGGCATTTACTAGCACTAAGCGCTGCTACTAACCACGGCTAGCACTGCTGCTAACTACAGCTAGCGCTGCTGCTAACCGCGCTGTTAAAAATATTGGAAATCTAAGCTTACTGTAAATAAACAGTAGAGATTTACTCACCCAAATAAACAGTTTTCAAGAGAGAAATCTGTGTAGATTAACATCCAGCGCTCTTTTGACTTTGAAAAAAAATGTGTTTTTTTTTTTTACAGTTTTGTAGCGATGAGACCTGCTGAATTAGAAGGGGATATATGGCAAGACGCTTGCTCCTTGCTATTGTCACTTAAAATGCACCTTATATTCCGGTGCGCCTTATGTATAAAAAAAATAATAAACCAGAAAATAGATGTTCATCGATAGTGCGCCTTATAATCACTTTATAGTCTGAAAAATACGATCATTTACAAGAGTAGAGTCTACAAATAAATTTAAACATGGAAAGATCATTTATAGCAGAGATCTGGTAATCTGAGGGTAATTTCTTTTATGCATTTTCCACACATTTACATCACTTTTATGTTCTCATCGTGCCTGGTTCTGTCCCAATTTAACGGCAAAGCACAAATATGTATTGGCAGTCCCTGTGTTAAAGCACCCAGCTGTGGAGAGTCACCTTTGTTACACAAGAGGAGATTAGACTGCAGCTTTCCCTTCACTGTGGGAGACCACACATCGATAACTTGATTACACAGTGACGCACTCCACACAGCTTCACCACAGCACAGCCACTATCCCAGCACAACATAGCATAAATGAAAAAATTAGCTCCCAACACTAAGCCACTTCCTCACACTGAACACTGATCACTAGTATAATACACAGTATACGTGCTGTGCTCAATGCTAGGGGGCTTCATACCCCTTCATACTCCATGTCTGGCATTAGTCAGGCATGGTTCCAATAGGTTCATGTATATCTGCTCTGGAGAGTGCTATTCAATTTAATGGATTTAATGATTATTTTGTTAACATAGGATATAACTTAGCAAAAGAGATTGTGGAGCCTAGAAACAAGGATGGGATAGAATATGATATTATTACTAAAAACCCTCACTCCATTTTTTTTAGGGGCACTGATGAAAAAGAAACACTTGAAATTGTAAACAAATGTAAAAATAAAACATCTGCTGACTACAATAACATTGATATGTCACTGGTGAAAAATATAATAGAATGCATAGTGAAACCTTTTACACATATTTGCAATCAGTCCCTTCAAACAGGCATATTTCCTAACAAAATGAAAACAGCTAAAGTTATTCCTATCTATAAATGTGGAGACAGACATAAATTCTCTAATTATAGACCAATTTCTCTTCTATCCCAGTTTTCAAAAATTTTAGAAAAACTATTTGTCCACAGGCTTGAACACTTTATAGAAAAGCATAATCTATTGAGTGATCATCAATATGGTTTTAGAGAACATAGGTCCACCTCGATGGCAGTGATGCAATTAGTAGAAGAAATAGCTACAGCAATAGATAAGAAGGAATATACTGTTGGAGTATTTATAGACCTAAAAAAGGCATTTGACACTATTGATCATGATATATTGTTAAAGAAACTGGAAAGATATGGAGTGAGAGGTGTAGCATATTCATGGCTTAAAAGTTATCTAGGAAATAGATACCAATATGTGCAAATAGGCAATAGTAAATCGGATTTATTGAAGGTCACTTGTGGGATTCCTCAAGGTTCAGTGTTAGGACCCAAATTGTTCACATTGTATGTAAATGACATTTGTAAAGTATCAAAACTATTAAAAATTGTATTATTTGCTGATGATACAAACTTATATTGTTCTGGGGAGAAATTGGAATGGCTTCTGAATACAGTCGAAAGAGAATTGAGTACTTTAAAGAGATGGTTTGATATCAATAAGCTATCGTTGAATTTAGGTAAAACAAAGTTTATAATATTTGGTAACAGAAAAATCAGAAATGAAGCTAAACTTAGGATAGATGATGTTGAAATTGAAAGAGTATATGAAAATAAATTTCTGGGTGTGATAATTGATCATAAATTATGTTGGAAACCACATATTAATAATGTAAAAACTAAAATCTCTAAAACCATTGCAATACTGTATAAAACCAAACATATTTTGAATCAAAAATCATTATTTATACTGTACTGTTCTTTCATAGTTCCATACATGACCTATTGTGTGGAAGTATGGGGAAATGTATATAAAACTAAGACGCATCAAATTTTCATGCTACAGAAAAAAGCAATACGAATTATTAACCAAGCAGACTTCTATGAATCAACAAACAAATTATTTATTAATTTATGGGCTCTAAAATTCACTGATCTAGTTGACTTACACATTGCACAGATAATGTATAGAGTGCAAAACAATTCGCTTCCTGACTGTATTCAGAAGCTATTTGAATTGAGAGAGAATAAGTATGAGCTGAGAGCAACAAGTATGTTTAAAAAAATAAGAGCAAGAACAAATATAAAAAATAGATGTGTATCAGTCAGGGGGGTCACTTTGTGGAATGGTTTTAACAATGAATTGAAAATGTGTAGTTCACTCAGCAAATTTAAAAAAAACTTACAAGAGAAAAGTAGTAAACTCCTATAAACATGAACAGTGATTAAATATGGAATGTGTGGCATTTTTTTTTTTTTTTTTTTTTGACTCATTTTGTGTTTTTGATTTGCAAAATAATGGAATTTAGAATGTGAGATAATGTAAAAAAGGATAGGCAAAAATAAGCCAAAGCTTCAGCCTATACCTTTTCGGTTCATATTTGTGTTGTTGATATGCTTATTAACAGAAAACTTTTCTGTTTATGTGTATGTATATGTGTTTTCAACCGAAATAAACATGACTAAACTAAAATTCAACTGGCAGTAGTTCTCTACAGAAAGTACACAAGATGTGTGTGTTTGCAATGAATACAACCTAATGGAGCTGAATGCATACATTAGAAAGGGGGTCCACAAACATTTGGACATATAGAGGAGTTGAAATATAAGAACAAAAATGTGGTCTACACAAGAAAGTCAAAGATTTTAAGAAAGCATCTAAACTCATTAGGAACACTTAAATTAACTTCTTAATTATCTCTATTAAGGTTTTCTTAGCCACGCTTTATAAATGCAACCCATGCAATCCATTTATTTTTCTCTTTGCAGCAAAATCTGGCAACTTATTTCATAAATTCTTGAAAGAACAATAAGCAAAAACATCGATTCACTTAGTTAATAATATTATCTAAATTGGCGACCATCCCCATGAAGCTGTTTCAGTAACAGTAGCTAGGCCTGTACTTCAGGGACAAGAATGCTCTGAAACCATTCTGCAGGGACAGCACGTCCACACAGTGAATAATAAGGCCACGTGCAATCAAACTCGATTAACTTCACAATGCGAAAAATCTGTCATGTGATAACAGACTTTTTGGTGGTATTGGATATATTGAGTATGCTGTCCAGCTAAAAGCAGCAGTAACAGCTAAAACGTGATGCATTCTTTAGTTATTTTATTTTATAAAGTGTCAAAAAGAATATAAACACGTCTATTTTACCAAATATAAGTACTTGATATGGTTTGAAGCAAGTGTGTGAATATACAGACATGCAGTTAGCACAATAGTGTACATATGCTTCCAGTACTTGTTTGCAACATTAGCCTCATACCTGTAGGCAGGCACCAAGTAGACAATATGTCCAAATATTTGCGGACACCCCTTCTAATGAACGCTCATAATAGAATAAAACATGAAACAACTCACACCTTGCCTGTATAAAGCTCACCAGCACTGAACTTTGGAGCACTTTGGGGATGAGGTGAGGTCATCATCCACCATCCAACATTCTGACCTTATGCTAATGCTGTAATGGTGTTTAGGCTTAAGTTAAGTTTAGGTTAGTTAATGTTAGGATCAGGTGTAAATAAAGGTAATCAAAATACAATTTAGAACTTTTATAGTATATATTTTTTTTACAGTAGTGAGCTGATCTACACTGTCAGTCCAAGAGGAGTTAAATGTAGTCATTTTTTCATTGCTAAAATCTGTATATCCTTTATAGTGGCAGTCTGTATGTTTTTGGTGAGGATGTGTAATGCTAAAAATGCACAGAGCATGCTAAAAATACTATTAAAGCATGCATTGGTGTGCAGTTTCTATTTAGAGTGAATAAATCTGGTACTTTTAGCAAGGACTAACAGCACCACAGTTGCTTAGGTTACCGTTAAAGCTGTCACAGCCAGAAAAAGGTTCTGGGACCTTCCAGACACCTTGTTTTTTTTAATTAATAAAGGTGGGTTTGCAGGAATGGTAGCAGAAGCACATTGATGCAATTTATTGGAATATATTTTCCCTCTCTCCACTCAAGTTTACTACTACCAGCTTTCAATTTTTGGTACAAGGAAAAAATCTTAAGGACTGCTGCTTTAAACATAGCAATAGGTTGTTTTTACTAAGAGATCAGTCAGCCTAGATGACAGAGACATTAACTCCAACAAATGTAGGATAAATCTTTTTAATATAGATTTTTAATAGTTCTATCATCATATTTAGTCAAATGTCCCTTTTCTATATCAGCCCTGACCTTCGTGACGGTTCCTATATTCAGAATGGGAATGGATCCAGCCATGTTATTTTCGTTTTTGAGCCACCTCTAGCCCTTTATTGTAGTTACTGAGACTCTGTAATTTAGGTGGCTTTACACACGGTCCTGGCATTCCAAATTGCATATCCCACATCACGTGCAGGGAATGAATCACTCGCAACTAAATTAGACTGGGTTGTTGAGCAGTAGTGTTTACGTGTCAGGGTACAGAACTGCAAGACTACACGAGTTGTGGTGGGTGCGGTTGCCAGTGAAATCCGGGCCACTGATGTTCAATTCATACAAAAGGAGACCTCAAATTTTGCACATATCTAACTGTAATATCCTGCTGAGGTTTTTGTTTTCTTGGTGAGTCAAAACCAAAACCACTGTCAGATGAAAAGTTTAGCCGGGACTCTGGTTTTAAAAACCAAGGTCCATAAATCTGGTCACCATATTCATGAAGCCCCTCTGTTCTAAACCCAGGCCCTAAATCGAAACTGGGACAAACAGATCCGAAACTAGCCCAAGAATGACATTGGAATCTGCTGATTGGCTAGATTGGCCTTGCTAACTTTACAGTAAGCTGGTAGCTGGTGGGCTAATGCCACGTGACAATGTTGGACAAGAACGGTAGAAATGGTGAGATAATATTGGCACAGTAGTAGCAAAGCTAGATGATTTTTGCTTGATGCATGCTAATGCTGTGGTAGCGATGTCGCATGAGGCTGGTAGCCAGCATGCTACTGCTCAGGAAGTAAAGCTAGATGAAGCAATAGAGCAGCCATAGAGCTATGTACTGGCAAGGACTTGGCAATTCGATTTTATCACAATACAGGGCTTACAATTCAGTATATTACAATATATTGCAATACTGTTGCAAGGAGATATATTGAGTTTTAATTTTGTTTGTGATTTATAAAGAAATACTTGGTGTACCAAAACTGTAATCGTAAATTTAAGCAAGGTTTGAGGCCTCCATATTCCTTCAAAAGATCGCAGAGAAAGCAGAATTGAGTGACATCATGTTGTAAAGAAGGGAATTGCAAGTAAATGTGCAAACCATCCTCACGCATATTAGTTCATACCGCATAAATCAAGAATAATAATGGAAGATTAAAGAAGATGTTCAAATATATATTTTGTTGTCTGCATGTATAAAGTTTTAAGGCTTGCCATATCTTATTCTGCTTTATATGTAGTATTATTTTTACACTAACTTGTGTATGTCTCTCTGTAGTTTATTTCAGTTTTATTTGTATTATTATCCTTTGTTTTATCTCACAATTTTTTTCAAATCTAATGGTGGTATTCCACTACTCAATGAGCTCCACTGGCTACCTGTTTTATGTCCTCTATTGCTAATGTACATAATTATTTGTAAGTTGCTTTGACTAAAAGTGTCCACAAAATGTAATATAATTTATTATTATTATTATTATTATTTAGCTTTTTTGCCTTGCATGATTAGCATGGACGTTTATGGGTAAATGTAGGTGGTACAGAGGCGGAGTTCGAGGCTAGGTCACCTGCACACATTTAAAAGCAAATTGTGATTTATAAAGAGGAAACAGCATTCAGGTGTGTATATGCACGCTTTTTTAAAACTGAATTAATTGGGGTGCATGCCATTTCTGTTTTTTTTGTTTTTGTTTTTTTGTGCGTATACACACTTTCACTCCAGGATCTACACAATGTTTTATAAATAAGCCACCTGGTCTTCATTTAACAACACAGCAAATAGAAAAAAACAGTGCCCCCTGTGCAGAAAGGTACAGCATGGCCTAAGTCACCTTTACACCTGCAGTGGAAAAGCGGCAAAAGTAGAAACCATGAGTACAGCAGGAACCTACACGAAAATAAACACTTTTAAAGGATATGCAGTATCAGTACACCAGATTATTTTATGGCCTGAAGCTGCTCTCTCTTTAGGACAATGTTTCTCAACAGAGTGTATTAGTCTCCTAAAGACAACAGTTCCATCTGGTTGAGGTGAGGAGCCACTCTAGCTGCCAACTCCACACCGCACACAAACATGAACAAAGCCAGCCATGAGACAGCGCAGATACAGAAGTCAGAGCTAAGAGGGGTCAGGACATTCAGGGTTCGGAATGGATTTTATTCCAGGAGATGTTCTGTTCAGGACCACTGCCAAACTGGGCATGGTGTGGGACAGTCAAAAGTTAAAGACTCCAGGGAGCAAACAGAACCACAAAAGGCTGGACCACAAAAGCTGGTGAGAAGAGAGGCTGTTAGTTCACACCTCAGAAACAGTGGAGGAATTTCACTGCAGTATAGCCTATTGTTCTTCTCAGGGGATCTCAGGCAGATGCCAACAAGTGGTTAATTGGTTACTGCTGTGGAAAGAAGTGATTCAACTTGAAAAACAATCTGATTGTAAGCCTCAACCAGTGGGTTCATAAACCATATTGTGGTGGAAGTGTAAAGGGTTTCCAAAACTGTAAAGACAATTTATTGTTTATTTACTTATTGTTATAGTACACTTATTATAAAACTCTGCAAATGTTTTCTTACTGTTTGTTAGCTGTTCTAGTCTGTTTTGTGCACTGGAAAAAAGTATTTTATTTTTACGCACAAAAAGAATGAGAATATTTCTCTATTCCTGCTTAATAAGTAGGTAACATATTAAATTGATGTTTGCTGTTTCACATAAATCTGTCAGTATTGTTTTATCCTGTTTGTGATAGATAATTACAACTGCTTTCCTTATAAGCAACAATTATAGCAACAGTTTGCCAACCCATAACATTCACATTTCACAAAGTCATGGGGGGCAAAGCTTCTGAAGCATAGAAGAGAGAAGTTTATTTCTTATTTAGCTAAAATAATAACAGTCCTTTTCCAGAAACTTAAATATATTATTATTATTATTATTATTATTTTTTTTTTTTTACAAATAATACTATTCAAGTGTAACACTTATTTTATGTCACAAAAGTTAATATTCTTATTAAAAAATTGCTGAATAAATGGAGTGGTGGTAAACATTGTAATCATGTGACAGTTTAAAACAGATTACAGTACTTAGCCATCGTTTTTTTCCCCACAGATTGTTTTAATAGTCTTAAATATGCAATAATAAGTTTAAATTAAATTAACAAAGATATAACAAAAATAAAAATACAGTATATACATTTAATTAAACGGGGCTAACTATACACATTTTTTAATAGGACAAGCAGTTAAGTGGTCTTCAAATGTGAATAATAACTACATATCTTCGCTGTCCAATGAAAAACACTTATCTCCAAAACAGCAACTTTACAGGAGAGAGAAAAACATTGTAAACTTTCAATGGAAGTCAATGTAAAAAGAGTTAATTTTAGGTCATTTTAAAAAGTTTTTATTGGTCCGTTTATCAATAAATTTTGGCACAGGGTAGGGGACAGTTTGTTTGTTCTAATTACATATTAAACTAAAAATCGACAAAAATTGAGATAAGTGTTTTTTATAGGACAGTGACGATATGCACATAGAAAATCATATTTTGACATTGTATAACAGTAACAATGCAAAAAAAATGGTATTGCCTACCTCTACGATTAAAATGTTATGACTGAAATTATTTTATTTATTGCAGCAAATACAAATCAACAGGGTAATTATACCCTTTATTGAAACGTACCTTTAAGAACATAGGATAAAATTAAATTATGCGCTCAGAAAGACATACTGTGACATACTTTACCACAATGTTAATTACAGTATACATCACATCACCCATATATCCCTACTCTGAACTAACTACTCTAAAGCACTGTCAGCAGTTCACACCTAACAAACACACACAAGGAATGACCAACATTAGCAACAGATCCAAGTTTTGCTCTGAAACCCCCCTCTATCTCTTCAGGGGGCTCTAAGCAGGGACTCAGAAGTGGTTAAATGATCAGTCCTGCAGAAAGAACAGATAAGCATGGTGTGCTTTCAACTTGATAAACAAGACTTTCTCTCAGAGCTGTTTGGGTTCTAAGTGAGACTCAAGAGAGGTTTTGTTTGCAGTGCCATGACACCATGAGACAGAGGCTTTTCTCCTGAAAAGCTCCCTCACTGAGCTAATTAAACCAAGGCCCTGTTACAGCCCACAGCGGAGCTCCTTTTTTCATAAACAAAGACTCGCTTGGTGGCACATCATCTCATAGAGTCTTTTATTCACGCCGAAAGAATCTCTACTTCAGTGTCTCGTCTCTCTGTATCTTCAGAGGAAGATTTAACCACAGCTGAACGTTCATCTGTACAGTTAAACCTGAACTGAGCATGCAGGAGAGTACTTTTAAAATGTGCATTGTGGTGTGGTCTTCTTTCAACGTGGAGAAATATGGAGATTTTTGCAACGACTTTGTTTCACTGTCTTATATCTCTTCTGCTGTTTTTTTGGTTTTCTTTGGGTTAACGATGTGTGAATGAGCAGATAATCACAGAGTTTGCATAGCTGATATCTCCATGTGTGCAGTAGTACTTCATTTCTTACGCCCTGCACACACAGCCTGCTACAGTTTTATTTGATCTATTATAATGTATTTATATATGTTTTATGTAATTTAATTATTTACTGTTTATTTTACTTTGGAATTTTCATTTTATCTGTCTTAATTATTTTCTTTCTTTTTTGCTAATTTTGTTAATTTGGTAGTCCTTGTTTTTTTATTTTCTTTTACTTTTATATGGTTGTATTTACATTTCTTTTTTATGATCAAATTTACTTTCTGAAATTATACTTACTATTATCAATTTATTCTTTTGTATAATGCTCTGCTACATTGTAAATGAGGGTCAGTTTCCATGTATTCTGATGAAAATAAAAGTTGATTGCTTGATTGGTAGCTTTTGTATCAGCTAATTAGCAGAAATCTTTTAGTCGCTCAGATAAACAGCAAGAAAAAGCTGTTGGAAAGACGTGATGTTGCCATAAGAAAAGAAAACCTACCAGACCACTCAATACTACCCCATAATATACAATACTACTGTTTTAAAAGAAAAAATAAAAGCACAACCCATGTAATCGGGTATAGGTCCAATAATCCTGCAAAGTTTTGTGTTTCTACATTAAAATCTGTGGAATAAGAGGCGTTTAAAAAGGGGGGGCATGAGAATAATAATTACGAAGAACAGAAAACTTACAAATCTTATGGATTGCTGCTTTAAACTGGTAGTAACAAATATTGCCAAAAGGATAAACTCCTACCAGACCATTCTTTTTAGAGTTGATATATTTGGCTTTGCAGAGAAGGTAAAAAAAAGTACATTAATACAATTTATTACTATATTTTGTGCCCACCCCCCTAAGAAATACTTCTAGTTTCAATTGTTAAACAACTGAATGAATCATGTCCACTTAAGACAATCCCTTTACTAGATCATTACAGAAACAACTCTTGAATGACCTCAAAACCACAGTATTCGCTAAGAGTAAACAACACAAGAGCCTTCTTAACTTTTCTTGGCCTTCATTTTTTAAGCAACAGGCACTGACTTACTTCTTTCCTCGCAAGCAGCTGTAGAATGCAGCCATGGTGTTACAAAATTCACTGACACTGAAGAGACAAGAGTTCCTTATCCTTTTAGGCCTATTGCATCCTTTGGGGGTAAAAAAAAAAAAAAAAATCCCTTGGAGGTCCAAAAAAAAAAAACAGCTAAATCCTCAAGCTGGATTAATAATCCCGCTTACATACACAGATACGAGCATAATCTAGGACAGATGTCAGCAAAAAGGGATGAGAGTCCACTTTGAGAAGAGCCTTCCTTCGCAAAAGAATGCAGTATCCTTGTAGGGGAAGGCAGAAGTAGTGAGACGAAGAAGGAGTGTGCTCCAGTAGGCTGCCTCCCAGACAGTGAGCATGCTCTCACTCTCTCTCTCTCTTTCCTGTATCTCACTCTGTCACTCTGTCTCTCTCTCTCTCTTGCTCTCTCTCACTCCACCCCCCTCCTCCCCCCCTCCGTCACCTAATCCCTCCAGCCCGCTGCTATTGTTTTAACCCAGCAGTTTACAGCCTATTCGGGAAGGCGGCTGTGTGATAATTAGGTGGGGGAGAGCCTGAGGAGACACCAGCGTGCTGGCTGAAGACACATTCTGTCCTGCCAAATAAGTGAAGGGGGGAAAAAAATAAAGAGCAGCACATGGATCATCTGCTCATCACAGCCTGGATCAATCGACAGCATTTCAGAGCTCACAAAATTAAAACAATACAGATAGATGCAGAGTTCCAAACTGTTACTTAATATGTGAGTTACAGCTAATGAGCACAGAGAGCCAGACCATCTATCTATAATATGGTTTACAAATGGTTGCGGACAGCCCCTACAATGAATGTATTTATCAGCAGCAGCTTGTCTAGTCCCTGTAGAAGTGGAGTACTACCAATAGAATATGATATATACACTGCCTGGCCACAAAAAAAAAATGTCACCACCAAAAAAAGGGTCACACTATTATTTTGTTGGACCGTCTTTAGCTTTGATTGCGGTACGCATTCACTGTGGCATTGTTTCGATGAGCTTCTGCAGTGTCACAAGATTTACTTCAATCCGGTATTGCAAGATCTTGCAGCATTGATGATGGTAGAGTCTGACCGCTGCACAGAACCTTCTCCAACACATCCCAAAGATTCTCAATGAGGTTAAGGTCTGGACTCTCTGTGGTAAACAATCCACTCTTTCACAATTCCAGCCTGACGAATCCTGGTACTGTCATCTTGGAATATGCCCGTTCCATCAGGGAAGAAATAATCCATCGATGGAATAACCTGGTCTACATTCAGTAGTCAGCTGACCTCATTCTTTGAGCAAATGCTGTTATATATGTATATAATAGAATATCTCTGGATCAGATAAACATGAATATACCACTAAGTAATGCCAGGTGCAGGCTAGGGGGTACAAAGATGATTAAGTAATTAATTATTCATATTATTCATTAATAATAAGTACTTGTCTGTCTTCTCTCTTGTCGTGTCGTGTCTGTCTATCGAGCACAAACTACACATATAGACAATAATGATTCAGTTTATTACAGCATTCAACACTCTAACAGTTAATATGCCATTGGTGTCATGCAAGAACTTTGTATCTATCTGATTATTTTTTTTTTTACTAATTAGTATCAGACACTTGTTCTGTACTATTTCAATGATGTATTGACCAACTTATACAAGTGTGGGTGTTTCCAAGCTGTCCACTGAGGTAAAACTTCAAGATCATGACATATTACTTTAGGCATATCAGTGTATATCTCACATGATGAAATACTGACAGTTGTAATTGTAATTATTTGTTGAGTATTTAAATGGTTCTTTATGGTTTCCTGGTTCTATGTAACACTGATGGCTTTAATACAGAGTCCTTAAACAACCACTTGTGTTTTTTATGTGTATAAAAAGCACACATGACTGTTTTCGTTCCCTTTTCCAGACGGAGCAGGATTTGGCAAATCTGGACCCGAATCTGACTCAGGAGGGGACCAGATCTTCTAGGCAGCTGTCCAAGTGCCCTATTTTCTTGGAAAAGAATATAATGGGCAGTGCACACAACCACAGAGTAAACGTCTCTGCTGATTACAAACTCTGTAACTCGTGGTTAAACTGAGTCACTGTTTTATGTGGTGTAGCATACTGGACGGGGTTTAGTAGATACAGGAACTCTTTAGATACATGATTTCTTCCCACCTTAAAATGTAAAAATACTCTTATTTTTAGTTTTTCACACATCATTTCCTACACTGAGAGAGCATACAACAAAAGACTGGCAATTGGAGACAATGCTTTCATCCTCACACATCTGGCCAGCAGAGTCTCAGGCATGGACGGGGTACCTGCTGAATTTCAATGAACTTTATGCGTTTATCCTACAACCAAGTTTTTAGGACACTCTGTGGAATGTCAGTCAGCTTCTCTCGTTGAGAAAAAAAAGTTGGTATTTCCTGAAACATGTCTACTTCAACATCCCCCCAACACCCCCCCCAGCACAGCCCCCGACGGCCCATATGTTCTGATTCAGGTATACATTTCTCGGGAAGTAGAACTGAGAAACGTAAACGAATAAAAGCCAAGCACACTCAGTCTTTACAATCCTGCCACAATGTTAATGTACACTGTTATAAATACACTCCTGAGGGTGCAATAAATGGTTCTTCGAGAGATGCCATAAAATACCCATTTTTGGTTTCATAGAGAAAGAACTGTATGTGTGAAGAATGTTTGGAGTTTTATTAGTATTTCTTCTACAGTATCACTTTAAGAAAATGCTGTGAAAAATATGTATCCCCTACAGATTTCTTTTGTTTTTGCTTTTTTTAATCGTACTTATATTAAAAAACACATTTTAATATCAGAGAAATATATCCTGAGTAAATATAAAAAGCAGTTTTAAATAATAATTTCATTTATTTAAGGGAAAAATCCATCCAAACCAACCTAGTCCTGTGTGAAAAAGTATTATTTCCCCCCTAAAAATAACTAGATTGTACCACCCTTGGCGGCAACAACTGCAATCATCAAACTTTCACAATGCCTCTCTATGGAGCCATTTTGGCCCACTCTATTTTACAGAATTGTTTTAACTCAGCCCCATTAGAGGGTTTTTGAGCATGAATGGCCAGTTTAAGATCATGCTACAGCATCTCAATCAGACTTTGACTAGGCCACTCCAAAACCTTTATTCTGTTTTTTTTAGCCATTCTGAGTTGGGCTTGCTGGTTTGTTTTTGGGTCATTGTCCTGCTGCAGAACCTAAGTACACCTGAGCTTGAGGTCACAAACTGATGGCCAGATATTGTCCCTCAAGACTTTCTGGAAGAAAGCAGAATTCATGGTTCCATCAATTACAGCAAACTGTCCAGGCCTTGAAGCTCCAGACCATCATACTACCACCACCATGTTTAACTTGATGATGATGTACTTGATGTACAATGTTCTTTTTCTAAGATGCTAGATGTAACAAGACACACACCTTCCAAAAGTTCCAATTACTTTTTCACATGGTTTGGGAAAGGACGGATTGGAGTCTTGTAATTTGCGATGAATTATAAATCACATCACTAAGCCTTTATCTCATATATGCTCGTCAGCCGCAACTTTAGAACCATCTGCCTAATTTTATTAAAGTCCTCCTTGTGAAGCCACAACAGATCTGTCCACTTAAATCATCTCTACAAGACATCTGAATGTGTTCTGTGATATCTGACAAAAAGACTATCATCAGTAGAAGAACCTCTAACAAGTCCTGTAAGCTGTAAAGTGGGGTCTCTGTGAATCGCAATAATAAACCTTTTAGGTGCCCATGACCTTGTTGTGGGTTCAATAACTTGACGAAGGGTCCGACCATTTAAAGTTACAGAGAAGGGTATCCAAATGCTGAGATGCTAAGGGGGATTGACTCCACACTAATGACTATGGATTTAGAATGGGATCTCAAAAAAAGCACCTCTGCTGTAGTGTTAGTGGGCAGAGTTAACAGCTCAATAGGTAGATTTATGTAAATGTGTTGGTTTCAAAGGTGAATTTAAATCAGGCTGCTTTTACAATACGAACTGTAGGAAATGGGGGCCTCAATGGGGGGGCTTTTAAATGGTGAGGAAAAGGGCAGAAGGTTCTTTCAAAGACAGTTTTTCACATGCACCTCTTTTTACTTAAGAAACCATTGATTGAACGTTCTATTAAAACGTCACTATCAGGAGCGAGGCCTGATAGAGGGTTCAAGATGAAGAGGATATTCCATTTCTACAATATTACCATGGCATTACAAGTCATTACCATCCAAAAATAAACAGTGCAGCAAGAGTGGTAATGATCATGATTATTGTCCATGTGGACATACAAGGGATTTTGGCTGGAAAAAATACGTACATTAAATACAGGAGGCCTTACAGGCATACCAAAGATCAGTGCAGAGTACTTTAGCTTCAACTTCATGGGACATGCCAAAAGTAATAGGGCACAATACAATCATCATTACATTTCTGGCATGTCTTAGAAGAACATCATTAGCAGCTAACACTAACACTAAAGGTCTTTCCTCGTCCCATTAAAGGACATTTTCCTAGTCCCATCTGAGGATTCATCCATAAGAGATTCCAGGACAATGACTCAAGTTCTAAATCCTTAGTTTTAGGCCACAACTATGAATGCTTCAGTTCAATGCTAGTTTGCGTAGGTTTTTGACACATTCTGCACAGTGTTTTATCAGATGGAAACAGCTTAATGTGACGTTTCTATTTGAAGGACAGGGTGTGATCATCTCCCACGGGACCAGGCGAGAGGCCCCCCTCCATTCAGCTTGACTGAATCCCTCAACGTTTCGACAGTTTTCACCAACTCCGGTTCCTTCGGTCAGCCCCTGCAGAGCATCGTTTTTCTTTTCCTCACAAAGCCTCTTGGAATTCCAGCCCACATCTGGAACACATCTTTGGGAGGCAGCTCCTCGAGCCCACATTCTAATTAAGGCCATGTACGTCGAACTGTAAATAACTGAGAAAAAAAATACGATACCCCAGAGCGCACAGAGCGGCCTGAGCTGTTAGAGACCGTCTAGCAACTTGATTAAACGAGCCATAACATTTCATAAAGCGTGCAGAGAAAGATACCGAGGTGAAGGGAACCCTTATGTGGTGGTTATCTTCTCACCAGGACATGAGAACAATCCCTTTTAAACCACTGGCCTCTGCAGCTGAGCGAAATCTCTGTGTGTATCTGTGCTAAGCCCTTCTTCTGCATAAAAAAAGGACCCTGCTGGTTTCGCACAGCTTGATCGATTGGCCCAACCCCCTTTCCCTCTGTCTACGGCCGTTTAACTTTACCTCCCCCTATTCTCCGGGCCCTTTAAAGCTCTGTGTGTGGTGAGTGGACGGGCGTTCCCTAAAGCACTCTCTGAAGACTTTAATGGGACGACAATAATTAAATAATTGCGCCTGGCTTTTTACAGTGTTTTCGCTCTCTTTGCAGGACCCTTTGGGCCTATTAAAAACAAATGGCCAAATGAAGTCAGTTTACAGGACAATAGGCTTTCCCAACCAAGCACAAGTCTATGTGTTTTTAATTAGCTCTAAATAAACTACAGGACAGATGGGACTGCATGCTATGAATATTATGTGGAACTCAAATAAACAAGAAAGATTGTGTTACACCTGACCTTACAACTTCTACTGTTCATGTGACTTACAACTAGTGCTGGGTGATAAATCTGCAGAATATGTTTGAAAAATAATAAACATTTTATTATCTATATAAATAAAAAAAACACCAAATAATGGTGTAAATCACATAAAATAGTAATTTTGCACTGTACATTCAGCTCCACAACTTGGATTTTCTACTTAACTGTAGGTACACAATCTACTGAGAGCTTCCACAAAAAATACATTAAATACCCTATTGCCCAAACTGTAAATGTATTGTCTGCCTGGTTAAAGAAAAAAACTCCACATAAACAAACAGAAAAGATGTAAAGGAGTGTCAGTGACTTGGTTAAAAATGCTCTCAGTCAGAAACGTTAAAACATACTTATGAAAAGGTATTACATGCAATGGTCATAAATACATTGTATCAAACCTCAAAAACAGTTAAGGACAGTTTTGAGATAAAAGTTTGACCTTAATATGACCTCAAATAAGGTTGGGAATCACAGTCTCTCTCACAATACGTTATTATCATAATACGTTGTCCACGATAAGGATGAAATCACAATACTGATATACAATTCTGCCATATATCACAAGACAATTATCTATGACACTTTACAGCATCTACATTACTGAAGAAAATAAAATACATCTAAATAATATACAAGTATTATGAATTTATTTGTGTCAGGTTCACAGAATTTCATAACCAATGTTTTTCATGGCAGGTTTACCCAATTCACTTGATTAGAAACCATGTGAAGTAATAAAGCAGTAACTAAAGTATGTCTAATTGTAGGGGTTAGAGTGCTCATGTTTCAATAAAAAAATGATATTTGAATATTTGGAAATTTGATACAACACAATATTTTGGTACATTGTCCACCCCTACTCTTAAATTATTATCAGGGTTAATTCAATATTTTCTTTCAATTACGATTAATGAACTATTATTTCAATAAACGACAACCATCCCAAACCCTAGGCTGCAGTCAAGGTACACTCCATTTCTCAGCCATTACATCATGGAACATTGTTCCAAAAGTGAAGGACCCTTCGTATTCAGCTGAGAAATGCTGCCTTCCTTGCCCTCAGTTTTTCCCCACAATTCTCTGCACAAGTACAACATGAAGGGGAACAAGCAGCACAACAAAAATTGGGTGAACAGAATAAAAAACAAAGCCTGTGGACCGGAATTGTTTTTATATATACAATTCCCTTTCACAGAAGTTTTTCTCCTCAATTGTAAGAGGTGGACTGTTACACTGTTTCATATGTGTGTCCAACAGACTTCTGAGGAGTCTTTATAGAACAGTGCTACTAAGGACCAGCCCTATCTCCAATGCAGCTTAGGCTTTGGGACGCAGTGTTTCAGTGTTGAAGACTGGGCGGAAACAAGTGATGTGGTACTATGTTTTTACAGGGATAGCACATAAACATACAAAGGGGAAAAATATTAATAGATTAAACACAATAATATTACACTGCCTGGCAAAAAAAAAAAAAGTCGCCACCTGGATTTAATTGAGCATATGATCTAGGGCTGCTGCAGTTGGTCAAGTCTAGGTTCAGCAACTGTATGACAATGTCAGGATTCATGGGGCTGGAATTGTGATAAAGTGGTTTAGGGAGCATGAGATCATTTCATCATTTTCATTTCATTTTCACACACGATTTGGCCACCACAGAGTCCAGACCTTAACCTCATTGAGAATGTTTGTGATGTGCTGGAGAAGGCTTTGTGCAGTGGTCAGACTCTACCATCTTCAATGCTGCTGCAAGATTTTGGTGAAAAATTAATGCAACACTGGATTGAAATAAATCTTGTGACATTGCAGAACCTTATTGAAACAATGCCAGTGTGTGACCTTTTTTTGGTGTTATATAATAAAAGACACTTGTCAGGAGACACTTGTAGGTTAATTAGAAGATTTGGATAGTAATTTAAAGGGTGATGTAGACACGGTTAATGTAGATAATAACTGGTTATTATCACTACCATTGTACAGAAACTGGCAGTCAGAAATCAGTACATGTCTCTAAAATAAATTTAAAATGACAAAAAATTAAAAATCCAAGATTAAGGAGAGAGCCTTTGGAAAATCAGTAGAATCCCCCTTTAGTACATACAATACAGTGTAAGACTGCATTTTCTGTCATTTTAGACAGTGAAATCAGACCAAAATCAAAACAACCCATATGTGTGTTACATTATCTTAACAGAGAGTGAAATCAGTGGAAGAATGACAATTTATACTGAATTCATGCAAATAAGCACATTTACAAACATCCACACAAAAAGCATTACAGTAAATGTTTTCATCAGATCTGACTTTACATTATCATAAATCACAGATTCAGTACAGGATTAACTCTTTCCATAGATAGTCTGCACTTTTTAAAAAAATATTTGCTTATTGATGTATTTTAAAATCAGTTTTTAATTTTTTTATGAAAAATACTGTATACCACATTTCACCTTATTTTTCTGTGCAGTTAAACAGTATTTTAAAGGATTTGTACCCAAAGAACAACTGAATTTTTTTGTTAAATTACAGAAAATGTTGCTAATATTTCTTACACAAAAATACTAACAATAATATGTTTTTTTTCAATAGATTAGTTAAAAGCACTAACAAAAGCTGTATACATATATATATATATATAAATGTTTTTTTTTACAGTGTAAGGACATATTAAAACTGTCATAATAAAAGAGAATAAAGGCTAAAAGCTAGTTAACCAAGCTTTGTGAGTCTGCAGTGGTGGAAGCAGACCTCTCTAAATACAGTGTTTAAGTTCATAAACCTATTTCCAGAGGTGCTGCTGATTGACGCTTTTAAAGACTTTAAAGATCCATATTAAAGTGTAAATCCTAACTGTTGTCACAATACGGCTTTTTATACAGAAACTCGTATCATTATTAGACCTGAAACTGACAGTTCTGTCATTAGTCTACAACTTTACTAAACTAACCTGGTTATATTAGAGGCATTTATCTCACTCAGCTGCTGAAAGCGGCACTGTGGGAAAAAGCGTAAACATGAAACTAACGACAGAAGTCCGGGGCTGCTCTTAAAACAACACAAAGTTCCTACAAACTGCGAGAATTCACGAGAACCACTGAGATGTTTCTCTTTACTCAACAACATCTCTTTCTCTCTCTCATCTGCTGCTGCCGCTGCTTTGTCCTGGAACAGCTCTGCTGTTCTTACTACTAATAACAACACTGCAGGAAAACAACGAGCCAGTTCAGTACAGACTGAAGAAGCTCAGATAACACAGTAACACAGAGCGTACTCACAGGATCAGTGAAGCAGCAGAGTTCGGTGGTTCTCCATCAAAGCGCGAAACACCCGTGATTTTCCTCTAATTATACGAGCTGTTCTCTCACTTCCACTGAGAGCTGAGCTGAGAGCTGAGAGCTACCCAGGCTGAGGCTGAGAGAGAGGCTGAGCAGCGCCCCCTGCCGGGGGAAGCCCGTCTCACACCACACTCACATTAACATCTGTCATCTGTAACATTTTACTGTATAAAAAGTACTTTTTTATAATTGCTTTATATTTTGGAAATTCTGCAGAAACGCCCACTTTATAAATTTATTTAATTTAATATATTCTTATTTTCTTAGTGCTGTCACATTTAATCACATTCAACATCACATTCATCATAAAAGTATTTAAAATTCAATTATATTTAATTGACTTAAACCCCCCTGCAATGAACATCAGCCAGTAACAGATGCTGTAATTCTCTATATCTTTAGACCAACTTTATATAGATTGATACACCTTTATTCACCTAAAAATGACAATAAACAGTTACAGATATACAGCTTTGAAAAAAAACAAAACATAAGAGACCATTTAAAATAAAAAAATTATAAGTTTCTTTGATTTAACCAAATAAAACATTTCTGGAATATAATCAAGAGGAAGTTAGATGATCACAAGCCATCAAACCAAGCTGAACTGCTTAAAATGTTTGCACCGGGAGTTAAAGCATAAAGTTATCCAAAAGCAGTGTGTAAGACTGGTGGAGGAGAACATGCCAAGATGCATGAAAACTGTGATTAAAAAACATTTTCAGTTATTCTACCACATATTGATTTCTGAACTCTTACACTTTATGAATATAAACTTGTTTTCTTTGGATTATTTGAGGTCTGAAAGCTCTGCATCTTTTTTCTTATTTCAGCTATTTCTCATTTTCTGCAAATAAATGCTCTAAATTACAATATTTTTATTTGGAATTTAGGAGAAATGTTGTCATTAGTTTATAGAATAAAACATGAATAATCATTTTATTCAAACATATACCTATAAATAGCAAAATCAGAGAAACTGATTCAGAAACTGAAGTGGTGTCTTATATTTTTCCAGAGCTGTAGGTCACACATACCTAAGGTTATTTTCAAAAGATTAAAGGCTACTGAAATATGTTTTATGAAGTAACTACACTCTAAATCTTTTTTAGTACCTAAAATATGTTGCTCTGTGATAATAGAATATACCAGCCCTGCTTAAAATGCTTAAAAATAAGATTCAAATAATGTAAAAAAATAAAATTAAAATATAATAATGTATGCTCTTTAATATTTTAGTATATTTTAATATAAGTTGCCATGAGACCTTTATTATGAAGCTCAAAATAGTGCTTTATATTGGCAAAGCTATCTAAATTCCAAGCTGTATTAAAATATCCTTTTTTTTCATTTTTGTTTGTGATGGAATGGATGAGAAAATATTAAGAAAATATGCTATTTTTAAACAAAATACAAAGTACTGAGAGATTTTAAGGGTCCATTAAATTTTAAAAGGGGCCATTAAAAAGGGATTCCCCAATTTTCTCCCCAATTATCCAACCCACTCATTAGGACTCCCCCATATCACTAGTGATGCCCCAACAGGAGGGTGAAGACTAGCACATGCCTCCTCCAATAAACGTAATGTCAGCCTATTTTTGAACTGCTGCTGCACAGACGCCTCGTGCTGCGGACATCATCCTTTGGAGTGATGTGGGGAGAGAGCGCCATCTACCCACCCAGAGAGAGCAAGGTCAACTGTGCTCTCTCAGGGCTCCGGTTGCTGATGGCAA
This sequence comes from Astyanax mexicanus, assembly GCF_023375975.1. Taxonomy (NCBI): domain Eukaryota; kingdom Metazoa; phylum Chordata; class Actinopteri; order Characiformes; family Acestrorhamphidae; genus Astyanax; species Astyanax mexicanus. The sequence continues at coordinate 22,231,382 of NC_064417.1, read as the reverse complement.
GCTACATGAACAAGATTCGAACTGGCAATCTCCTGATTATAGTGGCAGCGCTTAGCCTGCCAAAATGCGGTTTTTAAACGAGGAGAAAAAAAATCCAAACCTACATGGCCCTGTGTGAAAAAGGTCATCCTAAACCTAATAACTGGTCGGGTCAACCTTTTTAAGGTCATGCCACAGCATCTCAATAAGATTCATGTCAGGACTTTGACAAGGCCACTCCAAAGGCCACTTTTTTTTTTCTTCTTCAGCCATTCAAAGGTGGACTTACTGTTGTGTTTTGGATCATTGTCCTGCTGCAGAACCCAAGTTCATTTTAGTTTGAGGTCACGAACAGACAGCCGGACATTTTTCTTCAGGACTTTTTGGTAGACAGCAGAGTTCATGGTTTCATTTAGTTCTCCAGGTCCTCATACTTCCACCATCATATTGCCTTAAATTGCCTTATTTTTTATCAGAAATGTTTTTTATCTTGGCACTCTGCCATGCAGGCCATTTTTGCCAAGTCACTTTTTTTATGGTGGAGTCATGAATGCTGACCTTAACTGAGGCAAGTGAGGCCTGCAGTTCTTTGGACGTTGTTATGTTCCTAAATTACTGAAAAAAACTTGTAAAAGCAATGTTAATGGCCCCTTAGTAAGTATTAATACATATTAAGAAATATTATTTTCTTAATATTTTATCATCAGACATTCTTTCCCCTACAAACAAAAAATAAACGGGAAGCAAATTTAAATAAAAACTGGAATAAAATAATTGACCCAGTATTAGGTAGGCTATGATAAATTCATTATGATGATTTGTTTACCATGTGAATAACTACTGATTCGTATAAAAAGGTAAAGACAATAAGATACAGAAATTACTGGTGCAAAGGTGAACAGTTGATTTCATGAGAACATTTTATTGATTTTGCAATACAAAGCTTGAGCATTTAAATCTAAAGGTTTGCCTAATTCATGAAAATGTCCCACATGAGCTGACATTAACTAATCATGCGATTATATTTTATTCCATAAATTGAATAACCATAGTTATAAATGAAATGTTCATTTAAAATGTTTATAGAACTATTAAACGATTAACCACAAATTATGTGGTTATATTGTACTGTATCAATTGTTGGGGGTTATTAAAGCATGAAGTGCAGTAAAGGTAGCAACCAAGATGCAGTGCCTATCTGAACATAGACAAATACACTTTTTATAATCCAAAATCCAGTAATCATTGTATCATTTCAGTAACCTCTCAGTAGCCTCTCAGTAGCCATGGCGTTTGAACCACTGGGCCCTGGCGACCACATCACTGGAGTAATCGTCCCCCGTGGTTCCAATGTCCATTCGCTCGTATGTGCGAACGTTATCTACACCAAAGTTGTAGGCAGCAATTCCTCCTAAATTACAAAACAACAAAACATGTATAAAGAAAATGCAATAGGTAAACTGGGATAACCAACAGTATATATATATATATATATATATATATATATATATATATATATATATATATATATATATATATATATATTATGTTCCACTCTTCCTTACAGAAATGTTTTAAGTCATCCACATTGGAGGGTTTGCACACACTTTTTCACAAAGGGCTAGATTGGTTTGGATAGTTTTTGTCCCTTAATAAATGAAATCATCATTTAAAAAGTGCTTTTAATATTTACCTAGGTTATATTTGTCTGATATTCTGAAAAAGGTAAGTATAACAAAAATGCAAAAACAAAAGAAATCCGGGGGCAAATACTTATGAAAGTGTACCTTGTGCCTGTTGCATAATATTGTATAAAAAGGCAATACACCTTATAAACTCAGAGTACCTTTAAACTGATGTTCTTTGGGCCAGCTGGGAAACTTTTTCTGAATATCTGTGATGGCTTTAATCAGAATCCCAGTGCCCTGTACGATGTGCTCCTCACTGTTCCAGGCCCCTCTTGGAGTGTGGTGTCGCTTGTCAACCTAAAGGAATAACATTGTTTGATATTAAAGAGATCACAACCCATACTATACATCTTGTGCAAAATTATCATAAATAAACACATCCAGAAATTTAAGACTAACTCTATCTAGCAGCAATCTATTTGTAATGGTTTACTTTTATACACATTGAAATAGAAAAGTACATGCTACAAAATGTCCTGCTCCCTCCGGGTGGGTAGATGGCGCTCTCTCCCCACATCACTAAAAAGTGATGTCTGCTTCACAATGCTGCATCAGCAGCAGCTCGAAAAGATCCAGTGGTTGATTTCAAATGTATCGGAGGAGGCATGTGCTAGTCTTGACCCTCCTAGTGTGTTGGTGCATTACTAGTGATAGGAGGAGTCCTAATGAGTGGGTTGTGTAATTGGCTGTGCAAAATTGGGGAGAAAATGGGAAAAAAAAATAATAATAATAATGAAAAAAATACCCGCTCACCCTTGAAAACAGAACAACATACATTTAAAAAATGCAGTTTTATGATGGTTTTTGTGTTGTTCACTATTAAGACCTACTTGAACAAAATTAATGTGGCATTTACAAGCTCCAGTGTTCTAGGTGCAAGCTTCTGAGGTGGACTTAATGGCTGCATAAGCACAACTCTTGTTACGGTTATATTTTCACTTAGAAAATCTGGTGCAATGCTTTATGCAACAGCCTAAATCAGGTTGGAACCAGCACTGTTACACAACAGAATGAGTAACGGATATCTCCAAACCTTTATAATTGCATCAGTGTCCTTAACTAAACGGTAAGGTGTTGCCTGTTGAGATATCTTTCCTCTTTCTCAATTATGATTCAAACAAATAGATTCTTCTTTCTACATCGCTGCATTGCCTTGACTTGCATTGCTAATGTTGTAATACAACATACCTTTTACTAAAGGTCTACTTAGCATGGATTACCGAAAGCACTACAGGTTCCCAACCTCACCTGCCCAAACAGATCCAGCGCATATCAACTCAGTAAGACCTTGTCCATCATTAGCTCTGCATGTGTGGTGAATTACTGGAGGAAACAATGGTGGGAACCACTGAGAGGAACTTACCTGCATGAGCCCAAAGCCATTCCCTTTGTCTCCCAGACCATTCACCAGAGCAGCTCCAGCCCTCGACTCTCTGGATATGATGGCTGCAATCACAGCCGGGTCCATCTGCTTTGCATGTCCAACCTTGGTGATGATGGACTTGTACTGGTCCATTTTCTTCAGGTCAGTTTCAGCCAGCTTGTTTGAGGCTTCCACCCCTTAAAAAAGGAATGTACATTGTTACTAAACTGTATACTCTATTTGAGATGTAACCCTTTTAGGACTACATTAGTTCTGATGAGATGCCTGAAGGTGCCTAGTTCATCTTTACAAACAATTATACGCAAGTACAAACAAGTTGGAAATGTCCAGCCATGCATTAATGTTTGCAAATGCACACGGGAACAAAGTAAACATGTTTTGGAAACATGTCCTGCGGTCTTATGAAATAAAAATTATACTGTTTGGCTATAATGACCATCGTTACATTTGGAGGAAAAAGGGAGAAGCTTGCAAGCCTGAGAATACCATCCCAACTGTGATACATGGGGGTGGGAGCATCATGTTGTGGGGTTGTTTTGCTGCAGGACGGACTGGTGCACTTCACAAAATAGTTGGTATCATGAGGAAGGAACATTATGTAGCAGTACTGAAGCAACATCTAAAGACATCAGCCAGGAAGTTACAGCTTTGGTGCAAACCTGGTTACAAAATCAATGTTTTTAAGTGGCCATCACAAAGCCCTGATCTCAATTCTATAAAAAAAAATTATGGGCAAAGCTGAAAAGGCAAGGTGGCCTAAAACATGGCTCAGTTACAGCAGTTCTGTCAAAAGGAACTATTGTGAAAAGCTTGTGGAAATATATACAAAACATTTGATCTAAGTCATACAGTTTGAGGGTGATGCTATCAAATACTAATGAAATTTATGTAAACTTTTCATTAAGTAGGCAGAAAGTAATAAAAATGCCCAAATTCTCTTGCAATTTTATTATTTTGGCATTTGGCAAATATAAATAAGTTAAGTAATCCTAATTGCCCTTTTGATTCTAGAAAAAAATAAATTTTGCAATTCTTAATAATGCTTTCGATTATAACGAGTAATAATTAACCTCTTTGTTATTTAAAGTGGGTCATTAAAAGAACAGTATGAGTGCAATTTGGACCAGAGACAGTCTTGTCTGTAGATTGTTGTTTGTTAGGAACAGTCTAATGACTTGTTTTTAATGCAGTTTAACTGGTTCAGTTCTTGAGTTTCACCCACAATAATTTTTTTATGTGGTGACACAACTGAAACACCCACAGTTGGCAATTCTAGACATTTGGTTTGATGTCTAATGTGAGAGTGTCAATGCAAACAAAACAAAATGCCTAAAGTATTTAATCTGCTAAAACTTAAAATATAAAAACAAATGTATCTTAAATGTAATATGTATTACTTTTGTGCAGCTAAATGGAATTTAGATTTTAGCTGTGTTTTGTTCAGCAATGAATATAAAAATGAATAAAAGAAAGTGAAAAGAATATATTTACCCTTTACTGTGAGCTTGTCTTGGCGAGCAGTTTTCTCTGATGCTCCAGTTGTTGGGACTTTTGTGATGTCTCCATAAGTGGCAGCTAGAAAATCACATTAGAAAAGATTATAAATGCTCACGCAAAGACGGCAGAACTCAGAAGTCAGTATAGTCAAAACACCCTAACCTAATTTGCTCAAACCAGCAGAAGAGGTTTCTCAGCACGGGTTAAAATGGGATAGGGACACTTTCCTTTCTTTCGCAATTTTCACAGGTTATTACTCATTTCTTGCAATAGTATATATTAATTGCATATGTTATTACTGCTTTTTGATTATAATTTTTTGGCATAATGTGAATCTGGCAGTTTTCCTTTATATTGCTTTGAAATGTTGGAATTAAAACTCTTTATATTTGATTTTGACATTGACAAGTTTTAATTCTTCTCCTGTAAAGTTTTAGGATTGTTTAGGGTTGTTGCTTGGCAGCACTAACATGTTAAATATACATTTAACATTTCACAATATATTTATATTATTTTTTTATTTAAAATGTTTGCACTTGCCAACATATTATATTAGATGATTTGTAAAAGCTAATTCTCTAAACTTGTGGCAAAGAGTGTAAAAAATGCAACTAAGCAAATATAATACTTATTGTATTGTCATTATAATATTGATATTACTCACCCATATTGATATTACTCACCCATGATAGCTCTGAGGACCGGTGTGTACAGAGTGAAGAGTGATGAGTTGGGAGTGATCACAGGACAGCAGGTCTGTCTTATTTATCCATAAAACACTTCCTCTAAATGAAGTAAGGAGGAGTCAATGACTCCAGCTGTTATGTAATGTTCTAATACCCATTTATACTGAGAACAGAGCTGTTACTGCAACACAACAAGAAAAAATGAAGCTAGAATGTAGATGATGCAAAAATAAATAAATATTGGATTGCATTCAGCCACAAGATTTTGGTAGCAACATCTCTTATTGTTCAGTAGACAATCTGGGTTTATTAAACTAGTTTATAAATAAACTAAAATAAAACAAGTTTATTTTAATAAAAGCAAGCCATTCACAATGCGGCGCAGTCATCATAGGTTTCTTCAATCTGTATTGTTTTGGCTGATGCAGTTCCTCCAAAGTTGCTTTCCGCATAGCCATATCGCACAAAGCCAAAAACAGCTGTAAATCTGGGTTTACGCTGATCCATGTTACTATCTATAAAGTCATGAATCTGAGTAAGTGAATACGACTTAGAACTAGAGCGCAGTGCTACTGAAGCCTGAGAATCAGCCAAATCATTTCTATCCATTGGCATAGGAACTGGGGGGATGTCCAACCCAATATCAGACATAGGTGGATTTGTCCCCCCCAAAAATGATACAGCAGAAAAAGCAGAAATTGTTTTAAAACAAACTTTTGAAAGCGCGCCAAAATCTGCACCCCCTGCAATAAAAAGCACACTCTCAGAAGGGCGTTTCTAATTACAGTTAGATAAAGCAATGATCTCCCCTTTTATCAAGAAGACTTAGGTGCAATCTCCTGAGAGGGGGTGCTTTATCTGGCGGGGGTGCAGATTTCGACACAACACCAATGTCACTCTCCATGCCGCGCACCCCCGGATCGAGATTTCATGATAAAATTATAAAATTCACCAGAGATCAGATGTACACCTATAGTTACTTACACAAGATAGCTAATTACCCTGGTGAAAAAAATATATACTTAATTATACTTAAAACATATTGAGAAATGTCTAAGTATGCTGTAAATATACTAACAGAGTCATTTACTTACTTAAAATATATTATAAGTACACTAATATTATGCTTTCATCAAATGTTTGAAAGTAAACTTTGATCATACTTTTTAAAAAGTAAAATATAGTGTATTTAAAAAGAAATGGACTACTATGAAGCACACTTTTAGTTGTAATTCAACACTTCTAAAATACTTTCCAAAGTAAAGTAATCATTTCCAAATATACTTTTGTACATTTTTTGCAAAGTGTGTTAACTTAAAATACAATGTATTAGCTAACTTTTTAGGAAGTAAAATAAAATTATTATATTTATAAAATTTTAAATTAATTTGTAACACTCTAAAAATTGTAGCACAGTATATTAAAATTTTTATACCCAACGAAGTAAACTAGAAATGTGCTACTTACAAAAGACAGGAACAAGAAGCATATTTTTGTATTAATGTAAATAGATCACATATATTTAACATCAATTCCTAATATACCTGGTGTATAATAGAGATACAGTTGTAATACTCATTAAATGTATTATACTTTTACTGTAAGCATATTTAAAATATGTGGTTACATACATGAAGTAGTATGTTTAAATATTACTTAAGTATATTTAAAATAGTTCTATTTTAGTACAGTTAAGTACACTAAGCACAATTTTAAGTAAGACTTTTGTGCTATTTTAATACAATTAAAGTATAATGTACAAAAATAAAGTATAAAAAAGTTAGTCTTTAGTAGTCTTTAAATATACTGATTAATAATGTGGCTACAAGAACACTTTAGTGCACTATAGCATAATAATGCTCAGTATACTTTAATCTACTTTTTTTTACTAGTAGCTTGAGTAAAAATAAATAATTCATTTTACTGTATTTGACAGCAAAAAAGAAAGTAGAAGGCGAATCAAAAGTTACAGGACACCCTTTTTTCAGAAATGAAATTGAAATGAAAAGACAAGGTAAATTACAATGAATTACAACACAAACATATTTGTAGACAAAAAATAATAAGATAAAGATGTAGCCTTTATTATAGATTATAACCAGTTATTAAACTGATAAAATTATATTTAACAGTTACATAGATTACGTTTGTTTTGTAACATATTTGAAAGAACAAGAATTTGTTACTAACAGCAGTATAAAAAGTTTTAACTTGTAACATTAGCACTATGGTCCAGCAGTTTCATTGAAGGTAGGGAATGATGAATAATGCAACATATAGATTTATAACAGTCAGTGCACAAGATATTCAGTACATCATGGGATGTTAATCAGTGCTTTATGGGATAACGTGGAATGGACACGTGTTTCTCAGTAGCCGTTGCGTTTAAACCACTGGGCCCTGGCGACCACATCGTTAGAGTAATCGTCATCCGTGGTCCCGATGTCCATCCGCTCGTATGTGCGAACGTTCCCGACGCCAGCGTTGTAGGCTGCTATTCCTCCTGTAGAAGAGAGAATGGATTAAATATCAACCAGCACAGACTTCCATAAAAAATAACACAACAGACTACACTTTATTTAAAGGATACTGAATTGAATACTGCATTTATTTGGATATTTGGATATTTATGACTAGCTTAGGCTATTACTCACAACACGACATAAGTTCCATGAATGATTTTGAGGCCCTCAAACTGAAATGGTTGCACATTTTACATTCATAACACCTTGACTATGCAAATTTTATTAGACATGTAATGTATTGGAAATGTCCTTTCAAGCCCTAGATAAATGTTCTTTCTCTCTCATAAATCATATTTATGACACATATTATATAAATACAATCTTCTTTATTTTAAACAACATCTTATTCATAAATATACAAATAATGCACATACAGTATTAGTCAAAAGTATGGACACATCTCATTCAATGTTTTTGTTTACTTCTGTATTTAATTTATTTTCTATATTGTAGATTAATGTTAAAGACATCAAAACAATAAAGAGACACATATGAAATTACATAGTATACCAAAAAAGGTTGGCCTCCACAGCCACCTGACCTAAACCCAGAGTTATATTGTAATGAAGTAGAACTACGTCACTACTGTACTTAAGTACTAAAATGCATCTCTGTATCAACTGGAGTATTAGTTTTTCCTCATACTTCCACTTTTACTTCACTACATATTTTGATACATTTTTATGAGCTGCATCGTTACTCAAAAAAGTTCTGAATCATTCCAAACCCACATTATCACTGTCATAGCACTTTTACTTGTACTCAAGTCTGGGTCTCTAGTACTTAATACATCCCTGCCTTAACCCAACTGAGACGGTGATTTGGGAGTAACTATTGTTCATCACCTCCAGGAACTCCTTCAAGATGCTGAGAAAAGGTCACTCTACCCCATGCAGCCACTGAGAAAATTCCAAGAGTGCAAAAATCTAAAGCTCAATGTGGCTAGAATTTAAAGCATAAAACATTTTGTTTTTTTTAACACTTTTTGTTTACTAAATAATTTCACTTGTTCCTGTATAGCTTTAATATAATCTTAGTATATATAGTCATAATAAATTTAGGTATATAGTCATAATACATTTACAATGTAAAAAGTTATAAAAAGAAAGAAAACACATTGAATGAGAAGAGGTGTGTGCAAAGTTTACTGTACTGTATAAATCAAATTTTAGAAATGCATTACTTAATGCTTATAAATGTCTTATTAAGCTCCTATGTAGGTACCCTTCAAGTAAAGTGTTACCCAATGAACAATGCCAATTTGATTATGTTAACATTTATGTAAAAAGAGGAATTTGAGGTTAGTGTAAGTACAGTCATATGACTTTTAAACATGTCCTTTAGAAAAAAAAAAACAGGAACAGAAATTACCTTTAAATTGGTGCTCTAAGGGCCAGCTGGGGAACTTTTTCTGAATTTTCTGAATTAGATCGATCAGAATCTCAGTGCCCTGTGTGACGTGCTCTTCACTGTTCCAGGCCCCTTTCGGAGTGTGGTAGCGCTTGTCGATCTGAATAAAGTAGAATTGAAAATGAATCACAGCAGACATTAATGATATAAATTATAGTGCAGGTATCAAATAGGAGTTGACCTGCAATATTCTTCAGTTTATTTGTCCCTTGGGTTAAAAATTCTAGTCTTCTGGATCGAACAGAACAATATTATACTATAGCATAACACATAACATAACATATAACTTATTATGTGTTATGTTATTTCAGTTTTACTGTAAAGCCCATAAAAAGCACAATACATGTGATATCAAAACAATGTTAGGTATACATTAATATGTTGTAGTAGTGATTTATATTCAATATTACTTTTCTTTGGAGTCCTGTATTCTTTTTTTTTGGTAATTCTTTATTTTCCAGTGTGTACTTCCAAGAATTGACATTTACAATGTATAATTATTATTTTTTTTGTTAACACTTCTAATATCACAATTATCACATTTTGTATGCCTTCAATATAAAAAAATATACAGAACAAGGAACTATTAACACAGATGATGCTATTAGTTATTGTGCAATAAAAGTGAAGTAAAACCAATATGAAATGAATAAAATATATGTTTTGTGGTTGGTAGTTCAGTTTGTTTGTTCTTCAATGAAATCTGGCCCTTCATTCTTCATGAAAATTAAAAAATATATATTTTTACTTCTTATTCTTTCGGTTTCTTAGTCTGCACACAAATATGCATACAAATGGAACTGGATATATTATAGTTTTGTATAGTTATTAAATTAGAAACCATACAAAATTAAGATATATTCTTTGGTGGGGTTTTTTAAAGCACACTGATGATTTTTACATGGTTAAGCAATGCATCACATTGACTATTCTCTTTCCATGAAAATATGTTCTTAATGCTAAGATGCTTTTGGGAAACGGTGCTTTTACCAGTAAAGTGGGTCCATGTTTACAAAAAGAGGAAGGAGGAAGTTGGAATTTTATGTCACATGAATCTGTGTAATTATTGGCTGGTTGTAGAGTTACTGTAAGCATAATTAAGATCAAAGCCTGATTCTTGTGAACCTGAAGTCTGCCCATTATCCAATTACCCAAGTGCATGTAAATGTGTTTTTAGAATTTCTGACAGAATAACTGCTCTTACCTGCATGAGTCCGAAAGCATTGCCGTGATCTCCCCAGCCGTCCACAAGAGCAGCTCCGGCCCTCGACTCTCTGGATATGATGGCAGCAATCACTTCTGGATCCATCTGCTTCGCTGCCCCAACTCTGGTGATGATGGACTTGTACTGCTGCATTCTCTTCAGGTCGTGCTCGGCCAGCTTATTCGAGGCTTCCACCCCTGTAGCAAGAAGCGCACACTGGTACATTATAGGGGCCTGTTTACTCCTGTTCTGATTCTGTTTACACTTGCCATTAAAACACTTCCACATCCAGTCCTAGCCAAAATTCAGTCTAGCCTGATTTTTTTTTTGTAATTCTATTAATATAAGTGGTTTTATTATGTGGCTTTACTGAACAGAAAAGTATCACTCAAAATACCTCAAAACCATAAAAATGTCTCCCTTGCACAATCTCACTTCCTTCTTTTCTCTCTCTCTCACTCTTTATCTCTCTCTTTCCCTATTTGTTTTCTGTCTCTATCTCTCTTACTTTTTCTTTATCTCTCTTTTTCTGTACTCACTCTATCTTTCTTTCTCTCACTTTCTTTTATATCTCTCTCTGTTTCTTTCTCTCTCTCTCTCTCACTCTTTATATTTATGTTTACCTCATAAACTGTATATAAGTATAGTCTATGGTTTATCTCTCTCACTCAATTTCTCCTTTCACTTTCACTTTCTCTCTCTCAATTTTTCTCTATCTCTCAGGGTTAGGATTAGGGTTAGCACACATTCAGCAAGATTATTGAGATTATGGACTAATGGAATCTGATCATAGAAAATCATTTACACTTGTATTAAACGGGTCATTATCAAAATACTGCGCCTTTTAGCCCTACATAATTTTATTTTTATTATTATTTTCTCATTTAAAAAAGTACATTAATGTGAAGGTTATATATAATATATATTATATATTTCTCTGTGTGTAATAATGTGTTCGTTTACAGTAAATCCTGATGAATGCATTGTCACACAGTGTTTGTATGAAATTTATACGGCTATGCTGCAAACAGAAAAGGCATGTTATATGATATATGTTATATGTAGAAGAGATCTGTCTCTGACCACCTCTGAATGGTGTGGTTTGAGTGGTCTGATTGCAGTCTGATCACAATGAGCGATATTTGGACATGATCTGATTACAAAAAACACATGCTAATGCCATGTGTAAACCAGGCTATTAGATGTAAGCAGGTCCATTATGTCGTTCTTGTTTAGTCTTGATGAGATAAATCTGTCAGGCAGGTGGAGGACTCACCCTTAACTGTTAGTTTGTCCTGGCGTGCTGTTTTCTCAGACGCTCCAGTAGTGTCGATCTTCATTACGTCTCCAAATATGCAAGCTAGGAGTGACATGTAAAAGATCACCTGAGGTGCTACAGATTTAAAAACGAGTTAATGTACAATAGTTTGTGTCACAGACTGACACAATGATACTCCATGATCAGGGTGCCCAGCCTTAATCACACATACTGGCATGACTACAGGTTTTCATTCCAACCAAGAAGAAGCATGTAAAGAAAAAAATAAAACTATCTGTAACTAGTTTAATTAGTAAGTAATCTGGAGCAACTCACCCATAATGCTGTCTGTGGAGCTTCTGTACTGACCGCTGTTGTGAATGGAATCAGCTGAGAGTTGAGTGAAGGGAACTGCTCTCTCAGTTCTTTTAACAGAAAACTCTTCCTCTAAATGAAAGTAAAAGGAAGTAATCTGAGAAATGTCAGTATTACATAACGCGGAATTTCCCACGTGCCTCTAAGCTAGTGCTGCCCAAACAAAAGCACAGTGATACATTCACACAGTCATTCAATACATGTGATATATTTCACGCTATACATTTGATGACTCCTGATGACTCCTGGTGACTTTTTATTAAAATAAATGATTCTTTAAATTATTTTATTCTATTATTACCAGTTCTATTGTTATTAATTATATTTATGTATACTTATGTTTGTATGGAATATATATAATATTGCAATTTTAAATACTTGTATGTTGTTGCCAGAACAAAACCTTGTCCATAATGGAACAAACAAATTACTTAAAGGAATGTAATGTAATACATTACATTGTATTTATTTATTTATTATTTAAAACCAGGAATATATGACAAATATTAATAATTTATTATAACATTATGCCTGTTTTTGAACAAAATCAATTATTTTTGTAATTGTGTCACAATTTTATCATGAATAAACCAATACACTCTTTTTCGTATTTTTTTATTTTATTTACATTCAGTTTTTTTATCATCCCATTTTTTAAATTGAACATATTGGGGGAAATATGTGTTATATATTGTAATGTTTCATTACTTTTGCACACCGTGCACTGAATGTATTTTATTTCATTTTAATATGTTAAATGAAGCTACTGAAAGTTATAATGCTCTATAATATGAAGAAGTGTGTCTATATAAAGGAACTATATACTTTCTACTACTTTATACTATATACTTTTAAAGGGTCTATATACTTTCACTTAAAAATAATAATAATAATAAGTTTTATTTCAGCAGGAGAGGCTACATTTGTGTACCAATAAATGGTAAACATTTACCTACAGAGAAGTTTCGCCTCACGCAAATCTCCACCAATAGGAGCGCGGAGGGGGCGGGTCTATAAAACCCGGAAACACAGCACAACAACCTGCCGGAGTGAGAGCAGTGGTGCAGGATGTAGAGAGAGGGGGATTTAAGGGGTTTTCAGGCGGAGGACGGATTTTTACTCCCTGTGTAGCTGCAGGATGCTCTCCTCCACTCACGCATGGCTGTCTGTCCTGCTTTTACACTTTATGGAAACGGGAATATTAGCCAAAGGTATCTGGAAGCTTCAGTGTGTATCCTGAACTTAGCCTGTGCCCTGCTGTGTGCTGAACTCACTGTTTAACTCTGTTTTTTTTTAGGGAAGTTCAATGTGCTCTACCTCATAGCTGATGATCTGAGGCCAGCCTTGGGCTGCTACTCTGATCCAGTGGTAAAGTCTCCAAATATTGACCAGCTTGCCTCTAAAAGCACAGTGTTCTTCAATGCTTGGGCACAGGTACTCTTACTTTACTCACTTTACTTCTTTTACTTTACTCTTACCTTTTTATTAGTACTTTATCAAATTTTATTTATTCTTTTTACTGTTTCTCATATTTGTAAGACTTCAGATTACACAGAAATTCTATTTTCCCAGTTGCATTTCTTCATATTTTTACTAGCATGCAATACAAATGAGAAATGTCTGAAATAACAAAAAAGATTCAGAGCTCAAATAATGCAAAGAAAATTTCATAACGTTATAATCGTAAAGTTCATATTCCTTTTAAGAGTTCAGAAATCAATATTTGGTGGAATAACCCTGGTTTTTAATCACAGTTTTTATGCGTCTTGGCATTTTCTCCTCCACCAGTTTTACACACAGCTTTTGGATAACTTTATGCCTTTACTCCTGGTGCAAAATTTCAGCAGTTCAGCTTGGTTTGATGGCTTGTGATAATCCATCTTCCTCTTGATTATATTCCAGAGGTTTTCAATTTGGTAAAATCATTTTTAAAACCAAAGAAAGTCATAATTTTTAGTGGTCTCTTATTTTCCAGAGCTGTTGCTTTTCTAATACTATTTTAATTATCTTGATATTATAACCATGACTGGGTGGTCAGCTTAAACTTTACCTCAGCTAAATATAGAGACACCATGATAAATATTAAGTGGAATAATTAATGGTAATTTCCGATCTTGAAAGAAAACTGTATACAATTTGTAATAATGTTGGGAATGAATAGTGAATTTTAAAATATATATTATTTCACAGTGTTTGTATGAACTATAAACAACTTTATACCTTTTATACCTTACCTTTTTATCCTTATTCTTTAAAATACATATCTTAATAGTGATAATTATGTTGAACTTTACGTGCACACATTTTACAGATATTTTAATTTTAATGTTGCTTTTACTTGTTTTTCTTGTCCCTCTCCCAAAGCAAGCAGTATGTGGACCCAGTAGGACCTCTTTTCTAACAAGCCGAAGACCAGACACCACCAAACTGTATGACTTCAAGTCCTACTGGAGAGTCAGTGCTGGAAACTACACCACACTCCCACAGTATTTCAAAACAAACGGGTACACCACCTTGTCTGTGGGGAAGGTTTTTCATCCAGGTATTGGTGAATCAGTGAACTTGATTATATGGTTTAAGTTAGGGTGAATTCGCCAAATGTGGGACATTTTTTGCATGTCAGACTTTTAAAATGAATGAATAAATGAAGCCAATTATCGACATAGTATCACTCTAAACAAATAAGAACATGCAGAGATCATAGTCATGGCAGAATTACAGGCATATCAGTATTTTTAAGTATGGGACCCAGTCTATTTTTGCTGTTTTTGTGACAATGCGAATAGAAATTCTTCAGAAAAAATTAAAAGGAAATTGTGTTTATTCCGATGTCCATTAAAAATTAAGATTTTTTTTTATCCTCTGTAAATTTTCTGTTTTGGAAATATGAGGTTTTGCTTGACATTTTTTTTTTTTGCAAAAGTCATTGATAATCCTGACTGGCAGTATCTGGCTAGATTTGTCCATGCAAACAGACAATTGAATATGGCAGAAATACCAACCACATTCAGTGCAGGAGAGCCTACACACACATGCCACAGGTCAGTGTAGGATTCTTTAGATTCCACAGGCTAGCTCTTTCCCATGATTTTTGGCATTTCAGTGTATTTATTTAAGGCAAGCAAATTTATTTATGTAGCACCTTTCACACCTTGGCAATTTAAAGTGCTTTACATGAGAAATAAAAGCATTAGGACAGTTTAAATTAAAAGACCAATTGTTAAAATAAAATGACAATTAAAGTGCATTAAAAAGAAAAAACAAAGATTTATAATAATAATAATAATAATAATAATAATAATAATAATAAATAAATAAAGTAAGATAATGAGATAAGGTAAAAAAAATAGTGAAATAAAGTGCTTTAGTTAAAGCACACGAAAAAAGTAGAGTTTTTAAGAAAGACATACACTTAGTAAAACTTAAGTTTTCCACAATACTTCAGTAGACCCTACATGACTATGTTTGCTTTATTTGATATTGCCTAATATAGGCAGTATCCCTCCCTTCCTCTCCTCTGTATGTTTGCTGTGTGGATGCTGTGTGAGAGATCAAAACCTCCCTAAACTGTTATAACTGTGTTGTCTAAAGTTGCACTAATGATCACTCTGTTTGGTGTGTTTGACCTCAAGGCATCGCCTCCAATCACACGGATGATTACCCATACAGCTGGTCTGTACCGCCGTATCATCCACCCTCTTTCAGCTATGAAAAGAGGAAGGTTAGTGTGTGTGAGTGTTTTGCTTCCCCGGCTCCCCAATTTAAACTGGAAATTACCACCCAAGACAGATCTAGCAGTCTGGCCTTACCCATTTACAGTGTTTATCACTGTAAATCAGACAGAGATTGAGGTTTTATTGGTCAGATGCTGGGGTATATTTTGATGGATTTACAGTGTCTAGGACCAATCTTGAGCAATGCTGAGTACGTCCAAAACTAAATATAAAGCTTTTAAAACCTTTCAAAAAAGTCAGTACCTACAATAACTCACTCCTACAGTGTGTGTTTAATGTTGAGGACAGATAATTGTGGTATTTGTTTGTTTAATGTCTACAAAAATGTTTTTTTAAGACCATTTATGCCTCTAATATAATAGTAGGGTTATCGCATAATAATTCAGTTACTACTGTAAGGAGCAATGAACTTTTGAGCTTTTAACTATTAAGAATATTCTGAAATGGAATTTACTATATATCCATATAGCCATATACATAATATACTATATTATATAATTTGATTCTATTAAAATTTGTGCTTAACTACATGGTAAAACTTAATAAATTAATTCAGAATCGTTTTATGTGAACTTCTCCGTTCTAGAGAAACTAAACACAGCAAGTAGGTGAAAGTAAACAGTTGAGAACATTAAGTACAAGGTTGTATTAGTTATCCACTGCTATTCACACTTTTTACTTATGACTGTAAAAGTAGGTACCCTGAGGACTTTTTATTTAAATTCTTTGATGATCCTGCCATTCTGAGCTTAGCACAACGTGACGACAGCCTTACAAATTATTTTGCAGAGATGCAAACATTTGTGGAATGGTGTGTCATGAACCACATAATAACCACAAACATAATGTGTCGAAGACAGGAAATCGGCTTTGACCCTAAGGGAATTTAGAATCGCAGTCCAGTGATTATTCATAAAAGTACGTATAAGAAGGTCTCTTCTTATACGTATCTGAGCGTCTACGCTAAGAGTACATTAGGTGGTTGATCCATACGAATCATCCATGTTCTGTACTTTTTGAGGAGACTTTGGAGTGAATCAGAAGCTTCTGACCCTGTTCTACAAGTCGTACATATTACAAAGCATTTTAAGATATAGCGTCTCCATCTTACTGGTGGTAGCCAGCACTCCCTTAATGTAATTTATAAGTTAGTGAGAAGTGAAATGTATCAGCATACACTTTCTGAATCCTAGAATATTTTTTTTGTTGTTTTTTTAAATTTATTAAATTTAGGTGTTTTGGCCTAAAATGTATTTTAAGAGATTCATGCGGGGTGTAATACTACCTGAAGAAAAATATATTTAAATGCATTATGACTGCTGGTTCTAGTGACCATCACTTTAAAAAATAGGTGCCATAAAAGTATTTTAACATCCTGTTAATCGGATAATGCAGAATGTTTAAAAACTGGTGGAATGTCCACTTAATTGCGGTGCTCTTTTTATAGGTGCCTTTAAGAATTGCATTCTCTCATTTTTAGGGTTAAAATGTTATTTTTTTGTCAGTAATAATGGAGGATTGAGGAATACATACATGTCAGACATTTTGTCTCTTTGTAACTTCTCCTGACTCTGCATCAGGTCTGTAAAGATAAAGATGGAACACTCCACAGTAACCTGCTATGCCCAGTGAATGTGTCTGAGATGCCGCTGGGAACGCTGCCTGACCTGGAGAACACAGCAGAGGCAATAAAGCTGCTCAAGTCTATGAGGGATACTGAAACTCCATTCTTTCTAGCAGTGGGCTTCTACAAACCTCACATTCCCTTCAGAATTCCACAGGTATTTTCAATACTGATCTTAGTGCAAGGTCTCATGTTTGACTGTAGTTTTATAAAAGTTGTGAACTATATCATAGGAATACCTCAAGCTTTACCCTATTGAGAACATGACACTGGCTCCAGACCCAGAAGTTCCTAAGAAGCTTCCAGATGTGGCCTACAACCCGTGGATGGACATCCGGAAGAGAGAGGACGTCCAGGCTCTCAATATAAGCTTCCCGTATGGACCAATCCCTAAAGACTTCCAGGTACAGCATAGGCAGGATAGGGTGCTTATCATAAAACAGGTCGTTTATCTTTCCAAATTGAACGAGCGGATCGAATTCCCAGAACATCCACTGTAGACAGAATCAGCACACGACCCATTCCACCCAGAGACAGCTATTCAAAGATCTTCACATATTTCAAAAACAAATGGCAGAATGAACGGGACAGTAAAACATTTAACAAACTGTATGACATAGAGGAAAAAGTTGGACGAACCTACACTAGAATGGACAGTCGTCTACACCAAACCATCCATACAAAATGTAGAATCGGACACTCCATGTTGACGCACCAAACATCTACTAACTAGAGAAGATGCTCCAACCTGTCATCTTTGTAAAGACAGACTTACTATAAAACACATTTTAATGGACTGCAAACCACTGCACTAAGATAGATTGAGTTTTGTTTTAATGAAAGTGAGATGCCAAATGTGCTTTAAACTGCAGCACCTGGAAAAATTATATATTTTTTTACTTTTTTTAAATATAAAACATCTTTTATAATTGTTTGTGTATAATTTTTTTTTTAATGACGCAGTTTGAAGAACTGAGTTAAGTGCCGCCATAAAAATGACCCTAGTGTGTCGGCACGGCGTTAAAAACCTACTCAATCAATCAATCTTTCCAAATTCCAAAGACTTGTTTAGAAAATGTCATTGTTTTGCATTCAAACCCTGGTTCTAATTTTCTATAGATATTATAGCCTGAGATAATATAATACATGAAAAAGTCTGCCAAGCCTAAATCACACTTTACTATTATTACTGCCCCTCTCTCAAAAATACAGTATCAGCATTAAAAAATATATATTATTTTAATTATGATTAATTGTGGAATATTGTGGTGAAATAATACAATAGTTTTTTTAAGCGATTGACACCACTAATATAAATATTATTTTATTTCGCCAATCTAACGCTGTTTCTTTTTTTACATTAAAAAAAATACACATTATTAAAACCTTAAGAATATCTGGGAGGTCACATGATTTACACATACACACACTTTTTAAGCAAATAAAAATGCTATATATATATATATATATATATATATATATTAGGGGTGTCACGATTCTCTAAATCCTCGATTCGATTTCATTTTCGATTTGAGGGTCACGATTCGATTCGATTCTCGATTTTCTTGTTTTTTTTTCTTGTTATTATTTTATGCCTCATAAAATTTAAATAATATATTTATTATTATTATTATTATAAATATTATAAATATTATTATTATTATTTATTAAGATATATATGGTAATGCCATCTAGTGACTTTTTTTGGTAGCAACAGTGTGCACTATTAAAACAAGCAGTTTATCAGAGCTGTGTGTGGATGGCTGGTGAAACTGCTCATTACATGAAGCTGCAGTTCTTCATCCAACCACTAGCAGCAGCAGCACAAGCCCCGCTCTCTTCACTCAGTCACTACTTCAGTACAGCCCAGCCACGGGCTACAGAGCTCAGCCAGTCCGTTTTTACTGTTTCTGTAAACAAATAAAGGTTTTAACCCCACTAACCGGATAATACAGCTCACTACAGTTCATCTTTCAGCCCAAGCAGCTAACAGCAGCAGGTTAGAACAGCCGACACGGAGGCACTGCTCGGATTACATTATAAACAGGTCAGTTAGCGCGCTGCTAACCTCAGGATGTTTATAACTACGGAGTTTAGTGGACACACCACGGCCGCCAGGTAAGTCTTTTAAAGGCTACTGAAGACTATTAAAGGCTATTAGAGTGTAACCCCTGGCTCCCAGGGGTTACAAGAGGTTATTGAAAGCATTATTGGGGGGCAGAAATCAGTACAGGCTGGTTAGATAAGTGATGTGGGTATTGTCTTATAAATATTTACACATAACTTATATCTCTCCTGAAAAGCTTTTATTTTAGTCAGAAACACGCTTGTGTTTACTTTATCTGAGAGAAAGATGTTTTTTTAATTCAATGGAAAGCAACAGGTGTAGTCAATTATAAGTTTAAGATTTTTAATCCACCTCACTGTGATCTATAGTCAGTGTTCTCAAGTCACACTGACACGCATTTCAGCGAGTTCACACGCTCTCACCTGCGCGCACCCACCCCTCCGTTAGATACAGATACAAAACCTGCGCGCCCAACCCCCTCCCCCCCTCCCCCGTTGGACAGATAAAAACAGTGATCACACTCCCGCCGACTGCGCTGCAGTGGCTATCTCTATTTAAATGAATAGGATGCGCTGTGTTGGTGCCGCGCCATTTGCGTAGCGCGCTGCGCTATTTGCGTAGCGCGCGCAGGAGGGATCGTCGATCCTCTTTTTGACTTCGATACTCGAGATCGTGACCTCATTTCGATTCGATTTCGATAAAATATCGAGATCGTGACACCCCTAATATATATATATATATATATATATATATATATATATATATATATATATATTAATGGAAACTATATAGTTTCCATTAATATATTGAGCAATTAATTATTATTCTTTAAGAAGTGCAGGCAGGTACAAGATAAGACTTTAGTCAATAGAGGAAAAAAAAAGTGTGTTCCTTGAAGCCAAAAATGTAAAATGTGGTGCTAATGTAACTAAGTATACTGTGACTAGTAACTAAATCTGGCTTTTTTCCCTTGTTTTTTATTTTTATTATCTTTTTTAAGCTCCGCATCAGACAACACTATTTTGCCTCTGTGTCGTATGTGGATGCACAGGTTGGAAAGATCCTTCAGGCTCTGGATGATCTGGGCTTGTCTGAGAACACCATTGTGGTATTCACGTCTGATCATGGTATGTAAATCATAATATTATTATTATTATTAGGGATGGCCTTTTATGGCTGACTTATGTTTTCCATGAATCTATTGATGCAGGTTAATAAACATTTGTAAAATTTATAATTGCTTGTATTAGCACTTTTAGGGGACAGAAATGCAGGAAAATAAATAAAAGTCACTTCTAGCCAAAAAAATGCTTTAACATGACTTATATTTTGACTTCCACTAAAAGTTACAAATAATTTTCCCTGTAAAGTTGCAACAATATATGCTACTTTTATATCATGGGTTCTCATCCTTAAGATCTACCACCCTGAAGACTTTACCTCCTTCCCCCTTATAAGGTCACACAACTGATCCAGATAATTAAGGCATGTGAGGTGGATTCTGCTTATGGAGTTGGTTTCCCAAAAAGGGATTAAGCCTAGTTTTCTTTTCAATGAAAAAAAAAAAATCAACCTTCAAAATGATGTGTAGTCCAGGATCGGGCTTAATCCTTGTCTGAGAAACATATATAAGCCTCTATATGTTTAGGATCTGAAACTACTTTGTAGTATCTTTGTATTTGTCGTTTCAGTTGTCTCCACTAGATGGCAGTGTTGAAACACTAAATTTTTCCTCTTCAACAATAAGCATAGAAGGTCTGCATATTGTTTACAGAACCAAATCAGATGATCCTTTACTGGCCCCTGTTTATTAAAAAATAAAAAAAGCCTTGAGTGACTAAAGTCTCCTGAGTGCTTTTGATGCCTTTGAAGATGAGCAAAATAGACAGAGCATGAAACATCTTCCTCTAAATAATTGCCGAACTGTTGCAGATTCTATTTTACGTTGTAGTTTTGTAGCTGAGATGTGTTGCAGATGTCGAAGCTCCACCAGTGTATCATGTTGAGTGCGTTCTCTGAGTCATAGCCTGAGAGCAGAGATCACTGTTTCCTCTTAAGCATTAGAAGAGAACAACACATTCTTAATCATACACTGCGAGCTCTAACAAACCAGGCCACTGAGAATAATATGAGACGAACCCTTTCTCTCTGTGTCTGACCCAAACCAGGAGATGCTCATTCCGCTCTCTTTTCCAGGATGGTCCCTCGGTGAGCACGGGGAATGGGCCAAGTACAGCAACTTTGATGTGGCCACCCGTGTGCCATTAATAGTGTACGGGCCAGGTGTGACCTCCCCTCTACCTCGGCCCGGGGAGAAGACTTTCTCCTTCGTGGACGTGTTTGAAAGCACACAGGAGCAGTTTGGCAAAGGTAAGCGTTCTCGGACCATCCGTCATGCTCACGGGCTGCGCGAGCCCCCCCGGAGAACGGCCCCTCGCAGTTAGTTGAAGTCAATCCTTCCGTATCTGATTTCAATTTGCTGGGAACATTTGCTGCTTTTGCCTTTTAATTGAGCAAAAATGTTTCATAGATGTTACACTGAGGCTTTAACGCTTTGGTGCCGTGCCAGCATGGAACAGTTTACCCCTCCCATTGAACATCATCTGTATTTGCAATCTAAATTCTGAGCTGAAGTTTATTAAAGGATTATTTGGCAATAAATGAAATTATCCTGAATATACTTATATACTTTAACTTATTGTAGATTCTGATGTTTGGTATCTAATTGTTGGTTTCTTGGTTTGAAACAACTG
Organism: Astyanax mexicanus; assembly: GCF_023375975.1. NCBI lineage: Eukaryota > Metazoa > Chordata > Actinopteri > Characiformes > Acestrorhamphidae > Astyanax > Astyanax mexicanus. The sequence continues at coordinate 22,209,197 of NC_064417.1, read as the reverse complement.
GAGATTCTAGATTAACATTTCTAATAATTTAGGCCCTTGTTTGGTCTGGACCTTTAAAACTTTGCAAATCGTCAACCAGGCAAAGGACCAAACTTTAGTCTGGCTCAATTGAAACATTGGTTCGGTTTATCTGCAGTGTGAAAACACTTTTTGTGAATGATTCAGGTTTTTGGACCATTTACAGAAAGCTGGATCAAGCTATGGTCAGATGAAGAAGGAAAAATAATGTGTGTTATGCCAGAATATGAGTCCCTTTCATGTGTGTCCTGTAGCAGTATGGGTTGAATAGTTTACACTGGTTATTTCTGTATCTACTGTAACTGTAGATTAGTTTAAACTGCATTCAAGGGGAATCTCTTACAATTGTTCTAAAGCATCAAGAATTCTGTTTTTTTGGCAAGAAATTAAACTATCCTGATCTTTTATTTATTGTAGATATTGTCAAGACATGTTTGGTATCTAAAGGTTTAAAAACAGGACGCATGAGCATCAGTTTAGGAGCACAAAGATAAGATAGATGTTGGACATTTGTAACAAAAAAAAGCCTTTACAAATTTGGAAATACAGTCTATTTGTGCGGTTTAACTTAATCTGGTTTTAATTCACTGGTTTATGTATTTTTTTTTATATATATATATTTTGTCACACATTTATTTGGGATTGGTGACAGGCCAAGCCTAGTGTTTATTAGCAGCATTAGCTCACTTCAGATAAGAAGCATGTCTTTACTGTTTAACTGCATCTGAGGTAAGTAAGAAATCATGGTAATATGCTTTTTCGCCAAACTACTCCTTTAAGGTTAAGGTGCTAAAATGTTCAGTATAAGCCTGGATTTTATTAGCTTTCAGAATGCATTTAAACACTGCAAGTGTAATGATGGTTAATGACTGTACCACAGCATAAAGTAGCACCATTTAGCATTCTTGCTCTCATTACTGTCTTATGTGGCTGGGAGCTTGTATGAATTATATAAATGCTGCAACCCTGCTTACAGATTTCTTACATATGTCTAGACTGTTGCCCTCTGGGATCTGTGGAAATTCATTGTAAGGATTTGTTTAACTCTACTCGGAACAAATGGCCCACAGCAAAGAGCATACATATATATTTCTAGTGCCTACAGTGCTGTGCAGTCTTTAATACCATTTTTGTTCATAAGGGTTTGCATACTCCTCTTACAAAAATAAGCATATATTCTTCTTATTCTCTAGCTTCATAATGTACATGTCCTGTCTGTGCAGTATAATTAGGTTTTGTTCTTGACTTTCATGGTGATTTTTATGACATCTTATTATTTTCAGAGCCACAGCAAAGGACTGAAATGCATTTACTGTAGGCAAGTACTCCTGTGATCTTCTACTTGCTGTAGTAAATGACTGTGAAAGAAAGATGTGCATGGAAAAAAGGGACTTAAAGCTAAAAGCTTTAAGAAATAACTTTAATAAATAATGTTCAGCTTCAGTTATTTCACTAATTGTTGACACAAATGTGCAGATACCCACACAGAGACAGCTTATCTAGTTAACAACCAACTAAACAAACATACTCTAATCTCCTTTAATTGGTTTGCATGGTCTGGCCTAGTCTAGGTTAGCAATGTAGCAGCTAGTGGTGCGGGGGTGCTAGTCTAGCACGTGCAAGGCTAGAAAACCTGGCTAAAGGAGGATTAGCTTAACTGGTGATTTGGCTAACCCGCTAAGCTGGTTGGGTATTAGTTTGAATAAAGTACAGGCAAAAACAACAGCCGAAAACAACTTAAAACATTGTTAAATGTACTAGTTTGATCAACACAGGCAGCAGTGAGTGAAAATACAGAAGAAAATTGCTTACATTTTTACGAAAACTCCCCGCAGTGCGACTCCTGTGCTCCAGCTTACCCCAGACAGAGGGCGGTGCTCGCGAGGATGATCTTGTGAGATAAAACATGAGACGTTAAAAATGTAGGTTAGACATATAAGAGAAAAACATGCTTTCTAAAGATGGATTCGGGTTTATACGAATCGATATCGGATCAATCAAATAAAGATCGATTTAAATCAAGGAATCGTTTTTTTTTAAACACACCCCTACGTTCAGCCGTATCGGCTGTGACCCCTCAGCTACCCCGCGTGGATACATACAGTAGCATTTGCTTCAGTCGACCAGTTCGTCAGCCTAGCATTAGCTTTTAGCCTTTTTAATATTTTGAAGCATTCAAAGAAGCTGTTTACATTTAGCATTGAAAGGCTGTCACTAGTGGACACGGTTTCCTACTTTTTTTGATGGTATATTTATTAATAATACATTAACAAATTGCTGTGTAACAGTTTTAAGGTTTTGGAATTTGCCTATTTTCCAGCACTGCATTATCCTTGTTATTATTTTCTTTCTGAGGAAATGCTGTTTGAACTTAACAGTTTGTCAACTCTATGTACTGAACTCTCATTATTTAATTATGCAAAGATACATTAAGTTTAGCATTCTAGGGCACCATTAAATAATTGTATTATGTTAGTTTTTAGTTCTAACTTTTACATTGCTGTGTCAGTGTTAGACAGACCTTTATTTTTTTTTAGTTTAGTTCCCAGGCAAAACGAACATTAAAAACAGCATTTTTATACAGCATTAGAACATTAAACTCTATATATTAAATATAAATGAGTATGAGATAATAAATGCATTGTTTTAAGTTCTTAAAATGATGTTTTTTCCAAGTAAGTATGAGATAATTTGGATTTTATGCTTTTGATTGGATTATTTAAAACTTAAAAATCTGAAATCATGATACGTTGCCCACAATAATTATGATAACATTAACACACTGATTTTTTAATTCATATATAGATCCTAGAACAACAGTGTTTGAAACACTTGGTGTCAATCACTTAACATATAATTGTATTAAATATAACATTATTCTGTGATTAATCATGAAAAAAAAAATCATAATTGCATTTTTTAAATGGTGGTACTTAACTGTGTTTTTGGGGAGGGATAATATAATGATAATAATAACAGTCATGATGGTGTTGTTCATATAATGTATTTATTGTGTAGCTTTGTACTGTCTCACCATCTCTCCCCCTGTGCTTTCCTCAGGCTACGAGATGCGCAGCATGGTGGAACTGGTTGATGTCTTCCCTACTCTGGCCGCCCTGGCTGGTTTACCTCTGCCTCGACGCTGCCCCTCTCCCTCCTTCAAGGTCCAGCTCTGCACGGAGGGCTATAACCTGGTCCGAATGCTGGGCCGACGTGAGTGGGTGACCAACCACCAAGCCTTTGCCTTCAGCCAGTATCCAAGGCCTTCTGACACCATCCAGGAAAACTCAGACCTCCCCGACCTGGCCGACATCCGGGTCATGGGCTACTCTGTGCGCTCCGACATCTACCGCTACACTGTGTGGGTGGGCTTTGACCCCGTCCATTTCCAGGCCAATCTGACGGACATTCACGCGGGCGAGCTCTACGTCCTCACCGACGATCCCGGCCAAGACCACAACATTTTTGACGAGTTTACTCACGGCCGTGTGCTGCTGAAGCTCGGCATTCAGCCCGGGTGGACCGAGAGCCTAAAGCAGCACTTGATATATTTTAGAGAAGAATTTAAATCAAAATGGACTCTTTGATCTTTTTTTTTTCTTCTTTCATTGAATTGTAGCAAAAAAAAGACTGTAGCACAATGAAAAAGGGAAAATTCAAGTACATGACTTTTGTTATTCCGCCTTGGTTGCAGTGATCTGAAGCAGCAGCAGTTCCAGTGCCACATTTTGCATCACCCTTGCAATTACCTTGTGTGCATTATGCCTCAGTAGATTTTTTTTTTCTTTCAGCTTTCTTTTTAAAAATGACCCACAGCACTTTTGTTAATGCTTGTTACAATGAGTTCTTGGCTAGTTACAGTTTAGAAAAAGGGACTTTTGTACTTTTTTTAAAGGGAAGGATACCTCACAATTAGGTCTGCACGATATATCGTTTCAGTATCGCAATCACATGTGGACACACGCAGTAGGCACCTCACAGGACATGCATTATAATATATAAGGCAAATTGTATTAAATGTTACAGATTTTTTTGCTTCTTGATGCAAAATGCATCTGCACTGTTAAATGATTAGATCTCTTTTGCGGTATGCAAATCTGACACCACAATTGTATCTGCATGGGTTACTATGGTATCGAGGGAAGGATTGGCATCATTATCTAACCTTTGGTGGTGTTCTTTGACCCCCCTACTTCTTTCTTGTTGTTCGTCACGTTCTGGAAAATGCTAAAGACCTGATTTGAAAATCCGATTTGATCAGCCAGAGTGTTCAGACCTGAGATGCATTGATTATAATCAGATTTCAAACAACATCCAAATGTGTTTTCGATCTAAATTGGCAAATAACTGATTTCAAATGGTTTCTGGTTGCCCAGAGTAGGGCTGTAAGATCCATCATATTTTTATCATCATCAATAACAGCAAACTTATATGGAATTACCTGCATTTAGGGTGTTCTCTGCAGGCCGTGATCATGTGACATATCTAGGCTGGATGTAGAGTGAGGTTAAGGTCCACAGTAACCACTACACCAAACTACTTTTTAGACAGAGAAAAAGTAGTGCAGCCAAGCGCAGTGCTAAAAATTTTTAAATTCATTTAGGAAACAATTTGAATTTTATTGCATTTTGCATCAATATCACAATATCACACAGCATTATTGCACATTCCAAGCATAAAGCTTTAGTTTGGACTATCACAAACGAATCTAAGTACAGTCTAGAAATGCATAAAATCCGATTTAATGTGGCCTCTGGCTGTCCAGACTAGGGATACCAATAATCGTATTTGTATGGTCATTGGGACATGAGTTTTCACAATAAACACCTCAGAAATTATTTTCACATATAATTTTAGAATTCCCAACAGCATTATTGCACATCACATTTTTGTACATATTTTTGACCCTTAGTACAAACTATGGATACAATTTAGATATGCCAAAAATCATACTGTAACACAGTCTAATAGAGGAAGTAATGAGAATGGGACATCCATTTAGCTCGCCTCCCTGTCCATTTCGTAATGTGTTGTTGAACACGGAGTGGAATAATGTTAAGCAGAAGAAAGGGGAGAAAAAAAAGCCAAAATAAGTTTCGTTTAGGGATGGAAAGCTGTGCTCAGACAACGCTGTGATTTGGCAATTTATCAGGTCACTAAGTCGTAATTGTATTTTCTCTCGGAAGCCAGTGGAGATTTTTGCAGTGTTAGACTCTTGTTTTCTGAGGCACTGTGATGAAAATCAACTTAAATATAGAATTCCGAGCGCCGCTCTCCCGCGGCGGAGTTGCCAAGGCAATTAGATGTTTAAAAGTGAAAACTTGCAAATTACGTTGCTCGGATACACCTCAGAGAATAGTTTAACAATGATGAATGTTTTGGCCAATATCAGGAATAGAAGGGGAATGATTATTCAGGTGTGACTGTAGCATCCTACTGTTAAATTAGCCTCGCTCGTCGCTTCACACTCGCTCACCCTGGGCCCCCTTGCTCCCTGGGCTCTTCTCTGGCTTTTTAAAGACCTTCCTTGCCTTCCGTCCTCTTTTCAGGTTTTGTTTTTTCCCTACTTCCCTCCTTTTCACACTATCGTTTTGGATGCCACACTGTTTACTCCCACAAAGTATAAATTATTTTTGAGGGAAGCTATTCAATATTTATGTGGAAGCAAATAAAAATATATTTATATCTATAATTTTTTTTTTCTTTTCTCCTATCTGAAGCACAGAGGCTGTCTGCGTGTGTCTGCCTCCCACCTTTCCTCCCAAATATATTCTTATAAATGTGCAGCACGAGCGTTCTACTGGGGGTGATCCTCAGGGAGCGCCAATGCATTCGGCTCCAGCAGACAGGCTTCATTGCCAGCTGGTCCGGAAAATTCCACTGCTGTCTCTCTGGCTCTATCGCTCTCTTTTCCTTTTTTTCTCCACCCCTTTCTTGTCATCTAAAAGCAAGGTTAGGGCAGCCTGAGATGGATCCAGTGTGGAAGCTGATTGAAGATGATTTTTTTAACCACACGCACTAAATTAGCTTTGCACATGCTTCCTGAAAAACTACTGATACACTGCTTTAGCGTTTTATATATAAAAAATAAATAAAAACAAAATGATATTTAAGGATTTAAGGGAATTTATCAAGTCTTACCAACTAAATCAACCTCACTTTTGCACAATTTTGTTCCAGTTTGTAAATATTGTTGAAGAAATCAATAAAATAAAACCAAATTCTCTTGTATGTTGTATGTGGTAACTTTGCTGTAAAAAAAGCTTGTTGTGAGTTAATTGTGATGTCACAAAAACGTCCATATACAGCTCTAGAAAAAAAAAAAAAAAACGACCAAAATTACCAAATTGAAAACCTCTAGAATATAATCAAAAGGAAGATGGATGATCGCAAGCCATCAAACCAAGTTGAACTGCTTGAATTTTTGCATAAAGTTATCCAAAAGCAGTGTGTAAGACTGGTGGAGTAGAACATACCAAGATGCATGAAAACTGTGATTAAAAACCAGGGTAATTCCACCAAATATTGATTTCTGAACTCGTAAAACTTTGCATTATTTGAGGTCTGGAAGCTCTGCATCTTTTTTGCTATTGTAGCCATTTCTCATTTTCTGCGAATAAATGCTCAGAATTACAATATTTTTATCTAGAATATATAAATATATAACACATTATTATGCATTCAGAATACTTATGCTCATGGTATATTTATAAAAACACATAACACATTATAGACATATTTTTATGCATTGGGATTGGTATATTGTACATTATAATTTAATACAAACTATTAAAATATTTGACATAAGTATAATTCATGAGTGGTTAAAAGTAATTATTACATGACTCTGTGCTAATAAGTAGACAACTTTGTTGAGGTTCTTGGTATTGACATATATAAACATAGCTCACACAATTCATAATGCATAATAAACATGATTACAATGTGTTATGCATTTTCATAAATACTAGCTATGTTTATAATGTCTTATGGATGCATTATAATGTCCTGTGAATGTTTACAGTATGTTTACAGAGCCTTTACAGAGTCTAATAGACTGACATTCCTAGAAAGAAAGCATTACAAAATCACCAATATTTAATGTATCTTTCTATTTGCTCTAAGGTTATAAGGAGTGATTCAGTCTGGGCTGTTTTTAGATTGTGGCAGCCAATCAGAAAAAAATGTTCTTTAATCAATCTTAAAGGCACAGTATCAAAAATACAATTGTTTTTATGCTAAATATAAGATATGACTGTTTTGAGTACATAAACCCAAGCAGTACATATACAGTAAATATACAAAAGCTATGAGATACGGTCTCTTTAAATATATAAATAAATAATTGTCTGTATTTGCTATGTTCTGTTAAATATGACTATCCTGAAGAAGATAAACATTCATAGAAGGAGAGAGAATTTGACTTAGTGATGATAAATGATATGTATTAAGCACATTAGTTGCAGTGTGATTCCTAACAGGGAATCAATGCAGACACGGTTAGGGATCACTGCTCTGGATAATAAACATTGATTTCCATAACCACCACAAGACTACGGGCAGCCCTAACTAATGATGTGCTAGACTCTTCAATGGTGGAGCTTTGCTCAGGAATTCATCTTAAAAATCAAATTTACAGAGATTTCTTTTTTTTTTTTGTACTCCATAAAGCTGGAAAAAGCAGCGGTTAACACATTTGTGCGCTATCAGCTTGTTCCAGCATGACTTTCCGAGACCAGTGTGCCTCAGTGAATCTGCCTCTCTGTCTGTTCAGCTTATTTATTACATCCACAGTGATCTCAGAGCTGTCTTTGTATTTTGGAGCAAGTCTGGTTGTCATTTTGGACTGTACTTCTTAAGAATGGTAGCCATTTTCTTTGGCCCGGCATCAGGCCCCCCTCTTCGAAGCTATTACTGCTGTATTATTCATTCATTCATTTATTTATTTTTTAATAAGGAGGGGGTACAATAGGAGAAAACAACAGAAAAAAACTAAACAAAATATAAATAAAATCATTAGGTAAAATTGCACATAAGTTCGTGACTCTGTTTAGCTATATTTTGATATATATATAGTCATGAACTTATGTGCAATTTTACATAATGATTTTGCTCTGGTTTATCTTGTGTTGGATTGTTGTGTGATTTACTGTAATGTTCAATGTAGATGTGTCTAAATTGGGTTCCAGTGATTGATGTTAATGTTATTTTTTGTTTTCCAGTTCATGAGGATGAATTTCTTGACGATGAATTGTGACATCAAGATTATTCTATTGTTTTCTGGTGTTGTGTGTGGTTGATGTGTCTCCTAGTAGGCAGAGTGGAGAAAGGAGGTTCATAACTTCAAAAAAAAAAAAAAAGAATGGTAGCCATTTAAAGTATTTGGTCAGTGGCACATTTTTATAAAATTGCATTTATTGATCACCTCAATGGGCTCAGGTAAAGAGGCAATATTTAAGTTTCTGAAAAAACAAATTAGGTGCATGCATTTTTGTTTTGTATGTCTCCTGAATCCAGAAACTTTTACTACTACCCCAATCCTCCCCCTCTTTTCCTACTGCTCCTCTCTTACCCCAGAGAAAGGATAGAGAAGTAGAGGAGAAGAGCAGGAGGAATGGAGAAATGGGAAAGCTGATTCCTTTCCAATATGATGTTGATTACTGATAAATTGAGCCAATCACAATGCTTTCTTTCAGCTCACCCCTAATTCTAATACTTTAAACAATTCTTGTTTCTAAAGAAAAAAATTCAGTGGGTTGTAAAAGTAAACTTTTTTCACATTTTGTCACCTTACAACCACAAACTTATATGTTTTTATTGAGATTTGAAGTGACAGACACAATGTAGCACATTATTGTGAAGTAGACTGAAAATGATACAAGATTTTTAAAATTTTAATCAAATAAAATAAAAAAGTGTGATGTGTAAAAGCATTCAAAGTATATCAATAGAGCCACCTTTAGCTGCAATTACAGCTGCAGGTCACCATTCCCATTCATGCTGCCACCACCATGTTTCAGAGGGGTGGATTGAACTATTCTATTAGGGATGCTCAAAGTTTGGGATATGTTTTCATAACCTAACCCTGCTTTAAACCTCTTCACAACTTTATATCTGACATGTTTGGTGAGTTCCTTGGTCTTCATGATGATATTGGTTCACTAGTGTATCTCATAATGCTAAATGTTAATTCTTTGGACAGATAAAACCAAACTCAAGTTAATTTTGACACAAGTAATTTTCTTCGCTACATTGGAAAAAAAACCCCATTACTGAGTAAAAAACCAACCTTCTTTTGTATGTTTTCATGTTTTTCATGATAATTCCTTAAGTTTTTATTGGGAACATTAAACAATTTGCTTAAATGTAAAAAAAAAAAAAAAAAACATGTAAATAGCAGTTAAAGCATAGCAATGGCAAGTTAAAAAATAATAATAAACTCTAAAACTATAAAAATACGGTTTATAGTCACCAAACTTTTTAACTTTTTAACAGTAAAGAAAAAAAAAAGATAATAGAAACCTATGCCACTTGTTCTTGAAAATGTTTTATAGGGTGGTTTGAACAATACTGCCTGAAATGTTAATTCATTAAAAATATTTAATTTATGATTTGTACTTTTTTACATCAAATAATTAAAAGTAACTATGTAACTTTTACTCAAAGTACATTTTGAACTGAGTACTTTTTTACTTTTACTTGAGTAGATTTTTAGATGGGTACTTTTACTTTTACTTGAGTAGAATTTTAGCAAAGTAAAGGTACTTTTACTTAATTACAATTTTTTAGTACTTTTCCCTCCTCTGGTCATGGGACACAATACTAGCTTCTCTGCCATGATGTTTTTATGTATAATTGTTAGTTTGCCTAATTACAATTGAACCTGTAAAAATGAAGGGACTGTGTCTAATGTAAAGGTATTTAATATCTAAACAATTAATGCAAAATGTTAGTTAAAACATGATTATATCATGAGCTTAGGGAGTAACCAGGTTTTTTAGGCTGTGGCTTTTCACTCACGTTTGCCAAAAAGCTGACACCGCAGCTCCCAAGCCCAACTCGGTCCCCTGGCTCCAGGATAAAAAGCAATGAGTCCTTGTTTACTATAGTCCTAACATGGGACCCATAAAAGGCAGCTGGACTGTATTATGAAATAGTCTGTGACCTATTACTTACGCAATCAAAGAGGTTTTGATCAAGGCTTTCATGATTAAGTTGGAGATTCTTTGGGAAGCGTCTCCAGAGTGTGCATGGCCTGACACGGCTCACGTCTAGCAAAACAAACTGGCTCACAAGTTTAATGGCTTGGAGGAGCTGAATGTTCTTCCTGATCTGGAATTTGATACCCTGGATCAAAGGAGAGCTGAAATAGTAGAAGTCTCATCAATTTGCTGTTAAGGGGGGAAGGATGGGAGTATTTAGTGAAGTCTTTATGATTTCAGTTCGGAAATACTTGGGCTGCGTGATATATGGACAACAAGCTAAAACTATCATTACATTAAAGCATCAGTCTGTAGCTTTTGTGTAATTTTACAGTTAAAACATGTTGCTCTCGTAAGATATATGTAACACACATTTTTTACACACGTTTTTAACTATACATATTTTTATGTTCCAGACATACTGTGGCTTGCAAAAGTATTTATACTTTTTTTATTGAGATTTTAAGACCAATATAAAGTAGCACATAATTGTAAAGTGGAAAGAAAATGAAACAAGGTTTTAAAAATTGTAATCAAATAAAAATTAAAAAAGTGTTATGAAAAGGTGACAAATATATTCAGCCCCCTTTACTCTGAAATGCCTAAATAAAATTCCCTACAATCAATTGCTTTCAGAAGTCTGTAATTTAGTGTGTGTAATAAGGTGTGTAATTACACACCTGTGTGTAATTCACTCTCAGTATAAATACTCCTGTTCTGTCAAGGCCTGATTTGTTAGAGAACACTAGTGAACAAACAGCATCATGAAGACCAAGGAACTCACAAGATAGGGCAGAGATAAAGGTGTGAAGTTTAAAGCAGCGTTAAGTTATAAAACATATTCCCAAGCATTGAGCATTCCAAAGAGCACTGTACAATCCATCATCCAAACATCCATCTTCTACAACTGCAAACCTACCAAGACATGGCCATCCTCCCAAACTGACAGATAGAGCAAGAAAAGCACTGGTCAGAGAAGCAGCCAAGAGGCCCATGGTCACTCTGGAGAAGCTGCAGAAATCCACAGCTCAAGTCAGCGAATCTGTAAACAGGATTTTAAGTTGTGCACTCCACAAATCTGGCCTTATGGAAGAGTGGCAAGCCACTGTATATTACAAAATATGTATTTCACAAACATGATGACATATTTTATGGGCCAGACATATATATGAATGTCAATATATAAAACTGTTGCAGTTTCTAATAGATTTCAGATTTTTATGCATATCAGTGTATGCCAAAAATTAAAATGCATTACATTTATCTCAGAAGTCAGACGTTGGAATAGGAAATTACATAAGCCTATACATCTTGTACATTATTTTATAACATTTCCAAGAACTAATTAGTTAGACGTTGGAGTTTTCCTTGACAATCATTCACCAGTGTTTTAGGGTGAATTCAAAGTAAAATATATCACAGTTATTATTGTTTCAGATTAGCATTATTATTGAGAAGGCTGAAGATGAATATAAGTCTGGGAACTGTCGAAGAAAAAATAGAAATAAGCTGTTCCACTGTCTGGAAAATAATGTACAAGTGACACAACAGCAAATATGGCCAAATATGGCTTTTCTATCACGCTAAAAAGCAGACCACAAGCTTTCTAATTTCTTTTTTTTAATTGTTTTTATTTATATTATTTCATCCTCCAATATTGTCCAAATAAAAATGAAATGTCCATAAGCTTAACTATGTTTAAAATACAAATCTTTCTTTAATTGAGTGTCTAGATATTTGCATGGCTGTATACTATATATAATACTATAGTTATTGTATTTTTTAGCAATGTGACAGCAGTATAATACAATCTGCTAGCTTTTTAGCTTTACAGTTCTTAGACCCCAACCTTCTGTTTCCAAGATTTTTTTCCAAGATCTTTCCTCATATGCACAGACCATTCTCGTCATATTATTATAGATCATGCAGTCCGGATTAAACAGGGCTCCTGTGACTCCTGTGAGATGGATCTGCAGATACTGCTTAAATGAGCCCCAGGTTTCTCTGTCTAGAGGCCTGAGTGACTGGATAGGGATGCCGCTGCTTGTTGGCTCGCTCCCCAGGGCCTGTCTTCTTTCTGCTCGCGGCTGCATGGCCCACGTTATGCAGCCCAGCTGGATCGCTGTGCAGTTTCGTGCTCGGGCAACTCTAAACAGATGTGAAAGCTTGTGCAAATCTCCAGCATCACTGAACTTCAGCCTCTCAGCTACAGCCATCAAATCCAGGAACAGCGCCCACGTCTGAAGACCAAGAAGTGATGCGCTGAAGTGAAGCTTTACACAGATAACTGAGCTGTGCACAGCAGAAGTGGGTAGAGTAGCCCAAAAACATAGTCTTATAAAAGTGCTCTAACTTCTGTGGAAGAAAAGCATCCTAAAAACAAGTAGAGTTTAAAAGTCCAAGAGCTCCCTCAGTGTAGAGTTCACTGGAAACCTGCAGTGGAAGCTTCTTGCTAGGCTTTATTTATCTCTGTTCAGGATCCGTGGTTTAAAATAAAATTCTCAAGCTCAGAGATCTCAAGTCAGAGATGTGTGCAACAGCAAAGCAGGCCATGCACTGAACCAAGAGAACAGAATAAAATTACACTGAAAATGCTATTGGGAACTGAATATACATTTTGTTACCACTTTAAAAATAAGACTACTTTTATGAAGGGTTTATAAATGGTTTACAATTAGTTAATTAATGGTTACTAATTCGGTTGTAAATTACTTAATTTTTTTTATAACACACATATAGAAAGGGCAACAATGACCTGTTGTTTGCCAAATAGTGAACCCACAGCCATCTATATTGTTGCCCTTTCTACGTATGTGTTAAAACTGATTATTCATGATTTTTAAGGCATTTACAACCTAATTAGTAACCATTAATAAACTAATTGTAAACCATTTATAAAGGCAGTCTTATTTTAAAGTGGTACCTACATTTTTAAAGGCAGATAAAAACCCTGAAGAAGTAATGTAATTTAAATTGTGCTTTCAATGCTAATGATCCGCAGAGGTGGAAAGTAACAAATAACTTGAGTTTCTCAAATTAAGTAGTTTTTTTGTGTACTTATACTTTTTTAAGTAGTCATTTAAAAATGTAATTTTACCTTTACTTAAGTTTTCTTTTGCTTGAAGTATTGTACTTCGATACATTTTTCATCCCCTAAAAATTTGCATTCTGGAAACATGTGCAATGAAATATATATATATATATATATATATATATATATATATATATATATATATATATATATATATATATATATATATATATATGCTGTATATTATCCCAGCTGGGAATTGAACCCAATCCATCTTGCTTCTTGCTACCCACTGTGACACACAAGTAAAAGAAAACATTTTAAATTTGATATAAAACACAATTTAATCTCTACATCTTACTCTCACTACCCCTTTATCTCTCTTTCTCTCTCTCTCTCTTTAGTTTAGTTTAATGCTATGTAGTCCAAGAGAAAAAACTATAAAAACTATAAAAACAGTCATTATTTAAAAAAGGCTGTGAGCTACAATAAATCAGTCCACAATTTCTCATTAAAAAACTTTACTAAAAAATAAGTATTTATTAGCAGCAAATCTGATCTAAATATCTTAAAATCCTTTAGCCAGTTGTTTAGATCTTTAATCTGAACTATTTATTTATTTAGAAATTATTTGATTTTGAAAAATCAGTACTTGCCCTACACTTCCCCTTTAAATATACAGATAACAGTAAACAGAATGCTGGCATACATCGAATACAAGGAGACATCACACACACACACACACACACATACACACACACACAATGAATCACAAATGAATAAACCAACTTAACACCACCTCACACCACTACAGTTGGACGTCTCTCCTCACTTCCTGTGGGCCCTGTGAATGTTGGTGGTGCCGGCACACGCTTGATGGCGTTTGGCAGTGGAGTGCCTGCTAATGACTGTGCAGGTCCGGTGGGGTGCTAGTGGATGAAAAAGAGAGAGAAGAAGGAAAAAAAGAGAAAGAGAGAGAGGAAGAGAGAGAGGGGAGAGAGAAAGGCCCAGCGTGGCACGCATAATAGCCCAGGATCTGATGCCCTCCATCTGGCACGGCTAGGGAGCAGCTCCCGCGGCGGGCCCATGCCCGACCTGTGGGCACGGGCACTCCATCATTATTGCCACGCACTGCTCCCTTGGCACTGCCGTGGCATTTAGTAATGTCACTCCGCCAGCCACAGCACCGGAGCTGGAACAGGCCGGGCAAACCCGCAGAGAGACGGTGGCTGGCTTGGCTTGGCTTGCCTTGCCTCAGCAAAATGCATGCTATGGGAATAGGATGTTCATTATCTTCCTAATACAAGCCGTTTGTGGCACTGCATTGTGTGGAGGACAATGGGAGAGTGTCACTCCTAATAGCCCTTCAGGGATTCAGCCAACATGACAGTGATGAGAGCTGACATCTGACATAGGCTTATGGTGATGCTGAATTAGTTAAGTGAGAAAACTGTGGTAAGTTCACAAACTTATAAGACACCAACATAGTTGTTCATGATGACATATATGGAAACTATGCAACTTGGGATAGATTGAAAAATGCTCAGATTCTGGATTATGTATGTCTTGACAGCCCCTATAAACAAGAAAATGTGTAATAACAAAATACATCAGTCCTGTTAAAAAGTTTTAAAATAAGATCCAAATAGTAACAGATTTTTAAATATTTGACCATATTTTGATTACAAGTTTACTTAGTGAAGTCCAAATAAAATAAAATAAAATAATCCAAAAAACATATATATATTTTTTTAGCTATTTTATTCAATACAGAAATCGAGTTTAGTACACATCTTTGATCTTTATTTACATTATCAGCACTAGGGCTTTTTTGCTGGCAGCTGTTCCATTCACAACCCAGTCACATAGTAGCACTGAATTGGTTCTGTAAAATTAACACATTAATATGAAAACCCTACTTTATATTGTATTTTGTGTTGGTTCTATACTATTTCTACTAGTATTAACATAGACATTGTGCATTATTCTTTGATACCTTACCACAGAACTGTTTGGTTATGTTGGAAATAGTATATACAGCTCTGAAAAATGATGAGACCACTTCAGTTTCTAAATCAGTTTCTCTGAATTTGCTATTTATAGGTATATGTTTGAGTAAAATGAACATTGTTGTTTTATACTATAACTTGGGGTCAAATAAAAATATTGTCATTTGGAGCAAATGAGAAATGCCTGAAATAAAATGCTGAAAAAAGATGTAAAAAAAACAATGCCAAGCTTTCAGAACTCAAATAATGCAAAGAAAGCAAGTTCATATTCATAAAGTTTTAAGAGTTCAGAAATTTATATTTGCTGGAATAACCCTGGTTTTTAATCACAGTTTTCATGCATCTTGGCAGGTTCTCCTTCACCAGTCTTACACACTGCTTTTGGATAACTTTATGCCACTCCTGGTTTCATGCCACTCAGCTTGTGTTGATGGGTTTTGATCATCCATCTTCCTCTCCAGAGGTTCCTATTCCAGAGGTTTTCAATTTGGTTTTCAAAGAAACTTTTCAAAAATTTTAAGTGGTCTCTTATTTATTTCCAGAGCTGGATGTTACTGTGCTGGTATGTGTATGTGTATGATGTCTGTACGTTATTCTGGTCTTCAGTTATGAAGGTCAGAACACCAGGCTACAACACCAGTCACTGGCAGCTGTTCCATTCAAGTAAGAGCTATCAGCAGCTAGCATTAGCTTTTAGTCTAGCTTTAACCCATAACTGATTTCTTTAGCTTTTACTTTGCAATGTGGACACAAGGCCTGAATCACATAGCAATACGTTATATTCTTTTCTTCAGAAAAGAAAGAGGTTCATGGTTTCTAAGTTTTATGTAAATGTTTGATTAAGTTTTACCCTATATTTATAGTTTTACCATTGGTTAATAATCATTTATCACGAGTAGGCTATTGCTACAGATGTCTAATCACAGCTTTATCTTTCACTTTCTTTGAAATTAGTTTTCCTAAGTTTTGTTTTCCCCCTCTCCATCTCCAAGTCCCAGCTCATGTTGGACTAATGAGTACTAACTTCAAAAGCTGCATATTTATCCATTCTGACCTCCTTTTCAAGTGACAGCTGGCATATGCCGTATTTCTGTTGCAATTATTTCCATGGAGACGCGTTGAAAGGCGAAGCAAAACACATGCTTGGCCAACATGAGAAAAACTCTCTAATTCGAATAAGTTAATTTAACACGCAAATTTGTCCAAAGAGAGCGGTATATGATTATTATCTCATTATTAGCATCTTAAGAGCAGCTTGTTGTGCGCGAGCGGCTGTTAGCATGGAGAATCTAAGCACATGGTGTTTTGCATATTGAATTCCAGATTTGTTTGAGTCAGTGGTAATTGGCTCAGGGAAGCGTGAGGACTATTTCTTCTAACTACAACTCAACACAAGAAATGCAGTCACACAAATATGTTACTCAATACAAAACATTTCAGTTGGGTACATTTTTTACGTCTCATAAAAAGGACATTTTGTCAACCTATTGTTGCCTTTCTTTAGCACAGCACTGTATTTTATACTGCTAACAGTAAATATTTATATTAACATTTTTAACAAAATAAAAATCTGCTCAAAATTGGTCTTAACCTGTGCGAAAGATTTAAAATTTCAGTTATATTTCTATTTAAAAATACCATATTTTTCGCACTATAAAGCGCACTTAACATCTTTTAATTTTCCCAAAAATCCACAGTGCACCATATAATCTGGTGAGTCTTATGTATGAATTTTACCAGTCAGGTTGTAAGGAGCAGTAAAAAGCCGAGATCTCCAAGATTAGCATTAGCATTAGCCTCTAACTGCTATTTCCCTATTCAGAGGTGAGTATTATTGGCCATGGGGGGGTGGCCATGGTGGTTGGTGTTGGTGGGTTTTCTCATTCAGTTGTGGGATCACTCTGGCTGAAACTCCACCCTCTTTGACTAGGTCTGCCTAACAACAGAGTGATCTATATCCTGATTGGCTCAACGAGAGTACATTATAATATACAGCCGATGGATTGGCAAGTGTGAGAATTACTGTGTGGCGTGTGAGCGTGTGAACTCGCTGAGGTGCGTGAGACTTGAGAACACTGCCTGCTCCTAACACCGGCTTGCACTGCTGGAGCAGTTAGCTGCTAATGCTAATGCTCCAGCCTTAGTATTGGAGAAATTCAGGAATCTAAGCGTACTGTAAATAAAGAAAAATGTTTTACTCACCGAAATAATCCGTTTTCAGGAGAGAAATGTGTGTAGATTAACAAACAGTGCTTGTTTGACTTTAAAAGAAAAGTCTTTTTTTATATTACAGTTTTGTTTACTTAGTTTAGCTTAGCTTTACTTAACTTAGCTACCATACCCCCTCACCCCCACCCCTCCTAAAAAAAAGATTTAATTTACAATTCCAACTGTAGGGAGAGCCCAGAAGTAAGCATTTCAAATTTCCATAGTGTTGCTTTGAGACCAAAGAAGCACAATTTGCTAGTTTGTTCAACTATTCCAAAACAGTGATGGCAGTATAGGCTTAAAGTAGTTGTCTCAAAGCCTCTTTGTGATGCTACTAGCCACTAGCATGCTAGTCATAGCAATCCCTGATTGGACCTTTCACCACAGTCCTTTACAGTGCTGTCTCAGTCTGTAGACAGCTCTGTGTGCCATCTCCACTCTCTCTCCTCCCTCCTTGGTGCCGATCTTGGGGTTGGTGCCCTTTAGATGGCCATCTGCTCTGATGGGCTGTCATCTCGGATGGTACAGGGCCATCTGTTTCGACTCCACTAAGTCAGACCACATCCTTTGGAGAAAGAGAGACGGTAAAACAGGGATGATAATGACCGCTGGGAGCTCACAAGGAGCGCCTGCTATATCTCAGCACTTACTGAAAAAAGAAAAAAAAAAAAACAGGTTGGGAGGGAGGGGGGTGAATTGGGAAAGAAATATCTGGCAACGTAGGCGATAACAATCATAATAAGAGCTTGTGGAATTAGTGAGAATCTTTCCCTGGAGGGTTGTTAGATTCGTCAAAGTGCTGGAGTGATAAAGTAGTCGCGCATCACTTTATAGGACCCTCACAGAGCTTCTAGTTTAAACGAAGATTGTGGAAATTAAGAGAGAGTGTCACAGCCAGCCGTGATGAAATTGGTTGAAATAGCACAATCATTATTGCGGACGAGCAGAGGATGTGGTGTGGGATAAATATCTGGGTTATTGAATTGTGAATAGAGCATTATGAGGATGCTTGAACAACACCACGTCTTGTGAAACCTGGACAAAGAAGACATTGGCCATTTTTCAGCTGCAAGAACAGATATTGACTAAGGTTTTTTTTTCAGCACTATTTAGTCCAGTTAAAATGGATTGGTTCATTTGCACCCTTGGTGTGGTTTATTTTAACAGGTGTGAACAGTAAGTGCATTCTGATCTGGACCAAAACTAGATGGCCTCAGTCCAATGCCAAACGAACTCCGGAATGGTTTGTTTGTGGTGAGAACGTGATTCGAACCAGCTTTCAAATATACTGAAATGTACATGGCTGTTCAGTTGTAATTTAACCTGATTTATTAATTGATTATTACTACAGCTGTGTACATATACTGTCTCTGCCGCTGCTTTATGCTAAATAATTTTTGCACTGAATGTTTTATGTCCAGCACACGCTGCATACTTCTACTCCATTTACGGCTGCGTGGAGCTTGGCACAAAAAAATATCTTTGTCTGAAAAGAAATGAAAACTGAAATTTTCTATCTGACCAATTTTGGTCATATTGTTTCTGCGACACATGTTGTTGCACTTGCAATTTTTCCTGTGTAAAACAAAACCAAACCTAGGTTTGGTGCTAGTAAACAAACAAATGAGTAAACAAACTCGTTAAATGATTTGGACCAGAGAAACCAACTACAGGTGTGAAAACACAATAAGTTTGTCCAAACTGGTCAGTACCAGTGCTGTCCTTTAAGTCCTGTTATGCTTTCTTTTTCCATTCGCTGTTTTGCTTAATCAGGGCCAGGAAACCCACAGTGTCTGGGCAGTAGCTGTTGTTGGATGTGTCCGATCTTATTTCTGCATGCTTACTGTATTTTTCAGAATATAAGGCACCTAAAATCCTTTTATTTTCCTAAAAATCAACAGTGCAGCCTTTGTAGGAATTCTAGCGCTGCTAAGTACAGCTGGTTAGCACTTGCTAATCACGGCTAGCGCTCACTCTTAGACAAAACACTGGACTTCTAAGCTTACTATAAATAAAGAGAAATGCTTTACTCACCAAAATAAACAGTTTTCTAAAAAGAAACGTGTAGATTAATATCCAGCACTCATTTGATTTTTAAATAATTTTTTCTTTAAGAATTACAGTTTTGTTTACTTAGGCCTTCCCCAGTGGTGAGACCTGCTAAATTAGAAGGGAAACAAATAGGCTCATTTAATGCATGTGACCAGGATTCAATATTAGCATTAGGGTGTCGGCAACCTCTCAGTAAATGATTCTGTGGCCCCAAGTACTGGTAGCAAACCATTCTGGAAAAACCTGATGTTTTTATGGGATTTCAGTATGCAAATTGATCATGATGCTTTAAACACCAGTCCCTAGTAAGCACATAAATTACCTGGTGATAAATTACCTGACTAAATTAGCTATAGCCAGTTAGCTTACCTGTTCAGGAGAAAAGTAGCAGCTCTGGGTCAGTCTTGTAGTCTTTTTAAGCTCTAAGTCTCCAACTTTCAACTCTGCAAATATTCACTCTCGTTATATCCCTTCTTTGGTCACTGAGCTTTTTTGAGACATGCTGAGGCTTTTTTAGGCTGTGTAGCAGCTGAGGTTTAACTGAAGCAGCCCTGCTAGCTAGCTCCTTTGCTGCAGCACCTCTAGCTGGCTGTAGTGTGGGTGCTGGCAACATTGGGGGTGGAGTTAGTGTTGGGGAACAAGCAGCAGGTGGAGTCAGAGGACAAAACTGACACAAGTTACATATTGTTACATATTGGTCCTTTAACTCAGGGAGCCGCTTGGCATCGCCCACTACTTTATAAAAAGGTTTAATAGAGAGAATTTATCAATATAGATTTTAAGGCTTTTTAATAGTTTACTGAGTGAGTAAATGTTATTTATACATTAAAATGTATATTATTGTTCATTAAATCTAAACATGCATGATCTGTCTGTGCAGTAGCTACTGTTGATATTCTTATAACAATACTTTAATATGAATTATTAATTAGATTTAATTCACAACAATATTTTTTCATTGTTAATTGTTGATAAAGAATATACATTGATTGAATATGTAATTCATTGTGTAATCTACTGTATAATTATATTAACTTAAATCAAATTACATCATTATATTTAAACAGTATAATAAAACACCAGAGAACAACAGTAATGACTCCTGACTTTTGTTATTTTATTATGATGTTGTTGCTGTAATGTTAGTGGAGAACAATATCTGTATAACAAACATCTCAGCCTTTACCCTTAAACCTCAGTGACAAGCACTTCAATACGATGGATGAAGCTGTTATTGTCTTTATTAGATATGAAAGGCATTTGTAATAAAAGAGTCTGGAAGACAAAGCAGATCTACCCCCAGGCCCCACAGCCCCTTACAGCAATCAAGTCATCTATTATTGAAGTGGGAGGTTGAATAGGGATGGAGTTTGGGGTGACTGGGTCTTTAAGGGGCTTTAATTGTTGGCTAATTAGCTCTTCCTCTCTGTGGATGGTGTTTGATCCACTGTGCTTTTTGCCGGCACAGGGTAATTGCTGCTGGTGACACGGGACTGTGTCCCCATCCCACATACATTATGGCTTCTTCCCGCCCCTTTAATATTTCATGACTTGGCCCATCTTGTTAAGGGTAGTGACAGCTGAATAGCTATTAACAGCATTAGTAGACATAAAGACCTACTAAGATTTAACACAGGTTCATTTGAAGTATATTGGCATTTCAGTAGGCCTGAAAAAACCCTTTTACTTTAAGCTGCAGTCCATTAGATTTTTATAAATCCATTAAATTGAAAGCAGCAGAGAGAGGAGGGGACAAAATTTTCTAATTAATGGCACAAATGTGCTTATAAGACCCTGCCTACAAAGCCAAATAAATGTATACATTTTCTAGCTGTTCACATTTGCCAATATGAACCCAAGCCCACCCTACAGTTTCCTAGAACAACATTTGTGGAAATTACTTTGAATTAAAAGTAAATTATTATTATAAGGTGATTTTACAACCTAAACATGTAACTCCACGTTACAGTTACTGTTGTTAGAAAAAATTATGCATGCAATATACATATGACAAAAATGATCAGTTATCACCTAATATTTATAATAATAAATAACAGATTTGTTTATTATTATTATTATTATTATTATTATTATTATTATTATTATTATGTTTTGGCATGTCAATTCTGTTGAATATTTACATTTTCTCCTGCGCTTTTTTTTTTTTTTTTTTTTTACTGAGGGCTCTTCTTAAGATGGTGTCCTTTTATGTAAAAGAATGCAAGTTTACGTTTCATAGAGATTTTTATAAACGTCAGGACATGTGGTCTTACTGTGAACTACAAATGAACAGAAGTCACGTTAAAGCAGTGTTTCGGAACCCTGTTCTTACATATTCTACTGCATATTAACACTGTTCTGTATATTCTAGAGCTTCATCTGCTTTAAAGACCTTTAATAAAGTAATTGGTGGAATGATGTGTTTAATACACTGCTGGATATACATGATTAATTTAGGCTCCATAGGGGGCTAAAGGATTTTAACAGGTAAACTCAGTAAATGACTGTTTATTAGCTGATCAGCTGGATCAGGTGGAAAACACAATTTTAGGGCAGTAATCAGGGTTAAGAAACTGCTTTAAACTACAAACAAAGTACTGTACTAAATTCTGGCTATCCACTACATCTGGCTTCTAGATAACTAGTTAGCTAAATTAATTTTCATTCATTATAGCTCACAGTAAGGGTGAATCCCATTTCTCCCCTTGGCCCTACCCCTTACCCCTACCCCTCTGTTTTGCGCGTGCACGTCAAGGGGTAGGGGTGTCCCGATTCCTGTTAGGATGAAGTGGTAGGGGTAAGGGGTAGGGCTAGTTAGCCCTTCAAACGGAGATTTTCCAGACCCACACTTCGTACCGAGGGGTATGAGAATGACTGGCAAGATGGCAGAACAAGCGACCAAAGAAAGTATTTTCCATGTTAAAAATTACGATTAGCACTGTATGACCTTAGTTTATTGTGTAGTTTTGATGTTTTATGGCTGAATTCTTCGTAACAAGCATAAAAAGTTCGCTAGTAGTTCGTTTCGGTAGCTAGCTAGCTAGCTAACTTTCCTGTTCCACCTTAAATGGTGCAAGAGACGGCAGGCGCTACCGCATTTAAGGCGGAACAGAAAAAATAAATCAAATAAAAAATAATCAGAGCTAATTTCAGCTCCCCATCACAGAGGAATTAAGGAATGGACAATATTAATTAATTTCTGCACCTCCTGCCCCCTTTCTGTACACATACAATGCCCTAAAGTTAACTAGTTAACCAGCAGCTAGGCTACTGAACTTTAGCGCTCCACTGCTATCATCACATCAGCCCAGCAGGGTCACCTACACACCACCGCTAGTAGCCTGGTCATAAATCAGTGCTATTTATTTATGTATTTATTGTTCATTGACAAACGTCATTGTGATATACCAGTGATTCCTCTGTCACTGAGGACCCATATTCTTGCACATTATATTGTTTTTGTAACACATTACCTGCTCCAGGACCAGTGTTGGGAACCAGTGTGATATACAATTTCTAGTATATTATGGAGGCTATTTTCAATAAGATTCACCTTTCACTGGGTGCTTGAAGGGTTGTCCCAATTCCTAGGGGTAGGTTTTTACCCCTTCCCCTTGTAACTCCGTTCCAAGGGGAAGGATTACACTCGAAAAGAAGGGGTAGGGGTAAGGGGTAGGGCCAAGGGGAGAAATGGGATTCACCCTAAGTCCTGTAATCCCAAATTAATAAACACAGTTTGAAAATGTAATAGTAATTAGCTGATCAGGTACAGGGCAAGTTTTTCTTTAACCTTGACTCCCAATCTATCTAATTCCAAAGTTAAGCTAACTCAGTCACACAGCTGCAGTTTATTAATCACAAAGGGTTTTATCTGTGTGTTTTGATTCAGAGACGTGTATTTTAACCAGCTATCAGAAACATATCACTGTTTACATGATTAGCCTACCGTTCCCTTTCTTTTAGAAAAATCACCGTATATCCAGATCTGTTTTAAAATCAGCTGAAGCTGCTGCGTCCCGATCCTGCTGCTAAATCTCACAGCGAGGAGGGGCTTCCCCAACAGAAACTGCCTCTCTTCCTCGCGCCACAAAACCAGCAAGCTGATTGGCTGTTTCTAAGGCGGGACTTAATACCTGAACCGGCTGCGTGATTGGTCCGGTCTGTCTCCTCATTAATATTACAGCTGATATGAGCGAAACAATATCATTTTTGGGGGGGACAAATTCATGTCAGGATGCAATCTTGAGATTTTCAAAAGATTAGGAAGGCCATCAATAAGCTGCTTTCAGTATGTGACAGAATCCTGTGAATTGCTGGAGAGGTGAGATGTCTGTGACTGCAAAGGAAGTCCAGGACAAAAAAATGACAATTCTTGTATAATAATGCCTTAATAAAACAACTGTATCAAAAATAGCAGAATAGAGTTACCCTCTCTTAGCATGTTAAGCCTTTTATCCATCCTAGACAGTGCACTTAATTGTAGAAACATTAGCTTTAGCAGACCAAAGGCTTCTGAATGCAATTAGGTTCTGAATCTGATTACAGTCACTAATGTTTTCCTTTGCTGTGTCATGTCTGATTATTAGAGCTGAGGGCAATGAGAAAGCCAGTGTCTCAGAACGAAAGCACTCACATTTGCTTCAAAGGTCGTCATACTGGGTCTTTTTTGCTGACGTCTGCTTCAGTGTAAAGTGTGGACATTCGCACTGTGGTGCTAAAAGCATGGTGCAAACGCTTAGTTTAGCCTTTACAGGTTTTTTGGGGCCTTTGTGAAACTTCACACAAAGTTACCTGCACTTTCACACTGTGCTGTGTTTCAAATGTTTGTCACCAAGCATGACAGTAAATAATTTAAAACCGAGCCTTGTTTTTTTTTTTTTTACATTTTCATATATTTTATTATAAGAATATTGTGCCGTTTAACTTTTCAAAAAATTAAAAATTGATCTGTTGACTATTCATTAACTGATAAAACTTTAAAAGAAAAATAAATCATATTTTCTATGTTTAATTTCTTTTTTGGTTTGTTTTACTGTCATGCATGTGTCCACCCTGTTATGGAAAGCTGAACAGTCAGCAGTGTTATATGCTTTGCAAAGTATTTCAGAATTAAGGACAAAGGGTTAGAATTTGTCTATAGAACACCACCTGGGAAGTACAATTGTATTTAAGAACAGTTCTGTTTACACTAGTTTAAAGTAAAATAAAATACTTTCTGGACTTGGACTGCCCCTTCTGTAAATGTAAAAAGGATCTCCAGTGGATCTCTCATTTTACAGAGACTCTAAGATTAGATCAGTGGTTGAACTACACTTAGCAGGGCATTACACATGTTGTAAAGTAACATATGACATGGCAAAGTCTGTTATTAATATAAAAAATGTCTTTATTATAAAACATTTCTAACTGTTGTCCGCCTCCTGGCAACGCAGAACACAGAAACAGTATCTGTATTCAACAGGATTGAATATAAGAGAAAAAAAAAACAAGATTGTGTAGATGTTTGTGGTGATCCATTACAGTAATACAAAGGCTAACCTCCCTGCAACCCTCTTAATTTCCACTCCCTGTGTGATTGCATCATGCGAGTACTATTTCTCATATTTAATCTAAAGTAATTTCTTTGACGTTTTTAGGTTGTGGCTTACTGAGCTCTTGGCCCAGCGCGAGATCGTCTGTACTGGAATCAAATGTTTTGTGATTGCTGGATTGCTTCACTGGAAAATCTGTTTCCTCTAACTGGATCCCTGTGGTTTGGAAGACAGGCGTTTTGTTAGGGTGAAGCTCAGTTATTACACTGGAAGATTTGAACTGTGTTGATCAATGCTAAAGTCACCATCACTCAGTAATAATAACAGCCTCACTGCCAAATATAACTAAGTAGGCTTCTTTGTAGGATGTCCACAGAACAGGCCGACACTGAGTATGCCATCTTTTTAAACTGGATAGACTACATGGCTTTTGAAAAGAAATCTTGTTATTTTAAAGAAAATGCTCCACAATAAATCAGATTTAAACATCTTCATGTTATATATTTTACATGTACCAATAATGCGCCTATAAAAACTGATTTTATGCTGACCCAAAATCAGTTTTAGAACAGAAAATAATAGTGATCATGGTCTTGTCTTGGTCTCATTTTGACTCTTTTTTTTTATTACTCAAAAGTCTTGGCCTTGTTTCAGAATGTCTGCTGTCTGGTTTAGTCTGCAGTGATCTACTGTTAGCAGTTACTTGAAATCTTCTTTAAAAAGGCTGTTCTAAGGCAAATAAAACTATTGTTTTTTTTATGTTCAGTGTACGTTTGCATATATTTGAACAGAAAACAGTGCAGGATAAAATTGATATGATTAAGAAATCACCAAAAAAATTAATACAGTATGTAATTATGAGAAAACAACTTTTGTTAACTTCAGGGCATGCTGATTTTTGTCACTGTAAACACTCAAAAATGATATTTCTCAAACTGCCCAAATAATTACTTAATAAAACACTGCTCACCAATTTGAGTGTTTTTCTTGATTTTACAGGTGGTTGTTATGGTATTGCAGGGGAAGGATGCGAAGGGGTGTTGCAGTCCAAAAACAGTTGACTAAATGAAGGAACGGAAATACATTTGAGCTGTGTGCACAAGCTTTTTGGCGAAAATGTGAGGTGACTAAATAGGCGATTCTAACATTCTATCACTTTCTAAGTACAGTCTGCATTTTTTTATTGTTTAAAGTTCATTGAAACATTAATACACAAAATGTTTCACTAACAAATTGTTTACTTGAGTACTGGAAATAAGAGAACCATGTAGCCTTGTAGAATGACAAACATGTCCTGGCTGAGGCACTGCTATGCTTGTGCTAAGTGGGAGTGGACTGTTTTAAATTTAGCAAGTATATGAGAGGGAGTGCTATACTGTGTAATATTGGCACTGTGATGCAGTCGTAGGCACTAGACTGCAGACTGAGTACCATAGATCAGCACAGCAGTGCCAATATTACACGTTATAGCACGAACCTTGAGTGTATTATTGCAATTATACCACAGTTCCATTACTGCAGTTTATTGAAAGATGTTGAGTTAAACAGGACGAGAAAATGCAATCGGTTTGGTTTTAAACACTCCGCCAGTTGAAAAAGTTCCATTTCTGTTCTGCTTACTGTAAGCTTACTGTAAATAAACAAAAGCGTTTTACACACTCAAATAAATGGTTTTCAGGAAAGAAATCTTTGTAGATTAAAGTTCAGTGCTCGTTTGACAATTTTTTTTTTTTTTTTTTTTTTAAGAATTAAAGTTTTGTTTGGGCGCCCCCCAGCGGCAAGACCTGCGAAATTACAAGAGTCCACCTTATATTCAGCTTAAAATACCCTATATTAACTGGAAAATATATACATTTAAGGTTTATTTTAATAATGACAACTTTTAACCTGATATTGGTGGCTGCTAATGTGTGTAATAATGCATATTTTCGAATCGCTGGGCTTTTTTTTTTTGTAGGACCTTTGCCTGCACTGCCTATTGGAGACATGGCATTTCTTCACTGTGCCTATGGGATCCAGCACCTCCCAGTGGTGTTTAATGGCATCACATTGGGTTTCTATTTGGCTGGTAATCGCTGCATTGTTGCTAGCTTACCTGTATGTGGAGTAATACATGGAGAGCTTCGGTTACAGTGCATTACCGGCTGATAACGGCACTCATAAAATGTCTTTCAGCCAGTCACATTGCAGGGTCGGAACTAACTGTGGTATAATTAATCATTTACTGCACTATTTAAAACTAATTGAAATAAATATAGGATACAATAACATTTCGCTAGTTCAAAACATGCCATAAGCTTATGGCTATGTGGGAAGAGAAAGATGAGAGGGGAACAACTTAACTATAATTAGAGTCAGGAAGGAGAGATAATGGGAGGAATTACAGGTTGGAGATGAAACAGTGAAGGGTTGCAAAAACTCATCATGACACATAGGAGAAGTTTAGGGGATTTATAGTAAGTTAGATTGGAAAGGGGAGGAGCTTAAGGCATGTTCCTCCTCCCAAAATTCAGTTATTTCATAACAACACTTATGATAGCACTTTTAGATGGATGGACACTTCTTATAGAAGTAAGCAATCTATAGCTGCGATTTGGCATCATGTGGCAAGAGACACTAGAACAGAGCAACATATCAAGTTGACAATATTCTACACTGACTGACCCAACAAATTCTTTGGAGTGTGGTTATAAACATAAAAAAGAGGCTCATAACCGCTGTACCTTCTTTTTCTGTTTATTATGATGCATGTTTGCACATATATTGGGAAATTTGAAGAATATGAAAATGAATCGTGGAAGAAAGTACTTTTCGATAGGTAGCTCATTTGAAAATATGATCAAATATGATCCGAATTATGTTAATTAACACTGTAACATAGAAGCATAGAACTATTATTTAATTAAAATGATTTTTAAGAACAGCTACAGACAGTGCTGCAAGTCAAATGCGGGGGAGTTCACGTGCGAGAGAAAGAAAGAGAGAGAGAGAGAGAGAGAGAGAGAGATTTGCGTGTTCTGGAATGAGCAACTCACAGGTAAAGGTTCTCTTTTATCTCCTCGTGCTCATATTCTAGTCCCATACTTAATTCTGCAGCTCCCTCAGTGTTTTCTATCGTATTTTGCGGCTAGCGCGAGCGCTTACAACTAACACCGCGGACCGCGAGGTGCCGCCGCGCGGCCGCTGTTGTGCCGAATCCAACTCTCTGCTAAATCCGACTCCCACTTTGCGGACAGAATCGGCACAACACCCCCCGCTGTACAACTGCGGGAGTGAAAACAGCGCTTATAAATGTATTAGTTTAGTTTCACTTTCAGTTTTCGTTATTTGGTTCGTTTTCGTTAACAATAATAATTGGTTACTTAGCAACATTGTGATTATCAAACCAGAGCTTTATTTAAAAATAAAAATATAATTAAAAAACAGATGCCTACATCTCAGACTATTTCCTGGAGCCCGACCCGACCCGGCCCGAGGAATGTGGTGGTACATCTCGGCCCGAACCGACCCGGTTCGGGCAGAGAATCTAAGCTCTACAGTGGTGGGAACGAAGGGTTAAACTTATTTGGCTTGTCTCCTTCCTGTTGGTCAGCTCTGTGTCACACAAGGACACAATCACAGCAGCAGTTTTTTGCTGTGTATGGTTATTTGTAATGACTCAATGCTATTAGCATGCGGCGCACGCTGTGTTGTTTTCTAACTGAACCCGAAAGGCTACTTAGCACTTAGCCTCTGAGCTCAGAACAATAACAGGTCATCCGCAGGGATTCATTGGCAGTCACTTCTACAGAGTTGACTTCAAAGCAGAAAAAAAGGACAAGAGACTATTTACAGACATCCCTCACCTCCCAAAGCAAACGAGGGATGGACTGCCTTAGCGTCTTGCTAATTCTTCCCCATGGCTTCATCGCTCATAGTGTTGAGCTCAGTGTGTCTTGAGTAATAAATACGTGCGCATTTGGGGGCTTTCAGAATTCATTCCCTCATTGACATATTGGTTAGTCACTATCTATAAGCTCTGCCTCAGCAATCTGTGCTCTCATTTGTGCAGCGTACGTCTTTGTCATCCCCAGTGACATAACGTAATTGCCCTTGGCCTCGTTTCACCCCACCACTGGCACTGGTACTCATGCTATGGCTTTATGTTTATCTATTGATTGCAGTAGACATATCAATACTGTCCTCCGCAATATATCATCCATTATTGACTGGTGCTTAAACAGGTTTACTTTATAAAAATCACTTAGGCTTGTTAAAGCAACCAATGTCATATGTGCAGCTAATGAGAAGCAGGTCATGATGACACTCTTCAGACTTTAAACTCGAGCAGAGCTCGCGGATGTGTTTCTCCAGTGTGTGTAATATTTCTCCCTGCAGTCAAAATTAATACTTAAAGGGGGAACTTCATCCATATTTTAAACTCATAATTAGATCATAATTAGATGTAAACAAAAGTGTTCTGAGTGGTTGGATGAAGCAAAAGTGGTAAATGGAAGAGTCTGAAGAGTGTACTGCCTCCAAGTGTCCTCTAAAAAAGCACTTAATAACAATAAATGTAAAAAAATTTAATTATTCTTAAAAAAATCTAGATAGCACGGTTATAGCTTTGGCGTGTTTGAATGGAAACATTTAACATTGAAAAATAGCTCTGTTTTGTTTTTTCTTTTGAATGAAGGGACGACAATAAGTGCACACTATCATCCGTTCATATCAAGATCTCTGCAGTTCTTCATTTATGAGATGTTTCATGTGGCCATGGAAACAGCATATGTCTTAAATTAAATAAAAAAATGAAAATCTACAGTTGTGTGAAAAAGTATTTGCCCCCTACAAATTTATTTTTGCATTTTTGTCATACTTATTTTTTTTTTAAATGATCAAATAAACGTTTTATATTTAATTAGGTTATCTTTGTCTGATATTAAAGTTTGTTAGATCAGGGAGCCCATATCAATGTGTGTGAAAATCCCACAAGTCACAGGAGAAGTGGGATTTCTCTGTAACTGTTAAGATTAGAGTATAATTTCAGAAAAAACTACAGGGAACAATGTGTAACCTACTGTAAAGAGACTAATTTGCTACTTTGCACCTTTACACACACGCACCCCCCACACACTCGATTCTTCCCCTAACTGGCGCTGTCTCTTGTTCTCAGTAAAGGAAGTGGAAATGAGCGTTCTAATGATGGGCCTTGGGGCCCTGTCTGTCCGGGGGCCTAATCAGTCAGCGGCTTCGGCGGCGGCCCCGAGCACCGTGTCTTTTTTCCCTCCACCTCCATGTAATTAAAACTCAGTCAAAGGCGCATAGCAGCCCCATAATGAGACACTGATGCAGCCAGACTGCACATTAAACATTTACCGTGAACCAAGAACAACTTTTGTCTCTTGGAAGAGAGGAGCAGACATAAAAAGAAAAGAGGATGGTGTGAAGTTTGAGGCTGGGTGGGCAAGAAGGGGGGGGTGAAAGAGGCAAAAGACAGCTGTAGTTTAGGCCTGAGGAAAGTTTTGGAAGCAGGATGGACACCAGTGCCTTTTTAAAAAAAAGATCATGTGGAAGAAATCAAATTTATACATTTTTATTTTTAGTAAATCATCCCCAGTTCACCAAAAGGTATTGGACAAAGCATTATCAAGTTTCAGTGAGTATTTCAAATCTGTATTTTACTGAAGTTAAATGAAAAAAAAAAACTAAATATAAATCTGTTTTATTCACTTGACCATAACATTCATAATAGAATTATTATTATGATTATTAAAATCAATGAAATTAACTTATAATTTAGATTTTTAGTCTAATTAACTTTTTTTTTTAGTAAACATTACTTTAATTAATATTTTAATTTAATTTAGCTTATCCAGGCCTTTTACAGGTTAATCAAGAAGCCTTAAATGTTAAACCATAATACAACAGCGACATGCCAGATGTCATAGGATAGCAGTATGTAAATTAATTATGTAGTGTTACCCTAGGCAGCTTCTTTTGAATGCCCACATCTGTATAAGTTGTGAGGTGTTATCTTGTAAGTGAGGTTGAACCCTGGCCAGCACTGGCAAGGTGAAGTGAATTATCAGAGTTTGAGTGAGGCCTGATATTGAGTGTAAAATAGATGGATGTTTGCATGGACAGCCAGACGCCACCAGTCACAACCATTACCATCCGCTGAGCTGTCCACTGTTGGTGATCATTTTAGCCTACTTTGACATATGACATATTACACAATTCCTTTGAGGAATTTTAAATTTCTGCTCAACGGTGGAAATGAAATGTCCCATCCATCTGGCCTCCAGTAATTCACGTCGTCTTGCCATGAGCATTGCCAGTGTCCAACCTCACTTAGGCACAACTTAGACACAACACGACATGTGGGCATTTTAAATCCATCCCCAAACTATCAATTTTGGCAGGCCAGCATTCAAAAATACACTCAAAATTGTGCTGTACTGCAGGTACTGGCATAGGTTTTGTCACGGATGACCCAGGCAGGGAGACGAGGAGGCGGACGCAAGTGCAGGTAAGGCAAAATGAATAATTTAATAAATAAATATAAATAAACAAAGAAACAAGTAAACACTTAAACATAAAACAGGGAGATATATATATAAGGCACTGGGGAATAAACTAAATAACTGAAAATAGATAAACATATAACCAAAAAACAAAACAAACGAGAGAAACTAAAGAACATAAACTAAACCAACTAGGGATAATAATAAGAAAAACTAAACAGGGCAGGGAAATATATACAAGAAATAAACTAAGAAATAAACAAGGAAATAAACTAAATATATGAACAAGGCAAAACAAGAGTAACGAGGAGCAACAAAACAACAGAGGAAGGTGCAAAGACCGACGAAGGACAAGTGACAGAGGAGGGCTATTTATACTAACATGAAACACACTAGAAGTGGGAACACCTGGGGAAGGGCGGAGCTACAAATGAGAGTGGTGGAAAACTACTGAGACAAGGGGACACAGGAGCACAGGTCACGTGGGGAAAACACATAGACATGAGACAAGGTCAGGACGTGACAGGTTTACTGATCTACTAGGAATTCAAGCTTGTGTCTATGAACACAGCACACCTGTGACAACAGTTACAGTATAACCACCATCTTTTGTATTATTTTTTTGTGTATTTTTGCGCAATCAGTGTCAGCCCAGGGGAATATTCTATTTGATGTACCGCATACAGTCATCATACAGTACATCCACTGTGATCATTATTACAGATATATAAAATCCATTACCCATGTCTGTATTACCCTGTGTGTGCCTGTACCAGCGTAAAAGACTGCAAGACATGTTAAGATACGTTAGGAGGTCTGACTCTTTCACAGGTCTATTTATGCTTGTTTAAACTAGCTGACCACCTGGATGAGTTGTCCATGCCCTTTTGAAGCAATTTCGGTAGACCAGGGAAGGTTCACTAGTGCCATGTTATCTCCATTTTTGAACAATAGCTCTCACTGTGGTCTACTGGAGTGCCAAAACCATAGAAATTATATGTCAATGAATTTCTCGTCTGTTCTTGTATTTCTTCAGATCGGGAAATACTGTTGATTCTTAAGATGTTTTATCTTTATCTTTATGCTTCATGTCAGACAGGTTCAAATTAAATGATTTCTGATTCATGGTTAATCACAGTTAATGGGGGGAAATTACTTTCCCCACATATGGCTAGTTTGGTTTGGATAGCGTTTTCCTTTAATAAATGAAATAATCATTTAAAAACGATTGACATGGGTTATATTCGTCTGATATTAAAGTGATTGGGGGGGACCGGTGGCTTAGTGGTTAGCACATCCACCTCCCAGCACTGGGTTCTTGGATTCAAGTCCCTATCTGGGTGGAGTTTCCATATTCTCCCCGTGTCTGAGTGGGTTTCCTCCGGGGACTCCGGTTTCCTCCCACAGTCCAAAAACAGAATAGAATACTCTTAATTGATCTGGTAAATAGAATACTCTAAATTACCCAGAAAATGTAATACTCTAAATTGTCCAGAAAACTGAATACTCCAAATTGATCAACAATACACGCAAAATTGTGCTGTAGTGCAGGTACTGGCATAGGTTTACTGATCTACTTGGAATTCAAGCGTGTGTCTATGAACACAGCAAACCTGTGACAACATATCTTACAGTATAACCACCTTCTTGTGTATTTTTTTTTGTGTTTTATTGCGCAATCAGTGTCAGCCCAGGAAAAAAAAACTGAATTGTGCTATTTCTATTTGATGTACTGCACATCATACAGTACATCCACTGTAATCATGATGAAGACTCAAACACTAATTTCTGCTGACTTCATTATTTTAAGTGTACAGTAAGTTGGCACATTCATCATAAGTCAATATATATACAGCTAATGGTGTCCACATATACACATATAGATAGACTATAATAAGGCTGTAAAATTGGAATGGATTGGATATGAGCCTGACAAATTTAAATACAGATTCCTGAGAGAGGGAGAGTGATAGATAGATAGATAGATAGATAGATAGATAGATAGATAGATATAGAGAGAAATAGAGAGATGAGGTCAGACTGTCTTTTTTTGAGGCTCTGAATATTGACTTCAACTTCGCTCTCACTAAAGTGGAGACAGAAGGTGCACGGCGTTGCCATGGCAACTCCCTAGAAAGCTTTGCTGTTTTTTTTCCCCCCGCAGCACTTTCAGCCTCTCGGTTCTGCATTGTTTAAGGACGGATGAGACGCAGACCGAAAGATGTGTGATTTCCTTTGCAGTTGATTAGCGCATTGTCCTAATTAACCTTGACTGTTCCTGAGGTGATTTTTCTTTAGATCTCTCATTCTCGTGTACGTTTTACTTACATCTGATTCACAGTGTGCATATGTATCTCTTTGGCTGATAAGTTCACATTATCAGGCTGAAGTGACTCCAGTCCATTTGTGGCAAGTCGAATTTGTGTGTTGGGACATCACAAACGTATCTACAGGTGTTACTATGGTATTGATATCAGTGTCATTAACAATAAGCCCTAACCTCAAGGCACCTTGCAGGGCTTATTGCTATCTTACACCCCATCAACAATCTGTTTTCACGCCTTGCACTTGCATTGTTTAAATAGGCAGGGGACAAAGCTGATGAATATATCTACGCCAATGGGTGTGGTGGTCTGAAAGTGAGGTGTGTTCAGGTAAATTTCTGGTGTATTGCTGGGCTTATTTGTGGGACTGCATCTTTGCCTGCGCTGCCTATTTTGGAGACATGGGATTTATTCACTGGGCTTATGGGATCCAGCAGCTTCCTGTGGTGTTTAATTACATCACATTTGGTTTGTATTTGGTTTGTAAGCGCTGCATCTTTGCTAGGTTACCTGTATGTGGCGGAGTAAGAGATGGAGAGCTTCGGTTACAGTACATTACCGGCTAATAATATCACTCATAAAACGCCTCTCAGCCAATCACATTGCAGGGTCGAAACTAACTGTGATATAATCCAGGTATAAACACATGACTATGAGAAATGTTAAATATCATTTCAATGGTGGAAATCAAAGGGCTAATTGCTATCTTACACTCCATCAACAATCTGTTTTCACACCTTGCACTTGCATTGTTTAAATAGACAAGAGACAGAGCTTATGAATATATCTACGCCAATGGGTGTAGTGGTCTGGAAGTGAAGTGTGTTCAGATTAATTTCTGGCCTATTGCTATCTTAGCTGATTGATTTAAACACTGACAGCAGTCAACCACCAGATGTTCATTGCAATCTTGGCAGTGCAGGCGTGCCACATGCTCAAACTCTTCGCTCGTTACAACCTTTTTCACACTTGGACATGCTGCAAACCCAACATTAAATCAACAATAAACAGAATACTATTTGTTTTTTAAACATTGCTGTTCCCATAAATGACCTGCTTGCGCACCTTCACAGCATGAATGCGCAGGGCAATTTCCTCTGCTGAGAAGCGCAGAAGCGCTGCACCGTTAAAATACCAATCTGCCAAAGTCAGAGCACACCTGGTTCTTAAAGGGAAAGTCAAGTGACATGCTGATTGGTTTATTTCAACCCACACCCAAAACACACCCATGATTAAATTAAGAGAATTAGCACACGTCTTTTGTGCATTTCAGGCTCCTGAAGGCGTATTTTTTGCGTACTCGTGATACAAAAGACACACTGACAGGCCCTAAATCAAGCTGTGCGGTGAACAGTTGTCGGCTTGCCTATAGTTTGCTAAAATAGGGCCCTTGGTGCTTGAAAATAATAAAATCTGACATGTTGAAATCTAATTTTGAGCAGACAGAGCATAAAGACTGAAATGCATCTGTACAAAACCGATTGTAATCGCATCTCAAACCACCTCCAAACGTGGCTTGGATCTGTTTTGCAAAAATCATATTTCATGTGGTTTCTGGTTGTCCAGACTATAAAAAAATCAATCTGGATACAATCTAGATATGCCAAAAAAAATCTGATTTGGCTAAAATCTAAGAGTCTAAACATGGCCTTTCTCTCCTACTCAGAAGAAGCATGACCAGTCTGGGAAATTTTAAAACCCCAGTATAGCATAAACCCCAGTTAATTAATGCACACAGAGCCACAGTGGAACCACAGTGTCTGAGATGATCACACAATCCTATACACAGCATTGTGATGGTCACTTTTATGATCTGAGGAGAACAACCAGAGCATCAAGACTGAGGTGCATCTGTATAATTCTGATAGTAATCGCATCTTAAATCACATCCAAATGTGGCTTGGATCATATTTCATGTGGTTTCTTGTTGTCCAGACTATAAAAATCAATCTGGATACAAATCAGATTTGACATAAAATCTGATTTGGGCTTAAAGTCTAAACATGGCCTTTCTCTCATACTGCAGGGAAGCATGACCAGTCTGGGAAATTTCAAAACCCCAGTATAGTACATGTTAATTAATGCACACAGAGCCACATTGGACCCACACAGTGTCTGAGATGACCATACACCCTCATACACAGCATTGTTATGGTCACTTTCTGAAGAGATGATCTGAGGAGGACATCAAGTGTCTGGCAGACTGATAGACTGGTAGGGCCATGATAGAGACAGTGACTCAAGGTAAATTAAAACATGGTTCTTGTTTATGTAGTTAAACAGTTTCATCCTTATAAAATGATCATACTGTACTTTGGATTATCTTCATGTCTTCTATTAGCAACAACATCTGAGAATTTTACCAACAATTAGAGAGACTTTTTTCAAGATTTATCCATGACTTTTATTTTAATACTTATAATTAGTTTTATACCACAGTTACAGAGATCTTACATCTCCCACGAGTCTGTGGGAATCTGATACATATTGATAATGTCTCCCTGCAAATCCAGTAAATCATGTACATTGTCCCAGAAATCAGTATATTGGGCAAGATATATAAAATCCACTACCCATGTCTGTATTACCCTGTGTTGGCCTGTATTACTGTGTGTGCCTGTACCACTGTAAAAGACTGCAAGACATGTTACGATACGTTAACAGGTCTGACTCTTTCACTGGTCTAGTTATGCATATTTAAACTAGCTGACCTCCTGGATGAGTTGTCCATGCCCTTTTTAAGTACACTGTAAAAAATGATTTTTTGACTTTGTAAATACAACAAGGACAATTAAAGTAATTTCTACATGAAAACATCAATTCTGAGAATTACTCAAAAATGTAATGTATAATTCAGTGTAATACTTGGAGTTTCTGCGTAATTGTGTGTCTTCCCATTTAGTTAAATACATTCAGTAAATTTAACTGTAGTAACTGTAGTAAAAATTACTGAAATGTTGTCATCATTACATTAACTAAAGAAATTCAAGTAAAATGTTGCCAAAAGAACGCTCGTGTGACGTCAGACGTTAGACACGCCCCAACTTAATGCGGGGCGCTAGAGTGTGGCTCTGGGATAACAGGTACTGCCTGTCAGATGATTGCTGAACGCGTCTTTCTTCATCCTTTTATCCAGGTGGGAAATAAGTAAATGTTGAAGTGTATAATGTGATATGGGTATAAGAGTGTTGATATGGGTATAAGTGTGTTGTGTGTAATATGAGCCGCCCCGGTATCGTGTTAGCGTTAGCTACCGCGGCTAATTAACTCGGCGCCTGGCCACCGCTATTGTTTGCTAATTTCTCCGGATAGCATTTAGCTAACCCCCCAGCTTTATGACAAAGTGCCCTAGTCTATTCTCCCGCTAGCATTAGCTACCTCCTCTCAGTTACCATGAGGCTAGCCATGTTTACTGTGTATTATATGACTCCCGTTAGCATTTGCTAACTCCTCAGTTACCACGAGGCTAGCCGAGCTTACTGTGTAGTCTATGGCCCTCACTAGCATTAACTGCTTGCCTCAGTTACCACGAGGCTAGCCGAGCTTACTGTGTAGTCTATGGCCCTCACTAGAATTAGCTACTTGGCTCAGTTACCACGAGGCTAGCCGAGCTTACTGTGTAGTATATGGCCCTCACTAGCATTAACTGCTTGCCTCAGTTACCACGAGGCTAGCCGAGCTTACTGTGTAGTATATGGCCCTCACTAGCATTAACTGCTTGCCTCAGTTACCACGAGGCTAGCCGAGCTTACTGTGTAGTCTATGGCCCTCACTAGAATTAGCTACTTGGCTCAGTTACCACGAGGCTAGCCGAGCTTACTGTGTAGTATATGGCCCTCACTAGCATTAGCTACTTGCCTCAGTAACTATGCCCTTGGCCAGCGCTTTTCCGCGGGGGTTTCACCTTTTGCCTCAGTAATTACTTGTGTGCGTGCGTGTGTGTGTGTGTGTGTGCGCGCATGTGCGTTTGTGCACCAGAAATATAATTTTACAAGTTTTTTATTTTTATTTTTTACCCTAGGTGTCCCACCATGAGGTGGCTGTGTAAACCTTGTAGCTTTGCCTCAAATAAAAGGGTTGATATTTTCAAGCACTACTGTGTGTTTTGTGTTTAAAAATAAAATTATATTTTGTGGATATTGAGTGTCTTCATTTTTCAGGGAGGTGTTTTAAGCAGTGCCCATTATTAACAAAATACTTGGAGTTTTTAGTGTAATATGTGTACTAGTTTTTTACCAGAAATTTTAATCAAAATGTAACTAAGTAAAAAAATACTTGCTTTCAGTGGTAAATATTACTTTGGTATTACTAATAAAAACTGTAAGGAGATGCAAGTAAATTTTACTTAAAAAAATGCTATGTTAAATTTACTTAGTATTTCTGTGTGTAAAACGTGTACAAGGTTTTTACTAGTAATTTTTAATCAAAATATAACTAAGTAAAAAATACTTGCTTTCAGTAGTAAATTTTACTTTGGTATTACTAATAAAAACTGTAAGGAGATGCAAGTAAATTTTACTTAAAAAAATGCTATGTTAAATTTACTTAGTATTTCTGTGTGTAAAACGTGTACAAGGTTTTTTTAAGTAAATCCTACTCCACATTTTTTTCAGTGTAATTTAGGAAGGCCAGTGACTCCTGGGAAGGTTCACTAGGGCCATGTTATCTCCATTTTTGAATAATATCTCTCACCGTGGTCTACTGGAGTGCCAAAACCTTAGAAATTACTTTGTAACTTTTTTCCAGACTGATGTGTCAATGAATTTCTGATCTGTTCTTGTATTTCTTCAGATCGGGAAATACTCTGTTGATTCTTAAGATGTTTTATCTTTATCTTTATGCTTCATGTTGTCAGACAGGTTCTAATTAAATGATTTTTGATTCATGGTTAATCACAATGGGGGGGGAGGCAATTACTTTTCCACATATGGGATAGCGTTTTTCCTTTAATAAATGAAATAATCATTTCAAAATGATTTACTGAGGTTATATTTGTCTGATATTAAGGTGATTAACAATAATCTGAAAAATGTATGATAAAAAAGCAAAAACAACAAAATTATGAAAGGTGGCAAATTCTTGGTTGCTTTGGTTTTTGGAGTAGTGCTAGTGTTTGGAGATGGCTGCTATAGTGTTGGTTTGCTAAATAGTTTGCTATGGTTTCTGTGGTTTCCCAGGTGGTTGCTATGATGTTCCTTAGTGTTTGCATTGGTTTACTAGTTGGTTGCAATGGTGTTACTAAGCGTTTTCTATGGTATTTCTAGGTGGTTGCTATGGTTTTGCTAAGTGATTTTTTTAGCTAGGGAGGCTTATTTGGATCGCTACGACAAAACTAACAAAACCACACTCCAGTGTGGAGAATGCAGTGTAGCATGGCTTATGAGTTTTATACACCTTTCAAAATATCACAGCTCTGATTAAAAGAAAAGATTCAAATAATATAGAAGTAATCCCGACTCCTAAACTATTAAAAAAGCAGTACAAAGTAAAGAGACAGTGTATTTTTGTGTATTTATCCTGACATCTATTTTATTCTATTCTATTTTATTCTGTTATTTTAATTTCATTTTATCTATAATATTTATTTAACAATTGCTCTTTGGGTGTAAACTGGATCGTGAGATCACAATTTCGTTTCACCTCATGTACCACATGTGATGTGAATGACAATAAAGTGTCCTTAAATCGCTTGAATCCTTGAAAATTTAACCAAATATTTAGTATAACTCAATCTGAAACACAAGTACATACAATAACAGTATGGTCAAATATGTTTAATGTATGTAAGCCAGTGCAGCTGAATTAAAAAGAGACTCTGTACAGCTACTGTAAAATTAATTAAACTAATTGCTATGCAATTTTACATTTAACCCAAAGCCTCTACAGGACAATTAAGCTGCAACGTTGCCTGATATTATCTCAGTGTACTAAATCATCACAGCACATATGATATAATATAATATCAGAGAGAGAGCGAGCGAGAAAAGACCAAACGATGTCCTACTCTGTCTGCACTGTTTGAATGAATCTAATCATGAATGGCGCTGCAGTTTTGCAACCCTATTGGCACTGACGACGTCTACAGCTCGGCCAAGATTGATTAGACACATCAAGGGAGACTGTGTTCCACAGGGAGCGGGCCAGAAAGAAATATGGATTTGTCGACGTGCGGGTAGGCCTTCATTTGTTTCCATTGTGCCACCTCGTCATTGGACCTCCCCAAACAACAGCGGCCAGACGCCGGGTCTCTCAAGGCTGAAGTGTGGCCAGGCTGTGGCGAATTGAGCAGTCTCTTCTAACTGTGCTCAAATAGCATGCGTATCCCAAGGAGAACACCACGCCAGCTGAGAGAAAGGGTGGAAGGATGAATGAACTCCTGGTGGGTTAATGTCTACTTGAGGCTGGTGGAGAATGCTGGAAAAGTTGCAATTTAGCTTTAACATTACCCTATTAAGGCTCAAGCTTTCTGTACAGCTAATTATTTAATAATGAACCACTATCTAATGTCTAATTTGTAAGATCAAGACGTCTACAGAGAATGCTGAAAGCTTTCCAACAACAACTAGGCAAAGTCAAGAATGCTTAAATAATCCAACCTTGAAACTGAACTGAGCTGAAACAATTGTTGGGTTTTATTTTAAGCTTCTGCAGCAAAGATGTGACAAATGGTAAATACTGTACAGTAGGCAATGTACACTGTCTAGCCAAAAAAAAAGGCACCACCTGGATTTACTAAGCAAATGATGTGAGGTTTCTGCAGTTGGTCTGCAGGTTTAGGTTCAGCAACAGTATGTGCTGAAAGAATGTGGTCAGCTGACTACCTGAATATACTGAATATAGACCAGGTTATTCCATCAATGGATTTTTTCTCCCCTGATGACACAGGCATATTCTAAGATGACAATGTCAGGATTCACGGGGCTGGAATTGTAAAAGAGTGATTCAGGGAGCATGAGATCATCATTTTCACACATGGATTGTTCACCACAGAGTCCAGACCTTAACCTCATTGAGAATCTTTGGGATGTAATGAAGAAGGGTGTGTGTAGTGGTCAGACTCTACCATCATTAATGCTGCTGCAAGATCTTGGTGGAAAATTAATGCAACACTGGATTAAAATAAATCTTGTGACATTGCAGAAGCTTATTGAAACAATGCCACAGTGAAGGCGGTCCAACTAAACATTAAAATGTGTGACCTTTTTTTTTTTGGTGGCGACTTTTTTTTTTTTGCAGGAAAGTGCATAAATTAAAGCTAGCACAAACAATAGTAAAATTTAGACAAAAAAAGCCATAAAACTGTGTTTACATTTGTGCAGTCAAATTCTAGATTATATAAAATACCAAGATTAGGAACAACATTAAGAATGTCTAGTTTGTATCTATCAGGCGATATTGTTTCCGCCATCCTGAAAACACTGATGAAACTTGGATTGATGGAAGCTGTTTGAGATGTGCAAAAGGTGAACTCTAAGCTAGCATTTGTTCGGCTGCTGTGAGCATATAAACAATTTTTGAAGAGCTTTTTAAAGTGCTTTTAAAAAGTACATGTGCATTTTGATGTTGTGTTCGCTTAAAAGCAAAAGTGCTCTGTAACAGCAGGGTGGGAAATGCTGGTCCTGGAGAGCTGGAGTCCTACATAAGAGTTTTTGGGAAGTTTTTGCAAATTTAAAAATTAAATCATAAATGTAAAAAGGTTAAAACCAACAACAAGAAAAAACACCTGAATGTGGCAAAGCAATTTTTAAGGCTAGGATGAGGTATAAAAGTTTACAAATCGCTAAAGCCTAATTGTGGAAAATAATGGTAGTGAACAGTGTTTGAAATAAACTGATAAACTACGTTGTAATACATTCTGAATCAAAAGCACATCTGAAAAATGTTTTTTTACTTTACCAGATGTATGGTAAATCAGATGGATGGATGGATGGATGGATGGAAGGAAGTAGAGCTAGCTCCTGTCATTCACAGTTCATAATTTAGACCACTGGTTTCCACAGCGAAAGACCCCTGGACCCAGGCGGCCTCTTTTCATATTGTAATGACAGAGCAGGTGCATAAATAACAGCAGCTTTAGTTCTGTCACATGTATCATCCATCCCCTCATAATCACAGCAATGGAGGACACTTGTTCTCCTGCCACCACAGACCGCTTATTATTATATATTTGTACACCAGGGCTTCTTGATTAACTCCTAATCCCCGTGAAATATACGCCTCAATAAGAGTAAAAGCCTCCGATTTGATTTGAGGAATGGGGCAGGGAGCCATAGGTGGAATGTGTCAGTGTGATTTTCCAGGCAGGGTTGAAGAGCTAGGCCGAGGCTTTTGCTCTGCAGCTGATGCATCTCGAGCTGCAGGGCTGAGGAGTCGGTGGGAAGAAGACAGACAAGCTGATGACAACTCAGACTTCGGGGGAAGCGAGTAAGTGATCCAACACTGCAGGCAGTTTACTCCTACATTCATTCCGTTAAATGCTTAGAAAGACAGATGCTAGTCTTGTGTAATGATTAAACGCCAATAGACTGATTTAATACCCGCCGCGTGGAGCCCAGTGGCTCTGCGCTGAATAGCGCACAGAAACGTCCTATTAGATTGTTGTGCTGTACGGCGCACATGTAGGTTGAGGATGAATTAATCATAACTCTTGGGCGTACTCTTCGCCAACTACATGATGATTTTGTCTGTGGCAGTCTCTGTGGGAGCTGAAGGGGTATAATTCCGTCAGTCTCGCTTTCATGTGGCTCCACAAGAGACTGGCTGAGTGACAGCTTAATACTCCCAACAACGCTGTTGTCATCGCAGGAGCGTTTGGAGTGGAGACACACGGCCGAGGCGGGACGCGCTACTCGCCACGGGATGCTTACTGACAAATCAGGTCCCCGGGAGGACGTTTATCGCACCCTGACAAACACTGACGCCGATTTACTGCTGTCTATCTGACTCCGCTCACAGTTTGCCTCGCAAACTCCTAAGGAGGACAATTAAAGGACTGCTGGATGCTGCTGAAGGTTATCAGCACATTTAGCACCATTCAGCCTCTATGAGCCTCTATGAGCTCAGTACTCATAAAATCTGCTCCACTGTAAGCCTTGATAAGTTGAATTTACTTAAACGATTTGAGGTAATTCGTAATGTTTACTAATAATCTGAGTTAATTAAACCTACAACTTTGTTATTATGCCTAAATTGTAAGCTATTTAATTGATGTTTGTTATATCAGATGCTTTGCATAATCATTTTACATAGAATGTTATAGTCAGGAAACAATAGATTCTTATTAAGCCTTCTTTTTTATTTAAAGTAAAATATTGGTTGTATATATAGATAGAAAGAAAATGCTTTAGAGTGAACAGTATGGCGCAAAAAATCAGCAGTTCTGAACACAATGCTTGTTCTTACAGCCTACAACATTGAGGACAGGCAGTCAATCAAACTTTGATTTTACCAGATTGAAAACCTACGGAATATAATCAAGAGGAAGATGGATGCTCACAAGCTATCAAACCAATTTGCACCAGGAATGGCCTAATGTTATCCAAAAGCAGTGTGTAAGACTAGTGGAGGAGAACATGCCAAGAAGCATGAAAACTGTGATTAAAAACCAGGGTTATTACACCA
The DNA here is from genome assembly GCF_023375975.1 of Astyanax mexicanus. Taxonomy (NCBI): domain Eukaryota; kingdom Metazoa; phylum Chordata; class Actinopteri; order Characiformes; family Acestrorhamphidae; genus Astyanax; species Astyanax mexicanus. Next base: position 22,165,695 of record NC_064417.1, on the reverse strand, counting down.
AATATTAATTTCTAAACTCTTTATTAATTTATTATAACTTTATGAATATGAACTTGTTTTCTTTGCATTATTTGAGGTCTGAAAGCTCTGCATCTTTTTTGTTATTTCAGCCATTTCTCATTTTCTGCAAATAAATGCTCTGACAATGTTTGTATTTTTGTCAGACAAAAACTGGGGAACATAACCAATATGCAAATAGATTGCGTCAAAAGACAACAGAAAAGAAGCTGCCAATGGCAACAGACTAAACTCAGCTATCAGTCAGGGCTGTGATTGGTCCACATGCTTATCCACTCACAATAATGGGACAATTTAATGTTATGATTTTTGGTTGCTTAGAACATAGTTTTCTGGGTATTGCTAGTAAATGTAACTTTGTTTTACATTCATTTGTTTATCCTCGCAGTAGTTCATCAATATTTGCCTTTTTAATGTATTACTCATATTTCAAAACATAATGCAAATTCATAATTTAAACATTTTAAATGTGCAGTGTAAATTTTGTAAATATTCTATTCTATATTTAAAAACATGCCCCAGCTCTTAAGTGTGCAATCAGTGTGATTAAATATGAGTTTTATCTGTGTTTTTATTGTGTAATGTTTTATTTATTGTATTTTTATTATTGGTAAAATTACTAAAGATGTTTCCATAGTGCTGTTTTATGTCTGGAACTGGAAATGCTGTGGAAGAAATGGTCTAATAACATACATTATTTCTGTAATGCTACAGGCAAACCTTCCTGAAATAATTCTGTTAAAATAATCTAAGACTCCATTCATGTAATTCATGAAGGTCTTGAAAGTCTTCCAGTAGAATTTTATGTATACCAGCAAAAAGAATGCTGTGTGAAGATAATCCATGTTCTCTGTTACCTGAAGCTTCGTCTGTCTTCAGGGCCCGATTCCAGCAGAACACCTCTCCATCCAGGGAAAGCTGGTTTATACCTTCTGGGAAGCATTTATGTACAGAAGAAAAAACTCCAGTGTTTGTGCTACTATCCATAGGAATGAGCTAGAAGCTGAAGCTCATAGATCTTCACTGTTCGACTAACAACAAATGCATTCGGCGCGTTCGCTGGCAATTGATTTGTGGTTGTAGTATCAGGACACTGCAGGCTGAATTTCTTCACTCCAGAAGAATTTGCTTTGGCTTGGAGATGCTAAATAAATAAAGAAACAAACGCAAAGAAATAGGTTCAGTTTCCCGACAAGTTTCTCAGTCAGCGACCTCCGATTCATATATTCTTTCTCACCGGCGCAAACGAGACCTTGAGCTCCTGGCTTGTTTTCTTCTGATGGGAGCCGCTGCTTCTCCGGGGTCACATTTGATCTCGGAGAAGAAAAATATTGAGTTTGGCCGCGAGTGCTACAGCTGCTTTGTTTGTGTTTTTAGTACGAAAAACCCATTTCATCCAAGTGCATTATGGGTCTGGCTTGTTGGCGTGTCAGAAAATGTTTGTGCCTTCTCTCTTTCCATGCTCACATCAGAGCAGAAGGCCAAGTGATGCAGGGTAGATGCCAGGTTTGGCCTGAATATGATTGTGCTTTATGAATCTGGACGCTGGAGAAGACCTTACAGCACAGTGTCACATATTTTTACAATATTCTTTAGTAACCTGAGTTACCAATACTACGTCTTTTGGGTTTATGAAGAACGCTCTTAAAATTTCTTTGGACTTTTATTGGGAGTAATTTCGGGTGCTGAGTGCTAGCTGTTCTGTTCCTAGTAGGAAAATCATTTCCAAGAAGCTTTTTTTCTTTTTTCTATAGTACCCTCAATTCTGTGTCTGTTGCATTGTGTGCGTGTTTTGGATATATGTGTGCTAGTTCATATACTACTGAAAGTGGTACACTTGTTACACAATTAGGAAAACCATGTATTTTTATAGGACCTTTTAAGTTATACTTTGCTAACATTTCCCATGCCCTTGAACTGGAATGAAAAGGGGGGGACGAACTCAGAAGTTCAGGGCAGTTTTGCTGGGAAGCGTGAAGCTGAAGCCCCCCCACAAGAAGAGATACGGGAAGAGAAAAGAGAGAAGGAAGGAAGGAGGAAGATGGGGAGGAGGTGGGTGCGAAGTTGTTCAGTACATATAGGGCAGAGAATGGGAGGAATAAGGGCGTGGATCAACCTCCGAAAATTAAGTTATATTTAAAACTCCACTTTACCTTGTTAAAAGTTTTTTTAAATAATGAAAAAGCTCTTGTATATGGTTCTATAAATAACTTTTAAAACATTGTTCTATCTAGCACCAAAAATGATAAAGTATTGCAAGTAAAAAAAAAAAAAGAAAAAACAAATTTTTTACTCAAATGATACTGTATATATATAACAGTAACATTTGATGGAAAACTGGTATACAGATTTAAAACGTTTCCCAGGAATTTACTTAGCCAGACAAAATACTGTAAAAATGTAATTTTAACTTTGTTTGAGTATGACTATAGTTTACCCCATATTTTAGTAAATATATACTTTTTGGCTTTGGGAGTCTCGTTCTCATTGTGCTTTAGGTCAGGTGAATAACTCAGACATTCCTTGCAGTAGATTTGTTTCTGTCTTTTGTGATTGCGGGTATTTGGTGGAATCAGCAAAATAAAGATGGGTTGGAGCAGTTTAGATTAATCTTAAGTGAATCTGTACATAAGGGACCAGTATACTCTTTACTGCCTGATGCAGTCTGAAGCGCTCTTAAACCATGCATATAATGCAATATTCTCACACAGCAGCTCCAAGAAATTGTGGAGACAGTAGTGGGATCAGATCAGGTACTCTAGCACCCAAACAGCATCTGCTCACTTCAACATCATCGCATAAATACCTGCAATGTTTCTGCTTCTGGTTGACTCTTTTCCATATAGAGCTTCAAACAATTGGTTCTTTAAAATAAGGCGTCTTAATAAAGGGTTTATAGACAAGTTTATTAATGGTTATTCATTAGGTTGTAAATACTTTTAAAACTATCAGTAAGCAGTTGCTGTTTGCCAAATAGTGAATCCACATTCATCTATACTATCAAACCTCAGATCTTTCTGGATACTTATCTTACGTTGTCTTCTCCATCAGATATGTTAATGCTGACTGATGGAAAAGACAAAGTAAGATAAGAATCCACAAAGAGGTTTTACAGTATGCATGAATGTGGGCTCAGGTTTAGAAAACGACATGCTACTTTCTGCTGGCATGACCGTTGCCCTTTCTAACCTAATTAAAGTATTTATTACCTAATTATTAACATTAATAACTTTGTTTATAAGCTACGTATAAATCGTTTATAAAGGAGCCTTGTTTTAAAGTGATAACTGTTTTTTAAAGATGTTTGCATATATGGTTATGGTATATTTTGGAAACCACCCTTAAAGCCATCCTCATCCTGACACTAAAAAATTGTATGTTCACAACAACCACAAGCGTTTTTTAAACTACATTGTAAATGAATACCGTCAACTGTCATCCAGACTATGAAGGAATCATGTTGTAAACTTTAAAGTGTCATACAAACCACAATATATTTTATATATATATTTTTATGAGGTAGAGTCACCTGGAATGGCTTTCAGTTAACAGCTGTGCTGAACTTGTAAAGAGTTTATTATTTGAATTAATGTGTTTGAGAGCATCAGTTGTAAAGTTGTGAGGAGGTAGAGTTACAGGTATACAGTGAATAGCTCTATTTCAGTAATGTTCTAATACATATTATGGCAAGAACTACTAAACTAAACAAATAAAAAAAATGACTTTAAGGAATGAAGGTCAACCAAATTTGGAAAAGTTCAAGAACTTTAAAAGTATTCTCAAGTGTAGTCGCAAAGACCATCAAAAACGTTATGATGAAACTGGCTCTCATCAGGACTGCTTCAGGAAAGCAAGACAAAGAGTTATCTCTGTTGTACAGGATGAGTTCTTTAGAGATACCAGCTCCAGAAACTACAAGTTGACAAAAAGCACCCCAGATAAGAACACTCAATGCTTTAAATAGTATATTGGTTTGTTTAACACTTTTAGGTTTAATACATGACTCTTTGTGTTCCTTCATAGTCTGTATTAATTTACAAAGTAGGAAAAAATAAATAAAAACATGAGAAATGAGAAAGTGAGAAGGTTACCCACCCTGTAGTGCACATAGAATATTAGTTCAAATTGTGCATTTCACAAAACAGTTTTTCTGGAGCAGAGACACTGTGACCGTGCCCGATTAATTACAGGCTGTCCTCTACATCACAGCAGCTCTAAACCTGTGTGTTCTGTTGCTCTGTGTGTCTCAGGCAAAGGCTTGAGGTCCAAACTGATAGAAAATAAGCCTCATGCATCAAAGTATCTGGTGATGCCACAGATTTTTTTTCCAGCGTCCTCAATCATCCGCTCCAGCGACTGCAGGTGAGGCCATTTTATTCCCCAGGAGAGATGCAGGGCTACACAGCGACCAGATGGGGGCAGTGTTACAGCTCCACAGAGCTTCACAGACCTCTCCGAGCACTTCCAGACGACTCACACACAGGCCTTCTCAGCTGTCACCATTTTAGAGCTTTTTTCTCCACTTGTCCTTTCATTTATTTCTTCTTTAATACACTGTATCACCTTTAAGTGCAATTCCTGCTCCTGCCTCGGATCAGAATGATTCAGTTTGACTCACAGTAATGGAGGTATTGATGAATCCAGGTCTCAGTGTTGTTCTTCAGGGTTGGGGTGGGGGTTGGTGGGGGGCAGTGAGAACTTCAGCTTGAATAGAGAAGGGTTGAAGATGTTTCAGATGTTTCATTTGTAACCATTATAAGGGAATGACAGCCAATCTTTTCTCCCGCTTTGTGAACTACCCTGCATCTCTCACTCACTCTCCCTCGGGGTCGTGACCTCTCTCGGCATTTGACCTCAGGAGTTCAGGAGTATTTTATCATTGTGTCTTTCACGAAGGCGGCGGCTTATCACTCACGACTTTCCCTGACTGAGTTACGCTCTGTGTCAACGGTGAAGAGTCCGTCACCAAGCAGATGAGAAACAGAGCAGCCAGCGTTTCATAGCTACAGAAAGAAAATGTGGGCCATAAAGCAACAGAAACGCGTCACAGATGTTCAACTGGTGAAATATTGGTAGTGCTGTCAGCATTAACACATTAACAAACACAAAGTTTAATGTGTTATTGTTTTTTTAATGCAAATTAATCAATTTACTAAATTTGGCCAGAACTTTCTCCTGTGATTCACTGTTTGTACAGAACCTGGTGGTGGTTTTATTTAGCAGTGTAAATAAAGAGTCCACTACTCTACTAATTATGTTCATAATTATGTTAAGTTCATAAGGTAACATCCTTATTGTTAATTTTGAAATATGGATTAAATCTCATAACTAACTCTTACTTTCTTAAAGCTTCCTTCCTTCTTCTGCCTCTCTCTTTGGCACACACACAAGCTTGTCTAGTCCCTGTAAAGAAGTTATTGCCAATAGAACAGGACCCTGAAGCAAAATCTAGTAGAAATCTGATTGAAATTCTTACCATGAGCAGTAGAGACAGTTACTCCAACAAAAGCAGGATAACAATTTTTAATTTCCATATTATCTCCATGTGGTTTAACTCACATTATTACTTCACCTTTTATCTCATTACTATCCCAATTTGGAATGTGTTCAGAAATGGATGCATGTTAAAAAATGAATTTTTGATTAAGAGACCACTTCAAAATGATGAGTTTTTTTTTATTTTACCAAATTGAAAACCTCTGGAATATAATGAAGAGGAAGATGGATGACCACAAGCCATCAAACCAAACTGAACTGCTTGAACTTTTGCACCAGGAGTGGCATAACGTCATCCAAAAGCAGTGTGTAAGACTGGTGGAGGAGAACATGCCAAGATGCATGAAAACTGTAATAAAAAAAAAAAACAGGGTTATTCCACCAAATATTGATTCCCGAACTCTAAAACGGCATGAAAGCTACATATCTTTTTTGTTATTTCAGCCATTTCTTATTTTCTGCAAATAAATGCTCTAAATGACAATATTTTTACTTGCAATTTGGGAGAAATGTTCTCCGTAGTTTAAAGAATAAAACAACAATGTTGATTTTACTCAAACATATACCTATAAATAGCAAAATCCAAGAAACTGATTCAGAAACTGAAGTGGTCTCTTAATATTTTCCAGAGTTGTATATAGACGACACACACAGTATACAGTGTGTAATGGCATTGGACAAAGTTTGCATACTCATGTTCTTTTAAAATTATATTAATTAATATGTATGGATGACACACAGTATACAGTATAAGTACACAAAGATAACTTAAACTATTCTAAAAGCAGAGAACAGCGCACACTATTCTGAAAGGCCTGATGAATTCTGAACACAGGGGAGGGTGCACAGGAACAGTGGATGTGAAGCAAAAGCCCTGTTCCTTTTAGTTTTTCATTTTCTATTAGGTCTGTTTAGGAGCCTTGCTATGAGGACCTCAGAGACCCATTACTGGAATAAAAACGAGAGCATCTGCTATGAGGAACTAGATTATGCAGTCAATATTACATTTTTAAAATCAACCCCGAGATTACAGCAGGTCAGTGAAGGCATACTAAAACTGAAGTAACAGAAGATCTCATGGTAAGATAAGGTCAGATATGTGCCACTGAATTTAAACCAGCTGGAGACAAAACACTGCACACTTTAGGTGGCGATTTATGGTGGGACAATATGGACACCATTAAGAAACATTTTAAAAGCTTGTATCGCTCTTTTGCTCTCATTAAAAGATTTTTTTTACATGTGGACACGTGGCATTTTTACGCGTGGAGGCGTTTCTTTCCCACACGTTTTGGCTTAGTTGGCTTGCCATAAAAATTTCACTCGATATTGACTTATTGTTTAAGCTATGAATGTGATAATAGGTGGCGATTGCAGAATTTCTTGAAGCCATCTTGCACCTGTTCATGTAGGTTCAGAGTTCTTAACCTGGCAAGCTGTGCACTAGGGAGGAGGGGATGGGGCAAAACTAAATTAAATTAAATTAATTTAATTTAGTTAAATTTCACAATGTTGCTTCAAAGAAAGAACCATGAACACTATAAAAAATATATTTGCAGTTAAAAAAAAGGTTATTCAGATTAAAGCAAAAGTAGGACTCAAACTCAAAGTTTGTACACAAATGTACCTTATAGTTTGCTGTTATTTTTTTAACAAAGTAATCTTTTGTTATTTAAATTTGTTGATAAGCGCTATGATATAGTACATTCAAAAGGATATGATATAAAGCAATATTGATGTATTCTCCTATCCTTACGTTTAAAATGAAGAAATCATGTTGATTTACTTTCCCCTCCTAAAGTATTGGAACAGTATGGCCGATCCCATTATTTCTGCTGTAGACTAAAAACAGTTGGGTTTGTCGTTAAAAAATATGACACAAAGAATAAACAGTATTTACATCTGGATCTGATACACAGTTCAGAAGATAGCACCTTCTCTCTGAACCCACACATTGTTATTGTGAGCAAAAGTATAAGAACATATAATATAAATAAAAATGAATAAGACTTAATATTTAGTTGCAATCATGTCTTTGACCCACTGACATCACTTAACTTCTGCAGTCTTCTTCTGTGATGCTTTTTCAGGCAGTGGGTTTTGGGTCATTATTTTGCTGCATGATGAAGGATCTCCTGATTAGTTTGGTTTCATCCTTCTTTTACAGACAAAATGTTTTGTAGACTTCTGAGTTCAATTTACTTTAAAGGTCACCTTCCGTCGTTTTTTCTTTCATTTTAAAATGTCTAGTTGTGGTCTCTAGTATGAATGAATGACATGTGAGCCGTTTTTGTAAAAAAAAAAGTGCTCAGGTGTCTCTGTATAGCTCTTTTTTAATGGACTGTTTTAGGGGTGTGTCCAAAATGACCGGATTCCAGCTTTGCTCATGAATATTCATACATGCAAACAGCATGCAAATATCTCTCCTCTGATTGGCTAGGAGCACTGCGACGCCCCTCCACCGCTCTGCCACTCACTGCCTCCCACCTCCTAACTGATGAGCGGTGATGTTGCGTCGCTTCAGCTCCGCCTCTGGGAGTTTCTCGAGCCAAGGTGGGCTGGTCTGTGAGTTTCTGCCTACGTAGGCAGAAAGATAATTCAAAATTCACCCGTTTTTCGGAGGGGGGATTTCTTTGCTTAGCTCCTGCAGACAATGGGGGCTGCAAAACAGTTTAATGTGCAGGTGTACACATTCAACTCGGAGAGACCTACTGTATTCCACAAAAAACAAGAAAAATCGGATTTTCGCGGAAGGTGAGCTTTAATGAAGATTAATGAACCTATCCCAAAATAAACCATGCAACCTTAAGCCATGACACTACTATCACTGTGTTTCACAGATGAGCTGGTATGTTTGGAATCATGAGCAGATCCTTTCTGTCTCCAAACTTTAGACTTTCTATTACATTGGTAAAGTTCAATATTTGTCTCATCAGTCCATAATCTGTCCATAGGCTTGTCTCTGCCATTCTTGGAAAATTTCAACCTGGCCTTCATGTTTACCTCGTTAAAAGAGTTATCTTCTTCTGGTGAAGCCTCTGTACTTTTGTTCATGAAGTCCTCTGTGAACAACAGATTACGATACCTTCACTCCTGCCCTCTGGAGGTTGTTGCTGATGTCACTAACAGTTGTTCCTGCCATCGATTGCTGCAGTTTTCCTTGGTCTACCTGTTTATCACCTGTTATTTAGTACACCAGTGACGACTTTCTTCTTCAGGACATTCCAAACAGTTGATCTGGCTATGGCCAGTTTTCGTGCAATGGCTCTGATTGATTTTCCATCTTCTCTTAGCTTTACAGTTGTTTGTTTTTCACCAATAGAGTTATAGCTCTCTGGTTTTCATGTTGATTACTCCACTAACTACAAATGCACAGTCTGCACTGATAAAACCAGAATTTGAATCTGAGCGCTGTTTATTGCTTGAATAGTTGATGTATCGGGACACACCTGGGCAACAAAACACAAATGACATGTGTTTAAATACTTTTGGAGGACACTGAACATGAATTTTCTGAAATCTTTTCACAACCATTTAACATTATACGCTGAGAAACAGTTTTAACAATGTCAATGTTGAAGATTAGTTGTGTAACCAGCTAGGTTAGTACATATTATTCCTTTAAATGGTTAAAAATGACCTTCTCCTATTTACAAATAAAAGTTTTTATTCATCTTCTTGATATAGCAAGCTCCAAGCATGTAACATTACCTCAGGGTTTCTGCAGGCTGTTTTTTTCAACAGCAAGCTTTAGAGGTTTGCAGGTTTAGAGGAGACATGCTTAAGGCTGTAGTGCGCTGCTGTTTAATATGTAATTTAAAGAATATTAGGGAAATGCCATTCCTACAGCTCACATTCAGTGTTTCATAATGAATACACCACTAATAATACCCAAAGCCCTTTATTATTCCTTCCATGCCATTTGTAAAAGCAGCTGGAGAGCTCTGATTAAAGCCTTTGTCTTATCTCCTCTCAGCTACCAGACATATTTTGCTGTCTCGCAGGCAGTATAGAGCAACTTAACTTGCATTCTTCTAAATTAACTCTCAGCCCAGGTGTCATAAAACTGAAAATAAGCGTTCTGTTTATGAATGAAGCAGCCAGGGGCGAAGAAGCACAGCACAGGTTTGAATTCTGAAGGAGCTTTTGAAATTATGAGTGAGTCATTCATCACAGATAGAGAAGAGTTAAGAATTGAGAGTATCTGCAGTAAAAATCTCTACAGGCTCTTTGGGGTGAGTGGATTGCATCAAAAGGCCATGCAGAAAAGAGTTTCGCTTTGCCACACCTGCTGAAAGGTCTACAGCTGATGGGGAATAAAAGCCACGGAATGGGGAAGGCTGAAGGAAAGTACCATGAAACTGGGTTAAAAATAGAACATTTTTTTTTTCACAGACTCTGGCCAGCAAAAAATTATAGAATTGTCTGTTTTTTGTAAATTTGGATTTTGTTAGTGTTTATTTCAAGGGATTTTAAATAACCAGTGAGTATTTGAAATAATTTGAATAATACTATTTTTTGTGCACAATCAGCTTAGCCCTGCCTTTTTATGTTAAAGTTGTAAAAAGTGTTGCTACCAAGACTGCTTTTTAAATGACTCCTCAGAGGAAGGTATAATATTATAATATTTGGAGTTGAGAAGGTTTTGGCTAAAACATGATTGGACTATTAGTATGAATGGATTGATAATGGCTTATATAGTAGCAGATATAGTAGCATATTAGTAGTATATAGCGGTATATTAGAAACATTTGTATTTTGTGTTTGCCCTTATTTGCGTTTGTTTTTTAGTACACCAGTGACAACTTTCTTCTTCAGGACATTTCAAACAGTTGTTCTCTATTTGAGCCATGGTTTCTCATCTAACTATAAATGAACAGATAAAACCAGAATAAGAAGCTGAGCGCTGTGTGTTTTAATTTGATAAGTAGAAAATAAAAATGGCATCAAATTAAACTCATAACATAATTCCATCTCTACTTCATAATAATACAAATATGGCATTATATGAAGTTTAGAATCTGTACTTTCAACATGATTTCTTCACTTACACATGTATTTACTTCAAAAAGTAAATAAGGCTGATTCAATGAAACAGTAAGGGAAGCTACTAATTGTAATTGTGATCGTGTGCAGACAGTATATCCCATCCTGTCCTTTGCTGCGGAGCGTATATCCGACCCTCAGGGGTCAGTATGAGTTCCTCACACCGCCCCCTCCTTCCACCTGCCCCATCAGCACAAACATGACCGTGCAGCCGCGGGAGACTCCATCAGTGAACATCCTAATGTGCCTGCAGTGATAATGCTGACTGGGCTAAAGTGGAGAGGAAGCAGCAGAAAGATGAATACAGCGTGTCCCTGCACTGATAGCACTGTGGACTTCTTCCCTGTCGCTGTGTAAACACAGAGTGCCAAGTAAAACCTGGCTTATTATAGAAGTTAGTTCACAAAGCAGGTTTTTTTTCCATATAGCTGGAAAGTGTGGACTGTTTGTACTGTTCTTTCTCTATTGTTTTCTCTTTTTTTCCATACCCTGAGCTTAAAGCAATGTTTTGTAGAAGTTTTACCACCTGCATGGTTTCAGAAGCCGTTATTTTAGAGTCAGCTGCACTAAATGTATTAAAAAGAACAGAATCCCTGTCACTGCCACTATGAGCAGCACTGCACTATGTAACTTTGGTGGAGCTGCATGTGATATTTTACGAGAACTCATTAGTGTAAAACCTGCAATATTTCACATGCTTCTTTCACTTTCAGTGCTAGTTCTTTACCTGGGCCATTCCAACAAATGGGTGCCATTTCTGTCCCCAGCAAATGACATGAATAAATGTACACTACAATATTAAGCATATTGTGTTGTACATTGACTTAAGTGCAAAAGTAAGATATGTAATTAAAAACATTAATAAAAACTACTTAGGTTACCTGTTCCCACTTTCTAACTATTATTATTAAAATCCTTTAGATATGTAATTTTTAGCATTGTTGTGAATTAAAATCCTACCTATGCTTTAATAATATATATTTTTTATAATAAATCCATAATATTAAAGTTAAAATACACATTTTAGTTGTATCCCTGGGTTTTCACTCATTCCTGTTACCGTAAAACAGTACCCCATCTGAAACATTCTACAAGTCACATCTACAACAGGAAGTGACATCAGCCGGTTCTTCTGAAGACCATGGGAAGACCAAAATTAAGTTCCCTTATTAGTTTTTCTGTTTATTTAATCGTATTGTAACTCTGACTGAGGAGGTCAATCTCTACACGTATTCCTGTTACCTAAATTAATTCTTAGATCTTATTAAAAAACAAATTTGGGGAAAATCACTAAAATGTGCTCAGTGTCCTCATGCTATTAGCATAGCCGCCATTAGCTATTTTTCATGTTTTACAAATTTTATGCTAAAAACTAATTTCTGTTACTTTTAGTCCTTTTGCTCAAAACAGAAAAAGTAAGTAATAAGTGTATTTTAAGAGTTACTACAAGCAAATGGTACCCATTCAGTGGAATGGCCCACCTGTCAACTTATCAACAAATGCATGTGCTTTCCACAAGGGGTGACACTCAAAGCTCAAAGCTTGTATTTACAGCAGTTGAGTGAACATAAATTACACTCCCCTCCTCTAGGGAGCACTAAAATACAAATTCTCAAGTAAAACTGTGTTGCATTTCTTTTAAAAGTACAATGAAGACATGCAGTACATCCAGGACATAGCAGGAGAGAATAGGATCCAATGTAAAGTTCTCTTTCACATCTTTTATTCCCAGTTCACATTCACAAGCACTGATGTTGTTTTACAGTGTAGCCATCTGCCAACACCACAACAACTATTCTAATACTATAGCAACCACCAAACAACATGAAACACACAATATGAATCACTTAATGCTACGTCCCAGATAGCAGAAATACATGTTACATTAGTAAGTAAGTAAGCTTTATTTATATAGCACCTTTCTAGAGCACCTCACAAAGTGCTTTACAGACAGAAATAAAATACCTAAAACATAAATATACATACATGTACACATATGCACATATACATATATACACATACACAAACATGCATACACATACATATCATAAATAAAATTGAATAAAAAAGTAGTCTAAAACACAAAAGAACAAACCAAAATATCAAGTAAACTAACAAATAAAAGAAGCAAATAATCAAGGTTCATGCCTTACTAAAAGCAAGAGAATAAAAATGGGTCTTTAAACGTTTCTTAAAAATATGTACCGAAGCTGAGAATCTGATGTCAGTGGGGAGATCATTCCACAGTCTGGGTGCGCAAGCTACAAAAGCCCGGTCACCCTTTAACTTTAGTTTAGTTCGTGGAACAGTCAGTAAAACCTGGTTAGAGGACCTTAGAGATCTTACATTTTTAAGTGGACACAATAGTTCAGTAATGTAAGCTGGAGCCTCGTTATGCACAGCCTGATAGGTTAACACTAAAATTTTAAAATCAATTCTAAATCTCACTGGTAGCCAGTGAAGAGAGGCCAGAACTGGAGTGATATGCTCCCTACGTTTAGTTCTGGTTAACAAGCGAGCAGCTGCATTTTGAATAAGCTGCAGTCGAGACACCTCTCTTTGACTCAAACAGGTGAACAGGGCATTACAGTAGTCCAATCAAGAGGAGACAAAGGCGTGAATGAGTTTCTCAGTGTCACAAAAGGTCAGGAAATATCTGGTCTTACTAATGTTTCTGAGCTGAATGAAGCAAGATTGAAGAAGCTTTTTAATGTGAGCACTAAAATTTAGATGGGAATCAAAAATCACACCCAGATTTCTGACAGATGAACTTGCCTTTAACCCAGCATGTTCCAAATCTATCTGCATTTTCTTGGACACGTTCTCTGGACCCACAATAAGGACTTCTGATTTAAAGTTTTGAGACATCCAGACTTTAATAGCTGTGACACAATTGGTAAGATTGACCAATCTCCCCATGTCATTTCGATTTACAGCTAAATAGATCTGAGTGTCATCAGCGTAAAAGTGAAAAGAGACATTAAAACTGCGAATAAGGTTACCCAGGGGGAGCATGTAAAGAGAAAATAATAAAGGACCCAGGATAGAACCCTGAGGCACCCCACTAGTAAGAGATACTGATGCAGACATTTTACCCCCAGCAGACACTACAAATGACCTGTTTGATAGATAGGAGTGAAGCCACTTTAATGCTGTCCCTGAAATCCCAACCCACTGTTGCAACCTTTCTAATAAAATCCCATGATCAATGGTATCGAACGCTGCACTAATGTCTAAGAAAACAAGCACAGAAACCTCACCCGCATCACTATTCATTAAGAGGTCATTTAAAACTCTGAGCAGAGCTGTCTCAGTGCTTGTGCCTTGGGCGAAACCCAGATTGAAACTTTTCAAAAATGCTGTTCACTTCTAGAAACTGCACAAGCTGGGATGAAACGACTTTCTCTAAAACCTTTGAAATAAAAGGGAGTTTAGAAATGGGTCTATAATTGCTACAAACTGATGGGTCCAGATTTGACTTCTTCAGAAAGTCAAATCTGAGGAGGAATCACCGTTTATAAGATGATTAATGGTGGAAAACAGAAATTGTGGGTTTTGCCTATTTTCAGAGATCAAGGTTTTGAAATAAGCACCCCTTGCCTCTTTTACATGTGAATTAAATGCAGCTAACAGGTCTTTTAAATAGAGATGATGAACTTGTAATTTTGATCGTTTCCACCTTCGTTCAGCCTGCCTACATTTCCTCTTTAGAGACAAAATTTCCTCATTTATCCAAGGAGAAGACTTTACTTGTGGTTTCACTCTAGATCTAATTGGAGCAATTTCATCCAAAATAGAGGTACACATACTACTGAAACAGTTTGCCATTTTATTTACCTCATCATCCTGAGACAATGAATGGTGTAGCTTAGAGAAAAGACTATTAAACTTTACCACCGAATCATTATTAAGAAAACGTGAGCGAAGAGTGCGCTTAGGTTTGGCAACAAGGGCTTGAAAATTAGCCTCAAAAATAATACTGCTATAGTCCGACAGTGCAAGGTTGCTTGGACAGAACGAACAATCAGACCCAGAGTAAAAACCAGATCTAAAGTATGCCCCTTGGTGTGGGTTGGACCAGTTACATTCTGAATAAAATTAAGAGATTCTGTGATCCTTAAAAACTCTGAAGCAAACACATCAGACCCCTCATCTACGTGCATATTAAAATCACCAACTAAAAGAACCCAGTCAAAGTCAAGAGCCACGTCTGACAGTAATTCCGCTAGTTCATTTAAAAATGTACTGTTGAACTTAGGAGGACGATACATAGGGCTGGGGCGGTATTGATTTTTTATAACCGCGGTAAAAAACTAACGCATCACCGCGATATTGCGGTTAACCGCGAGACCCCAAACCCCCCCCCCCCCCCCCAAAAAAAAAAAAAACACCGCAAATTTATTGGTAACAAATCTTTATTCTTCAAACCATACAGCCTACATACAACTTCTACATAAACCATAAATACAGCATAACAAGTGAACATATGCTGCCTGTATAATTCGTCATTGTACAGCTAACCTGTCTTTTTCCGTGCAGACTTTTTGAAGGAGGAGCTTGTCCGCCTCCCCCTTCTCCATCCATAGATCTATTTTAGGGCTGGCCCGAATAGCGGTTTTGAGCTCAGGATATTCGGCAGTAATTGGTAGCGAATATTCTAATATTCGTTTAAAAAAAAAAGACGAATTAATCCACAGCAAAATTTTCCACTGACCCCCGGCCCCGAAAAAAATATATTTCTCACCCCTTTCCTCGGGCCGTTCGGGCTCAAGGCTCAAGAAGTCTGTGATAGGCGTCTGTTTTTTTTTTATTCACACTCTTCTTATTTCTCATTAAATATCTACTAGATACAGATTATATCTGTACAGTATCATTTATTTCACTTCCCTCCTGAATATTTGGAGTGCATTATGTATCCTTATGTTGTGTAGTTATGTAGTTTTCATCCCAGAATTTCTGCTGCTGCCCAGGCTTCGGCTGCATCGCAGGGCAGGAGCGCAGCTGCGTTACGGCTATTTCGTTTGAATTGTGCAGTGCAGAGTATTACAGATTTTGTATTTTTGCACTTGGGCTATTAGCTCAATATTAAATATTTCGTTTGTTTATAAATTATTTTATATTCTTAAACCATGTTAAATTATATTCGATTGGAGGAAATTAATTCAGACATCATTTCTTTTTTGTCCCGTTACCGTTCCGCAAAAAAAATCCTTCTTTTAATCCCGCATCAGCCCGCCACATACACAGTTTTGCCGCACCTGCCCCGCGGTCCTAAATAAATTTAATAAATTACATTTAGTGCTTAAAATTAAAAAAAAAATTTATTAAAACCGCGCGCGGTCACGTTTCTTACCACATTACAAAAAAAAAATCGGTGTGTGTGTGCGCGTGTCGGTCCATTCTCCGCTCCTTTTTTGTGCTTAGGGTTTTTTTTGTTGCGTGCATGAGAATCACTGCGTGATTATTACAATTTTCTTAACTATTTATTAATGTGCTCCCACATCCTCTGGATTGATTAAACTCCTGTTCCCGCCAATAACAATTCAGTTCTGTCTGTGCCGCAAGATATCCTGACGGGACCCGCGTCATATAATATGTTGATTAAAATGTCGTGACGTTAAGAAATCGGCTCGCAAGAGACAACCGACCAAAAAAAAGACATTAGTTCCATTTTAAAATAATAGAAACCTGTCCTTTATGTTTGACAATTTTTGTTTCACTTTACGTGTCCTTACTCATCTGAAGTTTATTTATCTGAACTGAGTTTCATATGGTTATATTTGTAGCGGTTCTGAACTCAGTTCCGCGTGCTGTGAAAAAGACAAGGCGCAGCGCATTTTACCTCAGACTTGGTCAGATAACAACATTTCAGTAAAGATGGTGGTTATAGTTTTATATCATTGCTTTGCTGTTTGAACTACACTTCAACCAACCTTACTATTTTTACCAAGACTGAGGCGCAATGCCGCGCGTTCTCCGCGGTGCTCACGCAGAACAGCCAGCAGCCAGACAATGAATTAATATATTTTACTTTCTCAAAATGTGACCACGGAACACCTTACATGGCTCTATGGTTTACCTTGAGGTGGGTGAATTAGTTTGATGTGTTGGCGAGAGGTGCAGACACCACTTTCCGGCAAATCTTGCAGATGATTCTCTTCTGTTCTGAGTCTTTTTCTTCCTTTTTTCTCAACTTACTGAGCCTGCCCTGTAGCTTCCATTTCCGAGCCAATATTAGTGCTGCTAATCTTCACTCTCTTCAGCAGCCTCAATGGAGACGAAGTGAGCAGGACCTCAATGAGTACCACGCACCGCGTTTTGCTTAACCCATTCGCTGCCGCGCCAGTGCAGCGGCAGCACAGATAAATGACAAAAAAATTTATATTCGATATTATGAATTTTGAGATCGTTTGACACCAATATCTATCGCGATCAAAATATATTTGATATATTGCACAGCCCTATAGTGTAGGACTTACACTTGACATATTAATACTGAATTCACCACAGTTGTGCTTATATGGAGCATTTTACTACCGCTCAAAACGCAGTCAATCAGATTTGACAGCCATAAAAAAATGCGGTAATGACGGTAATGAGCTCATCACCGCGGTGACGTCCCATAACCGCGGTATTGCGGTAATAAAATTATCGTCACAGCCCTAACGATACACGATAATACACAAAACAGGATTTGCATTCATGACCTTAAAAGCCAAGATTTCAAAACTTGAAAATTCTCCGAGACAGACCTGTGAGCATTTTATGCCATTTCTATACACTGCGGCGAGCCCACCGCCCCGGCTGCTTATTCTCGGGGCATTAAAGTACAAATAGTCCTGGGGACACAGTTCAACAAGTTGGCTACATTCTCCAGCTTTAAGCCATGTCTCTGTAATAAATAAAAAGTCCAAGTTCTGGGAGGATATGAAATTGTTCATAACAAAAACTTGTTAGTTAAAGAGCGCACATTAAGAAGGGCCAGCTTACAGTAACTTTCCTCCAGCTTCTGTGTGCACTCAATAGTGCGAAGGTTACACAAGTTTATCCCCCTGTTTTTTTTTTTTTTTTAAAGATTCGCGGGTTTAAAATCAAGTGAGCCTGTGCCGCAGTTTAATGCCTTACCCGACAAGTTTGTGCAGCATCCTGGAGACCCAGCAGTCCAACTTGTACGAGAACAAATATCCCCGCTAAACCAGCCTATGCAGCACGGTATTCCCGCAACCAAGTCCGAGCACAAGCAGCAGCGTTTGAGTTCATTTGAGTTCATGTGGCAGCATGGGTCCGAGCAGCAGCGCGGTGTATGTCCAGCCGAACCCATGTGGCAGCATGGGATCCCGCCAGCCCGGTCCGAGCAGCGGTGAGGTGTAACTCCGGCCGAACCCTTGTGGCAGCACGTTATCCTGCCCGACGGCCCGGCGAATGATGTCTCGCTAGACAGATCCACAACACGAAGCCACACAAACCGCTTCTCCCAGGAACGCGGTGCGACCCGGTACCCTAGGAGACCCAGTACTTCAATGGAGAGGCTTGTTTCCGACGACTCGCTCGAGGCTGGTGTGCTGCTCAGCGTTTTCTTTAGACGCACCAAAACACCGGCTCTCTTGCCACGTTTCCTCTTGCGTCGACGCCCGCAGTGTACAGCCTTCTCACCGCATGAACTCTTGCCAGTGCCCGAAGACGCCGGCAGCCCCATCGGTGGGCGGATATAAACCTCTTTAGCTCCATGATTTAGCCTTAAATCAGGCGAACATATAACGAAGGCTCGGATGTGCAACAAAGTCTGCCTGTCGTAGACTCGAATAGCATGAATCTGAGTAAGTAACGATAAAATTAAGACGAACAAACAACGTAGGTAGGAGCACACCTGCGACGTCGCCACGCACCGGCGCCATCTTGGAGTCCTGCCTGTATCTATCTACATTAGAGTAATTACACAGATATATTTGAAACTTATTAAGCTGCATAACACATACACTATATGTTTGCATAGAAGTAGAATACATAGTACATGTATTTGTGAGGTTGTAGTCCATGCTTGCAGTGAGAGTGCTCAGTCTGTGTATTATGTATTTGTGTGTGTGTGCGCATTCTTATGTATCGCCAGAGCAAAACACTGTTTTTCTTTTTTTTTTTTGAGGTCAAAGCAGAGACGTGTGTATCCTCACTAGGCATTGCTGCCCCGCCTTTTCTTGTTGGGGTCAGGGAGAGCTTGTTGTGCGTGTGTGTGTGTGTGTGTGAGTATATTCCCACCAGCAGCCTTGCTCTGCCTTGGTCAGGGTCACAGCAGAGGCTGGTCACAGGGTTTGATTTGTCAGTAGATAAATGATGGCTCCACATCTGGAAGAGTTTGGCAAATAAATAACACACGATGGCTCATACATCATCTGCTTCCCTCAGTCTGCCAGCTGAGGGGGAGAGAAAATAAATTCTTATTATAACCTTGGGGAAGCACAACACGGAGCGCAGAGCGAGGCGGCGGTGGCGGATTCCTGGGGAGAAAGCTGCTCTTTGTCAAGTGCACAGCGTTATAAACGGCAGGCCATCGTCACATCCTAAAGCTGGCCTGACGTGTTGGCCTGATCTACAGCGTGGTTTGTATTCTGATAGACATTCCTGTAGTGGGCTGTGTGTCGAGGCTTCCTGCAAACATCGACTCCTGCCACCTGAAAACTATGTTATATGTCTATTTGAATGCATCTGCAGTGATGGTCAGGTGTCCAGCAGTTTAAATCACTCATTTTGTTATAGCCTATTGATATATCGGATTATATAATTATTATGTTTTATGTTAATACTTACTATGTTAATAATCCATACTTAAAAATAGAGTATTGATTTTCAGTTAATAGTTAAATGAAAAGATTGGTGTCAGACAGTGGTTCATTTTGTGTTGTTTTAAACTTGACGACTAGATGACAGTATTGTGCAACCAGATCCTACGGTTCTGATTGGATAAAAAGTAAAATTTTCTTTAACTCTGATTCATACATATGATATGTTTGAGGACTATGATAGTTGAACTAATTTCCACAGACATGTAAAATATAAAGGAATAGCAGTATGTAAGAGCTTGGAAACACCCACACTTGTATAAGTTGTGAGGTGCTATCGAGGTGCAATTGTGAGTGAGGTAGTCCTGGCTAAGAAACGTGAATTATCAGAGTTCGCTCCAAGCCAGGTAGTGGGTTTCAGATGGATGGAACATTACATTTCTACAACTGTTTATCAGAAATTATAGAAATCACATTATAGAAGAAATTACCATCCACAGTGGACAGTGAAGGACAGTGAGTGGTAATGATTGTTAACTGCGGCGTCTGGCTAGAATTGTCCATGCAAACCAACAAGCAACTCTGGCAGAAATCACATCCACGTTCAAGAGGCCCTATTACTACTGTATATATCTGTGAGTAAAAAAAACTTTTAAATGTCCTTGATGTAAAGATTTAGTGTAAACTTAAAGGTTCTTCACACAGCATACATCTCTATTAAAATATTTCCTAATGGAACCAAAAGTGTTCTTCATTGATATCACTCACATTATAATAATATAATAATGTAGATTTTTAGGAATTCACTTGAATTCAATTAAAACTATCCCTCAATATATTTACTAAATAAGTTAAATGTTACATTACAAGAGCTTTAGCATCTCTTGCACAAAAACAAAACATAGCAACAGTTTATTTTGCAAAAACCATAAGCTAATCAATACTAGCGTTGTAATTGAGGTGTACTCTCCGCAGGCTCTTTGATTTGAAATGTTGTACATCAATTCCTGCGTCAATATGAACCAAAAGATATAATGTATAGCAGCCGAAACACGGCTCACATGAATAAGACTGAAACATCTTTCCTCCCGTCTGCCGTCATGGAGGCCCAGCAGTACTGACTTGAGTGTGTTAAGCGCTTAATTAAATGATTCTTGATTAAAGCCAGGGCCTGGTGAGAAGAGCACATCACATTTCACTGCTTTATAATTGGCTTCTTGTTAGATTCCCTCAGACTGTGATGTGCAGAAGGCACAATTTATTAGATTTCCATTTCACTCGCGTTTCTTAGCCGAGCAATTAGCCAGGCTGTTTAAAGTCCTGCCCCACACGGCTCCGCGGAAAAGAAGCCTTGTCTGTCATCTGCTTAAAGTGTGGGATGTTTTGACAGAGTTTATAGCCCCTGATTTAAACACACCTACCAGCAAAAAGCATAGAACAAAAACGCAAAGAGGGGGAAATATAATGGTTATATAAAGACAGGGAAACATTAATCATTTTAAGATTTATTTGAACTTTTTTTATTATCAAAAATCATTTAAACTTTTAGTTTGTGTTTTTTTAAGTTGTCTTTTTTTTACCTTGACTTTTACTGCAGAAAACCTGAAGAATCTGCTTTTATCTTTAAAAAAAGTAAAGAAAAAAATGGAGCACAAGTCATAAATAAGGGATGTGTCCCTTTCACATTTCCCACATAAACACACATATATACATATTATATTTTACCATCAAATATAATGCTGTTATATAATATTATGCAATTTTGTCCCCGCTATTTAAATAAAGTTTTAGAGGAAATTAAAAAAATATATATATAAAAAAAAGTAGTGAGCACCACATACTAAGCGGTGAGCACCAGATAGTATATTCACTGGTCTGTACATAACTTCACAAACTGCTACGCTGTGGAAGGGTTGGGGGGGGGTGGGGGGGGGGTAATCTATATATCTAGTGTATTAGTTGGATTTTGAGTGTAAATATCTAGTTAATCTATATATTTACTGTATTAGTTGCCTTTTAAGTGTAAATATATAGCTAATATAAATAACTATTTTATTAGTTAGCTTTTTGCGTGTAAATATCTATTAAATCTAAATATCTATTGTTTTAATTGGTGTAAATATCTAGCTAACTATCTGCTGTATTAGTAGGTGGATGAAATAACTAGCTGTATTATTCATTTTAGCTGTAGTTCATTATTTAGCTTCTGTCGAGCTGATGTTTTGAATAATCTGTACAAAATGACAGTTTGCAATGTGATACATTGTGGTATATTGTTATACTAAGAGAGTTTTTTTTAATCAAATTCAAATCAAACAACCATATGTATAACATAAATATGTATGCATAAGACGAAATATGATTGACATTATTTTGTTATTATTTGTTGCATTTTACTCATTTGCTTGAGCTAAATTTACATAAGTGAATTTTAATTATACAAATAGTCCTGCTCTATGACAGTGCTCAAATAATCCTTTACTGCACATTTATGTTTGGTTGGTTGTAGGTTATATAGAGTATACCCACAATTACACTTCAGTATAAAGTGCTGGTTAAACTTCTCCTCTCAGTGGGTTTAAAATGCTCATGCACTGATTGGTTGAGCTGTTGCCTCAGGTGTCTTACCATAGCTCTCAATATGAAACTATTTAATATCAGCAGTTTAGTTTTAAGTGGCCGGAGCCACATGATGGAGCAAGAAAATGTCATCCTAACAAACACAGTAAGAGTGCTGAGCTAATGTGTGAACATTTCCTGACAGGGACCTGCACTAGGCTGTTATCTTTTGCTTTGGGCAAGGAGGTGAGATAATTGGACGGACTGGATTTTGACAGTAGCTGCTACAGGTAAGAGTGTTGTATTAGTTTACAGAGGCTCCCTGATGGTGCACTTAGTGGACTGAGGAATAAATGCAGAAGTATTGATGAGATTCAGGTTCAAATTTGAGCTTTAAAGAATCATTTCTGAATTGTAGAGCTTCGGACTGTCTACTACAACGCTGTTACACAAACAGATTGATTAAAAGTAATATTAAAAGACAAACAATAACAATAAAAAACAGATTATAAAGCTGTACTTTTACAAAAGAAAAACAAACTTGGAGCAAGACAAATTGATGGTGTAGGATACTTGGTAGAGCATAGTAGCGTAGTAGTAGTTTATTACAAGACATTTTATTGTCTTGTTTATAAATCTGTTATTGGGATAAATGATAAACATCTATATAATGCAAAATATATCGTGGATTTCATCAGTGCTAAAAGACACTGAACAACAGCACATTTCAGTACAGAAAGTGTTATTTGTCCAGTTTAATTGCATTAAGTGCAGCTTTTACTAAATAGAAAAGGCTGTATGTAACCCCTATCCCCAGTTAATTTGAAGAAATAAGGGCCTGAGTTCTTTCTATTTTTCCCGTCTCTATTTTTGTAAAATTAAATAAAGTATATAAATGTAAATTAAATCAAATAATAAAAAGTATAATACACAACAAGAAGGACTGTCACACATATGTATACAAAATAGCCAGTACTTTACTGAGTGTATAAAAATGGAGGATAAATAGGCTTAGAATTGAGAATCCTTTTCAGTGCTTTAAACAAACATAAATAAATAGCAGGCTTTAAATAACAATAGTTATATCCTTTCTCAACAGAGCTGAATAGTACATTTCTTCACATACAATAGTACAAATACTCAGTGTAAAAATACCCAAGTGTAACTTTAAACCACCAATTATAAAGTCAGATTTTATACAGTACCCAAATTATTTAAATTACTTTTAATTATTTCAATAACCAAATATTACCAATTATTTAATGATCATTATAGCTCAGAATTGTATTTTAGGATTATCTCTTATTTTAGAATTAGTATTTTAGGTTTTAGCTGTAGGATTAATTTTAGGAACAGGATTTTAGATTTTAGTTTAGAATTAGCTTTAGACTAATATATTTTCTCTCTTTTAGAACTACACTGTGAGTAATATATTTACACCCTTAAACTGAAATTAACCTTTTATAGTTTGCTTATAAAATAAAATACCACCTTACATTAAATACGTGGGCCCACTTTAAATAATAACTCAAACCCTCAAATTTACAGAATAAATGAACAAAACAAAATGGTGCAGGCCTGGTTCGATGCTAGCGTGCGTTGTGGCCTAAAACCTAATGGCCGCTTCACTCTAACGAGCCAGAAAAAAAATAAGAGTTTCAGAGTACCTCAGAGTCCGTGAGTCTGAACGGGAGCAGAGCACGTGGTCCGGCAGCATGGAGCGTTTTCCCTCGGAGCCAGAGGAACTTTGAGCCACGCGGGGACTCAAAGCGCTATCTGGAGGCAGTGTTATCGGTCCTGGTGTCCAGTGAAGGCGGGAGAGAGTCCAGAGTCAGTCCAGAGAACAGTCTTTAGGAGCGGCGCTGCAGCGGAGAGTTGACGGCTAGCGCAGAGCAGGCTAATACACGAGGCTAATCATACCTAGCCGAGCTGGCTAAGTTAACAGGGCTAACAGGACTTGCTTAGAGAGATTTTCCCAGCTTTATCCACTAGAACCCCCTCAGTATGGACGTCTGTGTCCTTAAAATTACCGATTGAGCATTTAATACTGATTATTAGTGAATTTAGTTCACCCAGTGAGGAACTTTTTCCTCCTCGCCTCTCCCGTGCTGCTTCTCCTGCTCCGCTGCCGTTCTCTCTCTCTCTCTCTCTTGGCCCGTGGGCGGGCTCCTTCCAATCTGGTACTCCACCCCTCACCTGTACACTTCTGCCTGAGTAGCTCCCTTAATCACTTTTAAGTGACCTTAGTGTAAAAACACAAAATAAATGAAATATGTACTTTGTACTGCTTTTGTATGCTTTTTAAACAATTTACACCAACATAATGACTATTTTAAGCATTTTAGTACTTTTTTAAACCATCCCTATAAATGTATATGGCTTTATTTATTACTGTATTTATTAGTGTCTCTATTTTCGAACTAGAGAGTTTTAATTTTTTAGCCAGGGCTACATGTATTTAAATAATTGTAGTCTACGAGTCACTTGCTGTCTTCAAATGCCAACTAGAGACTCAACTTTTTTAAAAATTAAACTAATTAAACTAACACTTTTCAATGCGAGTTTTGTCTTAGAAACAAAACACACCCCTTTTTGAACTTGAATATTGCATGTAATTTATTCTGAAATGTACTACTCAAATAATGAAATTAAAAGTACAGTATTATGTTATGTAGTTATTACAGAAAGCAGTGTAAAGTTTTCAGAGTGAAAGGCAGAACAGAAGCAGCTCAGTCTTCTTATAACACAGCTTTATTGCATGAGCCACTCTCATTTAGAAATTTTAGTACAGTAGTGAAGTAGTTCTACAATACTCTGGTAAAATTTCTGTCTGGAGGCTACTCGTCAGAAACTCCTGTTTTTGACTGAAACTCTAAAGCAGTGTCTGTGATGCTGAATTACTAAAAAAAAAATATTATTATTATGAATCAGCCTAAAAAAACTAAATATTGGATTTATAATTTGACCATTGGCCACATCGGCTCTCGAAATATCAGTATCAGCCTCGGTAAAAAAAAAAAAAAAAATATATATATATATATATATATATATATATATATATATCTGTCAATCACTACTGTGGAATTTAATAGCAGTCTGTGGAAATCACAGGGCATCTCACAACAGGATATTATCAAGATACATTGCCCATGATAATAGTGATATCACGATACTGTAATTTTTTGTTATTTTGTATATCGCAAGACAGTTCTTTAAGATTCTTCATGGCTTCTGTGTTACTGAGGAGGATAAAATACTCCAAAATAAAGCGAATACCAGAAATCAGTTCAATAGAATAGGTTCACCCTATTCAAATCTTGGCCGAATCTTCATCTTCATCTTCAACAAAAAATTTGATATTCGACACCATCGATAACCTATTGATAATATATCTAAAAGAGTACAATAAAACAGTATCACAATATCGATTGTGATATATTGTATTTTGTCCCACTCCTAGTCTGACCGGACTCTGGAAAGTTATTCAGGACTATACTAAGCATGTTCAGAATTTTTTAACTGCCACAGCATTCAGGACAAACTGTGCGACTCAGCAGCTGATGGTTCAGTGTGCGCTGCTGTCATTTCCCTGAGCGTTCTCAGAGTGTCATAAGACTGTGTGATTACACAAGCTGGGAGTTTAAAAGCCCCTCGACTTGCGGCGGAACAGTTATTCCAGGAGCTGTCAATTAGCGCAGGCCCAGCTCACCGGCCGATCACTCATGTCCCGCTCATAAAACTATTACACATTTCACCACTCAAATGATTCCAAGGCATCATGTTAATGAGAGACTTTGACTTATAAATTTGCACCTGTAACCTGCAGACATGTAACCCCGGCGCCTGAAAAATTACCTCGGCGGTGCGCGGTGCCATGGAAATTTATCTTAGCGATGATTTTATTGCATGGTTACCTTAGGCAATTAAATCAATAAATCTGAACTGTCAGCACCCTGGCACTGTGCCAGGCAGAAATGAAAAGCTCAGATTCAGTAAATAAAAGGCTTCTGACACATCATTTGGGACATTATTTAGCTGGCGGATTTCTTAACCGGCCTAAAGGAAATGGGAAAAAACGCGGTGGGGGGATGGGGGGGGGGGGGTCTTTATTGGACGAATTCAAGGAGCTCGGCTTATTCTTGTGCACGAAGAAGCGCATAAATTAATCAGGCATGCTTGAGCTTACAAATTCTCCAAGTGATGAATAAATAAGGAGCCATTAGTTTCATAAAGAAGGCGCTGTTATGAGGACCAGTAACCACAGGCTAATTTATATGAAAACGTGTAGTGTGTGTGATCACAGGGATTTATTATATGAGGGAAAGACATATATTAAATTCAAGGTCCCTCCTGGCTTTGTGCTAACATCAGCACAATCGCTGCGTTAGCGCCCTATTTCTCTGTTCTCCTCCGTCTGTCCTGTAGGAAACATATTCACAAGGCACGTTAATGAGGCCACAGGCAGCTCCCAACAGTTCCTCTTGATCCATTAGGAAAAAAGCCAAGATTAAAGAGGGAAAACTTAAACTGCACTGTCAGTGGGTAACGTGATAGCATCAGAACTTTAGTTTGGTCCATAAATGTCATTACATAGAAAAAGGTATATAGGGTATGTTAGGATTTGATGGTTTAGCTGGTCTACAATCATCATCAACCTGACCGAGCTGGATAAACAGTAAGACCAAGCTCCTTTATGCTGGTTGACCAGCATATTAAGCAGCACATACACCGTGCTGGTCAGAATGGTCAACTAACCTGTTTTTTTTTTGACTGGATAACCATTTTTTTTAAACCACCTTAACCATCAGAGACCAGATTAGATCATGCAGTGATCCAAATATCCCATCATTAATGCAAGATCTTGGAAAAAAATAATGCAACACTGTACAGAAATAAATGTTGTAAAATTGCAGAAGCTTGTGGGAATTATGTCATAGCCAATGCATGCCGTAATCAAAGCTGAAGGCGATCCAACCAAGTATTAGTATGTTATTGAATGTTTTGTCTTATTTTACACCTGAATTTATGGCTGTATTCCACGGACACACTGCACAGAAAACTTATATTGTTTGTAAACTATATATTATGGTGGATTGTGGTATGTTTCTGTGCAATGAAAATGTGTAAATAGGGCATAGTTTTACTTTTACAAAGTAATGTAATTTGTCCCACTTATTGACTAGGCTCCTAATGGGCTAAATAGTTCGCTACCCATATGTATAAAAATTGCTTAAAAAATTACTTAATGCATAAATAAATGTACACTTATAATTACAGACATGTTTGTCTTTTACTTGCTCTGTATTTAAAACTGAAACGTGAACCGAAAAACTCTTTCAAGCTCTTCCATTTGGCTCATACCAGTTTTATTCAGCATTTTTATACAGACATTAAACATTTAAAAACAGCATAACTACATCTCAGTTTTTTGTTCATTACATTTGACAGTTTTATTATAAAATAAACATACAATAGGCAAAAAAGAATGATAAAAAAATTGCCGAACTTGTGCAACACATTGGAAATACAAAGCTAACCAGGCAGGAAGATTCTTTGATACATAACGCATTTTAAAATGAATTCTTACAACTATACATGTAGAAATTCATAGCATTGCAGGTGCCCTGCTCTGTACAAAGAAACGAAAAAAGAAGAAGAAAACAAAAAAACAAAACCGAAACTAAAGTCTACAGCATGCCAGAACACGGAAATCTTCTGTCATTGCAGTTACTGTGTACAATATTTCCCATTTTTAATGGTCCGTACCCCAATGAGATAAAGGCGATTTACTTGGAGTAGAAACCCTCTGCTTTCCTCCCGTTAAATCAGCGTCCTTTACGCAATAGGTAGCACTGAAGCACTTCTATAAAGTCCAAGCTTCTTGGATCTGATCTTGTTTCACTGTAGGTTTAATAGCTGACCTGCATCAAATGTCCGGTCAGTCAAGTGGCGAGTTTAAAAGTGTTAAGTTTTTTTTTACAGAGAAAGTTTTCTCTGTTTATTTTACTGTAATTACAAAACACCTGCATCTCTTGCGTATCAGAAATACAACCTCTAACGTACTCCTAAGTGACAGAGATTGCGGATATCATGTTTCTAAAACCGAGAGGAAAACCAACATCCATTCTGTTCTCATCATTTCCTGTAAGGCTAATTTACAAACACCTGCTCTTTGGAAAATCGCTCCAGGTTTGATTTGATTTGAGTTCCAGCTGCTGGCAGGAGTTCCAGCTGCTGGAATTTCTCGATTCTTGTTCTGATGCATCACACATGTATTATTCCAGACATTGCCGTTCGGTTGGTTTAATGGCGGTTAACAGTCCATGTTAAAGGGAGAGTTCAACATTTTCCTGTTTTACAACCCACTTCAGTTTAACCCAGAGTCAGAAATATTCATAAGTGATCATTTCTCCCACTCAGTGCAGTGTCAACGACACTCAGCGTAATGAAAACGTGCAGAAGCAGATCCTCTGAAAAGAAGTGGGTGAACTCGATTTATATATGATTGCATAAATGAAATAACAATGATTGGATGGTTATTGTGAAGCAGTATTCCATTCACACTAACAGTAAACACCTGCAGCTCATACTCATATGACTGATAGGCTGTTTACACTTTGCAACAACAGTCATTTTTAATCGGATTATGTTCAGGTTTCGTGTTCCAGGTCACGTTAAGAATGACTTGATACAGAATAGAATATAATAGAATGCAAAAACCTTATCTTTATTCACATTTTAACATAATGTCAATCTGGCAGATGTTTAGAATTTCGTAATAAATGGACCAATATAAATGCTCCATAATTACTTTAAATAAAATCCTTTAACAGTGAACTCTGTTAAAAGTTAAGAAAGAGTTTTGCTTCTCCTGTAAAATGGTGGGTTAACGGACACAAAATTTTTGTTTAACATTTGTTCCTGAGGGATGACCAGATGAGAGGATTATAATCAATATTCGATGGGATTCACTGCAATTTTAAAATAATTTTAGTGAATTATTTTTATTCACTTTAGATTTTTGGAAGCAAAACAGCTTTCATATTCTTTAACTTTTTTGAATGAAATCAATTGTAAATATAAAATGCTAATAACATGCTAATGCAAATTGTAAACCCGGAGTTTAAAGCCCAGGAGTTTTGGATGGGATACTTTTACACAGGAAGGTTGGGCAATGGCATTATTTTTGGTATATCTTATCACTTTTGGTACCAAAAACATTGTACAGGTCTGTGGAAAACTGTAGTATTGTACAATGTAACATTCAAACATTTGAATCTCAGATTTTTTCAAATGGTTTATTGAGAATTTGGGGCAGTATATATATAACAGTATATATATATATATATATATATATATATATATATATATATATATATATATATATATACTGTTATTTATTTCTATTTCTATGTCTAGTCTTAATACCTGTTCGAGAAATTGCCCTGATGGTCCTCTGAAACCTGACCAAATAAATGTAGCTGATATTATTTTTGTCTATAATTTTTAAGACCTGCAGACAGAGGCAATGGGTCTTGTTGAGAAGAAAAATGTCAAACCCTCCCTTTAAGCAGGACGTAAATAGAATAAATGCCTTCTTTCTTTCAGAAACTCCTTTAGTGTCAATAAGCTGTACACTCGGCTTTACAGAAATGAAAACAACTGACACCCGGAATGATGGTGGAATGACTCAAAGTGGAAATGGGATGAAAGCAGCAGAATGGAGTCTGAATACGAAAACCATACGCCGGGGATGAGAGATTACGTTAATCCGCAACGCTTCAAGGCAACAGATCGAGTAAGGTCAAACGCAACACCTTGATCCGATACAATCCTTAACATCAAAAGACACAAATGATGGAGCACCACTCTGTACTGTACATAAGAAGACGAAACTAGACTCAACAAGACTGCGAGTAATTGCTCCTCGTTTTTTTTAATGGACGCGATTTCTTTAGTTACAAGGCAGTTTGACTGAAATGAACGATGAAAAAAAAACAATAATCAATTTACATATCAAAAAGGAAGTAGAAAACAACACCTCTGATGAAGTTAGAAATTGCCCTCTGAACCACTTGAGCGTAGCTGTACCTGTTAAGAACACAGCCTCACGGAATAACTTACGATAACCTTCTGATAATAACAACAACACTGTCCTTGAACTGGAATAAGAGCTACATTTTTTGTTTTTTTTAGGCAATCAGAAGGCTCATAATGAACTGGAATTAAGGACTATTCAGTGTGGTGTCCACCGTACTACGCCACTAATTGTAAATATCACAGTGCATGCTGTTTCTTCTTCAGCGCGGGTTCTGGAAGATCTTTAATTGACTGACATGATGTGTTGTGAGTTTGAGAGTGTTGACACTGAGCTATTTACATGATTCGTTTGCAGAGCAAACAGAACGTCTCCTGCTGAGACCACTTTAATTGGATATTTTTTTATTATTATTTTCTGTCTTTTTGCCCTCTTCCCTCATTCTACAGCAGAGCCTGACAAGAACTGTGAAAAGAATCAGAAAGAAGGAGCTGCTACACGGGCTGGGCACTGATTACAGTGCTGTTGCAGAAGGTAAATGTTGTTCTTTTGCTGATTGATGAGGAATTGGAGCTATGCAATACATTTTTTTAAAGTAACAGCAATAAATCAGCTTAATCAAATAGCTAAATCACCCAGATTTAGCCTAGCCTAGCTTAGCATTCTGGTCAATCATATACAGTGAATTTTCTCATGAAAAACTACTAATCACAAAGTATCTACATATTTTAACCAAAGCTGTAGCATATTGCTAGTCAAACTGATCAGCTGTAAATATGATTTAATATAATATTTTTATTCTCTTGTTTGGTCCAAATGTGATATACTGAACAGCAGCGATGTACCTTCTTCCACTAAACTTTGTATCGCTCTAATATGAATAGAACCTTTAATTAGTAATTGAATAGAATTAGAATTAGATCATTTATCATCTACAAGTATTAAAATTTTGTCTAAAATAATGTGTGTAATCATTTTTAAATGTATACAACATTTTCATAATACCCTGTCAGTACTGCATTCAAATTAAGTGCCTTAAAGCAAAGATGACGGCAGGTATGGCTACAGCAATATGACAAATATTATGTTTTTTTTTACTGTAATTTATTATTTTCTCATAATACACTGACATTTCATGGGGTAGCAGTGTGTAAATTGATCATGAAATGTTTTTTTCAGGAAATTGGGTTGGCTTGGGTAACAGGAATACATCATAGAAGGCATTAATACCCACAGTGGACATCATAGTGGATGGTAATGATTGTGACCGGCAGCATCTGGTTAGAGCGCCTGGTTTGTCCATGCATACAGACTTTGACAGAATGAAAGAGACCACGCATATCCTGCAGGTCAGTACAGCAGTCATACAAAAAGTCAGGGGAACTTGTGAGTGTTAATAAATTTGCTATTTTGTTGGAGATAAAATTTTGGTATGTTAATGATAATAATGTGACATTTCTGAAAGAGTTCTGTTCTTTTTCATAGTGCCAATTGTTGTAGCCATCTCTACAGCTGCCTGTGCTTCAAAGCCCTTTTTATATGTTCCTTAATTAACTATATGGTCGCTGTCCAATGAAAAACAAGTCAATTTTTTGTTTAATACATAATTTGAACCGACAAACTGTCCCTTACACTGTGCCAATTTTTTTTGATGAACCAAAAGACCAATGGAAGCACCTCATAATGATCTGAAATAAACTCTTTTTACATTGACTTCCATTGAAAATGTAGACGTTTTTTTCTCTGTCCTGTAAAGTTGCTGTTTTGGAGATCCTTGTTTTTCATTGGACAGTGACAATATGTAGTAACTATGCATATTATTGTCACGCCATAATATTATAGCTTTGCCTTTTCACTGGTTTAAACCATTTGATAAAAATGTCCTGTATATTGTGTAAAAAATTTCAGATAAATTATCTAGTATAATGGATTAAAATCTCTTTTCAAAATCTTTGAAATCTTATTATATTAACTTTTGTTATGACAGTGGCGATATGGTGATTAATTAATATTATGTTGATATTCCATAATAATAAGCATTTTTTAAAATATATTTTATTATTATTATTTTTTTACTATTAGTACTAATGCTACTATTACTGCTAAGTATTAGTAGGGCTTCTGTGAATTATGTTTAGGAATAGCATTGGGATTGCAGAGTCTATGATGATTTAAAATGCAGGCTTTCAGAGGAACGATCATGCGGGTATTAAAAGTGAGTGGTGATGCTGGAGCAGGTCTACGCGCAGCAGGCTGATGGCACCGCTGCTGGAAGGAGCCGGCGCTGCTTGTTGTTGATTAGCAGCCAGAGGGGCCCAGATTTTTTTGACAGACTGGCACGACTCAAACGAGCGCAGGAACAGCTGTGGAGCGAGCCACTTACAGTTTTACAAACCCACTACCCAACAAAAGAGGCGACAGTTGGTAACTTTGGACTGGAGGAGGGAATTTGATTATTTTCATATTTGCATAAAGAAAGGTGGGAGGCTTGCTTTCATGGCTGGAAAACAAGAGCGAGAGAACAAGGGCGTTTTTTTTGTGTTCTCCTACATGGAAAACTTTACCTGCACTAAAGATTTTGTAGTTGTAGTTTTATTGATTTGAGATTACGCAATTGATTGAATTGAACAGTTATATATTGCTATTTGCACATTGTATTTTATTGGGAGTATTGTGTGTAACAGCTATTGCACTATGATAAAGAAAGCTGAGATCTGCTGAGAACAGATCTGCAGGTACTGTCTGTCAATGCTAACCATGTAGAGCACTGCATGAATATACACAGTAAAATAACCTGGGTTAAATGGACACCTTTGGACACCGTTGAACGGCTCTCGACTGTACAATGTCTATTTACACACAATAATAAAATGTAGGTGTCAATTAAACACTAGTAATCTTTCTCTTTAGGTTCTAGAAATGCTGATTTGGTTCTAGGTTCTAGAGAGCTACTACTGTACTGTATATATATATATATATATACATATATTCAGAATTGAAACAGTGCTGCAGTTGATGCATTTTGAGGCATGTCTTTTGGCTGCTGTATATTATATACATAGTTTGTCTTTGCTTAGATGCTTAGATGACTATCCTTATCTATCTACATCTGACTGCTTGACTATTTGACTTTCAAACATTTAGAAACTGGATATAGTGGATATACTGTATAGATATAGCAGTCTAATTCCAACGCGACTGCTGTGCATCAAATTCAGCTACGCAGTTACGAGTCATTTTCTATCATCATCAGAGCAGAAAAGGAATTGGAGATGCATTCATTAAACATCTGAAAGCGTTAAAGCCAAAACGGGTATCACCATTGCCAGTATAAAGTACACAAATAAATAATCGTGGTCGTACGAAAAGGAAAACCAAAAATCGAATATACCAATATGGTATGGAAAAATCATTTAGATTCATTCTTGTTCTTAAATATAGACTCTAATAAATTCTCATTGCATACGCAGGCACTTTTGTATAATCTTGGTGAAATTCCCATTTCACGCACATATACTCTTTCTCTCTCACTCACATTCAGACTCTCGAAGATGGATCTGGTATGGAACTGAAGCCCACAAGCCCACTGACACCAAGACCGACGTTGTGAATCTGGCCGCAGCCGGCGAGACGCTCACACGCGATCCTACACTGATGGGGCGAAAACTGCACGGCTTTCGCCGACAGCATTACTTAATAAACAGTGCACTACTGAATTGATCATCAACATTAAGGTAACATCAATAAAGAGTTCACAAGTGGAAACTGCTGAAAGAAGATGTAGAAATTTCGCTATAGGCTACATGATATCAAATCGGTCTGGGTGTGCGAGTGTGGGAATGCCAGAATAGGAATCGACTTGGATTACAGCTGGCACTAAACTCTTTATAGATAAAAACTTAACATTGAGTGTTTTCACATCAACAACAACAGATATGCTGAACCCCTCCCTCACCCACCCTCACCTCCCTCCTCCCACCACCATATTTTTGTAGAAAAAAATAACCAAACAAATAAACAAACAAACAGAAAAACACAGCACAGAACACCTTCATAAAAGTGGAGTAATCATGGATGTTGATGGACTTCCTCAGAAACTAGAATCTAGAATACTCTCCGTGATCATGCAAGATTCAAACAAACATCGAATAGTTAAAGAGTTGCCATATAGAACACAGTCAGTTATGGTACAGATCAAGAAACGTCAAAAGAGCCATCGAGCCACGGAGACGCTGCTCTGCTGTGCCGTGTGTGATAATAAAGTAGGGAATCGTCCGTTAAACAAACTTCTGTTTCTGAAAAATTTAAGACATTAGACATTAGTAGTCCCCGTAAGAAATTCAATTCATTCAGCTTTTGGAATAAAGCCAACGTTACATAGTGATTTACAGTTATCATGGCACTGTCGAGTGCAGGAACAAGGCTGTTTGCTGATTAAGAGATGGATCTCATCTGACTGTTTAGGGTTTTTGCTACGCCTTGGACCACCAATCCCTCAAGACTCGTATTATGAAGCCATCAAGAAGCAATACTGACATGGAGAAGGATCACATACATGCTGGGCACCTGTGTAAACCTTCTTAAGAATGAGATGGTGCTTTACAGCAAATAGGGTGTACTTTGTACAAAAGAAAAGAAAAGGAAAGCTCAGACCAGGTCTGGTTTTAAAACAGAGATACCGTTGATCCATCTCAGCCATCTCTGACTAATTATCTAATCTACTGTTGGACAGTAGGGGCATATGCAGCAAAATCTCATTTTTCTGCTGTAATTGCTGTTAAAAAAAAATGCAGATTTGTTTACAACATGGCCGTTTCCCTTTATCTGCAGCTTGCTTTTATCACTCACATGAAAAGACAACAAGACGTTCTTCAGAGCGACGCCAGAGAACAACCACTTATTACTCCCTAGGGAAGCTTTCAGCTGACAGGCTTCAATTGCCTGTACATGATGTGGAAGTGGAGGATGAAAAACTTGAAAATGAAAAAAAAAAAAATCACACTCGCACATTAAATTTACAAAAAGGGAGAGAGTGTGCCATTCACTAAAAGTTTCTGTAGGGCGTGTTCACACTGCTTACCCTGTGTTCACACTAGCAGTCAACAGAGCGCCAAGTGACCAGTCATTTCCTATGAGAGGACACAATTTGTTGTCACAACTTGGTGACAAATGACAAGCTGAGTTTTCTCATCTTAATGCTGTGAATCTGATTGGTTCAACAGTTTTTTTTTAACCAATTGTAGATGTGGGGGTTAGAGGTCTACAGCTTCTGTTTTCTAAACTTTTGGTCCTTCCAAATTGTGTTCCTATTCTCAACAGTTCTTGTGTCTTAACTTCTATACATGGACAGTTTAAATCAGGGTCAGCAATTAGGTTTGGCTGCGGGCCAGATATTTTCCAAGCCATTATGTTTTTGGAAAATGAAGTGTAATGGGATGGAGTATTACAGACTAGTAGCTCTCCAGCCCAGAGGGTTGTTGAACCCAACTGCAGAACAGTTGATCTCAAAGCAGGTAAACCCAAGAAGAAAGAAAAAAAATAAATAAATAAACACACCGCTCCTCATGCGGGATCGAACCCGTGTCATCAGGGTCGCGGTCCAATACACTACCGCTAGCCTGGCTAGTGCATTGGGACACAGCCGTGAAAAAAACACCCTTATATAACGAGAATGGGCCACATGTTTCATGCTTGCGGGCCACATCTGGCTATTGCCAACCACTGATTTAAATAAATATATATAGTGTAAGTAGCTTAATAGGTTGGCTGCTAGATTAGCCAGCAAAACCAGCAAACTCCCCCTAGGAAAGCAAAAGTTGCAGGACACCCTTTTATTTCAGAAATGAAAGAGAAAATGAAGTATTGGAGTATATGTCAGGAACATGGCCACCATCTTTAAAGGGGCTATATTCTGTGTCCTTTGACATTCTTACTGGAGAAGTGACTTGTCAGTTGTCAGTGTGAACAGAGGATTACTCAATTGTAAATAGTAATAGTAAAAAGCTGATTTTGAGAACATTTCTCTGGTCTTTCTGAAATTTTTGGCCTGGGCTTTATTTTAAGCTGACTTTGGCGTGGTCTGCTTTGGGCATGGAAGCTATCTGCTTCTGAGGCTGGGTGTAGGGTAGCGTGATTGGTTCATGGTTAAAAATCTCATATAAGAACAGCTAGTTGTTTGTAAGTGTTCCTGTATGGTAAAATACCATAATTTCAGGAAGCACTGTTCGTTGTTTTTGAATTTTAAGTATGTATTTAGGGAATATACATAAAAGCAATAAATGGATATATGGATATATCAGTATATAAGTCCTACTATTTAAAAAAAAACACAGAAAAGTGACATTTCAAATTGTGCAATCAATCCATGCTTCAAATAGAATTCTTCTGCTTTAAAGCAAACCAATTATAACAAGCCCTTCCTCCAAATAGGCCCAGAACTAGACTAGACTAGGTGTGAACTTGTGTAAAAAAACAAAAGTGGTTCTTCCCTCTTTTCGCTCTGAAGTAGCCTTTTTTAAAACCATATATAATAGTGCATATGCCCTCTTGGTTGGCTCCTGTTTTAGTGTTCCACAAAACGACAGCATCTTACAGTCAACTCATGATATGGTTCCCTTTTACTCTGTAAAAACAGATGACCATGGGCCCCTGGGACAACCACACAGTTCAGAAGGCATGCAGGATGAGTGGCTGAACCCCCTCATCCACACCCTCTGTCACTCTCGGTCAGGGTCCCGATGGCTCGGAGATGGCAGTGCTGGTGGCGATACTGGTGGAAGGAGGAATGATGGAAGAAGGAGAGACGAGATGTGGAGATGTGGAAAAAGAGTAAGAAAGTGAGCTTGAGAGAGAGAGAGCGAGTGAGTGAGCACAGTGAATGCGCCAGCACTATAACAAATGGGCCTCGATCCGGAGCCAGTGCAGTCCTTGGCGGATGTAGCGCACCAGTTCCGTCATGCTGCTGTGTTGCGTCAGCGGTTCCATCACTGAGTCCAGCTCCTGAAAGAACTCTGCCAGGCAAAGAACACAAGAAAAGACAAAGAAAGACATAGTGAGTATGAGACTAAAGTAGGCGCAGGCAGTGTGGGCTCAGACCAGCAAGTGGAAAATACTTTTTTAAAGGCAGATTAAAGTCATATTTACAGGATTCTGTACACTTTTCAACCAATTAATTTCCATACTTTTTCATGGCTTTTCCATGCCTTCAAGGCACATTTTCATAACCATACAATTTTTTAAACAGTGCAGACATGGACAATAAAACCAAAAATCAAATAAAACTATCATCGAAATGGATTTTTTTCACACAATTTTTAATGATAAAACATGTTTCAGATCCTGAGAGCTCCATTGTGTAGGGCTAAATTGCTGAATTAACTCTGAGCTGATCTATTTGTTAGCTTAAAATAGATTTTCTCCACCGATAAACAGAAACACAAAGATTTGTAGACCAAATTTCCATAACTTTTTTTAAAACTTTCTGGGTATTTTTATTTATTTATATGTATTTAATGAACAAGGTTGGGTCCATAGATTTATGCTGTTGGTGCCAAATTCTGTGCCATTGATTGGATATAAACAATAACACAAACAGTAATTAAAATGTGTGTTTGGTAGATTATTTCTTTGTTGTAAGAATGGTAATAAATCTTCCTGGCAATAAATCTTATAGTGTTGGTATTTTCCTTTTAAATGGAGACACATTTGTAAGAAACATCCTTTTGTGGGATGAGCAGTAGAGCTATAGTATGTGGGTTGTGCCCATTATATAAGTTGCCAAATGTTCTATGCCATTGCCAAACAGCTTATACAGCTCTTGCTATTGACACTTGTTTTGAGCTTCTGGTAGACTCAGGTTCTGCCAAGCATGGGTCAGTAGGTGTCTTTTCCAAGAATCGGCATGCCAAATTTTGACTGTTCTAGATAGGGCAACTTCAAGCTGGTGTTCCACAAAACCAAATTGCAGCATTATTTGGAGTGAGCCTTAGTACCATCTCCAAATTGGCAATTTTTTCATAGGCGCAACCCACATATTCAGCTCTGCTGCTCATCCATCAAATGCATGTTCTTTACAAATGTTGCACCATTTAAAATGTAAATTAATAGGCTTTTCAATGGTATAAGATGTTTTGCCAATAAGCATTATTACAACAAAAATAATCTACCAAACACAAATTTACTTTATTTTTTGTGCTATATAAACACTTACATGCCAAAATGCTAAACACTTTATTACCACCCAATGTGTACAGCTCAGTGGGTGATAATGATTGTGACCGGCAGTGTCTGGCTTGAATTGTTCATAAAACAGACAAGTGACTTGCATTCAGAAATCATATCCACGTTTAATGTATTTCAAAGCAGGAGGCCCCACAACCATATAAGTGCTGTGTTATTTAGCATCCACAGGACATGGCAAAAGACATGGGGTACAATACTACTTCTTGTCCCATTATTTTTGGTATATCGGTTGACATTTGGACAGTTTTTTTTTTATTAAGCTCTTATAAGTGAACTTGTGAGACTACTAATATGACTTCAGATATTTTTATCTAATACAGTCTAATGTGTATTTGCACAGTACTGTTTGTTTGTCAAGGTCAAAAAACAGCCAAAGCAGCTTTTTTGTAAAAAAAAAAAAGTCCTATTTTTTTTTTCTGTCTTACTCATGCTCAATTTGATTTTCCACTTTGCAGCTGGTTTCTAAAATAGTATTCTGAAGTTGGCTCCAGCTTGTTAATGCATGTATGACCAGCTGATTGCTAAATGCTTGAATAGAAGCCCATTCCAAAAGAGCAATTACTTCAAGTTCTTGTTTTCATAAGCAATGAATGTTACCAGGAAACTACACATTTTTATATTTGACCTTTACTTATCTTCACAATCCAGTTATACAGCATTGAATATCATCTATTGAATATCCACATATAGTTGTTTTTCATCACTACTTTTTGCAAACAATTATAATAGCTTATAAAAATGCATTTCTGTGGGATTAAAGGGGTGTAAAAAATTGCCTTGTAACAGCCTTGACTCATATATTTACACCTAACAATTACACAAACCTCACCTATTAGTGAAAACCATGTGACCACAGTTTTTCCTTTGCTAGTGTCCACAGAAGCAAGTGTGATTAAATGAAAACCAGGGAACAAAATGGGCATCTACGCTAGGCTAGAAGCTAATACTAGCCATCACTATCTGTTACCATCCCTTTACTCATTTTCAATGTCCTTTCCCTCAAAATGAATTCAACTACTTGAGCTCAATCCCAAGACACCCCTTGGCCCTACCCCTCTGTTTATGTTTAATCACGATTACCACTATATCACCATAGTTTCAATGTTTTTTTTTTTTCATAGCAAGCATAACAAGATCGCTATTAGTTTGCCCAGTAGCTAGCTAGCTAACCTTCCCGTTCCACATTAAATGGTTTAACAGATAGCAGCGACTGCAGCATTTAAGGAGGAACTCAAAAATAAAGTAAAATAGAATCTAATAAAAGCTAATTTCAGCATCACCTGCCCCATTTTTGAAGACAGACGATGCCCTAAAGTTAACTAGTTAACCAAGCAGTTTGGTTGCTGAACTTCAGCTCTCGACAGGGTCCCCTACAGACCACCGCTAATAGCCAGGTAATAAAGCAGTGTTATTTTATTTTTTGTTCATTGACAAATGTCAAAACCTTGAATGGTTGTCCCAATTATTAGGGGGAGGAGTTATAAGGGGAAGGGTTACACTTCGTTACAGTGCTTTTGTAAAAGTAAAACTATGCTGTGACTATGCTGTAGCCGATAAATCATAATATTGTTGATTATTTATAACAGAGGTGTAAGTAGGCTTGTAAAACTACATCTGAGCATTTTAATCATCCCGAACAAAGTCATCCTTTAGCCCTATCCGGACGGATTCGTTTTTTTAGGGGGTCCTGGGGTCATTTTCTCTTTTATGGGGGCTCATCTGTAATTTTATCCCGTCCGCAACGACCATGTATGTGTTTTTTTCTCAGACGTCCTCTGAGAAAATTACAGGCTGAATTAACTACTGTTTTACGCCGAACTCCCGTTTAATAAAATAGCTACTTGTCCACTGACACGCACCGTAATTAAACTTTGGGCGTGCGTTTCCACGAAGAACCACATAAACACAACAGCGAGTGAAAATGGAGGAGCTACTGAACGTGATACATGACCGAGAAAGCTAAAAAACTCACTGGTCCTCCTGTTTTTTCAAATGCAGTCCGGATGCAGGAGTTTTATCACTGGGTAGAGGATTGAAATATTTTTCACAGACATCCCCCTGAGAAACTAATCCCACCCGGATAGGGCTTTTGGCAACCTTAAGACACATAAGTTTAGATTGAAACAGTTTAAGCTGAAAATGAAAGGGGTGGTATGGTCTGGAACACAGGGGCTCTTTGTTTCAGCAGGACAGTGACTGAAAATATTTGACAATCCCTCGTCCCCAACTAACGACGAGCCGCAATTAACTAAAGGCCAGTGTGCACATAACCTATCTGTATGCCTACAGCGGCTCGGGTGAGCCTAAAAGCCGTACATCTAAGCTCACAGTGCTGTAATTGGCCAATTTCAGCTTCATTTCCACCAAAGGATGAACCCAACAGGCCCTAATTGAGTTCATTATGAAAAGAGACAGTGAGCAGGGGAGTGGGAGAGAGGGTCAGAGCGGCTTCTTAGGGGTGGCTTCTGAGACCGCATGCGACACGTACGGCGTCCCTGCACTTTTTAATTAGCCTTCTCTAGAGGAACGAGGGAGAGAGAGAGAGAGAGAGAGAGAGAGAGAGAGAGAAAGAGAGATAGAGGAAATGACAGCGGAAGCCACATCAAACCTCCGGCGGTGCGAGGATTCCGCTCTCGGTCTCCAGTGGTCCGTACAAATGTTCAGTCGCTGATAAGGCTAACGTGTGAAAGGGGCCGGCTCTCGTTGCAACCTCTGACAGATGTAGATAACATGTAAAATAAGACCAATCAGATCCACCAGCAAATGGCACACTGATGCAGGAAGCTGTCTGGGACTTCGCCTTGTTGAGGAGGAATATTTTCCAGTGCGTTACGAAGCAGAGAAAATGGATACGCTATAAGGGGAATTCCATTCTCTCTCTGCTGTTCTTAAACAGTCAACAATATGTTTGATTCAGAGAGTTTCATGTGCATTTCTACATGCACACTTTCCAAAAGCGCAAGTCCATATTTCAACTTTAAGACCATGACTGTAAAATGTATGGTCTGATTTTCCAGACACAAATACTGCAATACATTATCCATGCTTATTCTCCAGTGAGAATTCAGTGGAGTCTCAGACTCAGCTCAGTATGAGTTCAGACAGCAAGGCCCTAAATTCTCTCTTGATGTGCTAAAATCAGAGTTTTGTTATAAATGGAGGATCTTCATCAATGTTGTACAAAGACAAAATGCTCACCTCAAAAAAAGTTTTTTCAATATTTTCTATACCTGACAAACTTAGCCCATATATCCTATAGGGGTGTAATAAAATATTGATATATCGAAGTATTGTGATATTATGTTTTTGGAATGCCCTATTGATTCTCAAAAACACTGTACTAATTCTAATTATTAGTTTACATGCAAAAATTGGTGTCAGACAGTGGTTCATTTTGGGTTGTGTTTAAACTCAACCACTAGATGGCAGTGCACTCTGTGTACTGTCTTGCATCAGTTGACTCTTCCATTTGTTTTTTACTATGACAGTTTTTATTAGATTTACAAAATTGCAGTATTACTGTATTGCTTACAGTATCTCAATATATCACAATGTATTGAACTGTAACCCTTGTATTGTTTTATGTATTATATATTGGCAGGTCCTTGCTAATACACAGACGTAATATCTTGTGTATATTCACTAGGATATTCACTCTGAACAACTGTGGTGAACATTTGAGGTGGGTCAGCCAAGAACAGAAAGGTGAGGCTGCAGTGGGCACAGTGGACAGTCAAAAAACGAACAAAAAATGATCATTTAAATTTTTTGCTAAGGCACACAGATAATAGAATTTGGCGCCAACAGCAAAAATCTATGGATCCAACCTGCCTTATATCTCAACTTATCCCATTCGTTACATGAGTGCTAGGCCTACCTTGGCTTTCATGGGCCAGCTTGTCGGCCGTGTCCCAGTGCTCGTAGCTGCGCAGGATGTTGTTGGTGATGTTGACGTGGCTGGCGGCCATGTGGTGGATGCGTTGGGGGATGGCCACGCTGCCCGACGAGGATGATGATGACGAGGAGGAGCCCATGGCCCCGCTGCTGCTGACAGAACTGATTGGGGAGGGACTCAATGACATGGGAGAGGGCGTGCCCGTACTTCTGGATGGGGGGTAGAGAGAGGGCACAATTACATTAGTTAAAAGTAATACAGATACAATATCATTTTTTTTGTGTTTTACAATTTTACCATAGCAACAATTCCATGTGAGATACTATAGGAAGCACTTATCCATACTCTCACAGTCATCTAAGTAACCATGAAAATACTATATCAACTACCATGCAACCACCTTATAACTTAACCATAGTATTGGACCTGTTTAGCTACCCTTTAACAACACCATAACAGCACTAGGGAAATGACCTAGCAACACCACAGCAACCACTCATAGCCAGTCAAAGCAACTGCCTAGCAACACAATGGCAGCCACCAAACAATGCTATAGCACCAATCTAGAGCACCCACAGCACTATCATGCCCATCTAGCTACTACTCAGCCATACTAACACCATATTAACCAGAATGTAACACCATAGCAACAATTTACCAACACCACAGCAGCCACCTATCGAACATTTTCACCCCAGTGAGCACACAGCAACCACTAAAATCATAGCAACTAGCATTCTTTTATCACTATGATACAAATACACTAGTATCACCCAACCAACCAGGTACACTGTAGCACTCATCGGAGATACCATAGCAATCACCTGTCAACACACTAAGAATCACCAACAGCACAATACTTCTAATCTGGCTGCCACTCAGCAACACTGTAATAACCAGAAAGAAACACCATAGCAACAATTTACCAACACCACAGCAGCCACCTAGTGAACAATTTCACAGTAGTGACCACATAGCAACACCATGGCAGCCAACAATCTAGCTACCACTCACCAGCAAAACACATCAAACACCTAGCAACACCATAGCAAGCATCTTGCATACTTTTTTTTATCACAATGATACTAATAAATTAGTAACACCCAAACACCTGAGATACCATAGCAATCACATAGCAACACACTAATTACCACCAACAGCACTATCATGCCCACCTAGCTACCACTCAGCAACACCATATTAACCAGAAAGAAACACTATAGAAACAATTTAGCAACACCACATCAACCACCTAGCAAACATTTTCACCCGTGTGACCATATAGAAACTACCTAGCAACACCATGGCAGGCACCAAT
This sequence comes from Astyanax mexicanus, assembly GCF_023375975.1. Classification (NCBI taxonomy): domain Eukaryota; kingdom Metazoa; phylum Chordata; class Actinopteri; order Characiformes; family Acestrorhamphidae; genus Astyanax; species Astyanax mexicanus. The sequence goes on along the minus strand of NC_064417.1, from coordinate 22,122,310 downwards.
CTAGCTACCACTCACCAGCAAACCAAAGCAAACACCTAGCAACACCATAGCAACCTTCTATCTTGCACTCTTTTTTGTCACAATGATACTAGGGTTGAACTACAATAGTAACCACCTAAAACACCCTAGGAACCATCAAAGAGCACTTTCACTCAGCAACGCCATATTAACCTGAATGTAAAACTATAGCAACAATTAAGTAACACCACAGAAACCACCTGGCAAACATTTTCGCCCTAGTGACCACATAGCAACCACCTAGCAAATACTTAACACTATAGCATCAAGCCTATAGCATATAGCACCCAGTAACACAGCACAGTGATGTAAGGGATGACATGTACCTATACATTTTAGAACAGAAATAAATAATCATGTTTTTGGTAAATTTGTTATAAGACATTGCAAAATTAAGATATGCAATGTTAACATTTTTGAAAGCATTAGCGACAGCTCTAACAACCTAAGGGTTAATCAGGGAGCCTCAGATCCATTATGTCACGATCACCAAACAGCTCTTTCCTCAGCGTCTGAACGTTATTAGCAGCAAGCCTCGGCTCCGCTCCCACACAAGCACAGCTGGACCCGTGTGCCAGTCAACGAACACACACATCAGTCTTTTCAGTGTTTAAACCTAAACAATCAGTCCACGTCGCCTGTAATCCAGCGATAAATTGAACTGTGCTCCAGCCCCGCGAGGCTAAATTATGTTCGCTGTCAACAGCGCAGACCGTTCTCTGGCGGTTTGGTGGGCTTTGCAGGAATAAACAAACCGTTGGCGGGAGGGAGAGACGGCAGAGACAGCAGGAAGGGAGAAAAGATTCATGACGGTAAAGAAGGTAAACACAGTGCGGAGAGGAGAGTGGAGGGAGGGAGGGGGGTGGTGCTGGTGCTGGTGTTGATCGTAGCAGGTAGGGGAGGATTAGAGCGCTCTCTTCCCGGCTAATGTATTAGCACAGGCAGAGGGGCTGGAGGGGTCTGTCCGCCTCAGCTAATTGGTTTTGACAGGCGCACTGGCTGTAGAGCAGCAGGCCTGGGTAGTGTCCAGCCAGAGGCCAACTCACACTCGCTTTTTTCTCACACACACACACACATACACATTCGCACAGAGAGAGAGACAGCTTTCTGAGCTTGCCTGCCCACCCCACAGACATTAGGTTGCCATGGCACTGGCAGTGGAAGAGCTCCAGCCTTCCCAGAGTTCATCTCTTCATGCCCTCCCATTTGCTTAAAGCAGAGAACTTCTAAAGAGGAGAATTACAGCGTGAGAATCTCTTCCAGGAAAGAAAGACACTAGGGGGCGCTCTAAAGTGTTCCCAAAATGAATGGGTTCAGCATTTGAGCATTTTTGCACTCATTTTCTTAACACAGAACTAATCAAATGTTTTAGTACCACAGATTTTAAAAGCTTTTCAACTCTGTTCATGCTCTGGCTGTAACTCTAATGCTAGCATCTTAATTAGGACGGCAATAATGATTATTTTGGTAGTCTAATAATCTGATCCTTATTTTTCCAATTAGTCCACAAAGATTTTTGCCATGTGGTTCTCTTTCTTTTGAAAGAAAAAGCTGAATGGATTAGATTTAAAATGCCCTTTAATTGCCCAGCAGATGTTTCAATGTGGAAAGTACTGATATTTAGTAAGTGGATATTAAATCGTTTGTGTCTAGACATTTTTAGAGATACAAACAAATCAAAAATTTGAGTGTGAACTGTGTGCTTTAGCCAATTACACTTGGTGTATTGCGTTACCTGCTAAGCGCTAGCCATTCAGCTGTTCAGAGGTGAGTATTATCGGCCTGTAGTCTGCTTCTAACCCTGGCTAGCACTGCTGGAGCAGCATTAGCATTACCTGCTAACTTTGCTAGCCATTTGGCCGTTCAGAGGTGAGTATTATCGGCCTGTAGTCTGCTGCTAACCCTGGCTAGCTATGCTGGAGCAGCATTAGCATTACTTGCTAACTTTGCTAGCCATTTGGCCGTTCAGAGGTGAGTATTATCGGCCTGTAGTCTGCTGCTAACCCCGGCTAGCACTGCTGGAGCAGCATTAGCATTACCCCCTAACTGTACTAGTCATTCAGCTGTTCAGAGGTGAGTATTATCAGACTGCAGTCTGCTCAGTTACCGTGATAAAACAAGATACTTGGGACGAACTGCTAGCTAATCTAGCCCTGGTTTACCGGAACACTCAGGGTTCCTCAGTGTAGTGCTGCCGGGCGGCAGTAAGCGGCATTAGCGGTTAGCAGCTAATGCTAATGCTCCAGCCTTAGTGGAAATCTGGAAATCTAAGCTTACTGTAAATAAACAGAAGCGCTTTACTCACCCAAATAAACAGTTTTCAGGAGAGAAATCTGTGTAGATTTAACATCCAGCGCTCGTTTGAATTGTCTGATTTGTCTCCATTATTCACTTTTAATTGAGGACTCACTCCCTGGCTCCCTCTAGTGTTATTTAGTAATGTTTCTGATATAATGGGGGAATTAAGACCTGGACAGACTCTCCATAACAAACCGGCTCTCTTTAAAACCACCATGACTGAGGTTAAGCATCGCACGCCCAAAGGTCTACACTTTCCCACTGCTTACTGCACACGGTTGATCCACAGCAAAGAGGAGGAAGAGTAGGGTGGCTTTTTTTTTTAAAGAGTGGGCTTTAGTAAAAGAGGATGAGGATAGGAAGTGATATTAGAGAAGAGAAAAGACTTACTTTCCATTGGCTCCCCACGGCGAAGGTGCTTGAGAACTTTTCGCCGAGTTCTGGAGTGAAAGAGAGAGAGTGACAGAGAGAAGGGGAAAAGAAAAAAGCGAGAGAAAGCAAACATTATTTATGTTAACCGCCGGAGCCCGTTTGGTGAGCGCAGCACTCGCGGTGGAAAAGCTCAAACACGATTAATCATAATGGGCTTAGAGTCTGACAATGTGTGCAGATAATTGATGATATTAATTTGTACACTAACTGAATAAATGAACTGCTTTTAATAACGGCATGCAAAATTAATGAGAACACGCTATTCAAACAAATACGAATTCAATTTAGCCGGCCGAAAATTGGCTTCACAAAGCTGGGGAAGTCTCACTCGGCTCGTATGCAGTGGGAGGAGAGGAGGAGAGGTTACCTTGAAATACTCCATTAAGGAACGGGAATATTTCATAGCGTGATCCTTCTTCAGCTTGAACATCCGCAAGTACAGCAGGGATAAACATCGATTGCTGTGGAGAACAGAATTATGTTACACATTACACAGGTAAAATATTGGTTCTTTCAAAAACTTATAGGGGCTTTTCCAACTGTGGAGGAATGCCTTAAGGTGGTTACTGAACATTTTCTTCCAAAACCTTTGCTTAAATATTCCCCAAAAAACCCTGAAGAGTTTTTTTCCATAGCTTCAAATGGAAGAATTTTTAAAATAAAAAAGAAAGTTCGTCAAGTGTATATTGTACAGTATCACTGTTAAAAGTATAAATTAATTTATTTACAACTGTGGAGGAACCCATTAATATGCTTTGAGGAACCTTTAAAAAAGCTAAGAAAGCTAAAAATCAGTGCCAACTGAACATAATGTTATGTGATCACTGGTTTCCTCTCTCACAGCTTTACATACTTAAAAACAATCACATTAACCATTTATATTGACACACTAGTGAACAAACACACACACACACACATGTTTAAGATATATAGTGAGCACACATGCCCAGGGCAGTGGGCATCTTTCACTGTAGAAGCACTGTAGATGTTTTTGGGTGATGCTCAGAGGCACAACATTGGCGAGCCTGAGTATCAGTACAATAATTCAGTGCTCTAACCCGTGAGTCACCACTGTACACGTAAAGCTCTTTTCCTAAAACTAAACATTTTTGTGCAAAATAACAATAATTACAACCCTTCAGCCTTCAGACTCTATTATCAAGCTTACACCTTCTAATGTTATATTAATTACACATTAATTTCCCTGTAAACATATACTAAATTATTTTTAAGTTATATAATATAATTAGTATTATAATAAATTATATTTATGTATTATTATTTTATATATATTATATTTATTGTATCATTTTTGTGTGACAGGATGGTTTATGTTATGTTTGACAGATAACTTTCCAAAATGCCAATTATATAATTGAAATTCAGACACTTAAATTTTTTTATAGCACCCCATCTTTTTGGAATTTGGGTTGTAGGAGTAGTAAGAAAGTTTTATTGGATGTATTTTGTATTTCACTGTTGCTTTATATTAGACAGATTAATTTTCCACGTTTCCACAATTCATACAGTTCAATTTTACACAACACCCCAACTTTTTGGAATTGGATTGTAGTAGTAGAAGTCACTAACGCTGCATTACAAAGGCGTTCCCTGCGTTAGCCAATCAAATCATTTTAATAAACGGGGAATTGTTATTATGTAAGCTTTATTTCCTATGAATTAATACATATAAATGTATATTAATAAATATAAATGTTCGACTGCACTTCAGAACATTGTCTAGAGAGCAGCATATAGGCTAACAAAAGCAAACTTTTTTCAATGAAATTGTATATTAATATTTTCAAAACCCACCAGAGACCTCAACAACCTCAATCTCACTCGCTCTTTCTCCACGCTGTATTACACTGATTAGAGTCCCTATAAGTAAGCAGGAATTGATCACAAAGGACAAGGAAGCCTAAAACTTTGCTATCTGATTGGATAGATGCATCGCATTGGACTGATTCATTTGCATAAAGTTCACCTTTTTTTTAAATATAATTTTATTTCTAATTTTTCTCATTTTCTTCCAATTTACACGGCCAATTACCCAACCCACTCATTAGGACTCCCCCATCACTAGTGATGCCTCAACACACCAGGAGGGTGAAGACTAACGTATGCCTCCTCCGATACATGTGAAGTCAGACTCCGCCTCTTTTCGAGCTGCTGCTGATGCAGCATTGCTGAGTAGCATCACAGCGCGCTTGGAGGAAAACGCAGCGACCCGGTTCCGATACATCAGCACACAGATGCCATGTGCTGTGGTCATCATCCTTTGGAGTGATGAGGGGAGAGAGCGCCATCTATACAACGGTAGGGAGCAGAGCCAATTGTGATTTGATTTTAAAGCTGCAAAAAAAAAGTTCACCTTTAAAGCTCAACTTTTATTGTATCACATCTCCCGGACTTGCGGCGTTGGAACCGATGATGCACCACTGCGTGGCTGCATTTGACGGAGCCGACGCTTCCCATTGACAATGATTTGGATGCGTTGCTCCTTCGTGACGGAGCAGTGTAAATGCAACGTAAGTAATTCAAATCCCAGAATGGTTTTAAGGTGCATTGTGATGGAATGTGACACCAAAACAAGCCAATAAACAAACAAAATCCCAAAAAATAATGCATCCCGCCCGGTATGTGCAGGTAGTGCATGGCCAGTAGCACAGAATGACTGACCTTTCAGTGGTACGCTTATGAGACAGCAGATGCTCGGGACATATGCACCGCCCCATGAAACCCAACTAGCCCTCTGTCATTTCTAATAGGACTGGACTCCTCATCTCGAAGCCATAACAGTGTGTACTACTCTCAGGCCCCATAACTAGGTCAGACGTAGGACAGCTTTCATAACAGGCTGCCAAGCCTTTTTCTTGTACCTGTCGACTCTTTTACACATTCTGCGAACACAACGTGCCCTTACGTCAAAATTTGAATTCCGAAGTTTCGTTTGAAGCTCCGGTTTCAGGTGTCAGGAGTAAAACACATCTGACAGCCCTTCCTGCCTCCTTAAAACGCTCCTGCAACCTCAAATGCATCATCAGGGCTTTGATTGAGGCCTATAAAACCTAAGTGAAGGAGGCTTTGAAAGTCCCCTTCAAATGCTAGATGACTTTGGTTAACAAGCGCGGGGCGGGCGGGGAGGGCTGCTGGTGGTTGAATTTTAATCCGACTGTCATCCCGCCACAAGCGCAAATCTAACCTTGACATTCAAACATAAACAAGCTTCCGCGAGGTGACAGGCAGGCAGGGAGCGCGCGGACGCCTTTTATCTGGGCCAGAATATATATCCCGCCCGTCCGCCGCCGCGCTGAAATCTTTCATTATCCTCTAATGGCTTAATGAAATACAAGAATAATGATCCAGTCTAAGCTGATTAAGCGCTTTAGCAGTGTTTTAAAGCTCTCCTCACAGATACGGACGATTGTCGACTAGCGATGGCTGAGGGGAGATTTAGAGCGAGCAAAGTGGTTTAGCTTCTGATGTCTGACGAGAGAAGATGCAGAGGCTTTTATTTTTTTTTTATGGGGCCACCCTTAGCACCCTCACAGCCATGCTGAAAACTCAGGCCTCGGTGTTCTGGCATTTAAAAAAAAAAAATGTTTGTGATGACTGTATTAATATGTACAGTTGAAAAGAATGTTAATGAATCATGTGATGATGGGGGGAAACCAGAGCAAGTTTTAAGAACATCATGCAGTGCTTTGTCATTTTATCTATTTTATATAGTCTTGCTTACATACTGTTTGCATCTGCAGATTGCACCCCAGCAGCAAATATGCCCAAAAAGTTTGTTTTTATTTTTAAATATGAGGCTAATGTGGTTCAAAAGCAGTGTAGCTAGCAGTAGTATTATTAGAGAATGGGGATTAGATATATCATTATTATGTTTATATAAATGTGTAAAGAATAATTTGGTATGATTAGACTAGTTCTTACTATTTTATAGTATATAATATAATTTTATATACTAGAATAGATAGTAAATGTGTAACAGGGACACAGTGCAATGGTGCATGTGTATACCTGTAAATTGTCTGTCACCTAAAAATGTAGCATCTCTATTTTACCATGTTTTTCATCTTTTAGCATTAATGTAAATATAGAAGTTGTTCTTTATATTGTGTCCAAATTGCTTGACTAATGGACAAATGAAAATACTCCAAAATTACTTAAAAATAATCTTTTTACATAGACTTCCATTGAAATGTAAGAAAAATATTATCTTCTTCTTTAAAGTTGCTCTTTTAGTAAAATTATTTTTTGGAGTGATAGCAACAATATATATTCTATATTAAACATGCATACAGTCAGGCCCAAAAAACAAGAAAAATAAATTAGATTGTGAAACAATCTTCATTTTATGGGCTCTGCATGTCATCACACTGGATTGAAAATGAAATAAATGAGATGTCATTGTTGTGTAGACTTACAGGTTTAATTCTAAGTTTTAAACTATCCTATGAAGCATTTAGCTTTTCTAAAAAGCTTCCTCAAATCAGGGGCTCAGAAGTAATAAGACAAATGAACTGTACCATAAATAAAATGTTAATTTTTAAAAAGTTCTTGAAAATACTTTGCAGGCAATGACTGCCTGAAGTCTGGAACCCAATGACATCACCAAACTCTGGGTTTCCCCCTTATGATACTTTGCCAAACCAGTTGTTACTGGTTTGTGGGTGTTTTGTTTTACCTTAAGGAAGTGAAAAGGTTCAGATCCACTGATTGGCTCAGCCACTGCAGATTATTCCATTACTTTGCCTTAAAAAAACTTCTGGGTTGCTTGAAGTCTACACTTCAGTTGCATCTCATTTGTTTAATTTCAAATCCAGTGTGATGGAATGCAAATTATTAATGCAAATTATTAATATTGTCACTTTTCTGAATGTTATTTGGTTTAAACACATATTTGGTTTGAAGCTTCCAGCAAAACTTCCAACCAACTACTGTTCCCACAATACCATGCAAATCCAACAGGTTATAGCTTATAGGGTTTCTGCGTGGCATGCATGCTTGTAAAATGACTGTATTTGTAGTGCATCAAATAGTTACCACATATACATATAATTACACCCCTATAGTATATTTTATGCTGTGAGGTGCACCTAAGATTTTCACTCACCTTCACACAATAAACATATTACACTACACAGACAGTTCTTACAGAGGACGGCAGTGATTTAACAAGAAAAGCAAACTCACCACAATACTGCTAATTTCTTCTCTGCTAGTGTGGCTGAATGACTGGTGAAGTTCTTTAATCTCATCGCGTACCTGAAACCACACACAACACAACAAGCAAGTGAGTGTGGAGAGCAGTGAGGTATCGAGCTGCAGTTCCTGTAGTTTAGTTTTATGGAGCGTCGCTGCCTGCAGTACTAATGTTAATGATTACAGAGCTACAGAGTTAAGAAGAATATCATTAGTACTTTTACACATTTACAGATCAGCATTAATGAAATCATTCAGGTTTAATGATCTAACCTGAGCCCATTTTATGGGTTCCTGTAGGATGAGCAACTGTGTGTCTGTATGTGTGGGTGTGTGTGTGTGTATGTATGTGTGGGTGTGTGTATGTGTGTATATTTGCACGAGCACACATGGCTTTTTTCCCAGCTCCGATTTCAATCAGCAGCGGCCGAATCTCAGAGCGCTGATGAGCTTCGAGGTCCATCTATTTTCATTCTCCGTGACATTAATAAAACAAGGGCTGCTAATTGCATGACTTGTAATGCGGAGTTGCCCAGCGGTGGTCCTAATGACAATCATCTTTTTTTATTTTAATCATGGCAGGTAGGGTGGCCGTCCCGGAGGGAGGGAGAGAGAGAGCGAGCGGGTGAGTGAGTGAGAGAGGGGGAAGGTAAAAAACACAGTGAGAGAGAATATGGCTGTGTGTGTGAGAGAGAGAATGGAATAGAGAGAATATCAGTGTGAAAGAGAATGAGTAACAAAAGAGAGAGAGGAATAGAGAGAGTTTGAGTCTGTGGGAGACAGAGAGAGCAAGAGAGAAAAAGAGAGAGAAAGTGGAATGGAGAGAGTTTGAGTCTGTGAGGGATAGAAAGCAAGAAAGAAAACGAGAGAGAGTGGAATAGAGAGAGTTTGAGTCTGTGAGAGAGAGAGAGAGAGAGCGTGGAATATAGAGAGTTTGGGTCTGTGAGAGAGAGAGCAAGAGAGAAAAAGAGAGAGTTTGAGTGTGAGAGGGAAATAGAGAGTAAGAGTTTGTGAGAGAGAGCAAGAGATAATTAAAGAGAGAGAGTGAAATAGAGAGAGTTTGAGTCTGTGTGAGAGAGAGCAAGAGAGAAAAAGAGAGTGTAAGAGTTTGTGAGAGAGAGCAAGAGATAATTAAAGAGAGAGTGGAATAGAGAGAGTTTGAGTCTGTGTGAGAGAGAGCAAGAGAGAAAAAGAGAAAGTAAGAGTTTGTGAGAGAGAGCAAGAGATAATTAAAGAGAGAGTGGAATAGAGAGAGTTTGAGTCTGTGTGAGAGAGAGCAAGAGAGAAAAAGAGAAAGTAAGAGTTTGTGAGAGAGAGCAAGAGATAATTAAAGAGAGAGAGAGTGGAATAGAGAGAGTTTGAGTCTGTGTGAGAGAGAGAGCAAGAGAGAAAAAGAGAGAGCGAGAATGGAATAGAGAAAGTTTGAGTGTGAGAGAGAGAGAGAGAGAGAGAGAGAAATAGTATAAGAGTGTGTGAGATAGACAGAGAGAGGAAAGGAGAAAGAGAAACAGACAGGAAGAGAGAGAGAAATAGAAAAAGAGAGAGGTTTAGAAATTGAGGAGTGTTTGCTATCACTGACCTAATGAGCTCCACGGTTTCTGAGTACATGGTGTACGGTGACTTGGCCTCTAACGGGTCTCGCTCCATAGCGTTTCCGCACTCGATAAAGGAGAGCGCACCGTCTGCGTAATTTACGGCTTTACCAAACTTCTCCATCTGTGGGAGCAGAGAAAGAAGTGAAATTCTTTTAAAAGAGCAGATTCTAAACTTTCAATTAGTGACACATTTCACACAAGTACAGAGGCATGCAAAAGTATGGGCACGTCGGACAAAAAATCGAAATTATCTCATAAATATCTAAAAAATAAGAGATAACCTGATATCCAACATCAAAAGGTTAATGGTGAAACTATTTTTAATATTTAAAATAAGACTAATTTTATTTAAATATTTTACTGTTTCAAAATAAAACAAAAGCAAATGATGGGGGGGGGGGGGGGGGCTCTGTAGAGACAGTAATTTTTTTCTTTTAATAGCTTTTATAACAGCCTTTTAATCATCGTTTAAGAGATTTTGCCTGTCCCTGGATTTGACAGAGGAGCCCAATGACTGCTGATAAAGTTTGACAATGATTGTAAATACGTTGTAGCTTTATCATGCTATGAGCCAAGCTATATATTTAACTTCATATCTGTTGGAGATAAGTAAATGTTTAAAACACTACTATTCACAGTAAGAGAACTTTAACCAGTGTTGGCCAAAATATTGGATGCCACTCGATAAATATTATAAAATGAATTGTATTAAAAAATATACAGCTCTGGAAAAGCTCTTAAAAATGATGAGTTTCTTTGATTTTACCAAATTGAAAACCTCTGGAATGTAATCAAAAGGAAGATGGATGATCACAAGCCATCAAACCAAGCTCAACTGCTTGATTTTTTTGCACCAGGTGTGGCATTAAGTTACCCAAAAGCAGTGTGTAAGACTGGTGGAGGAGAACATGCCAAAATCCATGAAAACTGTGATTATTCCACCAAATATTAATTTCTGAACTCGTAAAACTTGAATGAATTCATATAATTACAAACTTGTTTTCTTTGCATTATTTGAGGTCTCTCATTTCTCACCATTTTTCATTTTCTGCAAACAAATGCTCTAAATGACAATATCTTTATTTGGGAGAAATGTCGTCAGTAGTTTATAGAATAAAACAACAATGTTCATTTTACTCAAACATCTACCTATAAATAGCAAAACAGAGAAACTGATTTAGAAACTGAAGTGATCTCTTATTTTTTTTAAGACCTGTACATACAGTATATCATGCATACATAAAGGCATGTATAACAAGTAAGCAGGTGAGCAACACATTTTATAAGACCTCAAGAACATATTTTTTTTTATTGATACAGAATGTAAATCAAGTATGTTTATATTAATAAAATGACTAAAAGCATATATATAGATACACAGCAAATCACAAAACAATTTCAATTATACTTGATTCTTTCTGAAATAATAAGATCAGGCACAAGATCAGTTTCATATTTAAAGCGCTTGATCTGAATGGAAAACAGCTGAAGAGAGGACATAAAGGCTATTAAGCAGATACAGAGTATCTCTCCCAGTAACGTCTTCATAAAACCACTCGGCTGATTTTAAAACCAGCGCCGGCGCAGATTTATGAAGCTACAAAGAAGACTTCCTGACAACTTCTGAACATTTGTTTTGTTTTATAAAAGCGGGTCTTCTCATTCATTCTGCTCTGCTTTTACGACTCTGATTTGTTGCCGTGGGCTCATAGGGAAGCATGAGCTCTTCTCATGAATCAGATACTAATCAATGGTGCTAAACACCGAGCCCCTAAGGAGCCCAACGCAATCCCTATTATGTGGCTTACGCATGGCAGAATGTAAAACAGATTTACTGTCCACTTGTCTGCGCAGGCACCTCTTGAACAGGTTCCATCTATTTCCAAATAAAGCCTTTAATATGAGGCGAGCGGCAGCCCTGAGATTCATTAGGTAGCGGAGATTATGCTCCTGCATCAATTCCCTTCGCTCTGTATTCATGGCCAGGCTTTTACACCACTGGGCCGATTTACGGTGGAGTGGATGTAACTTTTTTATAAAGGACAATGCCTCCAGAGATAATTGCCTGGATCCAATTATTAGGGCTGTTGGAGTCTGTTTAGTAAATCATGAGTAAAAGAGCCTTCTGTGAAGTGCTTTAGAAGGAGCGACGATGTTCTTTTGGAGCTCGTCTCTGAGTAAAGGTCTCCGCTTGAAAACCTTCTTTACACTGCTAATGGCTCTCCTCGGCAGAGCAGATGAGTTACGGCTCTGTGTGTGATTATAAAGGCAGTAAAGTGTCAGGAATAGATCATCTCCATCCTCTGGAAGCTGAGAGAACACACCAACACCTGCTCTTATCTTTAGATCACATATTAGCACTGAATGAACATAATGCATGAGGGCAACATGCTAATGATTAAAAATAGAAACGCAATTAAAATGTTTCTCTTTCAAACTGATGACTGAAGTGTTTTTTATTCACGAAAATATTCCACTTGGTGCATATAATGACATCTTGCAAAGAAGAGAAAAAAGAGGAGGAGGAGGATGATAAGGAGGAAGAGGAGGAGGAGGAAGGCCAACAGAAGGCTTACCAGTGCATCAGCTTTGTGCTTCAGTTTCTTGGCTTCCTGCATATAGTAGTCTGCACTGTGAACACTGTGGAGCAGGACACATTGACCAGGATTACCAACAGACCATGCATACAAGACACATCATGTGACATCATGAACATTTTAAATGCAAAATATTTATAGTCACATACCTACAATAATAAAATACATTAAATCATATATAAATATATTTCACATTCAAACATTAACAATATTACACAACTAGTTAATAAATGTTTCTTTTTTATAAATATATATATATATACATATATATAGTTAATAATTCAAGGGAACTGATGAAAAAGCATTTACATTTACACCCTTTACATTTTAGTCGACTAAATTGACTGTAATTTTATATATTCTATATATATATTCTATATTTTATATATTCTTATGATATTTAGTCGACTAAAACTAGACTAAAACTAATAACATTTCAGATGACTAAATTATGACTGAAACTAAATGCTATTTTCGTCACAAGACTATGACTAAAACTAAATCAAAATTTGTTGTCAAAATTAACACTGCTCTAAAGAGGTGCTGTGTGCACAACATAGAATATATATGGACACCTGTCACTAAAGTGATGGAACACCTGCGTGATAAGGGTATTAAAAAGAGTCTACCCTGCTTTTGTTGGAGTAACTGTCTCTACTAAACCACTAGATGTTTAGATTTTGGAGCATTGCTGTGAGGATTTGATACATTATTCAGTGAACATGAGAAGCCTTATTGAGGTAAGTATGTTGGATGAGCACCACCCCATCTTTTCTCGAACTGATCAGCTTATATGCAGCTTCTCTCCTCCCAATCTCCATCTAAATGTATTAGATGGAGAACACTACATGCCAGAGGCCACTGGCTGTGACTGGTTATGAATTAAATGCAACAAACAACAAACTGTGTTTCTGAGTGCCCCTTTAAATTCTGTGACGTCATTGCAGGAATCTACAACACAACCAGACTGGAACATGTTCAGCAGTATCCATGCACGCCAGCTGTTCACCATCTTTAACACTTAAAATGATCAAGCTTCTGACTAACTGACAGGAGTTTCACTTCTTAAATCAGAGAAACAACACACTTAAAACCTCAACATATTCTTTATACTTGACAATATTTAATATATTTGAACTTTACATGAAATACACTTGATCTGACATTATTTATTATAATGTTATTAAAATTTTAAGACAGCAGCGCAATGTTGGTGGTATGCCTTTGAAACATTGATTTGACTGAATTCTGAATACTAAATATCAAATCATTCATTTTTTTTGCAGGTTTTCATTAATTTACATTTTTTTAACCATTGATTACCGTAAATAAACTACAAATAAATGTTTGCATTAATGACAACACAGTTATTCAATTATAGTGAATTATTTTGGCTGCCAAATAATTAGTTCTCCCCAAGCTGCCACTGTTGTAATGGGAGAAGAATTTAGATAAAACACTGGATGAGCTGGATTGATCCAGAAATCTCCTATTTTTTAATTCCCCCAAAATTCCCAAAAAAAGTTTAATCTGTTGAACCCTGAAAAAATTTTGGAGATGGACATATTCCTTATTTTTGTTAGTTTTAGTTAGTTTTTTCCTCAGAACATTTGATCTTTCAATCACAGAAAGCTGATATACCTCCTAGTCCATTCAGAATATTATGACCACCTTTTTGCTTCTACAGTCATTGTCCATCTTATCAGTTCTACAGGTTAAGACCCCACAGTCAAGACCCCACAGAACCAGGTATGTACAGAGCAGGTACAGTGAAGAAAATAATATATTTATGTTTATATATATTTATTTATTATCCCTTGCTAAGACATGAACAGTCTATAATTTTAGGGTTGGGTTAATTTTAACAGTGAAAGATACAATGTCAAAAATACAATTCAGTAAATCACATTCTAATAAATTATATAAATTTACGATACATGGCTGCATCCATTTTCCTACTGATGCGGTGAAGTAGTTTCCCCAAAACATTAATGCATTACAGCATAATGTGTTACCAGTGTTTTTTTTTTTTTTTGGTAACTGTGGTCCCAGCTACCTTGAGATAATTAGCAAGTTTTCCCCTTGTAGTTTTAGGCTGATCTCTCACCTTCCTCAAGATCAATGAAACCCAGGAGGTGAGATTTTGCATGGAGCCCCAGATCGATGTGGATTGACATCCTGTGGACAGGAGTCTTTCATACAGGTGACAGGAATTTAAGACAGCTGTCTTTAATGAGTTGATTAGGAGCGTCTACCTGGTATGTAGGAGCCGGAATGTTTGGTAGGGGATCAAATACTTATTTCTCTCTGCAAAATGCAAATACATTTATATAATTTATACAATGTTATTTTCTGGATTTTATTTTTGAAATTCTATGTCTCACTGTTAAAATGAACCTACCCATAACATTACAGACCGACTTACAAAATCAGCAAGGGATCAAATAATGATTTTCTTCACTGCATGTAATATTTGGGTGGTGGGTTTTCATTGTTTTCATTGTCAGCGCTGCAGTGACTTTACTGACATGGTGGTGATCAGTAGTGCTATAAAGTGCTTCAATTTGGAGCTCAGGTGAGCTGATAAAATGCACAGTGAGAGTAGCAACAAGGACATATTGACCAATCACAATGTTCTGACTGGACTGTGCACTTTCAGTAACGTCTGACTTAAGCTATTACTCTCCTGCCAACCAAAACACAGCATAACGCAGCACGTCAGCGCGTTATGCTGTTGAGTGTTGGCTACGTACGTGTTGTTGAACGTGAGTTTGGGTCTCCTGGGTTCCACGCTCTCCATCGCCAGAGCCGAGGGGTTCGGCCACACGTCGGATTCGGTCTGACCGTTGCCGTGGAAACCTCCGGAGGGCTTCGCGTGGCTGTCTTCCTCCTGCTATAAGAAGAGTCCATTAAAATGCTAATTAGCGTTTAGCGGCTCAAATAATATAGAAAGGAATCATGTAGGCTGCGCTGCTTTGTCTCCGGGACGGCTCGGAGAGTTGGGGCTCAGATTACTGGGCACATGGCATCCATTTTCTTGTCTTCAAGGCTATTTTGAAATCCCTCCAAAAGGGTAATTAGTTTTGCAAAAACACAGGAAATGTGCTCGCAGCCTCCAGCGAGGAAGAAGTAATCTATGGCAAGTGTGCAAGATTCAAACTCTGCTGCGCAATGATTTCTACTCCGTCGCGCTCTTTTGTTGTGCGGGAACAATAATAATGTGATGATGAGGTAGATATGCAAATTCGTGTTTCAATTATTTTAAGTCCAAACACTCCATTAATTAGTATTTAATGAGTGATCGTAACGCTGACTTCTGATACGCAGAGCTTTACACACCAGTTCAGACAAGCAGTGTTAAATTAAAACCCGTAGTACACCCCGGAGATGTACTGTTCTTGTTAGTTTAACAGTAGTGTCATTTATTATCTTGGGTTGAATATCTTATCTGGATCATCGAGCATTTGCCAGAAGGAACCTCTAAATGTAAGGCTTTAAAAAACACATTTAATTAGACATTACTTTGGTGATTATTACCCATAAACACATATTTAAAGCAACATTATGTGCAGCAGTTGCGCCTTTAAAAGCAGCTTCATAATGATGTTTATGGTACACTGAGGCCCCGTCCATATTTGATTTTGCTCTGTCCATTTAAAACATTGGTAATAAACTCTTAAACTCAGTAAAACATAAACAACAAAACTAAACAACCTTAAACAAAACCCTAACCATAACCTCAGTTTAAATCCTAACCTTAACCTCAGTCTAATTATCACTCTGGCCATAAACAGACAAAATCCTCTGTATTAAAAAATATCTAAATACAGCTCTGGAAAAAATAAGAGAACACTTAAGATGATGCGTTTCTTTGATTTTACCAAATTGGAAACCTCTGGAATATAATCAAGAGGAAGATAGATGATCACAAGTGTTACACCTCAGCCCATGTCTGTCCTGTGTTTTTCCCTCTTTTGGTTTTCTGTGCTCCTGCCCTGTTTTCCTGTCTTGTGTTTCCAGCCATGTGCTTTTTTGAGCACATGGCATTGCTTTGTTATTGTTCTGTCTCCGCCCTAGCCCTGCCCAAGCCATTATTGTTGTCACCTTGTGTCTCATTTGTAACTCCGCCCCCTCATTACTTCCACAGGTGTCCCTAGTGTTTGCCTGTGTATAAATACCTCATGTGATCCATTGTTCTCTGTCGCGCTTTTTGTTTGTCTCAACTTGTAATGTTACTCTGTCCAGATTGTGTTCATCTGTTTTGTTTAGCCACAGACCTGCTGTGTTGTTTGTCCTCAGTGTCTCAGGTTTGCTTTATTTAGTTTGTTTCTTTGTTTGCGTAGTTTGCTTATTTGGTTCAGTATTTTAGTTTATCCTCTGTTTCATAGTGTTTTGTTTTGTTACCTTTTCTTTTTATACTCCTTAGTGTTCTTTTCTTTGTTAGTTTTAATATGGATAATAAAAAAGACTTGCATTTGCATCCTGCCTCCTCTGTGTTACAACAAGCCATCAAACCAAACTGAACCACTTGAATTTTTGCACCAGAAGTTATCTAAAAGCAGTGTGTAAGACTGGTGGGGGATAACATGCCAAGATGCATAAAAAATTGTGATTAAAAAACAGGGTTATTCCACCAAATATTGATTTCTGAACTCTTAAACCTTTATGAATGTGAACTTGTTTTCTTTGCATTATTTGAGGTCTGAAAGCTCTGCATCTTTTTTGTTATGTGAGGCATTTCTCATTTCATTGATTTTACTCAAACATATACTTATAAATAGCAAAATCAGAGAAACTGATTCAGAAACTGTGGAGAAGACCTGGCATTAATAGGAAGCACAGGATCTCTATCAGTGACTCTCTGGGTCAGGCTGGTCTTTGCCACAGCATGTGTACCTGTGCACATAAAGCTGCATAACCTGCATAAGTCATAATCCTGTAAGAACCTGTAATATTACTCTAACTCAGTCCATTTGCTGCTTCTGTATTTCTCAGCTTATCCACAAATGCATGTGTACAGCAGTCCACGAGGGCCAGCCCACAGCATGATTTGTTTAAAATTATTAATTATTAAAATAATTAAAGTAAAAACTAAAATGCTCACATAATGCTGCTTTAAAGCACAATAACATTAGAGCACAGATTAAATTGATTAAATGAAGCTGATTTGCTCTTACACTGCTGGTCTTGGAGTGGGACTTGCTCTCTCCTTTGCGGTGCTTGTGTGACGAGGAAGAGGATGATGAAGAGGAGGACGGGGGCAGGGAGTGGGTGGAGGGTATCGTGGTGGGGGCGGCCGTGCTGCTCTCCATACTGAGAGAACTGCTCTCGCTGCTCCTCCGCTGCCGACCAACCGGCTCGTCTGACAACGGCGACAGCAATGGTGGAAGAAGCTTCCTCGGCTGCTTCTTTGAGGAACTTCAGGACGAAAACACGGAAACACAGGTAGAAATATGAGGATCACCCGACAGCAAGAGCCCCTAAAATCTCACTGATTGTACTTTATGCTGTACACTGTAGTAGAGAAGCAGGAAAATGCTTAATACTGGTGAAGGACAAACGAGTACATGCGATGACGATGGTAAATTACCCAGCTATGATTACAAACCTTACTGAAGCTCAGTGATCACCTGTCAAACAGAAAATAAGACAGCTCCCCTGTTTCCATGGCTGCAGCACACTGTTCAACATGCTGTTGTCTATACCTGGCAACCCAGACTGTGGAAATGGGACTGGGGGATTCTGTGACACACTGTACTGTTCATATATGATTTTTTTGTGGAATCAAATGTGTTTTTTCATGTGATGGCTGTATGGAAACTGATGTAGGGAAAGTCACACCTGTATAAGTTGTGAGGTCTTTTTTTAAATGAGGTTGAACACTGACCAGCATACAATGTAAATTATCATTGGAACAAGTTATAAAGAGGCCCTCTGAAGTTGTCATGTGTGTAGTGGGAATGTGGCAGTGGCAATGAGCGTGATTGCTAGAATTGTGTATGTGAACAGTGAAGTGATGCTGCAAAAAATTCCATTCAATGCTCTTTAGCTTAGTTTGGAGAATGCAAAAGTCATGGGACATTCTACTAGTCCCAAGTACCATAAAATTTGGCATGTCAGTCTAATGTGTGAATATTTAACTTTAAAACAGTATTGAAAAAATAGAATCTTTTTTTTATGACTAGCTCAGCCTAAAATCCCACCCTCACAAGAAGCTCAAAGTCCTCAGGCTCGGCTAAGTGGCAGCCAATTTGAGCGCTCGATTGTCTCTGTTTGATCAAAGAGCACTTGGATAGGCAGACAAAGTACAGAGCCAGGGAGCGCACGGGGTCTAGCCAAGGTGCTGCAACGCTACTGAAATGTCAAACAGGACTGAAGAGTCCAGGAGTGGACTACATTAAGAGTGTTTGGGAGACGTGAAGGCAAAGATGTAAAGTCAATCTTAGGTTAATGTCTGTGCCTGAGGTTGTGTACTGAAGTGAGCGGGAGAAAGGTTAAGTGACTGAACAGGCCCTCATAGCTGATTATGGGATTTGTGGATCGGCGCTCTTATCGAGGTGCGGCACTCATTTAGCAAAAGGCGGTGCGCGAGTGTTTGGGTAGAAAAGAGACATGCTAAATACTGATTACAACACTCCAGAGAAGCAGACCGGCCCGCCATCATCTCGACTCCGCTGCCAAAAATAGCCGCTCTGCCGTCGCGAAATAAAAAGAGCCGAAGGTGGCGGCTTCAGTCAGTCGCCTGCGTTCAGTACAGGAACGCTGGAGGGCCTAGGCTATGTCTCAGCACTTAACTACACCCTAATTAGCGAGAAAAGCCTCTCCATTTTTAAATGAACCACCGCTGAAATGTGATGTCATTTTCCACACAGCCGCTGGGCATAATTTGGCTAAAAATAGATAAGGTGCCATTTAGTACATTGTCGTATTTATCCACTGAACAAATTGGTGAATAATTGTATTTATTGTATGTATGGCTAGCAGAACCATCCTAGCTGGCCACTGACTTTGATATACATTATTTACTGGTTAAATGTCTAATTTGAATGTGAATTATTTGTCGAATAGTGATTATGCTTTTCAAAAAAATATATATTTTGGTACCAAGCTGATACCAATTTTGTTTGTTTCAAAAGGAGACAAAACTACAAAACCACCATAGATAGATTTTGCAAATTTTTAAAGAAGTTAAGCAAATCAATATAAATGCTATTCTACCATATAGTTCGTATTTTTCTTATTTAAAGAGAAGATAACACTAATAACCAGAAACTCTATACATTCTTGTTACTGGGAAAAACAGAAACTAATGATTTTGTACAATAAAGGTTAAATATACATTTATTTATTTGGTTTATTTTTTTGTTTTTGTTATATCAAATTAGTATCAAAAATCATAGGCTTTCAGTGTATTTGTACAAACTACTTGTTTTTTTTATTACATTTTCTGCCATCATGACAACCTTAATAGTGATAACAACATGTTTAAGTTATTTAAACTTTGGACACTAAGATCAAAATTCAACATCACATTCCAACTTCATATTGATGTGAAATACCAAGATATCAATACCCAAAATCTGCTTGATGATAAATGTTATACAATTCATGCAAGAACTATTTTTTAGCAAAAAATGTAGCAAAAATTGAATATTCCAGTCAGGTCTCCTGTAAGTCTGAAGGTAAGACTAGCTTACCTTGCTAATCTTAGCTCACAGGGATAAATAAAGACGCTAAGTTTTAGGAAAACAATCATGAACTGCAGCACATTTCGCCGTGTTTTATGTGAAAATGTCTATACGGCACCACTGGTTTACAACAACAATAAAAGGCATCTTTGCTTTTCTAATCTGATTAAAAGGGGGCAATGTGGAGTGTGTGCACTGAGGCTGTCTTGAGAGCCGGACTGATTTAAAACCCAGCGGGGCAGGTGATATCATTAAACAGCCCCTGAGGTGCTCGACGCTTCCAGTAACAAGCATTAGCGGAGGCTAATATTTTAGCCTGCAGCTGCTGTGATCGCTTTGTCAGGATCTGCTGCCATTAGTCATGTCGCAGTGCGGTGGACACCCAGACGGACAGGATGGCTCCGCGACCTCTGTCACTAGCACGTCTTTGGCTGGCGCTCGTCCGCTCTGGCACTAATTGAATAGCTAAAATTAGCTGCTGCCGGAGCGCTAGTGTCAGTTTAATGCAAGAGGACAATGACCTGCAGCTAAAGTTGGGTGCAGGGACTGACCTGCTGCTGCTTGTGCATCCCTATCTATCCCAGAATATTCTATACGGACTTAACATGGTGTGAGGGAGCTAAGCAAGCTGAGCAAGCACATGTTAACTTAGGGTGTTTTTTTAACGCCTAAAAGTCTGGACCAGAGTCTGAACCCAGTTTTATATTAAATGTATAATTTAGTTGCATCCTGTTGTCATCACCTATGTGAGCTGCATTTGTACAATGTTTGTTGCTAGTCTGGCGAGTTGACTTTCCAGGTGTTGTACCGAATCTGACTTCCTGGCAGAATCCAACTCGAGTCAAATTGACTTTGAGTGCATGCTTGTCATGCCGCAGATTACACTCGGATTCTTTTATGTCGCTTAAAAAGTTTAAGGAATAATCTACAGATACTGTACAGTAGATAGAGGAATCACAAGCAGAAGCACGTATACTTATACTGCAAAGGGAAGTCACATTTTGGGACAACACCAGTTCTTTTTCTTCTTCTATTGTTTAAGAGGAGATCATAGCCTTCCTAAACTCCTGCTAATTGGTATTAGTAAGTCTAAATCAATTGGAAAAGTATTTTAACACTACAAACAAACTGGACCATGCCTAAGTTGACCTGTACTAAAGTAAGCTGGTATCCCTGATAGAAACAGGTGATCATACACCAAAAGAGAGTTGGTATTTTTAACGCTAAATGACACCGACAACACAATCATATACAGAGCTAGGAACAACAGATGGCAAGCCCCACACACTGGCGCCATCTTGAGGGTAAAACACACAGCTTCCAAAATGTTGGCCTGGACCATAGTTTAGGGCACCTTTTAGGGCGTTTTCACACCTGTAGTTCGTTTATCTGGTCCAGATCAGTTGATGAGTTCCTTTACGATTACGTTCTCACCAAAGTGAACCGCTCCAGAGTTTGTTTGGGACTGAACTGAGACCAAATCCTCTAGGTGATCTCGGTCCGGTTCTTTTGATCTGCACCTGAGTGCGATTACTGTTTTCACACCTGCTCAATCGAACTGCACTAAAGGTACAAACGGACCAGAGTTTGTTTTAACCGGAGTTCATGCTTTAAAAACTCTTTCCAGTCCTCATTTCACTGCTTTGGATTCCATTTGGCTGTGAGTTCGTTAAGGACGGCTGAAAGTATTTCCAAGCACAGAAAACACAATAAAAATCAAAGCAAACAGTCACTTAGCGGGTCAGGCCTTTCGTGTCGCAGAAATCAATAGTGTGTAATAATGTAAGCAGAATGTGGCAGGGGGGCTAAAAATACTCACTCTTTTGTGCAGGAGACCTTGTGGTTGTGGATGGGCGAGATACAAGGTGGGAGAAGCAGGGTCTCTTTCTCCAGTCTTAACTTCTTGCTCCCACTCAACATCTCACAATGTTCTGACTGCAGGTACAAAAGGCGCAGGTTTTCATTTTATACTTTTGCTTTCATTCATACATTCAATATATTCTATAGCATGCATTTCATGGCCATTTTCAGGGTCCTTACTCAACTTATATACTGAACACTTAAACATTGAGTACAGATTCAAACATGAAGAATCTTGCAGTATGCTTTGGTCTTGCAATTTTGCTTAAAGGTTGTTACTATACACAGAGGTATAAGGTCAATAGCTTCAGAGAAAGAGGCTTTAAGGGGATGTCTAGCTGTTTAAAGTTGCTTCTGTAAGTCAAGTCAAGTAACCCTGCCACATACTGGAACTCTAGATATCACTTGCAATGTTTCCAACACTAGGGTAAGGGTGACGACAAGCACTAAGCAGCCGATGTGCTTGGAGGTAAGTGACGAATCACCAGTTACTATACATTTGACAACAGAAGCCTGTGTCAGCCATTATCAAATTGGGAGTGATAAGGAAAGAATTTGCCATCTAACTACTCAGAGAGAGCATAGCAAATTGTGCTCTCTCTTGGGCTCTGGCTGCTGATAGCGAAGCAAGGTACAGGATGACCCAGGATTCTCACAGTTGGTAATGCAAGGGGTAAGTAGGGACAGTAAAGGTTACAGTTATAGCCAAGGGATGCAACGTCTGACACCCATGCAACTGTCCTAATACAATGTAATAATAACATATTAGTTAATGTATTAATGAGAGTGTATGAAACAAGAGAACTTGCCTTGTGTTTCCTCTTCGATTTGCTGGTTGGTTTCTCAGGAGGAAGAGATGCGGGCGACTGCTGCCGCCTGTGCTTGATGCTGGGCTCCCGGCACTCTGCTTTGGTAGGTGGTGGCTCCGGAGGCTCTTGCCCAGGTATCCGTGACAAGAGGCTGAGCTCAATCTTGACCCACAGGGACTTGATATCCTCAAAGTCCCGCAGTGGCGACAGAAGCTCATTCTGGACAATGGGGATAGGTGAGAATAGAGGCTCCTCCAGCAAGTCTGTGGCCCCCGGATCCGGTATGGAGGTGCTGCTGGTGCTGGCGAGGCTGCTGACGCTCAGGATATTGCTGTTACAGTCCTTGGATTTGAGGCTCAGGCTGCTAGGGCCTGGGCAAGGGAGCACCTTTGAAAGTTCCTCCGGATCTGAATGGCATTCGGATGAAGAAGACTCTGTTTCGATGAACTCCTTTGATTTGGGAATGATCTTACTAGGACCTCGATGCTTCTTCTTGTCTGGAACTGTGGTGGCAGGTGTGGTGGTTGGAGCAGGGACTATTGTGGTAGTGGTGGTGGTTGCTGCTGCAGTGTTTCGGGGTTCTTTTCTAGGGGCAGTCTTGCCTCCTGGGGTTTTGCCTCTAGGTTTAGGAGGTTCTAAAGGTGGAGGTTCTTTCTCTTTTGGTGTAGTCCCAGAGTTGCCCGGTCTGGGCCAATTGTGCTCCTCATTGCTGGAGGATCGTTCCACCTTCTTGGGTTGCTTTTTGCCTGTGCTTCTTCTGGAGGGAGCGAGATCCACTGTAACAGGGGCAGCCTTCACTTTGGTACCCTTACCTTCCGGAGCTTTCAGGCTTGCCTTGGGCTTGGCCTTTTCTCGGACAGGACTAAGCAGGGTCCGTTCCTTGGGATCTGCTTGTGCCAAAGCTGCACTGGGCTTGTTCTTACTGCAGTTCTGGTTTTCTGAAGCTTGGACATCCTCAGGCTGAGTGCTGCCAAGTCCGTGGCTCTCGGGCTGTGTGTTGGCGAGTGCCTTATTGTGAGGGTTCACTTTGTTCAGCCACTTATCCAGCTGCCACTTGTTCGTTGATGGGGGTTCAGGCTATTGAAAAGAAGACAAAAAATTGTCCAGTTCTCTTTTAATTACGTCCATAAATACCACATTGTGATTCATTGGTTTTGAACTTGCTACTGCACAATGAATCAGTCCCGCACACTAGCTGAAAAGGTATCTATTATCCCTTGTCGGATGCCCTCACTTAACACATGCATCATTTGGCAGAGTCTTCAGGCAATGAAATATCTTTTAAATGCATGGACTCACACGGAGCATCGACTCGCGCTGCCATGAATGCAAATGTAAAAAGAATAATTCCCTCAAAACATATGTTAATCAAAAATCCAGTTGTCTGTATCTACAGGGGTGTCTGGTGCTGCCTTGTAAGAGGGTGATGATTCAGTCCTGTGACTTTCACAGAACAATAGGCTGGTCTGAAGATGAAGAGGCTATTAAAAGAGGAAGTCATAAAACTCCTGAATGGTGGAGATGTTTGACGGTGCGTTGTCCTGCCGGTGCTCTCAACTCTGACTGCGAGGAAGATGTTTTCATCAGCCATATTATCTCACATCGTTTGTTTTGTACCATTACGTTCAGAGACATTTATAAATCTTTCACACAAAACCATAAAGGCTGTCTTGAATGATTCCCTAAATTACAGCAAATCATTTGGAAAAGGAAGCCACAGAAATGAGTAGTGGTCCAAATTAAGCATTAAAACCACTGAGATTGAAAGATGTTGAGTACACTCCCCATCTCATCTGGACCTACAGTACCTTCCCAGCCTCCCATCTTCCATATTCCACACTATTCCACAGTCAAAACCCACATTTTCCGTCTTGTCTCGCTAGGGCAGATTTATGCCAATACAAACAGCAGAACTGGACGCTAAGCACACAAGCAATTGGAAAGATGACGAATTAACGGTCGTGCATGTCCAAATTGTACAGGCCTCCTGGAGTTTTACCGTTAAATTGTCTGGGCTGTGCTCTACAATGTGTAAAGAAAAGGAAACATCTCTCCACTCAGCAGAGCATTTGTCTGCAGATATAGACTGAATTGGCTGTTCCTGGTGAAGAACGAGGGGTGTTTACCTTTGGTGGATGCACTCAGGGAGCTCAGGGCAGGCCACTGTGGGGAAACTTTAAAGCTGCCAGTTAAGCTTTTAGGAAAGCTTCTCCAACATTCCACGCTGAAAAAATGGGTTCTGCTCTCTAAAACACAGCATGCCTTGTGTGGCTCAAAAGTGCAAAAGGCATGTTCTAAATCTACTAACTAGTCATGGGTGTGTTTTGGGTGTAACATGAAATAAACCAATCAGTGTGTCACTTGTCATTCTTGCCTTTAAGAGCCAGGTGTGCTCTGACTTTGGCAGATTGGTATTTTAACAGCGCAGTGCTTCTGCGCTTCTCAGCAGAGGATTCTGACCTGTGCATTTACACTGTGAAAGTGCGCAAGCTGGTTATTTACGGGAACAGCAATGTTACTTTATTTAGTATTCTGTTTATTTTTATTGAGGTAAAAGTTGGGTTTGTGCACTGCTGGGTGTACTTGTGTAAGTGTGTAAAAAGCTGAAGTGCACGTGGTACACCTGTGTTGCCAAGGTAGCAATGAATGTCTGACTGTTGACTATTGTTAAGGTTCAAATTAGTCACTGGCGCACCTGTGTTTTCCGCCGCCAAGCTTGCAATACACCACAAATGAACCTGAACAAACTTCACATCCAGATCACCAAACCCATCAGCATATAGATATATTTGTATACATAGATATATAGATATATTTGTAAGCTCTGTAACTATTTAAAGGCATGAAAATAGACTGTTTGCGAGGTGTAACATAGCGAAGAGCATGTTTTTACACTGATTTCCTTAGCAAGTATTGGGATTCTACTTTTTTAACTCATTCTATAGATGTAAATGCTTTTAACACAGTGAGTGTGTACCTCTGGTGTTGCGGTGCGGGACGCTCTATTACACTCGCTGTCACTGGAGCTGCTCTCACTGTCGGAGTCTGACTCTGAGCTGCTCTCTGATTCGCTGGAGCTCCCTGAAGCCCCACTGGAGTGGCCAGCTGCATCACTGCTCCGTGGTGTGGGACCTGGGAGACTGCAAAAAAAAACAAAAACAAAAAAACAGAACAGTTTACATTATATTCACTATTTAGATCAGGCAAAATCACAGACAGTTATAGATAGAAAGAATGGAAATAAGCAGCATTCTTTTACAATAGAATACTGAAAATACAAAATGCTCAAAGCAATACCAAGCTTAAACTCTATAGAGACAATAAGAGTACTTAGTTTCTGAGATTCACACTGTTCCAATTGCAGATTAGTCTGGTTGTTTTTTTTTATATATGTACATTTTGGTATGATATCCAATTATCTACAGGTTTTCCTCATAGATATTAATGGGCAAATCACCAAGTAAACGCATAGCAACCACTTAGCAACCACTTTGCAACCCAATGGCAACTGCTTAGCATCATAGTAGCAAACACCTCATCACCAATACCATGGTAACCACAGAGAGACTCCCTACTGTAGCAACTACACATCTGACACACATCCAGCATCTATTTATATCTATAGTACCAGTCAAACGTTTGGACACACCTGGAATATTTATATATTTCCTGCATTGTAGATTAATATGAAAGTCTTTCAAACCATGGAGAAAAACACAGAATTAATAAGTAAATAAAAAATTGTCCAGAGCATGTTTTAAATAAAAAAAATAAAAATAAAAAAAACAGTACAAAACCTCTGACTGGTACTGCATACTGTTGTATTATTATTATTTTTTTCGCTTCAGACTCTTCTAGGGAAGCTGCCCTGAACTCTAGCCCAAATCCCCCTTATTCTAGCATCAAGGGTGTGAGAAATACAAGCAAATAAATAATGTTCTAATTTGTGAATCATTTTTTAACCATATTATTAGGTATGCTACATCTCCTATATACTTTTCCCCTCTTTTATCTTATTTTTTAGCTAGTGTTGATTGTTCTGAACCTCTGGCCTGCAGTGTGCTGAAGTCTGCAGTGTGCTGAAGCTCAGTTGCAGTCGTCCAGTGATTTTACTGAGTGTACAGCACAGAGATATTGGATCTGTGCAGTGGACGTACATTATACAGCACAGTACATACACTTCACAGCAGTGTGTTATAAAGGGCTGTAAGTAAAGAATCAATCTAACAGGGCTGCTGGCTTTTCTGAGCAGTGGGAAGGTGGTGCGCTGTAGCTTTGGGGAGCTGGGGGCTTATCACATAATATTACAGGGTGTTGAGAAAAATATCCTGTATGAGTCAACTTTTTTCAGAATACGTCCACTCGTGTCAGAGTTGGCTGGAGTTATTGGAGATATTGCAGAGGTCCGGCTAAGCGAGGAGTGCGGAAGTGAGGAGCGCGGTGATGTATGGTGGGGAGAGAAACTGAGACAGAGACATTGCCAGCTTACTTCTCCACCTACGCAGTTATTATTCCACACCGTCTCACTGTTCTCCACCACTGCCCGCCATTATTTATCACTTCATGAAAGGCCAGAGCTCTCTAATCCAATAAAGCTCTGCTTCTCGCCACGTCCTCGGCCTCCGCCGCCCGTGATTGCTGTTATACGGGAGTCAAACGTGCTGGAGGGAGGCAAATTAAATTCCTTCCCAAAGGTCAGATTGGGCTGCTTTATGTCGACACTTTGTTAGTGATTATGTTGCGACAGGGAAATGCGTCATCTCTCGCAGCGAAAGCCGGCCCGATATTGCTTTGGCCCCATGGAACAGAAGAGGAACTGCAGTCACGACAGGATGAACACCGTGTTTCTGATCGCCGCCTTGGGATGCCGCTTGGGGTCTCCGGTTCGCGACCACCACCGGCCCCAGAGAGTTTGTCAGCACGTGAATAGAGAAGGCATCAGGCTGGCATCTCCCCGTCCGTGTTCCGCTCTGTTGTCTTGTGTGGAAAGGGGAGGCGGAGGATACCAGAGCCTCTGATCTGGCTGTAATATGTTAGGGGATTGTGTCAGCAAAAGCACTGCCAACGCTGCCGGCAGCCAAGACGATATCTCCAGAGGATTCGCTGGCAGAGCAAAGCCACGGGGGCCAGGAATTGTTTTCATATGTTATAAGTGTTTTCAGCAGCAGAAACAACAAACACGAGCATGCTACAAGAAAACCACTTCCATCTGCTACATGCATCACTTCCTGCTAAAGCATGAGTCCTGTCATTTCTCTCATTCTGCTATGTAAACTGGGGAAGAGCACTAAGTAGGATAGAGAACTGAACCTGCTGAGTTCTCTAGGGCTTGTCTAAAGGCCATATATGGTGTTTTTGTGTTTGATTAGCTTTATATACGCAATACGGTCATAAATGTCATTTATTTGGCTTTTATTTTGCAAACCTCTGGAATATAATCAAGAGGAAGATGGATGATCGATCACAAGCCATCAAACCCCAGGAGTGGCATAAAGTTATCCAAAAGCAGTGTGTAAGACTGGTGGAGGAGAGCATGCCAAGATGCATAAAAACTGTGATTAAAAACCAGGGTTATTCCACCAATATTCATTTTTGAACTGAAACGTTATGAATATGAACTTGTTTTTTGCTCTTTGCATTATTTGAGGTCTGAAAGCGCTGCATCTTTTTTTGTTATTTCAGCCATTTTTCATCTTATGCAAATAAATGTTTTAAATGACAATATTTTTATTTGGAATTTGGGAGAAATGTTGTCTGTAGTTTATAGAATAAAACAACAATGTTCATTTTACTCAAACATATACTTATACATAGCAAAATCAGATAAGCTGACCGGGCTCTTATTTTTTTCCAGACCTGTATTAGTTGTTTTTTGCTATATGAACAAAAGTATTAGAACACCAGAGAACCATGTTCATGTCGAGGCAACGCAAATGATCATCTTAGGAGCAAGGCCTGATAGTGAGTTCCAGATGGATGGTAATGACTGTGATCGTCACTGAAGGCATTACCACCCACAGTGGACATGGCAGTGGGTGGTAATGATCATGACTGGCAGCATCTGTTTAAAACTGCCTGTACACACTGACAAGTGACTCTGGCACAATCACATCCAAATTAAATGCAGGGGGCTCAAAACACATCTTGTTCTTTAGAATCCAAAGGAAATGAAAACGCTTCACATTAATCCACATTACAGTCTACACCTCAATTAATAAATAAACATTTTAAAGACTATATTTATCCATCAATTTTGGCTGGCCTTCCACCCCCTCAGCACATTTTGAATAACTTCACATTATGGGGGTAATAATAACATGAGGAGGCGGGGCTTAGTGAAGAGCGAGCAGTGCAAAACAGAAGCCAGTTTAAAGGTTTTCTGCTTTGTATTTTTTCTTCTGCCATGAACAGGATGTCAACATTTGAAAGACAAATTTAGCAAATGCTCAAAATGCTATAAGAATGTGTGCAAACATTAGCATTAGAGGACTATGTCCAGAACAATGAGGTGTACATGGGGTCATACATAAATAAAAATGTGTATGTGCAATAATATGTAAAGAAGTGTATTTCTGTGTTTATATTTATGTTACTATACTCTCTATACATTTTGTTGTAAACTTACTAAAACAAGTTCATTTTAATTATTTGCCTTTTTGGCAACATTATATAGTTCACTTTTGTTAAGCTGTGGTGATTTAAATAATCTGTTTGTTATGAAGTTAAAAATTCAGTGCTTATAAGTGGGGACAATGTTTACAGCACAGATGTTTTACCTTCCCTGTAATGTGCAAAACACTACAGTAATAAAGGCTTCATGCACTGGACTCTAAAAAGCACTGTCCATGCTAATACCACTGATCACGTGAGTCACGCGGAGGAAACGCACAGCGCGCTGTCGCAGGTGAAGGTCATTTGTGGCTCATCTTTTCTCCTTTAATGGGGCTGACCTTTGCCTGACAGCCGATGACACCTGAGGAGAATTATGGGCAGGAGAAAGAGCGAGTGGGGAACAATGCTGTCTGCCTCCCTCACCTCTTATCACAGACGCTATTGTTCACCTTGGCCTTGACTGCTGACCTCTGACCCACAAACAGCCTTTACTGAACAGACACCCACAGCACAGCTCACCCAGTCTTCCACTCAGAGAATCCCAATCCGGAAGATCCACTCACATACATCACATTATATCAAAGGTGTAATAAAATGTTCATTACACATTCATTACTCTGTGGGTACAAGTATGAATACTAGGGTTTAAAACACTTCTGTAGAAGTTGAAGTATCAACTCAAACGTTTTACTCAAGTAAAAGTGTAAAAGTACAGCTTTCAAAACTACTTAAAGCATAAAAGTAAAAGTAATATAAGGAAGAAAAACACCCATCAAACAACCCAATGTCACAAAAGCTAAAATGAATATAATATTATATTAAAATTTTAATGTTGAAAATGTGGAAATGGAAAGCATAAGGCTCTATGTTTCATTGAACATAAATGTATTTTAGTACAATGCAAATATATTGAAGTTGGGACATTTGGTTACAGTTCTCTTGAGTCTCTGTGTAATAGATTGCATATAAACCAATAGGGTGTCAGAATGCTATATGTTTATACTTCTCATCCAACCACAATCCCATTCACTCTATCTGGATGGAGAGACTTATCTCTGTAGGGTTTTTTAGAATGTTGAGATGCCGGAATAAAAAAAAAAGCTCAAATGTATTTGGAGTAACAAGGCTATTTTTTAAAATGTAAGGAGTAGAAAGTACTGATAATTTTGTGAAAATGTAAGGAGTAGAAGTAAATGTAAAAAGTAAAAAAAATATATATATATACTGCTGTATAACTACTGGGCGAAAAAATAGCACAGCGCCAAATAATTAATTTTAATACTATAAATGCAGCAATTTTACATGTAGATCTATTTTTTGACTACCAACTAAACTTCATTAAGATAACTGCCTGTAGGATTACTAGAAAACAGAAATCAAAATCCTGTATGACTGATAAAAAAAAAGGAGATTTAGAAAGCTTTATCAAACTCTGGACTTCTGATGGTGCACTATTCTACTGTGCAGCAATACCTGCACAATTACACTGCCTGGCCAAAAAAAAAAAAAAATCGTCACCTGGATTTAACTAACCTGCAGTTAGTGAGGTCTAGGTTCAGCAACAGTATGTGCCCAAAGTAAAAACACTACAGTATAACTCCAGTAAAGTATAGAAAACCAATATTTCCAAAATTTAGAAAAACAAAAAGTTATTGAGACATGACTTTAATATTTAACAATGTTTATTACTGTTAGGTACTGTTTTGTGACCTTTATTGTAAATTGTTATGATATTTTCTAAATATTCTAAAATGTGGTACAAAAAAAATCAATATAAAGTGAATAATCCTAATACTAATGTAGATCATGTACACTGTACACTTTACACTGTAAAGTACGCTTTTTTCATTGTTTCTTCCAAAATATTTCCCATTTAAAAGAGTTTATCCTACTATTGTTCAGTGTTCAGGCTGTCTGCTAGAATTTGGATCACCAAACATTGCTGTGAAGATTTGATTGCATTTAGCAACAAGAGCACTAGTGAGCTCCAACCCACCCAACCATCTCCAACTCCTCAACTCATCCCAAAAACATTGTGTGGAGCTCCACCATTCTAGAGAATATAATTCCTCCACTGCTCCACAGCTCAATGATGTTGGAGGCTGTATACTCCTCTAACCCACGCCTGACTGGCATTAGGCCCTGTTCCATGAGGTCCAGGTTTAAACACTGTAGCTCTCACTCCACCGGTTAAGATAATATAAATACTGAGATGCTTTTTCTCTAAAGCTGGTTCTTCTCGGCTAAATCTTCTTGTGGGCTGTGGAAGCTGATTTGGACATTTGAGTGGGCTGCAAGCTGCAAAAGGCTGGGAACCCCTGGATCAGATCAGACCAGGCGTCAGATAGGAACACTATAAAATCCAGCTTTAGTTTGTTGTTTATTGTACTGAGTGTTTATAAGCTGGCTTTTTCTTTGGCGGTGTGACCTTTCTCTCCCTGTGTCAGGGAGACCTTGTGCCAAAAGCATGTGTGCTGCTGAAAGCCTGCTTGATTTGTCCTCATTGATGTGAGGTGTGTGTGTGTGTGTTTTAAAACGTTGCGTATGTGTGTGTGTAGTAATCAAAGACACATATACAGCTCTAAAAAAAAATAAAAATAAGAGATCACTTCAGTTTCTGAATCAGTTTCTTTTTTACAAATAAAAATATTGTCATTTAGAGCATTTACTTGCAGAAAATGAGAAATGGCTGAAATAACAACAAAAAATGCAGAGCTTTCAGACCTCAAATAATGCAAAGAAGCTTTAAGTTCAGAACTCAGCATTTGGTGGAATAACCCTGGTTATTAATCACAGTTTTTTATGCATCTTGGCATGTTCTCCTCCACCAGTCTTACACACTGCTTTTGGATAACTTTATGCCTTTACTCCTGGTGCAAAAATTCAAGCAGTTCAGCTTGGTTTGATGGCTTGTGATCATCCATCTTCCTCTTGATTATATTCCAGAGGTTTTTAATTTGGTAAAATCTCACTCTTTTTTTCCAGAGCTGTATAAACACACACACACATACTCAAACACAGATCATAAAGATATGCAGTGCATACCGTGTGACAACAAATAAAGTAGCATCATTCATAATTAACTCTACTCAAGTCCCCAATCCCGCGAACAGGAGCCACTGGGAATAGCTTCTGCCTAGTGATCCAGTATTTTACCCCAGTAGGAGCAAAAAGAAGGAAGGAAGTGTTCCTGCCTGCAGGAGCTGCAGGCTCTGGGCAAGCTCAGCCAGTACCGGCCCTGTGGGACTGCGCCAGTCGGGTAAATTAAACCAACATTTTACTGCTGTATAACTACTGGGGGAAAAATAACACAGCCCTATATTGGCTATATACGCTGTGGGTTTTCAAATAAAGGGTTTAAGCATTTTGTGTTCTACAAAGTACCCATTTTTATATTAGATATAATATATATATATATATTATTTTGACAACCATCTAAACTTAATCAAGAGAACTAGCTGTAGGATTACTAGAAAACAGAAATCAAAACCCTCTATGACTGCCAAAAAAGACATTCAGGAAACTCATATCAAACTCTGGAGTTCTAGTGGTGCCCTGTTCTACTGTGCAGAAATACCTGCACAAATATGACATTCATGAAGGAAGGAGTCTTCAGACAAATTCACCAAAAGCATTTCTCAAAGTTATAATAGCCTTCTGGCTTGTCTACAGATATCCATTTGCAGAAACTACCTGCTGAAGTTGGCAAAACTGTCTATTTCAGCATTAAAACCTTCTCATAAAATCCAATTTTTGAAACATGGTGGTGGTGGTGTCATGGCTTGGACCTGTTTTGCTGCCTCAGCACCAGCACCAGCTGGCCATACTTGATGGAACAATAGATTTTAAATACCAGCAAATTCTGAAGAAAAATATCAGTCCATCTTTTCATGAACTGAACCTCAATAAAACTTGGGTCACACAGCAAGATAATGATCTTAACCTCACAAGTGGTTCTTTCTCTCAAAGAATGTTAAATATTTTAAATAAGAATGAAGCAAATGCTTTAGAATGGCCACAAAATCAAATGCTGAACTTTAGTCAATCAAAATGTTGTGAAAGGACCTGAAAAGCAGCAGTTCTTGGGATAATACACACTTACACAACAAAAATTAAGCTTGTTTAATATGGAGTAATGGGCTAAAATTCCTCCAAGCAGCTGTGACGAACTAAGCAGCGGTTCCCAGAACCTTTTAGTTGCAGTTATTGCTGCACAAGGGGGTCACACCAGATACTGAAAGCAATGGTTCACATACATCTCTACTCAAAATTTTAAAATTGAACATTTTTTTTCACAGAAATAAACAATGAAGTCAATATTTTTGTCTAATTTGTTTAATTTTATTTTTCTGGTTTACGTAAATTTGGTTTAGGTCAATTTATACAGAACTATTTAAAAAAGTCCAAAGGTTTCACAAAGTTTCTTGCACCACTGAAACTGTCTGTTCCGTTTAAACAGTTCAGTTTCTATTTAGACTGAAAAAGGTAAGAACTCAACCTTCATTGCAAAAATGATATACAGTATATCACCATCTATTTCCAACACTTTTTCTCAAAACACACAGCACTTGAATAATTCATGCCAAAGCAAACATGCCTGCCTGCACCCACACACCCAAATATACCAGCTGTAATGCTGTCAAAGCAAGTTTTAAGTAAGCATGGAATCTGTAAAATTATGCCATCTTCCTCCTTCCCAGTTCCTCCGTTTAAACACACCGCTGTCAGAGCACACTGAGAACCTTCATTCCATCATTACGCAAACTGAACGGCTCCAAGCGTTCATTAAGAACTCCAGTAAATAAATAACCTGACAATATTAGGACTATTTACGGCATTAATATTCAATGTTTTGTAATGAAGCAATTTTCCAGGCCGGTGCAGCTCAGAGCGAGATATGAAAGCACAGAGAAAGCATGGAGAAAAACATCGAAAAAATACACACACTAGAGCGTGTAACCCTTGACACTGGCAGAAAATAAGCAATATAATGGCTAAAGATGGAGATAAAGAAGATACAAAAGCAAGGGCAGCGACATTCACTTTCCACCAAGAGAGATAAACGAAGGTCCTTACAAAACAAAAGTGGGCCCTGCACTGAGCCCTGCAGCACACCAGAATGGAAGCTTGAGAAACGCACTCTGTCTCGATATGTGCATTTTGTATGAATCCTAGCATCTAGAGGAAAACACTCTGAATCTCAAGAGAACTTGGGTTATGCAGCAAGATGATGACCCTAAGCTCACAACTGATTCTACCAGCGAATGGTTAAAGAAAAATTAAGTCAACATTTTAGAATGGTTACAAAGTCAAATCCTTTAGTGTAAGGACATGGAGAAAAACATTAAAATAATACACACACTAGAGCATGTAACCCTTAATAGTGGCAGAAAATATGAAATATAATGGCTAAAGTACCAGATAAAGGAGATACAAAGCCAAACGAGCGGCATTCACTTTCCCTCAAGAGAGAAAACAAAAGTGGGCCCTGCACTGAGCCCTGCAGCACGCCAGATAGGCAGCTTGAGAAATGCACTCTGACTCATCAAATGGTGATATGCCCTGCCCACCCCTTAACCCCCCCATCACCCCTTTATTTATACTGATACCATAATCTCAGAACAATGTAGTAGCTAAAATAGCTACGGCCTGGTGTGAACCCAGAGTGATGGGGTGAATGCAGAAAAGAAAGATGGTGACCCTCGTTGTTCACAAGTGGTTCTACCAGAAAATGGTTAAAGAAAAAATAAGTGAAACTTTTAGAATGGCCAAAAAGTCAAATCCTGAACTGTAGTCAATAGAAACGTTGTGTATGGACATGTAGAAAAGCAAGGAAAAAAAACACACTAAACCCTTGAAAGTGGCAGAAAATAGGCAATATAATGGCTTAAGTAGCAGATAAAGGAAATACAAAGGCAACAACAGCGACATTCACGTTCCCCCAAGAAAGAAAACAAAAGTGGGCCCTGTACTGAGCCCTGCAGCATGCCAGATTGGAGGCTTGAGGAACGCAGTGTCTCATCGAAGGACGATATGCCCTGTCCATGCCCTTTATTTTTACTGATATTTTAATCTCAGATCAATGTAGTAGCTATGATGGCTATGGCCCGATGTGAACCCTTAGTGATGGGGTGAATCGGGAGGTAAATGGGCCTCTACGCAGGACAGGAATCCAACAATCAAGCTAGAAATAAGGAATAAATGATAAAATAAATAACGATCAGTTGAAAATCGAAGCAGAATGAATAAAGAAAAATTTAAGTGAATATTTTTGAATGACCACAAAGTCAAATCCTGAACTTTACTCAATTAAATGCTGCGTATGGACATGGAGAAAAGCAAGTAAGGAATATACACACTTGACAGTGGCAGAAAATAGGCAATATAATAGACACAAAGGCAAAGGCAGCGACATTCACTTTCCACCAAGAGAGATAATGATGGTCCTGACAAAGCAAAAGTGGGCCCAGCACTGAGCCCTGCAGCATGCCACCCCCTTATTTATACTGATACCATAATCTCAGATCAATGTAGTAGCTGTGACAGCTAAGGCCTGGTGTAAACCCCGAGTGATGGGGTGAATCGGGAGATGAACGGGCCCCTAGGTAAGCCAGGAATTCAAAAGTCAGGCTAGAAATAAGAAATAAATAATAAAATAAATAACGATCAGTCGAAAGTCGAAGCAGCCAGACGCAGAGTGCGAACACTAGCGTCTAGATGAAAAACCGCTCGGCGAGGGAGGCTCATTAAAATCCGGGTTCGTCCAGATATTCACGTCGAACTCCCAGCCACTGTTGGAGCGCGAGGGGTTTTCAGGTCCCTCCTGAGTCAGAATCGTGGCAAAGGCCGCCCGCCTTCCTCCTCCTCCGCTGGCTCAGTCCGTATTTGTTTGTAGCTCCTAATTATTTAAACATCTATCAGAGACGAGGGGCCTCGGGGCAACCCTGAGCCGCCCGGCATTAGCATTCCACTATCTCCCACCCTGCTACCATGCTTCTCGTATCCAAGGGCAGAGCTGGAGTTTTATATATATTTTTTTATATATTATACATTTTTTTTTTACTTCTATTTTTTTCCATCTCACCCTTCAATGAAGTTTAATGCTTAATTATAGATGAATGAATTCCGCGGTCGTCAGAGAGAGCAGGCTGAGACCCGGGCAGAGGCTCAGAAGCTGGCGTTTGATTCAATTCCCCGCGGACAGTGGAGCTGGAGTCTGACTCACACTTCCAGTATGGATAGTGGCGTTTCTGTAGTGGGCAGACTTCCAGACTTCCATAGGGTAGAAAGTAGTAGTGGAAAGTTTTCTTATGTACTGTAGGTCCTGAGAGGATCACTTATGCAATGATTATATACCTTGTACACACCGAGCATAACCGTATGACCACCTCCTTCTACGTTTCTAAACACATTATCCTCTTTTAGCTCCACTGATAATATAAACCATACTTTAAAATTCTTAAATATCACTCTGTTCTTCAATAGTCAGGACCATTATTTGGGTTGTAGTTCATTCTTTCTGCAGCACTCCAGTGACTGTACTGAAACAGTGGTGGTGTGTTAGCAGAGTGTATTGTGCTGCTGGTACCAGTAGTGTATTATACACAGCAGTGCTGCTGGAGTTCTTAAACACTTTATTATGCCACAGTGAGTTAGTTCCGGCCCTGCAATGTGATTGGCATTGTGAGTGTCATTATCAGCCGGTAATGCACTGTAACTGAAGCTCTCCATATATTACTCCGCTATTTACAGGTAAACTAGCAATGATGCAGCGCTTACAAGCCAAACAGCGCAGCTACAAACAGAGCAGCAATGGAACTATTTTAACTTGTGGAGTGTTTATAACCAAACAGATTGTACTTCGGTCAGATCTGATCTATGGCCTCGTGCCTACAACCGCAGCGCAGCAGTGCCAATATTACATGTTATAGCAATCCCTCTCGTGCTTAATTAGACGCTACTCTATAAATTGCTGAACCTAGCACTCCTTAAAAAAAGGAGTCCAAAACCAGACGAAATAGAAAAACCCATCCTTATTTTAATGATAATGCTCTAACTAGAATTAATATAATGAATCACAATCCAGTATTGTTGACATGAGTTCTAATCTAAAACAACTGCGATAAATTTTCCCAGTCCAGCAGAAGCAGAGCAGTCCCATACCATGACACTACCACCACCATGTTTGACTGTTTGTATAGTGATTTTTTGGTGGAATTCAGCTTTATATTTACTCAACATGTACAGTAACAGGACTATCTATCTATAATATATATCTATACATTTTACACAGACAATTATTTATGTAGAAAATGAAGTTAGTAGTGAGAATCCATTTAATTTACAGTCTTTACAGTACTAATTTACTTAACATTTGAGATGTTAGAAAAATAATCAAGCATTTATTCATGAGCCTCTGGATACAGACAGTCTATAGAAATCAGGGGTGTCCAAACTTTTGACTGTGGTTTATGGTTTCCTAGTGTGAGACAGAAAGAGGGAGTGGATTATTTGGACACAGAGAATGTTTGTATGTATTTATGAGTGTCTCAAGAGAAATGAACAGAGAGAGAATGAGAGACAGACAGAGAAAGAAAGAGAGAGAGAGAAAGAGAGAGGGAGAGAGAGAGAGAGAGCATGCTGGAGGGGTGTCATCTATAATTCAGCTGTCCTCACTCAGCGCAGCGCTTTATTAAATGATCTTCAGCATGCGCCGCACTACATTATTTTTATAAATCACCCCAAAGAATAACTCGCCCCACATCTCCAAAATGATCACCGCGGCTTTCCACTGCCCCTAAATCTATTACAGCCTTTAATTGATTAAATCATCGGCCCCCTTTCCTCCACGAACGTGTTCCAGTCACTGTTAGGGCTGCCTCTGCGCAAAGGTAAAATCCCATTTATACAGCCAACCTCCAGATTCCAGAGCTGCCGCTGAGCTACCAACCGCACGCTCCACCTTTACTACAGCAAGCTGGACCATTACCAACTCATTTCCATCAACAACCAGGGCTTAGCGTGACACAGTGTGCAAATCATTCATTAAAGTAATTAGAAAAGAGAGTGAGACTGAAAGAAATACAAATGATAAAACAGCAGCGTAAACCATGTATTAAGCATTATAATGTATAATGGCAGGTGATCTGTCCTTAAGTCCTTAAGCAGTATTATAGTCTTCTATGATTTTATTCTTATCATTTAAATGATTTAAAGTGACGTTTGATGATGTTTTGATGTGCCTGTTGCTAATAATATTCAAAGTCTAATATTTAAAGTCACTTTTGATTAATCCAGATGCTGAAAATGTGGTGAAAATATAAACCGTAGATGGGGTTCTTTGGGATTTCATATTTTTAATTCACTCATCATTAGTCTAAGCACCAAATGAAATGAAAATATAATCTGTTCTCAGTTCAAAAGTCTGTTATCAGTTGTAAACTCAACTTCACATGTTAAACAAAGCAAATAAGTAACTGTACTGACTGTTAACAGAAAGTAAATGTTAAGCATGGTGGTGGGAGCATCATGCTCCATGGCTATTTTGGTGCCATATGAAACTTCATCAACTTTGTTTGCATGTACCAAAAAATTAAAAGTAGGTGGGGTTCTTTTGGAGGTTACATTTTTAAATCAGTCATCATTTGTCTAAACAGCTAATGAAATGAACATAAATTAAAACAGTGTTTTCAATAGAAAACTCTACAAATATAAAAAGTCTAATAAGTAACTGTACTGACTGTTACAGTAAGTACATGTTAAGCATGGTGGTGGGAGCATCATGTCCTGCGGCTATTTAGGTCCCAGTGAAACATCTACATATTATCAGTCTCAGGCACATCAAAACATCATCAAAAGTGCTGTGCTCCCTTAATCCAGATAAAGAAAGGTGTTTTGCATGTGATGAAAGTGTTAAAAGTAGGTGGGGTTCTTTGGGAAGTTACATTTTTAAATCACCCACAATTTGTCTAAACAAATAAAATTAATATATATATATATTTTTTTTACATTTTTTAGCTAAAAACTTAACTTCAAATGCTATACAAGTCAAATAAGTAACTGTACTGACTGTTAAGGTAAATAAAGGTAAAGCATGGTGGTGGGAGCATCATGCCCTGTGGCTATTTTGGTACCGGTGAAGTTTCTACATATTGTCAATGTCAGGCACAACAAAACATAATCAAAAGCTCTGTGCTCCATTATTCCAGATGCTGAGAATGTGGTGAAAATGTGAAAGTAGGTGGGGTTCTTTGGGAGGTCACATTTTAAAATCACTTATTATTTGATGAAACAGCATATGAAATTAACATATAATCTGTTTTCAGTTCAAAAGTCTGTCATCAATTGTAAATGCAGCTTCAAATGTTAAACAAGTCAAATAAGTAACTGTACTGACTGTTACAGTAAGTAAATGTTAAGCATGGTGGTGGGAGCACCATGCCCTGTTGCTATTTTGGTGCCAGTGAAATGTCTACATATTATCAGTGTCAGGCACAGCGAAACATCATCAAAAGTGCTGTGCATAATATATTTTGTAAATAGCAAAAATGTAACAGTAGGTAGGGTTATTTTGAAGGTTACATTTTTAAATCAGTCATAATTTGTCTAAACACCAAGTAAAATGAACATGAAATAAACTATGTTCTCAAAAGAAAACTCTTCAAATATAAAGCCAGTAACAGTAAGAAGTAACTGTACTGCGTGTTACAGTAGGTGGTGGAGCATCATGCCCTCTGGTTATTTTGGTGGCAGTGAAACTTCTACACTGCTCAAAGTGAATAAAATAATAATGAAAACGTAGGAGTAGGACTACTTTAGAATTAAGAAACAGAAATGTCATATTCACCTCACTGACAAATATCTAAAACTTAAATAAAAAATAGGTTAATAATGTGACTATGGAGGTTATGAGGTTATGTAATTTCTGGTCCATTCCATTAAAATAAATAATATGCATAAAGAGAAAAGAAAAGAATTGCCAGCA
Organism: Astyanax mexicanus; assembly: GCF_023375975.1. Classification (NCBI taxonomy): domain Eukaryota; kingdom Metazoa; phylum Chordata; class Actinopteri; order Characiformes; family Acestrorhamphidae; genus Astyanax; species Astyanax mexicanus. Next base: position 22,082,203 of record NC_064417.1, on the reverse strand, counting down.
GAAAACCTGTGAGGCATGTAAACCTGGCTTATGAATCTTGCTTGAATTACCTTGGATGGTGTTTCAGATGTTACTGATCCAAAGTACGTGTTGGTCTGGTGTGGCGTTCTCACTGAAACACTGTGTAATAAATGGAACGTGACAGCATTCATACTGTATTATGATGAAAAGTCTGTGGCTACATCTGGAGTGTGTTTCTGTTAAAGCTGTTAAATCTCCCACCTGTATCTCAGCATAGCCATGCTGTACAGCCGGTACAATGTACATGTCTTCTGCTCATGATTACATTGTTCAAATATGCACCAATATTTATTGTTGTAGTTTATTTTTATGCAAATAAATCCCTGGTGGCTTTTTGCATTCTGTTTTTATTGATCATCCTAATGAGATTTTTTTTCTTTATATGGACTTCTTTAAACATAGACTGTTTGCGTGGTGTAAGAGAGCAATGAGCATCACGCTAATTTAGGGCCCTATGTGTGCTGAATGTTATGCGAACCATATGATGTATTGCGTTTATATTATTGTATATATTACTGTTCATATCAGTACTGCCATACAAAAACCTTCATTTTTCACATATAGCAAGTGAAAAGGTAGACTTGGACAATATGACAATTCTGTGGACCTATTGAAATACTAACAAATGACAAATTGTACATAAGTCTGAAAGTTACTATTTTGTAGATGAGCAGACTTATTGTTTTGGTGATGATATAAAAACAAGTACAATATGTATTGTTCCTTGTGCATTTTAGTATCCATAGAAAAGTCTTTAAATGTTAAACGAGTAAAATAAGTAAAAGAAATGACTGTTAAGTAAATGTTAAGCATGGTGGTGGGATCATCATGTCCTGTGGCTATTTTGGCACCAGTGCATACAAAACAAGTACAATATGTAGTGTCCCTGTAGTCATGTTCTGAGTATTAACATGTGTTCAGTATCAGAATTCTGCCACAATAATCTAATAGAATGATTTATTGAACAAATAAAGAAAACGGCTCTACAGATAACAGCTAATACTATTCAGAACGTGCAGTAACTTTATCCTCTAGCAATGTTAATTCAACACGTACAGAGCTGCCTTACGCAGTGCTGAAGATACAGAGCCGCTAACACAAAGGACCTGAGAGCAGGGGGTTCAGAAATCCTTCAAAGGCAGCTTTTAAATGTCAGCAGCGCATTGCACCAGGCCCCAGCGAGTCCAGATGCAGCCATTTCTCATTTAATTACGCTCTAGCGTTGGCTTTCTCCGACCGAAAACGGGATCTGTGCCATTGCAGAGGGTGGCACACAATCCCAGTCCTGCTGCTGGCCCGTCTTCAACCGTTTTGGGGAAGCGAAAAGAGCAAAAACAAAATTCCACTGGCTTTGGATTTTCCCCGTGCCACGAAAGCCAAGCGCAAACCAATGTGGATGAAGAGAGCCAGAAAAGAGTGAAATGTCAAAGTTAATATTGGATTTGAGGCTGTAAATTAAGCATGTGTGCAGTTATGAGGTTTCGCTGTCACATGCCTGCCAACTACCACTGAGTGCACTGAACTTATGACCCTCGTGGGCCTGTAGTGCACAGAAATATAAGCAATACAAACTGTCACCTGACTGAATTTTCAGACAGACAACACACTTACAGCACAATGCAATGAATATGACAATGTCACATGCTGAAGTATTTATCAGGCACAAGTCCCAGAAATCGTTCTCATTCAATGTTTTTATTTTATTTTTTCTACATTGTAAGTGACAACTGAAGTGATCCAGACTATGCAAGAACACATAAGGAATTATGTGGTAAATTTAAAAGTGTAAAACAAACCAAAATACTCTGTGAAGCATTGAGTTGCTCTTATCTGGTTTTGCTGTTAACTTGCAGTTTCTGATGCTGATGAAACTCTGATGAACTTATCTTGTACAACAGAGGTAATTCTTGGTCTTCCTTTCTAAGGCTGGTCCTGATGAGTGCCAGTTTCATCATAACCTTTTTTTTAATGGTCTTCCCGACTGCACTCAAGGATACTTTTAAAGATCTTGATATTTTTCGGAATGAACTACTTTTCACAACTTTACAACTGATGCTCTCAAACACATTAAGAGGGAAAAAATGAGTAATTAACTCTTGACGAGTTCAGCACAGCTGTTAACTGAAGGCTATTCCAGGTGAATCTAACTCATAAAGCTGACTAAGAAAATCCAGCCAAGATCAAAGATCAAAGCTGTCATCTAAAAAACAGAGGTGCCTACTCTGAAGAATATAAAATATAAAACATATTCTTTTTGTTTTATTCTTTGGTTTGCTTGATGCTTTTTGTTTACTTAATAATTCCATATGTTTTTCTTCATAGTTTGGGGACATTAGTATTAATTTACAATGCATAATATTTTTTAAATAATAATTAAAACCACAAAATAAATAAATAAATAAAACCACTGAATTTAAGGTGTGTCCAAACTTTTGACTGGTACTATAAGTGGTCACCTACTTTTTTACTAGGTGTTAGAAAATGACGAAGACCAACCTGAGGTAAAAGTACAGGATAGTATCAGAACTCTGAGGAACAATAAATATAATTTTGCAAATAATTGTACACAAAAGTATAGCACCATTGTGTTGTATAGTATAGCATTTTTCTTAATCCTTCCAGCAGATAATAGTCAATAGCACAGGCAATCAGCATGATGTTAGTAAATATACTGAATACCAGTAAGTAGAGCCAATAAACAGCTCTTTTTACATTTTAATTACATACCTTAAATAAAATGAAATAAAGCATTATTTATCATGATGTATTCCAGCTGAAATATACAAGTTAAGCTAGCTAGCTAGCTATACAGCTAATGTTACTATACTAGTCCTGTACAGCTCGTATCTTTAAGCTTGAAAACTTAGCCTTAGCATTTGTTTGTTTACCAAAAGATTGTATGTCTTTCTTTGTGTTCATTTTGCTCACATTATCTACAATGGTTTTCTATGCTTACAATATGTTGAAGTTAAAATTGTACCTATAGTATCTATATAGACTAATATCAAATCAAATTTTGTTAAGCAAGACTTGAGAATTTATATATTTTTATAGTTTTTACATGTTAAAATGAGTCATATTTATTAAGACAGTAAAACAATAAAAAAAACAAGCAGAAATCTTTTTATTTTAAGAAAGGCATCATATTTCATAAACGCTACAACATTTAATGAAGAGCGTCTAGAAAAGGCAGCAGACTCCAGAGGGCACAAGGTATCACACAGTTGCCTGCTACTATTTGCTATAATGATGAGCAATTAGATCACATAAGCAGTCTGATCTAATTCTGCGTGTTGCCTCTGAGAGACAAAATGGAACTGTTCACACAGTAAACAACTCATTAATATGCTGAAGCATTTCAGATTCTATTCTCTCCCTTCGGATGTTCCAGACGCAGTCCCTAAACTCGGCCCGGGGTAATTTCTCTTTGTGCAGTCGTGTGTGTGTGTGTGTGTGCGTGTGTGTGTGTGTGTGCGGGGCTATGTGTTCCTGCCATTACGACAGGGGTGGGGTAATGAATAGGAAAGGGATGGGATGGGAAGGGAATGGGGGATGAGGGCAGGAGACAGAGGAGATTGGGGCTAATAGATTTTAACTGGAGGAAAAGCGTAAGTGAATTAAGATGCAAACAAAGCTACATACATTAAGCGCAGGGTGCGAGTGTGATTAATACGGGGAAGCCCACAGCTATTGAGAACAGCAACTCTGGCCAAGAGAGATTAAAGGAGCCATTAAGAGCGAGGTGTAATAATATTGCTTTAATTACACAAACCAGTTATTGATAATAGGAAGATTTCAGCTCTCTGATGGATCTGTGCTGCTTAAATGGATGGTACTTTAATGCAGCTACTCTTATTTAATGAAGATACGCAGTTTGGTGTTCACTGTATTGCTGTGAAACTGTGTGTTTGAGTTTGTGTGTACTGAGCAACCACTAATTTTACACTTCAATCAGTACCTGAATAAAATGTGTTGAATTAAAATTTATTTACAGATAAATGCTGTGCTGTGATGACCATAAAAAAATGAGTATAATATACAACATGTCTTATTAGTGATAGAAAGCAATTTCATAAAAGTACTAATATTCTGTTCCGCATTTGTGCTACAATGGCCGGTCAGTTCATATTAATTCTCTATGGCAAAGGACACTAATAGGCGGACCGTGGTCCAGGTCCGGACCCAGACGTTGTCCAATCCGGACCCAAACCGATAAACTACAGAGAAGGATGTAATTCTGACAGTGTTCATTTAAAGCCTGGCTAGTAAATTGGGACGCGGCCGGGAAAAAAATGCCTTTATAAAGAGAACGGGCGGAAACTAAAGACATGCCGAGCGCGAGAGAGAGAGACAGGGGAGGAACACAAACACTGGCCAGAGAGGCATTTTATTATTATTACATCATTGAAAAGTAATTTCATTTCAGTAATTAATTTGTGTGAAAAATGCGAAACTCATATATTATATAGATGTATTACACACAGAGTGATCTATTTTACGTTTTTTTTTTTTTTTTTGTTAATGGTTACGGCTTACAGGCAATGGAACCTCAAGAATCAGTGTTTTAGTGGGCAGTGTGTGTCAAGTCCTGCTGGAAAATTAAATGAATCCGCATCTCCATAAAAGTTGTCATAGCAGTTTATTATCTGGCTAATATATCAGATTATCCTATGCCTTATCAGCAGAAGTATATTTAATATATTTGCTGGGTTGGATCGAGACCAGATCATATTCTTACCACAAGCTCTAGAAAAAAAGCCCATGCATTTTTTTTTAATTGTGTCAAAAACACACACTAAAAAAACACCTTACTGATTCCAAATTAATCGTGTATGTTAACGCTTTAACGTTGACAGCCTGTTGACAGTTTTATTCCATATTGACTATTGAGTTTGTAGGACATGGATTAAGCCTAGAGGATTAAGCCTAGAGAGATTTAATTACAATGAAATTAAGGTATAGTCATACGTGTATATTAACTATTAAACTAGTAAACATAGTGTATTATTTACAGCGTTACAGTATTATACTATATGTAGTATTGCATAAGGATTGCATTACATTAACAACCTCATGTAGACATAAATCAATGAATCCCTTTTTTAGAGTGTTTGTGTGTGAGTATATTTGTTTCTTGTTGTTTTAAGTCAGGGTAAGCTCCATTAAATAGTTTTAAATGGGGATTTTAATGGTTTCTCCTCACTTGATTGATTGTATTACTGTATGTGTGGTTACACCACGTCTAACCCATCCCACAGGACAGCACCTTTTGTTACACAAAAACCCTGATACAGGCACCAGAGTGGCCTTTTAGCCCACATCAGCTTAGCTGAACTGCTGAGCCACCCACTGACACACACACATACACACACACCCCTCACTCCCGCCTCAGCTGGGAGCAGCGGAGGCCCAAATGCTGACACACTCATTCTAAGCGCTGCTGAAAATCTAATGAAGCAGCAATTTGCACATCGTTACTCATGGGCCCACTACATCCAGCTTTATGAAAAGACCTCTGGCACTGAGGCACTTCTATATGGCGTTTATGCACTCTCTCCATCCAAACCCAATCCCTTTACCCCAGCTTTTATATCATCATCACGCGCACCCGACCGCCGATCGATGCGCCGCAAAAGAACAGGCCCGTTCATTTCTTCTGTTGACAATGTGCAGTTCCTGTTGTCATAAACTGCTTTTTAGTGCCAGACATAAAGTAATAATACAGTTATTGCTGATGAGTGTAACATTAATAACATGGAAAGGGGTGTACAGAGCGAGACCAGTCTCTCGCACAGGATTTATTCACTCACTGTGTCACTTTACAGTAAAAAATAGCCTCTGCTTAGTTAAAGAAGTAGTTTGGCAAAGAAAAAAAAGAGACAACAGGAGATGCTAGTGTAAAGTTGCTAACACACACTGAGATACTTAGATACTTAGACAAATACATGCCCACTATATACAGTACCAGTCAAAAGAAGTTTAGACACACCTTCTCATTCAATGTTTTCTATTTCTATATTTCTCTATTTCAATTATTTCCTACACTGTAGATTAATATTATAGACATCAAAACAACTAACCTCTTCAAGGCACTAAGAAAAGTATTCCAAGTGACTAGACAACTGGGTGTGCGGATCTGTCACCAAAGGTAAATTTGGTTACTTAGAGGAATCTAAAGCATAAAACATATTCTCGTTTGTACATATTCACTTTTTGCTTACTAAATACAGCTCTGGAAAAAAATAAGAGACTACTTAAAAATGTTTCTTTGTTTTTACGAAGCTAAAAACCTCTGGAATATAATCAAGAGGAAGACGGATGATCACAAGCCATCAAACCAAGCTGAACTGCTTGAATAGTTGTACCAGGAGTGAGTAGCATAAAGTTATCCAAAAGCAGTGTGTAAGACTGGTGGAGGAGAACATGCATAAAACTGTGATTAAAAACCAGGGATATTCCACCAAATATTGATTTATGAATATGAACTTGTTTTCTTTGCATTATTTGAAGTGTGAAAGCTCTGCATCTTTTTTTGTTATTTCAGCTATTTCTAATTTTCTGCAAATAAATGCTTTAAATGACAATATTTTTATTTGGAATTTGGGAGAAATGTTGTCCGTAGTTTATAGAATAAAACAACAGTGTTCATTTTACTCAAACAGATACCTATAAATAGTAAAATCAGAGAAACTGATTTAGAAAATGAAGTGGTCACTTAATTTTTTTTTCAGAACTGTATAAACTGTTTAATACGCACTATGATATTTTTTTCAGGATTCACTACATATCACTATGTGTCAATTATGAATTGATTTGTATTTACTATAAATAGTTTTAAATCATTAGTAAAATATTTAGTGTCTATTATGAATGATTCAGAAACTATGATTAAGACACTTAAAACAGAGTATACTGGTATAATCATTATCAACTATGAACTACAGGAGTTGCACAATGAAACTGAAACACTTGGTTTTAGACCACAATAATTTATTGTGGCGACGGACAGTTCTGGTGGAAACAGGAGAGTTGAGGTGCACATTGAATTCTGCCGTGATTTGGGCAGCCGTGGTTTTATGTTTTTTGAATACAATCCGGGTTAGCACCCAAACATCCCTTTCAGACAGCTTCCTCTTGCATCCACAGTTAATCCTGTTGGATGTGGTTGGTCCTTCTTGGTGGTATGCTGACATTACCCTCGATACCGTGGCTCTTGATACATTACAAAGACTTGCTGTCTTGGTCACGGATGCGCCAGCAAGACGTGCACCAACAATTTGTCCTCTTTTGAACTCTGGTATGTCACACATAATGTTGTGTGCATTGCAATATTTTGAGCAAAACTGTGCTCTTACCCTGCTAATTGAACCTTCACACTCTGCTCTTACTGGTGCAATGTACAATTAATGAAGATTTCTCTGTATAAATTGTAGCATAAGCAGTTCTACACTGGGTAAAAACCTGAATTTCTATGGTTCTAATAGTTTGGAGCTGAACAGTGTTTCATTTTACAGTACCTGGAGGAAATGTCCAAACTCTACACACTCACACACTCTCACTCACTTACTGACTCAATCAAAAGTTCTGGTACAGGATAGAGAACTAGTGCTGTTCTTAAGCAGAGACAGCGATTACACAGCAGTGACATTAATCAGTCTCAGACTCCGGAGCAAAAAAACACTGCTGGCTCCTCTTTCAGAGCGGTGCAGGGATAGGGGAGAGCGGGAGAGAGCGGGAGAGAAAAAGTAGGGCCGGTTAATGAAAAATTCATTCAATGAAAGTTGATGGGTGAGGGCTGGAGGAAGAGAGTGTGTTTTGACAGCGGAGAGAGAGAACATAAATTGAAGGGGAGAGTGGATCCGCGCTGAAAAACACATCAATAAATGAGTTGAAAATCTGGAGTGTGTGCGGGGCTCGGGGAAAGAGAGAGAGAGAGAGAGAGAGCAAACACAGAGGCATGAGTCTAATTACTGCAACAGAGGACCAGCCAGCATAACGCACTTTCTCCAGCTAAGTGTGTGTGTGCGTGTGTGTGTAAGTCTACTTGCACTGCAGCCTCCAGCTGACGATGCCCTCCCTGCTCATCCTCTGTTCCCTTATAAAACACTCCACTAACACGGGATGATCAGGAACAGACACGCTAATTTCAGGAGACAGCTGCGGATCATATTAGTAAATATTTCAGCTGGGATTAGGATGTAAACTTTGAAGAGAGGGACTGAAAGCTGAGGCACTGAACGTGTCATTTCCTCTCACACACATTGTAGAAGCCCCTGGGAGAAGGCCCAGACTCAGGCTGGGCAATTAACCCTACAGACTCCTCAATCCCGTGATCTGGATTATGCTCTTAAAAACATAATTAACACACTCCTAGTAACCTTAAACTGTCTATTTTTCAAATATATGTAGTATATAAATAGAAATCTAAATATTTGTACATCACTGTGAGAGAAACATAATAACTAAGTAAGGGACTTTTCAGTTTACAAAGTTCAGTCTCACCTTGAAATGTTTACAATGTGGTTTTTCATTACATTATACAGTATCATGAATTTTGAAAAAGAGTTTTGTAAAGTCTGTGTTTGGAGTAGGTTTAATAATAATAAAAAAGATATTTAAAACTAGATTAATGACATGTTTTCAACTTTTTGAATCAAATAAAAATCTAAAAAACTGTTCAACCCCATATGTCTATACTTACAGGGGTTGGACAATGAAACAGAAACACCTGTCATTTTAGTGTGGGAGGTTTCATGGCTAAACTGGAGCAGCCTGGTGGCCAGTATTCATTAATTACACATTGCACCAGTAAGAGCAGAGTGTGAAGGTTCAATTAGCAGGGTAAGAGCACAGTTTTGCTCAAAAAAAAAAATGCAATGCACCCAACATTATGGGTGACATACCAGAGTTCAAAAGAGGACAAATTGTAGGTGCACGTCTTGCTGGCGCATCTGTGACCAAGACAGTAAGTCTTTGTGATGCATCAAGAGCCACGGTATCCAGGGTAATGTCAGCATACCACCAAGAAGAACTAACCACATCCAACAGGATTAACTGTGGATGCAAGAGGAAGCTGTCTAAAAGAGATGTTCGGGTGCTAACCCGGATTGTATCCAAAAAACATAAAACCTCGGCTGCCCAAATCACGGCAGAATTCAATGTGCACCTCAACTCTCCTGTTTCCACCAGAACTGTCCGTCGATACAATAAATTATTGTGGTCTAAAACCAAGTGTTTCAGTTTCATTGTCCAACCCCTGTAGTAGAGTCAACTTTTTTTGGGTTTGTCTTTACCAGCTTTGAGCATCTAGAGACTGAGATTTCTGTGTTTTTATAACCTAACCCTGCTTTAAACTTTAAACTTCTCCACAACTTTATCTCTGACCTGTCTAATAAGTTCCTTGGTCTTCATGATGCTGTTTTTTGTTTACTGGTGTTCACAAACAAATCAGTGAGGCCTTCACAGAACAGGTATATTTATACTGAGACTAAATTACACACAGCTAGACACACACACACACACACTAACTAGTTAAGTGTATTCTAAAGATAAGTGATGGCACTGGATTTTATTTAGGGGTTTCAGAGTAAAATATACTTTTGCACATCACACTTTTCAGATTTTTGTTTGATTACGTTTTGTTTTTGCAAATTCTGTGCTACTATGTGTTGGTCTATCCCTTAAAATCTTTTTACGTGTAAAAGTACATTTACGTTTGTGCTTGTATGGTGAAAAAATGTGAAAAAAAAAAGTTCAAGGGGTGTGAATAGTTTTGCAAACCATTGTCCTTGTATAGGACATGATTTCATACTATAACATGTTGGAATAAGCCTTTAAACAAAACAGTACTCAACAGGCTCGCTAGTTGTCCTTAATGGACACCATCACACAAACACATAACACCGAGCTTGAATGCTAACAGCAGCTACATCAGTCGGCTCAGCTCTCTACGCGCTAATGTATTCCAGCCGGCTAATGGCCTCAGCTCCAATTAATTTGACTGCGTGCGAGCGCTGCTGACTGGGGCTGCCTTGTCATGTTTGCCTGCCCTGCCAAATGCAGCGAGCCCTTGTATCCCTCCTCCCCCCCAGCGCAGCACTTTCTTTTGACCACCCACAGGGACTGAGGCGAGGCTAACAGCCGACAACGCGCTAATGCCGCGGTTATTCCGGTGCCACCGCGCATTAGCGCTTGTGTAGCTGACCCCCGCACCTGAGCCGCAGCAGCGGCCCAGCACCGCTAATCGCCAGTGAAGCTCAATTATCATCACGGAAGCCATTGTGTCAGTGCATCCATTCGGCGCTAACGGTACCTGTTACACAGCTAGCATCTGGATACTGTCCAAGGAGAATTAGCCACTAACCCGCTGCGCTAATAACGCCAATTGTTGTAATGGCTAATGAGCGCAATTCCAGCCATCGGAACAGAACCGTAGCATCTACTGTAATCAAATATTTACCGTCTGCGTGCATGCGGCGTTGATTTTAATGGATGCCATTGAGAAAACAGAACAAAAAAGGGGGAAAAGACAATAAATATGATTTCTGATGGGTGCTGTGATTCGCACTGCTGATTAACATGTATGCAGGTGTGCAAGAATGTCTGTGTGTGTGTCTCTATGCCACTGTGTCTTTTATCCCAAGCCTGTGCTAGCTCTGTCATAGTCGTAGCATAGCATAGCATAGCACAGCTCCTTCACTCTGAAGGCTGCACCATCAAAGTTTCCCCCGCCGCTCATCTCCAGCCGCCACAGCAGCCGCTCCCGCCTAACTCTTCTTATCCTGGCTGTTTGATTGGCAGCTGAAGAGGGCGAGAGGAGGATTATGGGAGAGCTGAGAGCCCGGGGAGTGTGGGGAAACGGGGAAGCTGAGGGAAATCCCAGCCAAACCTGCTGAATATTGACAAGTCCGTGCCTATTAAGTATTTACAACCCCCCCGCTCCCCCCCCACCCCCAACACCCACCCCCAGCAGCCCCTCGGCTCCATCCCTGCTTGAAGTTATTTGTTGAAGACAGATGGTGGTGGTGGTGGTGGTGATGGTGGTGGTGGGAGGGTAAACAGCGTTGAGCCGGAGGAATGAACTCGCAAAGCACCGTCGCCCACGCAAATGCAAATACTGACATATAGATCACGGGCGTTCGGCGGTGCCGAATCTCACGCGGTCAGTTCAACTCGCGAGTGCGGATGCAAGCGGCCCTGTGTGATAACGGAATACAGCGCAATCTGTTTGAGCGGCTTTGAACTTCTGTTTGGTGTAGAGAGTAATCTTCAGTCGTCTGCAAGTTCACACAAAGTAATGATACGAGAAAAGGACATATATACATATATAAATATAAATAAACAGAAAAAAGTTTATTTATAAGTGCAAATTTTCAAAATTGAGCAGATAAAGTGTGAGGAATGAGGGATGAAAAATCATCAAAAAGATGAGTGTGGGTCAAATATGGCTGTGAATTAGAGCTTAGTTACCTGCACTAATGGAGTAAATGGAGTTTGGTTGCTTTCAGGACACAGAAACACTATGGGTTCTATTGTACATCCTGCGCAAGGCTCATCATAATGTTCATTGCTATCTTATCTGCTGAGATGCACAGAAGTGCTGCACCGTTGAAATAGCAAACTGCCACATGCATAGCATAGCTGGCTCTTAAAGGAAATTGCAAGTGTGACACGCTGATGGTTTCTTTTATTTTACACCCAGAACACACTCATAATTTAATTAAAAGAACTAGTTTATGCCTTTTGTGCGTTTTAAGCCATGGAAGGTCTACTTTTCTCATTATTATGATTCTAAAGACACACCAACACGCCATGACCTAACCTGTGTGATGCATGGTTGATGCACTGTAAGATATGCTTTTTTTCAGCTTCACTTTTCAACCGCTGTTGTTCAGTTAAATCTTGTATATATATATATATATATATATATATATATATATATATATATATATATATATATATATATATATATATATATATATATATATCCATCCATTCATCCATCTTCTACCGCTTATCCGGGGGTCTGGGTCGTCCAGACCTCCCTCTTCCTAGCCACCTTTTCCAGCTCTTCTGAGGGGATACCAAGGTTTTCCTAGGCCAGCCGAGAGATATAATCTCTCCACAATGTCCTGGGTCTTCTCCTGCTTTCCTCCCAGCTGGACGTGCCTGAAACACCTCACCATGGCCGCTGCGTTCCTCCAATGAACGTCGCCTCGCTTTACCAAACATTCACACAAAGCAATCCAGACTGTTCTCATACAATGGTGGAACAAACTACCTTCCACTACCAGATCAGGAGAATCTCTCGCTATCTTTAATAAACTCCTGAAGACAGAGCTCTTCAAAGAGCACTTACTCTCCTAACACATCTAACAAACTACGTTTAACTACTTGTAACCTCATTTTCTTCTTCCCCTCCTTTCCTCCTCTATTCCACTATTTCCATTTGACCTCCTTTAGGCTCTGCCTAAAAAATGTTTTTTTTTTTACCTTGAACTTCTATTGCTCTAAAACAAAACTTTACTTAATTGACTTCAATTAAAAGTTCAGATGTTTTTTTCCCCCATAACCTATAAAGTTGCTCTTTTGGAGGTACAATGAGATGCAATTTTGTAAAAGCGATGATATATACTTAATATAGTGCCTCATATAATTTCCACATGTTTAACTATTTTCACTATTTCAATTAACATTTAAATTGATTCAGATTCCAACAACAAAGAAATTGAGTGATTTATGTCACAACTTGTGTTCTACCTGTTACTTGTTGTGCTTAAATGTGATCCACTTTGGGTCGAACTAAACTGTTCATAAATAAAATAGACTTTTTTTTGTTGGTTCAAACTAATAACGTTTATATTCATGGCTTAAGTCAATCTGTAGTAGAGAAGCATCTGTTGGACAGATTTTTTGTGTGTTTAATTTATTCATTTTAACAACGCAATTCCATGTGCTACTATCAAATTACGTTAAAACACTAATAAAAACAGCTAAACCAAACATTCAGGCCCACTGTGCAGTAAAAAAAGTAATTACCAGTCTGGAGTAAAGTAAAAATATATATTTTATTTAAGTAGAATCAAATCGGTAGTTGATATTAATATTAAGCATAAAAACCTCACTCTTATGAGGCAGGATGAAAATGAAAATAATAGTATAATAATAGTAAAAAGTCCCATTTACAGACTTGATTTGTCAAGGCCTATTAACACAAATAACAGCCGCACGCCGTCCTTGGTGATAATAAACATGCCTGACTACGTTTGAGCTTTGAGAAAGGGCCGAAACGTTAACAATCTGCGGAAATGGAGATGCGCAGTCATGCGTGGAGCGCGCTGTTCGCAAATAATAGGGCCGGTGGAAGGCGGTGTGGTATGTGGGTCACTGAAGTAAATTGGCCGGCGCACGCCTTTAAAAGCAGCCTCTGTCTCTGTTTGTCTGCAGCACAAAGTGTGTCAACATCATTATGCTCCATGGCTAAGATGGGGCCGTCTGTGTATCTCTGTGAGAGTGTGTGTAGTTATGTGCGTAAGTATGTGTGTATGTGTGTGTGTGTGTGTGTGAGGGCATCTCTTTGTTCTTTTCAGTCACTGGTGCATATATATATATATATATATATGAGCTTGTGAGAGTTGTTTAGTCTATTGTGTGAGTGTGTGTGTATATAATATAAATGTGTGTGTGGCCAGAAAAAAAGCAATAACACTCAACAAACCCAACAAAACCCAGTGTGTATTTTATCCAGTACATATCTGGAGGACGTGTTGATTTAAGTGCTTGATCGTAAGCACTAATGTGTTTTGTCTGGTATTTCTTACTAAAAAGACGCTGCTGCAAAGCTAAAAGACACCCTCCGGGTGGGTAGATGGCGCTCTCTCCCTACATCACTCCTAGGGTGATGCTGATCAGCACAGGGCATCTGTGAGCTGACGTATCAGAACCGAGCCGCTGCACTTTCCTCCAAGCGTGCTGTGATGCTGCTCGGCAATGCTGCATCAGCAGCAGCTCGAAAAGAAGCGGTGGCTGACTTCACATGTATCAGAGGAGGCATGTGCTAGTCTTCACCCTCCTGCTGTGTTGGGGCATCACTAGTGATGGGGGAGTCCTAATGAGTGGGTTGGGTAATTGGCTGTGCTAAATTGGGGAGAAAATGGGAAAAATTAGAAATAAAAATTATAAAAAAAAAACATGTACTGGTCAATATCAGGTAGCTTTACTTATTTCTTACAAGTTTTCTTCTGAAAATGGTTACATTTTTTAAATTTATGTTACAAAAACTCGTGTGACATTTAAAAAGCTCAAACTTCATGTTCAAATAATTAATATTTATGACAATTACTATAAAAAAAATGACTATATATGCATGCTCATTGTATTTTTCTAAAATATGCAAAGCCATTTTGAGCTTTTCAAGAAGACTAAAACCTAAAATTGATCATACAATTTATTAAACAAACTCCTGTTACTGGAACTCACTCCTGTTACTGGCACTCACTCCTGTTACAGTCACTCACTCCTGTTACTGGCACTCACTCCTGTTACTGGAACTCACTCCTGTCACTGGCACTCACTCCTGTTACAGTCACTCACTCCTGTTACAGTCACTCACTCCTGTCACTGGCACTCACTCCTGTTACAGTCACTCACTCCTGTTACAGTCACTCACTCCTGTTACTGGCACTCACTCCTGTTACTGGAACTCACTCCTGTCACTGGCACTCACTCCTGTTACAGTCACTCACTCCTGTTACAGTCACTCACTCCTGTCACTGGCACTCACTCCTGTTACAGTCACTCACTCCTGTTACAGTCACTCACTCCTGTTACTGGCACTCACTCCTGTTACTGGAACTTACTCCTGTTACTGGCAGTCAGTCCTGTTACTGTTTATGTTATGAGTAACAGGACTAAAAGTAACAGTACTGAGTTTTTAGCATAGAATTATCAAAAAACTTGAAAAATAGCTATGCTAATAGCATGAGGAGACGGAGAACATTATAGTGATTTTTTCCAAAATTTGTATTTAAATTTTTTGAAATAGTTTGGGGCCTCATACCTATCTACACCAGCAGTTTTTTTTTTTTTACTTTTTTAGTTGGAGGCCCCCTGGGTAGAGGGTAAGTTCCACTGTGGCCCCCAAACACCCCACTCTATGTGAGTGAGTAATGTGAGTGTGTATGTGGCCAGAACAACAAAACAAAACAATAAAACCCAACCAAAGTTTCCAGTGTGTGGTTTATCCAGTAGATATCTGGGGGACGTGTTGATTTTCGGAAGCGCTAATGTGTTTTGTCTGGTACTTCTCACAAAGAAGACAAAGCCGCAAAGCTAAATGAAGCAAAACAATTTGCGATGCAGAGATGGGTTCTCCTCGTTCTGCTGATGAATGCTAATAGAACATCACACACACGTCTCTTCCAATTCAAAACAAGCACCCTAAATGACGCTCTCGCTTGCAGAATCTTACTGTCTCTCTCTCTGTGAGTATGTGTCTGTGTGTGTGTGTGTGTGGATCTGTCACCACACAGCTAGCAGCTCCAATGTCAGACAGAAGTGAAACATGAAAGTGAATGGTGGGTGCTCACACTTCACCTTCTCACTTTGATAAATATCTTGCGGGTGTCGTTTACCAGATAGATTTCTCCTGCGACAAAAACGCAGGCTGTTTGCTGTCTGCCGTTACTCTTAGCCTGCGTTCGGCACGTCGGATTCTCGGCCTGTAAGCTGGTGGTGCCGATGGATTTTACTGGAGAACACTTTGCTGGGGACACAAAGAGGTCCAGCCATGGTTTAACGCAGTGTAATTGCAGTATAGTATTTTCAGGTGTTAGAAATGACTTGCTGTTACACTTATATAATAACTTTTGGACACCAAGGTAATAATAGTTTTGAATGTTTCATTAGAGTTAATTAAAAGAAAATTAAAAGAAAAAAACAGTAACTAACTGAAACTGGATTGAGTGTTTAAAAACTAAAACAGTGTAGTGG
Organism: Astyanax mexicanus; assembly: GCF_023375975.1. Lineage (NCBI taxonomy): Eukaryota > Metazoa > Chordata > Actinopteri > Characiformes > Acestrorhamphidae > Astyanax > Astyanax mexicanus. Next base: position 22,066,192 of record NC_064417.1, on the reverse strand, counting down.
GTTGTAATAATCACAATTTGTCAGTGTCTGGCTAGAAACGTCAAGTGATTTTGGCTGGAAATGTATGTAATGCTAGTTTGGCATGTCAGTATACATAATGTACATTAAAACGTTACATTTAATGCTGCCAATGAGCTGCCAAATATGGACTTTCTGAAGCCAATGAAATGGGGCAAAATGGGGCAGTTTACAATTCAGTTTACATTAGCAAAAAGAAAAAAAAAGCTTTTAAAAAAGTGTTTAAGGCTTATTTAACACTGATGTATTTCAAATGAGCCTGCCAGGTTTTACAGCCTTAAAAGCCGACAATCATTTGAAGTATAATTACAGTGTTTTCAGTGATTTTTTTTACGCATTAAGTGGAATGAGCTCGTGGAGACGGTCTTTATTGGGATTTTAAGAGACACGCTGGTGGTCTGACAGTAAACGGAATGGAGGAATAAGACGTTGTTTATGATAGCAACGTCAGACTGACAGGGTTGGGAGGAGGAAATAACCTGACGGGCTCTTTGTGTTCTTTCAACACATTTTATGGTTCCTAACGTTGGTACGCTGTGATTTATAACCATTCAGTCCTAATCCTTTTAGAGATTTCAGGGCTTTTTCTGGGAATTTCTTGTTGTTCTGGAAGGTTATTATTGACTAGATAGATAGATAGATGGATGGATGGATGGATGGATGGATGGATGGATGGATGGTTGGTTGGTTGGTTGGTTGGTTGGATGGATGGTTGGTTGGTTGGTTGGTTGGTTGGTTGGTTGGTTGGTTGGTTGGTTGGATGGATGGTTGGTTGGTTGGGTGGGTGGCTGGGTGGGTAGATGGATGGATGGATGGTTGGTTGGTTGGTTGGTTGGAGGGATGGATGGTTGGTTGGTTGGTTGGTTGGATGGATGGATGGTTGGTTGTTTGGATGGATGGATGGATGGATGGATGGTTGGTTGGATGGATGGTTGGTTGGTTGGTTGGGTGGGTGTGTGGATAGATAGATAGATGGTGATGGAGAATGGAGGTAGTGCAGTTGAACAATAGACAATGAACACCAGTCGATGTGCATAAAGTGAGGATAACTGATGTCAGCCATACAGAAAGTGCAAATACACAGTTATATAATGATTTAAATTTAGCAGTGCAAACTTCTAGATATGTAAACAGTAGATAATGAATGAACTACTAGTGCAAAATAGGGTAGAACTCTAAAAATAGTGTTATAGGCATCAGCAAGACTGAGAGTGTGTCTATAAATAGGGGTTTGTCCACGGTGTGGCCAGAGTTGCCGGAATGAAAAGGTGTCACAGAGTCTTCAGTCTTCTTGCTGTGCTCAGAGAAGACCAGCATGGAGGACACATGCTCAGCAGTATTTCCCTCTATATAGTGTGAGCTGTTCCACCAAAATATTGCTTATATCTTCACGTGAAACATCTCAAACCCGGCGTTCGTTCATTTCCCCCAGCTCCACTGTTTGTCTTCTGTCTGCTTTAGGATGTGATGGAGAGTGAGCTTCCGTAGCACAATTACAGTCAGGGTGGAAGGCAGGAGATGAGAGAGCGAGGGGATTTATGGGGGGACGGAACAGCAGAACGCTGAACAGGGGCTGACAGCTTCACGTAGATAGGGGTAAAATATTTGGCCCGGGTGTCGTTTAAGTAAATGCAGAGAGACGGAGTAATAGACAATACAAATACACACTGCGCTACTGCTGACGGCGCAGACACGCAGTACCAGACACATCGAGTGGAGGGAACCAGGGTTTGGTGTGTGTGTGTGTGCATGTAAAAGAGAGAGAGAGAGAGAAAGAAAGAGAGAGAGAGAGAGAGAGAGAGAGAGAGAGAAGGAGAGAATGAAAGGGTGAGCAAGAGAAAGACACTGACACTGAAATTAAGACCTTGCAGTGTTTAATTTCAGCCTGACAAAGAGATAGACATGGCAAAGAAAGGCTAAAAAAAGCAGACGTGTGTGCGTGTGTGCGTGTGTGTATGTGTGTGTGTGTGTTTGCCATTGAAGGATGTTCACTACCATTCACTTCCATTCAAATAAAAAACAAAAAAATCAGCTTTTTCCATAAACTGTATGTCCAAAAGTTTGTAGAGACTCTTATAATAAATGTATTCAGCTACTTTAGGATGCCCTTATCGCGGAGACAGATGCACAAAAGTATCTTGTCACACATATCTTGTCTAGGCATGGTGCTAAAAGGTTTATGTTTATTATCTGCTTCAAAGAGTCTATTCTACTGCTTTATGTATCAAAATATATAAGCCCAGACTAGTGCAAGTCTTTGCATTGTATTGATCGTGGCTGCGATGGTGGGCTCTTGCTAGGTGGCTGATACTAACAGATCCAATTTGGCAACCCAGACAGAGACTGGTATAAAAACAATGACGCAAGACGCAGACACAGACCACATGTTTACAGCAGTGATACACTGAGTATCAGGTTGTTTGGTTGTTATTCTGCCTGTGGTCCTGCCTGTGGGGTCCAGTGTGTGGGGGGTGTGGTAAACTCACATTAACATAGGAAACACCTAGCGTGAAACTGTGTACTGTGTGGCTTATATGTGTGTGTGTGTATGTGTGCGTGTGTGATGGCATTGAGGAATGAGATGTTTCCGAGCTGTGGGATACTCTATAGGCCTCATGTCTGATTCACTGCTGAGCTTCAGCACAGAGTCAACATCTGCCTGCTCCCCTAACAGCCCTTCAGAGAGAGAGAGAGAGAGAGAGAGAGAGAGAGAGAGAGGGAATTAAACAGACAGATGCTCTGAAAGGTAGCTGCTAGGCTTTCTGACTGGTACCAGAAGGAGTACTGGTTACCAGTTGTTCAGATCTCTTCATAGCATCAGGATGTACTCCTGACCTTCCTTCCTCTCTCTAGAGTTGTAGGATAGGTTGAGAAACAATAACTCAGTGTTTCTAAACCGTTTTAAACAATGTACCACCTATCTACCACCACTTCTGGGAATTGTAGAGTTCCACAGGGTTCTATTGTAGGCCCTAAAAAATTGATGTTAACTATAGTACTGTAGTAGTGAGAGTGACGGACTGAGTTGTGCGCTTATGTACAGGGTTGAATGGGATTAAACATTACACAAATAAAAAAAAAAAACAATTCCAGAGTTCTAACTGTTCTAACTGTTCATTGTCTTAGTCTTTTTAGTTTTCTGTGGCGTTCCAAAAAATACAGCTCACTATTTTACAAAGGGTATCCTGTTCAATTTATGCAATTTATACAACAACTCTATTCCAGAATCAGTTTTCCAGAACCATAGAGTTTAAACATCATTTTACCCATTCTAATTCCCCTCTTCCTTCCTTCCTTTCTGTTTTTTCTCTATCTATCTCTTTCACATGTAATGAGATGCCCTTTTCCTGATGTTGCCCAGTCTTGCTCTCGCTGCCCAGCTATGATTCAGTATTGCTCTAGAACCCTGCACTGATTCATTTTTCCCACACTTCATAGCTGGACATATGAATACAAATACAACCAGGACTTTAACATTAACACTGAACGTGTACCTATCATCTGCTGTCCAGAGCAACCAAAGGAGGATGGGTTCCTCCCAAGGTTGGCACTGTTACTGTGATGCTTACTCATAAAATGCTTAGAATCGTATCTCTGTAAAGCTGCTTCATGACAACATTTGTCGTAAAAAGGGGTATATAAATAAAATTGAAGAGCCTAATAGTTCTAAATCTTAACGTTTGTGGACACTAGATATGCAAAAAAATATTATTTTTTATTTTGGCTGAAACAGAAACCAAACAAAAACATTTAGCCAAATTCACTTTTTAAAATAATTTTAAGTAATTCTGACTATTTTTACATTATTTAAAAACTTAAATGGTTATGTATTTTGTCTTGTTTTTAAAATAATGTTTTAAAAACATATTTTAGCATCCTAGCAGACAGACCAGCAAAGCACAATAGCACAATCATTGTTCAATATAAATTATTCAGTCATTTCACTTATTGGCCAAATTATTGATATTTTTCAGTTGCCACTGAATTATTTCAGTTCTCGAAAATTAGGCGTCTAGTCCCTGTACAGAAGTAATGTCAATAGAACAGAACCATCTAAATCAATATTTAGTGGAATATCCTTAACCACAGTTTTCATGCACCTTGGCATGTTCTCCTCCACCAGTCTTACACACTGCTTTTGGATAACTTTAAAAAAAAAAAAATGTATGCATCCTAGCAGACAAACCAGCAAATCACAATAGCACAATCAGTCATTGTTCAGTACAAATTATTCAGTCTTTTTACTTATTTGGCCAAACTATTGCTATTTTTTTAATTGCTTTTAATTGAACTATTTCAGTTCCTAAACAAATGGTGCATCCCAAGTGGACATAGATCACCTTTAGGGAGGAGTTGGAGGTTTGTGTTGCTGAATGCAATCATTTCCTTACAGCCATAATACAGAATCTAGTAGAAAGTCTTCTTATTGGACGGTAGAGACAGTTACTCCGATAAAAAAGCAGAAAAGCAGGAAAAACTCTTTTTATTACACTTAATTTTAGTATATACAATAAATGAGGAGGTGTCCCAAGACTTTTGTCCATATAGTGTAATTGTGTCTGTGTTGAGAGAGGTTAAGCGAATATACATAGAATTGTTCACTCACTCACACACACACACACACACACACACACACACACACACACACACAGAGAGAAACACTCTGTGCTGCACGCCAAATCAGCCCTGCACTGGGAAAAGTTCTGCTTTGATGACATGAAAGCCGGCCCTGATGTTTTGATTGCAGACCTATAAAGAGAAGCAGAAGGCTGATGTGTGTCTATGTGTGTGTGTGTGTGTGTATGTGTGTGTGTGTATACAAAGGGATTCTAACTGTATCCAGTATCATCACTGTAAGCGCTGGATTTCAAAGGTAACTTCCAGGCACTTCAGTGTATAATTTGCAGTGTTTTAAAGTTCCTCATTACAAGCAGACACCATGTTTTCTTAGTTTTTTGCGAGAAGAAAAGCTCCGTC